>NC_090924.1:1188065137-1188706678 GCF_040938575.1 Ambystoma mexicanum
TGCATGGGTTCCAAGGAGTGGGTGGAGCAGCAAATCGGCGGATCCATTCTATAGGACTGAGGGCGTCGGGCTTGTCAGTATGTTGGGCCTCCAAAAAGCCCATAGTAAGTTGGGTTGGGAGTGATTGCGGAAGGGGTTTGTGGTGGGTAGTGTTGTTGTGGTGGAGCAGGGCGAGTGTAGCTGTTAGGGTGAGCGAGGCTAAGTAGAAGTTTGCCATGGGTGGTCAGAGTAAGACCCGGGTGTAGTTGGCCGAGGTTGACTAGGTGGTAGTAATAGAGTAGTTTGAGGTGAGGTGGGAGCCGACTGGGTCGGGATAGGCAGGAGGATTTATGGTTTGTTCTTCAAGCTTGAACCTGCAATAGTTGGGAACCAGTGTTGGCTTGGGATGACCTGCAGGAACAGGGAGGAGGGAGTTCATTACTATAACATGATTTCAGCATATGGGAGGAATTGTGGGTAATCATCTGAGAACCATCCCAGCGTAATTAAATTATCCATAATATGTTATATCTCTGACACAAAGGGAGTTCCATCCTGATGCCTGCACTTTTTTAATCTGTGCATGGAAGCAATAGGGGATTTAGGAGCTGAGAATGCTGTCAATATGCATCAATAGCCTGATTGTTCTTAGCTATATATTAAAATCTCTTCTGAAGGTGACATATATCATCTACATGATTGTTTAGTGTATATTGAAGCTTGCAGGACATTCCACATTTTAAAATTAAATCCTGATAAGACTGTGTTCCCCTTGTTTCCTTCTCTACTCCACCATTTTATATTTCAATTAGTTCTCTGGAGCTAACATTTTAAGTACCCTTGCTGTACTTACCTAAATGGCTAAATCTTTAGGTTTGTACCTAGATTCTTTTTTGTCCTTTATTCATCATAATAATGAAATCCTGAAATCTGATAGTTATCATGTATAATACCTGAGAGACTTTAAAGCACACCTGTCTTCTGCTCATTGTTGTTTCTTAGTTCAATCTCTTGTTTCATCATGGATTGATTTTGGTAATTCTGTCTTGGCAGGGCTTCCTCATTCTACTTTGGCTCCATTGAAAGCTGTATTTTATGTTGCTACTCAGTTGACGTCCAATGGTGGCGTAATTAGCGCCTTCCCCACTCCCATTATGCCCTAAGGGGCAAAAATGGGAATGGGGAAGGGAAAATGGGAAATGGGGATTTACCGCCCCACTCACCTTGGAATGGGGCGGTAAAAATCCGCCATCCACCATGGTGTAAACGTAGTTTACATCATGGTGGTAAAGTTGGTGCACTTAGCACCAAGGTTGTAATGACCTCCAGTGTTTTTCTATGAAAAGATATTTTTCCAGCCTGGCTTAATACCGATGGAATGCCCATCCTCCTAATCTTGGAGTGATCCCCAATTATTTGAAACTTCTTAAAGATTTGAAATCCTTGTCATGGAAGTCTGTTTTTAATTAAGTTGCTATTTAGGATTAATTTTTAATGATTTTCAATGTCTTATATTTTATGAAAATGATTGAGGTTAGATGCTTTTATATTATAGTGAAAGATGCACTGTTACCTTGATTGCACTTTATACAAAATGTAAATAAAATATACAAATATAAGGCCATATCTTCTATGTATAAAATAGGGGAGATCAAATCAAGTGCAGCTATCCAAACGTAAATAAGAGGCACATACTCTAGACGAGGTATGGAATGAGATTTGTATTTAAATGAAGTGTATTTCCTGGAACAACAAAGACAAACATTTACAGTTTAAGTTTATACATCAAATGTATTACACCCTAGCTTTGATGGCACTTCCACTCGGACATACTACATGTATGCTGAAAGTCCTTTCTGACTTCCAAATTAGGCATTTTTCTCTGCCAACCACCCTTCCTAATCTATTAACTCTTGCAGAGTTATGTCTGTGCATACTTGATGGAGGAACATCTCTCTTGTGCTACCTGTATAGAACAATGGACAGCAGAAAGACAAAGCAACTTTTCAAAAAATATGGTACAGTAAAAACTGCATTTTCAGCCACAAGCAATGGGTATCGTCACATATGCATCATGCCATGTTTTCATGCTATCAAAAAGCTAATAGGTTCTGCCTGGGTAAAGCAAGGGTGCCGTGAAGAAAAGGAAAAGCTGCTCCTGGTGTTCTACTTGGAAAGATCCTAGTTATAAAAGGATGCATAGTTCAGTCCACACATTTACTATGCCCAAGAAGAACAAACATCCTATAACTAAATTTCCAAATAAGAATAGTGAATGAAAATTACCTGTTCTTTCTTATGATTCACCCCCTTGCATCCTCCTTCCCAAGGTTGGGGTGGACGTTCGATTTTTATGTATGACTCTCAGTGACAGTTTCAAGAAACAGAAACTACATGCTTGTACCTTAAGTCTAGATCAAATGTATTGTCATTAACCTTGTGAGGGTTTCCAGATGTGGTGACACAAAAGGGTTTTGCCCTGGATGGGGAGGGGGGAACAGGGTGTAAGTGGCATAGATCCCCTTTCTACCCTACCTCCATCAAAAATTAAGACTTGTCTAAGCACCTTGTAGCAAACGGAATAGCTGTACATTTTAAGGGCACTAAAAAGGTTACATTCATAAACAACTGTCCCACCTCTTCAGAAGGTCCATGTCAAAAACGAACAACCAGCTTACATCAATTGCAACTTTACTTTTGCAACTGCAAATTTGTCATTTTAAAATATACATCACAATCCTGCAAAAAATGTGCAACCTTCAATATTTTACCATTGTGTCTTTCATTTTAGTTAATATGAAGGACACCTATGTCACTTCTAATAAGATGCCCACATAATTTGTTTTTCAGTAGCACAGATTCAACATGGTGATCATGGTTAGATTCTTCAGACCATGAGCATAGTGACTGTGTGTGTCCCAAAACCTGAAGAACACATACTTTCACATGTCCAGCCATCTGAAGAATCAGAGGTTTGTAAGAGGATTCAATTCAACACTACAGCTAAGTCAATGCCTAGTCTGGGATACTGAATGGAAACCCTTATTGATATATCTTTATGTCCAGTTCATGCGTTCTGGATGACTACCCCTATATAACACCCCTCTCTTGGAATCCTCCTGACCCCACTGAGCCAAGAAGTAGTTCTGTTTTACAAGTTTAAAAGGTTTATTTGATAATTTAAACAATAGATCTATATATCACACTTTATAATAAATTAATAATTGAATATCACACTGAATCTGAGCAGTAATCAATAATGGATAGTCGGGCACTAGCACACTTGTGAATAGGAACAGAAGAATAAGGTGGTAGAGAATACTTTATATAAGTTCAGATGGATGTAATGTTGAATGAAAAATGCAATACAGAAAATACTCAATATGATTTCAACATAACAATGTAATCACTTTTCTCTGGCAATCCCCTCCTCCCCTTTATGCAATGCAAGGAAATGGAAGGAAAGCACACAGTTCTCAGAAATGCAATCAAATGTAATTCAGTTCACCCCAGCAAGCTTAGATTACAGATCGGAGTTTTAAACACAGGCCCAAAATGCTTTTACATGTGCTGGCAATGAAGTGAAAAATATGCTACAATGCTTTTATATGTGCTGGCAATGAAGTGAAAAATATGCTAAAAATGGTTTTAATTCCCTTTAGGAGGTTCAGGGTGAGTGAAATATACTTGGGATGAGTTCAGGCTCACTTTAGCAAGGATCTAGGAGTAACTAGCAGGTTAAACGAATTTTTGGCAAATGAAAGCAAGAAAACTGCTGTTTTCACACGTGAAGAAATTTTGCAAATCACGGCAAATTCGCGAGTGCGTTTTTCGCGATTACAGCAAAAGTATCGGGGGTAGGAAAGCGGTTCTAGGTTCGTAGGAAAGCCACGATTCTCAGCTTTCAGAGTAAAGTTACTGCAAGTCTCTACGGTCACGGAGATATGAGCGATTAAATAAAGGTCGTTTTTCAGATTTGGAATTTTAAAGTTCAAAAAGACAAGTGCAGCTTGCAACTAGAAAATGACAGGTGACAGCTTTACTCAAGTTAAAATAGCTTGCATTAGATTATTTTAAGTGAGAGATTGGGTTCTGCACAGTTTTGCTAGGTACTCACAATATATTTTTGAAATAGAATAGGCCTCGCCACGGATCTGGTCAGGTTTTAGACTGGACTCTGGTCTGGTCTCGGCACTTCACAGTGATCTGGGTCAGCTCTGTTCTGCTGGTCTGGTCTGGGTCAGCTCTGGTTCTGGATATTGATAGATTTGAAGTCTGGATCTTTCTGCACAGCTTTCTCTAGAGATTGATGGAGGTAAAGTATGGATTTTCCCGGCAGAGCGTCCCGCAGCAAATGGATTTGAAGGTCCCTGTCTGTCCTGTCTGTCTGCTTTTATGTGTTTTGAAAATGGGTGTGTGAGCAGCATCACTAGCCAGCCCCTCTCTCAACTGCCCATTGGCCCAATTCTCCCTTCTCCCATGATTGGGGAAGGAACTGTGAGTCAGAGTGATGCTGTAGGTTTTATGGGTCAGAGGATCCTCCCCTGTCAAATTGCACACAATCTATATTTGATAGAAAAAAACATATTTGCACAGGTACATATTTGTTTAAAATTACACGCACCCATCACATATCACAGGAGGTATACCCTGTCCAAATCTGCTCTTCCTGGGGGCTTGCATTCAGAAATGGCAACATTTGCACTTTTTAACTGATTTTGCAATTTCGGACATTAACCCACATTTACACACATGTGCGCAAGGAGTATGGACATTACTTGATGAAATGTCAGATTTTTAACATGCATACATTTTAAGTAATACCCTCTTAACTGCTAGCTTGCCCCCAGATCATGCCACCGGTTCTAAAAACCTCTTAATATGTGGGCAGAAAAATCACAAGAATTATGGTGTCATTTAAATAATTTTCACAAGTCCGTACTATGAGTTATTCATCTTTTTAGAGTTATGTTCTGGCCCCAAAGGGGTGTGGTTTTTTCAGGTCACATGGTACAGAAACCAGTCTTTCCAGTTTCTGCCAAGCTCAGAGACCCTGCCCCTCCCAGCTTCTGCCAAGAGGAAGCTGTTTTACGACATCTGCAATAAACCATCTGCCTGGGTGAAGGGGGTTGCATTGTTCAGAGCTCCTGTATTTTGTGGGGGCTCCCTGTAATTCAATTATCAGAGAGATGGCATATCCTTAGTGTGGCCAGCAGGAAACAGCCAGGCCTGGGAAATTACTTGTGAATCAAGTTTCACTCCTGATGGGGGTAGTTGCCAGGCAAAATTGGAATCTCTTTAAGCCAGTTTTTAGCCACATGTCATTTCTGTTCCCCAGTTTTCTGCATTCTGCATTCAAATAACTAACAATTTTTTACATATGCAGCTAGAATGCTGATTCTAAGTTTAAAACTATGACATTTAAACAATTGCAGCCTATGTGACACTCAAAAGTAGGTCACTCATTTCTTTTAAACATTTAGATTTTTATTGTCTTTCAGTCCAAAAAACTGCTGAAATCCACAGCTCAGCCAGTCTTGTGATGAACATTGTTTTAGGCTCATCCTCTTTCCAGATTTTGTATGCCCACAAGACTTTATTCTGCTAGATGCCCGCTGGTGTTCAGTGAGATTTTTGGATGTGTTGCAAATAGGCATTTTGAGCTGGCATTCAGAGAAACAAAAGGTGATTTTAAAGTGCGATTTTTCCTTTGGCACACATTTCACTCATGGCACCCCGGCCCATCCTGCTTGCATTGGTGGGTGGCAAGTTAGGCAACCATTTTAGTGTGCACAACTGCGCGGTTTTCATAGATTCTGGCGCACATGTGGGCTTTTTCGGCCATCTTGGATTTCCTAAGCCCACAGCACCAAATGTTGTAGCATAATAGTCCAAACGTGGGTCAGAACACCCAACAAACCCCCCGCCCGACGGCACTTGGATTGAGTCGAGGGGATGTCGGGTGCACAAGGGTTTTGACCCACGCACTGGTATGTCCGCATAATCTTCTTCCAATTCTGCAAATGGCACAGTTCAGCATCCTTTCCTCCATCCGGTATTGATCGATCGGTTCTCCTCGCCGGTCCTGATGGGAATATTGGGCGGTACACTGGGCCCCTTGCGTCTCTGCTCCCGGTCTCCGGATCGTCCTCCTTGGCCCGTCTCCAGGTTTTCTTTCTCCTAGGACGACAAAGGAAGAGCGGCAATACATATTCATAGACATTTTCCCCCATCATTGATATTGGGGTGGCATATGAATTTTAGAACTCAACAGATATGCACATGCACATTTCTTTTAAATTAAGAGACAGGAACACATAAACTTGAGAAACACAGAATTTGATAGGCTATATGTAGGATCTTTTAAGTTAGAACTGAATTAATCTGAGACAGTACCCTCTAGGATTCCAGAGGATTCCTCCAGTTGTTGCAGAGTGTGCCTGGGATGGCAACAATTCAACTGGTTTATGTGGACCCACTTGTCTTCCCCCGCTGCCAAAGGACCTTTGGGGATGTGGATTTTGTAGGCCACAGGGGAGATTTTGTCTATAATCTCAAAGGGTCCCTTCCATATAGGCAAGAATTTCCGCTGTTTTGCCTGGTTTCTTTGGAAGTTGTATAGATAGACCTGGTCCCCCACCTGATATTCCTTCCTGGAAGTCTTCAGGTCATAGTGGGTCTTCATCCTATCTGCTGATCTTTCTAGATTCCGCTGAGCATAAGCAAAAGCATGTTGAAGGTGTTTCCTTAAATTCTCCACATACTCATGAGTTGTGGAGGCATTTATTAGTGTACGTTCTTGGGTCCTGTAGAGCAAATGCTGCGGAAGCACCATCTTGCGCCCAGTCATCAACTCAAATGGTGACATTTTGGTTGCAGATGAAGGGGTAGATCTGATGGCCATTAGGACCAGAGGTAATCGGATATCCCAACTTGGCCCAGAATCTGCCACAACCTTCTTTAATATGCTCACAATTGTCCGGTTGTAGCGTTCCACTGCTCCAGAAGAAGCTGGCCTGTAAGCAATATGCAACTTCCTTTTGACCCCCAGTATCTCCCACATCTTTGTCATTACTTCACTGGTGAAGTGGCTACCCCTGTCTGACTCAATCCTTTGAGGTAGACCAAAACGGGAAAAGATGTGGTTAATCATCAGGGCAGCTGCGGTTTCTGCCTTGCAATTTGGGGCTGGGAGACATTCCATCCACTTGGTTAACAAGCATGTCACAGTCAACATGTACTTATTCCCCCTAGCAGAGCGAATCACGGGGCCTACAAAGTCAATTTGTAAATCTGACCATGGCAGTGTCATCCCCCTCTTTTGGAGAGGCGCGCGGTGTGTGAGGGACGTCGGCTGAAATTGTGCACACACAAGACACCCCTTCAAGTATTGGTCAAGGTCCTGCCCCATGTGTGGCCAGTATGCAACCTCTCTTAAGATTTCCAATGTTGTGTGAAACCCCCTATGACCGGCGGTGGCCGCATCATGGGCGTGACTTAACATCAGGCTTCGGAATGAGGTAGGAACCACCCACTGATCGTGGCCAGCTTTGGATTTCCTTACCAACAAACCGTCTTGGATCCGGAACATTTTTGGACATTTCATCAACACCCTTAGGTCCTCTTTCCCAATATAATCGGTATCCGTCAGGGGAAAGTTATCAGGGTCCTCAAGGTGTTGGTAAAACTTGCCAATAATTGGATCCCCCTTCTGAGCTGTAATCAAATCAGCATGAGGGGTCTCCTTACTCCATTGTGCAATTGAAAGGTCGTTGTGAGCATTTGTCTGGGACCTAGTGATAGCAGTGACCTGGATTTCCCCCAACAGGGACTCAATCTCAATTAGATCCCCTTGGATGGTCCCGGTTTTGGCCAGCTGATCAGCTAAGTCATTTCCAGTTTTGTCTGGTCCCTCTACTTTGGAATGACCCTTGATCTTTTTCCAATAGATGGTCATCTCATTCGAGGTGACCAGATCATCAATGTTTTGGATCAACTTCCCATGTTTCAAGGGTTTGTTGTTAGCACATAACATGCCTCTGGTTTTCCAATTAACCAGGTGCTCCACGAACCCGTTCCGTACATAATCCGAATCTGTGATTATGACCAGTTCGTGGAGTTGATGCTGCACAGCAGTGAGGATGGCCTGATGCACAGCCATCAATTCTGCCACCTGACTACTTTGGGGACCAATTTTGTATCCAGCGGAGGGTTCTGGGGACTCATTCACCCATGCATTCCCTACGCCGGCCACCAGTTCTTTCTCCCCGTTGTTGTCAACATGGTAAGAGCATCCATCCACATAGACAGTGGGCATTCCCTCACACTTGTCTTCTTCAAAGACTTTGTGGGGGGAATTAAGGTATGCCTCCATGTTGTCCTTTATTTTTAGACTTTCGTCCTCGAGACAGTTTTCTCTGGCACAATCATGCAAGTCAGCCAGACCTTGCGTGAGGGGACTCTTCTTGTTTTGGCCATATCTGACCTCCACAGGAAAGCCTTGCATTGACAGAATCCAGGAAGTAATTTGGGAATTACTCACATTCCCGGCTCGGATTCTGTCACTTTGGAGATATTGCAGAGGCTGGTGTGGAGTCTCCACTATGATGTGTTCCCCCTGGATGAACGGGCGGTAATTCTTCAATGCCCACACCGTTGCCAGGAGTGCCTTCTCACAATCGTTGAATTTTTCCTCCACAGAGGATAAAGTTTTGATCGCATAGGAGATTACTTTATTGACCTTGTCATGCTTTTGGTATAATACTGCCGTCAAGCACGTATTAGAGAACCCTGTCTCCAGGAAGAACTAGTTGTTTCTGACAGGGTAAGCTAGGCAGGGCGCTTGTGAGAGGCTTCTTTTGAGTTGTCTTACTGCCTCGGCTTGTTCTGGACCCCATTCCCACTTGACCCCCCCTTCAGGAGATGAATCAGGGGTCTGGTGATCTCTGCGTAGCCCTCAATGAACTTTCTGCTGTAATTAGTCAGTCCAAGAAGGCTCCTTAGTTCCCGCAGAGTTGTGGGGTCTTTCAGTTTCTGAAGTGCTTCCACTTTCTTTTCCTGGGGACAGAGACCCTGAGGAGTAATCTCATGCCCCAAGAAATTAACACGGGTTCTACACCACTGTGCTTTCTGAAAGGAAAGTTTTGCTCCGGCGGCCCTCAACTGCGTCAGAACATAACGGATCTCCGCTATGTGTTCCTCCACAGATGAACTTTTGATGAGGACATCATCTACATAAGCCAGGTTACCCCTCGCACCCAGGTCGGGCATGGCCTTATGTAGGAAAATATTGAACTCATTACCGGAGTTAAGGAGTCCGGTTCCATGATTACTGCTGGCCCCCAAAGGTAAAAGCCAGCTTGTATTGGTCCTCCCTACTGACAGGCACGGTCCAGTATCCATTGGTCAGGTCTATTGCAGTGAATACCTGTGACCCCTGGATCTGGGCCAGCCCTTGGTCAATGTAGGGCAGAGGCAATCGGGAAGTATGGACCCGTTTGTTGAGCTCCCTAAGGTCAGCGCAGAGTCTCCACTGGCCGTTTGGCTTTAATATTCCCAGCACCGGATTATTGAAGGTGCTGTGGATGGGACGGATTATTCCCCTGGACTCAAGGTTCTTAATTATTTCAGTAAGGGACTCCATTGATGCGAGAGGCAAGCGATATTGCTTCACAAACACTGGAGTCATGCCAGGGTCCGTGGGGATTGTTGTTGTGTGGATGTCGGTGGGACCACAGTCATATGAGTCTACCGCAAAGAGATCTTGGAAATCCAAGAAAACTTGTTTCAACTTTTACTTTTGTTCCAGAGTCACACAGGAATCAGCTAGGTTGACTCTCTCTTCCACCATCTGCCTGAAGCCTGGAAAGACTTCTGGTTTGGCTATCTCTGCGGCCTCCTCCAGCTGGGTGGAGAAGTCCCTGGTCAGAGTGCTCATTTGGACCGGAGGCTTCAGGTGGGACAGGCAGCCCTCATGGACCTGGAAAATCACCTCATCCCTCCTGAAGTCACAAGTCACATCTTCCTTACCATAGGGGCAGGAAGTGTACACCAGGAAGTACCCCCCATGCCGGGTAAAAATCCTGTCTGGTGTTGTATTGTCATCACTGTCACTGTCTAAGCAGTCCTTGGGGATTGGCCCTAACAGTTCATTACCTAAATCTATGGAAAAATGCCGGTCATCAACCGCCATTCCAATAATGGTGCCTGCGGCTAGAGTAATACTCTTTAAGTCGCTGTTATCCACCTCTATTGGAATGGTGTCATGATCTATGTTGACTAATGGAGTTGGGTTTACCCCCAACCCTTGCTGTTGGAGAGAAGCGTTTAGATGTATGTAAGCATCAGGGTTTTTCAAATCTTGTCATCTTTTAACTTTCACTTCCAGGGAGAATTGTCGGGTCCTTTCTGGGATGGTGACTTCCTCTTTAGTCTGAATTTCAACTGCATAAGGAAGCAATTGAGCTGACCTAAATGCTTTTTCTGGACCATCAAAGCCCATGGGATTATCCGCTAATCGGGACCAAGCTTTGAAGTTTATTAGGTCCAAACTAATGGCAAAGCGATTGAGAATGTCACTGCCTAAGTAAAAGGCGGCAGGGACGTCTCGCACGACCCAACAATTGTGGACTATGCTCTTGTTGCCAATGGAGATTTTGAGCATACACCTGCTTGGCAGGAGATGTTTGGAATTAGGCGCTTCCAGGTCCATTTCCCATTTGTCTATCAGTTTGAATGTGGGAATGGCTGGATCTTTTGGGAGTTGGCGGAACATGGCTTCGCTGATGAAGCTCTTACCGTTATTCACACACACTCGAGCGAGAACAGAGTCCTTCCCATCATTTAATTGGACAGGGATGAACAACTGCTCTCCAATTTGCTGAATATCAGCCAGGATCTGAGCTGATTTCACATCTTTCTGGACTATAGGAGTGGGAGTTTCTGATTGTGGATTAGTAAAGAATTTCAGGGTATTTCCTTCCAGTGTTGAATACCACCTTAAACTGGAAGGAAGGTTGATTTTCAGAAATAGAGAGGACCCTCCATCACCAGTCGGTTGTCCTACTGCTATTACTGTCACGTCTGGAATTTGGCTATTCTGGAAGTGGAATTCTACTTGGTCAGATTTTTGTTCAACCATGTGGCAGGTGCCGTTTAAACTAACATGGTTGACACTCTGTTTTAATTTTATTGGTCGGCTAGTCTGGGTCCAGAGGACCTTGTTTACGCAATCTATTAGGGGTGACAACCTTCTCAGGAGGTCATTCCCTAGTAAACAAGGGGTGCCCTCTGGAGTCACAACTATGACTGGGTGTTTCAACTTGTGTCGCCCAATCTTAATGTCCAAATCTGCCGTCCCCTCGACGGGAATTTCCTTCCCGTCAAAGTTCTGCAGTTGTCCAGGAAGAGAGGTGAGAGGAATTTGGTAATTCTCTCCCCTTCCTGCATTCAGTTCATCAAAGGCCCTTCTGGACAGAAGGGTAGCTTGAGATCCAGTGTCCACCAGTGCCAGAATTGTACCCTGCCCCTGTACTTGTACCGGGGCATAGTATCTTCCCTCCTTCTCCTCAAGGGGGCACAGATAATGCACATTTTTGGACAACTGGTGGGCTAACTTTCTGGTTTTGGACATCGCTAGCGAAGAGATTTGAGCAGAATTCTGTGGAGAGCCTTGGGAATCTGAAAGAAAAAGTTGGCACTTGGAGATCAGAGCCATTGTGGGTTCCCCTGGCTCCGGTTCCGGGCCGCCCCCCCTTTTTGGAGGCAGTCATCAGGATGGGTTTGAACCAGGGGATTTTCTTGCGGTTGGTTCTGGGATGAGATGGTGGGCGGCGGTAGCTCAGTCTCCACATCTCCCCAGTCTGGATTTGCATCCCTAGGGACCCATTTTTCTTTGGGAGGAGTTCCCCTATCTCTGAAGGAGAAGATCCTTTTCCCAGGATCTACTGAGGATCCCTCTCCCTCAAATTGGAAGATCTGTACCTCCTCCTCAAACTGAGTCTGTTTGGGTCTTTTGTTTCTCCTACCCCCCCTCTGCTCCTTAGGAAGCAGACTTTCAGGGGCAGGAGATTTTGTTTCCGGTTCCTGGGTTTCCAGGGGCTGTTTACAAGTGAGAGAAGGAAGCTTCCTCCAAGGCTTTACACCCCCCTTCCCTTTGTGCCTCCTCCCTGGGAACCGGTGTGTTATCGGGGTGCTGCCCCGTCATTGTTCTGGAGCACCAGGTCCAGAGTTGGGTGCGTTCTGCGCTGGCATGCTGATCTGAGGGTTCTGCTGAGCCCTCAGTATGTGACCCAGATCCCGCGCCATGTTTTGAACCTGGCGCTCTAACTGGGAAACCCGCTCAGGCTAATACGGGGCCCTGTTTTCTCCCCTGGGCTGATCCCGGGAAAGTTAGCTATCCCTTCTTTGGTAGTACCCCTGGTTGGGAAGATTTGGATACCCCTCCACCCTTGGCCTCCCCTCTCCCGGATTAGGTTGTCTGGGCTCAGGGAATTGGGGAAAGAAGGGTGGAGGATTTTGGGGCTGGAAATTGGGTGGATACCTGGGGAAAAAGTTCTGCCCAGGATTTGGTAAGTTTCTGCCCTCCGATGGGAAGTTAGGAGGGAAGTTCCCTGGGTTAGGTGCTTGGCTGGACCCCCCCCTTGGGCTGGAGGAGTCCACACATAACCCAGGATGGGTCCATTGCCCTTGTAACGGGGACTTACATAGTCAGGAGAGCGAGGGACCCCATTTGTGGGGCTGCCTCCTTGGCTCCCTGTCTGTGACTGGCCCGAGGACCTTCTGGGCCTAGCATTATTAGGTGCAGGTAGGTTTTTAGGCCCCTCCATCTCCAAATCTAAAACGGGGGTGACCTTTACCTCTGCAACCTTGGCAGCAGCAGGGGTGCTGTTGGTTTTGGGATTTTTCTGGGTATTGCTTTTATTTTCTATGGGCTTCTGCACCTCATAGATCCGGGTCGCCTGTTCAATGACCCAGTCTAAAGATCTTTTCTCGTGAAAATCCCTCACGAGCTGGGTCATTATGTATTTGGGCAAGGCATGGAAAAACGTATTAATAAATTCTCTGCTATCCGTGCGCACCCTTCTTGTGGTCTGTGCAAAAGCCTGCTTTAACTCCTGCACAAATTCTTGTGGGGCCTGATCCTCCCCACATTGTAAATTGTAGGCTGCCTTGCAAGCCTCTTGGGGATTTCTGTGAACAGAAAAATGTTTTAATATGGCCGCCCTATAGGTGGACCACCTGGAATGATTTTGGTCCTCCAGCCCTGCAAAGAAACTGGAGTACTCTGGGGAGAATGTCCACTTTACATATTGGATACAGCTTTGGCTGTCCTTCAAATGGAAAGTCTCCATCATTTGCTCATAGAGCTCCAAGTGTTCCCAAACAGAGTACTTGGCGTTCTTATGATAAGGCGTGATTACACTCCTGATTGCCTTAATCTGTTTCAATGGGTCCTTAATCAAGGCCCTTTTTGCCTTATTGGCCTTTTTGGTTCGGGTAACCCTTGTCCATTCATCTTCTGACTCAGAGGCACTGCTCCCAGAGGTTCCCGTCTGTTCTTCCAGGTTTTCCCGGATTCTGCGAGCCTGGGAATGGCTGGCAGAATGTGGGGACCTGGTCTCCTGTGTCCTGTACTGCTCAGAGGAGTCTTCAGATCCCTCTTTGCTGCCAGGATTTGATGGGTACCCCTCCCACTGACCTAACTGGGCAGAGGTTTTCAGGATGCCCTTAATGGGCCTACTCACCTGGGGTTCCCCATCAAATTGCACCGTGCTTGGGTGCCCATACCCGGATGCCCGCCCCTCCATTCCTGGGTGGTACTGGCCTATGAGCCCCGTGCTTCTGGCTGGATAGTAATCCGCCATCCCTGTGGCCCTGTGCTCATGTGCGCCAGGGGACATGGGGGTTGCAGAGTCCAGGGACTGAGAGAAATAAAGGCCTCTGGTACTAGGGCTCCTGAGGTTATGCTCAGGAGTTTCTCTTTCCCAGCGAACCTCATCTCTATCCGCCCCTGCTCCCTGTTGCAATGCAAGAGCCTGCGCCTTCAGTTCCTCAGTTAAGGCCTTACTAGACTCTATCAGTCTCCCTTGCATCGCTACCTGTTGTTGGAGCCTATCATTGTGCTGGCAGAGAGCCTCATTCTCTCTCTGCGTTTCCTGATTGGTCCTGGAGCACCGGGTCAGTCTTTGCTGCAGGAGGGTTACCTCCTGAGCTGTGTCCCTATTGGCCTGCTCCTTTCTTGCCAGAGCATCCTCCACCTTCCTGGTGTGCTCTAACAAGTTATGGTGTTCTTTTTGGAGGTCACCCAGTCCCTGGAGGGCCAGGTGATTTTCTTCCATTTTCCTTTTTAAGTGGCAGACTTCCTGGCCTAAGGTATCCCTTTCCTGACTAAGAGCCTGCATCTGTGCCGCCAGGTCGTCCCTTTGCCTTTGGAAGGCACCAGCTTTCTGGCGCTCCTGGTCAAATTCTGCCTGAGTATCCAGGTCTTTCAAAATCAGTTTATTGCTCTCTGCCTTCTCCCTATCTAGGTGGCTTTGCAGGGTGACTACCTGCTCAGCACATGCCCTATTGAAGTCTAACTGTTGCTCCAGCTTTTTCTGGCTCTGCAGTAGGGAGTCCAAACCTTCTTGGTACTCCTTCTGCAAGGCCAGAAATCTGGTATCCTGGTCAGCCTTTTCCTGTTGCAGGATGTCCATGTCCCTCTTTATTTTAATGATGTGCTGTCTACTCTCATTTTCGGACTCCTGGCTCCCCTGCAGCCTCTGCTCAGAAGAGACCAGGTCAGATTGGACCTTCTCTAACGCCATCTGTCGCTTATTCGCCAGATCTTGGCTTTCAGTACATTTATCCTGCATGTCTCCCATATATAGGTACAGGTATGCCGCTATCCTAACCATCTTGTCTTGTTCATCCTTAGCTTTAGGAGCCATGTATAGTTCACTCAGGGCCACATGTAAGGGACCCTGATCTCTCCATGTATCTGACCCTGTTTCCGTGACCTGTTGCGTGATGGCCTGCAACCAGACCATGCGGTCCTGGTGAGTCCACTCACCTCTCACAAATAACTTATGTAAGAAGTGCTCTCTGGCTATTTTCATGTCTACTAAGGTCGTCATTCTAGAGATTGGTCTCTGTCCGGACTTACAGAAATTAGTATTTTATTTTTGCAAAACAGACCTTTTTCTTAGAGCGTTCCTTTGAGGAGTGCTTTACAGCGTAACACAGCGTGGTGATCCGACCGGATATGTGTTTCTGGTCAGCTGGCACACTGTATTAATCTGCACAAGTGATAGATCTAATCCAAACGTCCGGCACGAGCCCCCAATTTGTAAGAGGATTCAATTCAACACTACAGCTAAGTCAATGCCTAGTCTGGGATACTGAATGGAAACCCTTATTGATATATCTTTATGTCCAGTTCATTCGTTCTGGATGACTACCCCTATATAACACCCCTCTCTTGGAATCCTCCTGACCCCACTGAGCCAAGAAGTAGTTCTGTTTTGCAAGTTTAAAAGGTTTATTTGATAATTTAAACAATAGATCTATATATCACACTTTATAATAAATTAATAATTGAATATCACACTGAATCTGAGCAGTAATCAATAATGGATAGTCGGGCACTAGCACACTTGTGAATAGGAACAGAAGAATAAGGTGGTAGAGAATACTTTATATAAGTTCAGATGGATGTAATGTTGAATGAAAAATGCAATACAGAAAATGCTCAATATGATTTCAACATAACAATGTAATCACTTTTCTCTGGCAATCCCCTCCCACCCTTTATGCAATGCAAGGAAATGGAAGGAAAGCACACAGTTCTCAGAAATGCAATCAAATGTAATTCAGTTCACAGCAGCAAGCTTAGATTACAGATCGGAGTTTTAAACACAGGCCCAAAATGCTTTTACATGTGCTGGCAATGAAGTGAAAAATATGCTACAATGCTTTTATATGTGCTGGCAATGAAGTGAAAAATATGCTAAAAATGGTTTTAATTCCCTTTAGGAGGTTCAGGGTGAGTGAAATATACTTGGGATGAGTTCAGGCTCACTTTAGCAAGGATCTAGGAGTAACTAGCAGGTTAAACGAATTTTTGGCAAATGAAAGCAAGAAAACTGCTGTTTTCACACGTGAAGAAATTTTGCAAATCGCGGCAAATTCGCGAGTGCGTTTTTCGCGATTACAGCAAAAGTATCGGGGGCAGTTCTAGGTTCATAGGAAAGCCACGATTCTCAGCTTTCAGAGGAAAGTTACTGCAAGTCTCTAGCACAAACGGTCACGGAGATATGAGCGATTAAATAAAGGTCATTTTTCAGATTTGGAATTTTAAAGTTCAAAAAGACAAGTGCAGCTTGCAACTAGAAAATGACAGGTGACAGCTTTACTCAAGTTAAAATAGCTTGCATTAGATTATTTTAAGTGAGAGATTGGGTTCTGCACAGTTTTGCTAGGTACTCACAATATATTTTTGAAATAGAATAGGCCTCGCCACGGATCTGGTCAGGTTTTAGACTGGACTCTGGTCTGGTCTCGGCACTTCACAGTGATCTGGGTCAGCTCTGTTCTGCTGGTCTGGTCTGGGTCAGCTCTGGTTCTGGATATTGATAGATTTGAAGTCTGGATCTTTCTGCACAGCTTTCTCTAGAGATTGATGGAGGTAAAGTATGGATTTTCCCGGCAGAGCGTCCCGCAGCAAATGGATTTGAAGGTCCCTATCTGTCCTGTCTGTCTGCTTTTATGTGTTTTGAAAATGGGTGTGTGAGCAGCATCACTAGCCAGCCCCTCTCTCAACTGCCCTTTGGTCCAAGTCTCCCCTCTCCCATGATTGGGGAAGGAACTGTGAGTCAGAGTGATGCTGTAGGTTTTATGGGTCAGAGGATCCTCCCCTGTCAAATTGCACACAATCTATATTTGATAAAAAAAAAACATATTTGCACAGGTACACATTTGTTTAAAATTACACGCACCCATCACATATCACAGGAGGTATACCCTGTCCAAATCTGCTCTTCCTGGGGGCTTGCATTCAGAAATGGCAACATTTGCACTTTTTAACTGATTTTGCAATTTCGGACATTAACCCAAATTTACACACATGTGCGCAAGGAGTATGGACATTACTTGATGAAATGTCAGATTTTTAACATGCATACATTTTAAGTAATACCCTCTTAACTGCTAGCTTGCCCCCAGATCATGCCACCGGTTCTAAAAACCTCTTAAAATGTGGGCAGAAAAATCACAAGAATTATGGTGTCATTTAAATAATTTTCACAAGTCCGTACTATGAGTTATTCATCTTTTTAGAGTTATGTTCTGGCCCCAAAGGGGTGTGGTTTTTTCAGGTCACATGGTACAGAAACCAGTCTTTCCAGTTTCTGCCAAGCTCAGAGACCCTGCCCCTCCCAGCTTCTGCCAAGAGGAAGCTGTTTTATGACATCTGCAATAAACCATCTGCCTGGGTGAAGGGGGTTGCATTGTTCAGAGCTCCTGTATTCTGTGGGGGCTCCCCTTAATTCAATTATCAGAGAGATGGCATATCCTAAGTGTGGCCAGCAGGAAACAGCCAGGCCTGGGAAGTTACTTGTGAATCAAGTTTCACTCCTGGCCAGGCAAAATTGGAATCTCTTTAAGCCAGTTTTTAGCCACATGTCATTTATGTTCCCCAGTTTTCTGCATTCAAATAACTAACAATGTTTTACATATGCAGCTAGAATGCTGATTCTAAGTTTAAAACTATGACATTTAAGCAATTGCAGCCTATGTGACACTCAAAAGTAGGTCACTCATTTCTTTTAAACATTTAGATTTTTAGTGTCTTTCAGTCCAAATTTACTTAAACTGCTGAAATCCACAGCTCAGCCAGTCTTGTGATGAACATTGTTTTAGGCTCATCCTCTTTCCAGATTTTGTATGCCCACAAGACTTTATTCTGCCAGATGTCCGCTGGTGTTCAGTGAGATTTTTGGATGTGTTGCAAATAGGCATTTTGAGCTGGCATTCAGAGAAACAAAAGGTGATTTTAAAGTGCAGTTTTTCCTTTGGCACTTATTTCACCCATGGCACCCCGGCCCATCCTGCTTGCATTGGTGGGTGGCAATTTAGGCAACCATTTTAGTGTGCACAACTGCGCGGTTTTCATAGATTCTGGCGCACATGTGGGCTTTTTCGGCCATCTTGGATTTCCTAAGCCCACAGCACCAAATGTTGTAGCATAATAGTCCAAACGTGGGTCAGAACACCCAACAGGTTGCTGCGATTTGTCATCGGATTCTTTCATTGTCAATTTACCACCCTACATTTTAAGTTGATGTCATCCCATTTTGTGTTTAGAATAGTGCAGGCAACCAACGGCTGGTCAATTGAGATGGGGATGCATCCATGTCTTCCTCATCTGTATGAGTGACTGCTCACTGCCAGAATGTCAGATCAGGTTGCTCTCCTTCTTGTGAAGATGTATTGGTCTCCTTGATGCCTTGTGAAGGACATTCACCCAGGTTTCAGTATATCAGAGAATTCTCAAACACCCTGGTTAGCAAGATCTTAACCCCCCATACTTCTAATCAATTTTCACACTGCCGATCCTTTATTATTATTTGGGACATCTGTCAGGCTGTGTTGGTTGTTCAACTAGACATAGATTCCAACTTCAGACGTATTTTGCCTCCTGTGACATATGGCCTCATTCATTATTGTTTTACCTGGGCACTACAGCTTCAGTGGTTCCAGTTCTGGGGGCACCTGGCTGAACAGATGTAAGGACAGGCCACGTTGAGCAAAGCAAAGATATTATTTAGTGGAGCTCCCATACAACCTTTTCCAGGGAGAGCATTTTTGGCATCTATCATCACAGATGACATATCTGTGGGCCTCCCCGAATGTTTACGGTGCTTATCGAACCTTTCTGTTAGTTGACAGTTGGAGGAGTGAGAGCAGGACTTGCATAATCATCAGTCTGATGGAATTCTGTAAAATCAAGCTTGAAAGCAACTTTGCCTATGAACCTTCAAGAGACGATTATGCACGTCCTAATGAACAATATCATTGGAAAAATACTTACCTTATCAAAATGTGCCTTCAAAACAGCGGTAGAGAGGGTACTTTCGTGTACAGGAGGGGCACACTCAACGGACTGTGTTTCCTCATAATGAGGCTCGTTTTCATCTGGTAGCAAAAGGCCCATGTGGAAGTCCAGAGCATGGCTAAGTCTACTTTCCATGATTCATACATTATTCAGGAGGGGGCACACATGATCTTTGCAATATAGGGTAGGCCACAGGTCAATCAATTCATCTCCAGACAGCATTTCAAGTGCTGTTTGTTCTGTCTCCAGATAGTTGTCCCTCATGGGGTCTTGTGGAGATATCTCATTTTTAATTTGCACTTTGGTCTTTTGTATGCCTTACTGGCATTCCCTCTGATTAACTTGGCCATCTAGTGACTGATACTGGATGGATCACTCAGGGCCAATGCTGCTCTGCGTTGGGCATGAAAACTTGGTGCTCACAACTCTTCAACATTGACTGCTTCTTATTGGATGCTTTTGCTTAGAAGGAATAGTCATCCTGTGCTATTTGCCCCTAAACATCCTTCCAAGATTGAAGAGATATTCATTGACATGACCTTGAGAGGGCACTCAGCTGTTGTATTTTCAGTTCAAAGTACCAAATTGGCGACCAGGTGATTTGTAGCTGGCCACTAGAAGGGGAAGTTACAGAGCAGTCAATTTACCGACTGAATTGTCTTGTGCTTCGTCAGGTTATGATATGGAAAATAGTTAAATCTATGTGGAAAAGTGTCCCAATCAACTTGGTGTCAGCCTTCTCCAAATCATTGAAAAGGGCTGAACATGCGCAGATTGCTACTTGGTAGTATCTGCATATGATTGGAAAGCATCAATGAATGTATTCTTTTGCTGTGAAACAATTCATTCTCTGAGAATGTGTTCCTTGAAAATATTTTCTTCCATCATCCAGTCATTGGAGACTCTACATACAGCCAGGGCATGCCTTTGCCCTTGTAATTGTATTAACCCTCTTCACAATATGTTTTATTTTGTTAAAGGTAATCATTGTTAATGGTTTCTGTACTCTGCCTTGATAATGCAACTGTCCAGGGAAAGTGTCAGCATTTTGTACTATCACTGGCCACTTAGCAAACAGGGGCACACAGTTTCCTCACATAATCAAGCGCTGCACCAAGCCTTGTTTAACACAACACAGTAAAGTGGCATGTTCAGTGTTATACCCTCCAGTCCCATATAGCAAAGGATACATGTCAGACCAATTGTTTACAAGTATGGAAATAAGTTTCACATGATGACCTGAAGTCATACTAGTATGTATTGCGGTGGAGGATACTTCAGCATTGTATCCTTTTGTGTCCATCCATTTCTATTCAGTACAAAACAAACCCTTATCTCTGACAGCTCTGTCAGTAGGCTTTCCATTACCAGATTCCTTGAGTTCTCCTCCTGAGGGAATTCACTATGAATATCTGGATTTAGGGCCTGTGACAAATCCCTAGAATTCTTCCCTTCTCCCCAAAGGGCATCCCCATGCCCCTGTGAGGCTAGGGAGGTGAACCTACTCTGCAATGGAGCGAGGAAAGTGGGATCTCGCCGTAAGTGATTTCCCCTTTGGGGACAAGGACTTCCATTCCTGTGAGGAGCTCCCTAAGGAAACTTCCAACCATAGCTCTTCAAATGCCTACTTTAAAGAAAGGTATGAAGAAAATGCTAACATTTGTTATCGCCATCAAGAAACTCTGATTTATTTGTAAAAAGAAAAATCATCTACAACTGAGATGAGGAAGATCTGTGGAGGAATAAAGAGGACAGAACAAACACAAAGAAAGGAATGCAAGACTCAGCCAACGGAATCCCATGCTACGTAATAAAAGAAATGGGTGGAGACTGGAGAGAGAGGCGTGAGAAAATAACACAAGTTACAAACTTGTTTGCCAGCTCTGGGAAGACGAGACTGGACACACGGCATCCCGCGATTGAGAGGAAGAAACCTGCAGTGTTAGACGTGCAGCATCAGGAAATCGAAGGGAAGAAAGAAGCTGAGGCAATCCTTATCTAGAGAGAGGGTTGAGTGGTGGCATGACCACAACTGAGTCGTGGTGGATCAAAGGTCCCTCAAACTACATTGATACCACTTCAACATGTCCAATGTGGAACCTACTGACAGAGGAGATTCTGGAGAATCTGTCTGTTCAGTGACACAAAGGAACAACAGAGGAATCACAAGAGGCCAATCCGACAAACTGGTCCTAGCCGAAGAGCAAACGCACTGATGTTATCCCTGAACATGGCTGGTAATGGAGAAAATGGGAGACCAGGAAGGGGGACAGAAGAGAATCATTGCTAGATCGTTCCTACACATCCCAGTCGAGATAAAGCATTAATATTGTGTGAAGTGAGAGAGAATCCTTACTGGAAAGTTCATACTCATCCCAGTCGAGATAAAGCAATGACATTTAGTGAAGTGAAAGAGAATCATACCGGAACACCTATGCTCAACCCAGTCGAGATAAAGCATTGTCATTGAATAAAGTGAATCAGAATTATTACGGAATTGTCCATACTCGTCTCAGTCAAGGAGAGAGTCTTGACATACTGCAAAATAATAGAAGGAACAAACCTCAAGATTGGAATGTGGATATTGAGATCCAAAAAGACCAAGACAGTCTAAACAGATGAGAGGAATATCATAGAAAAGGAAAGTTTGAACAGCATGTGGAAATAGAGAACAAGGACAAAAGCCAAAGACAAACCAGAGGCTATGAGCTATGTATTAACAGTGGTCGAAGTGTACGAAAAGAAGCAGTGGTGCTATGTTCCCTACTGGCCTGCTCTGCTCCCCACAAATCCTATCGCCACACCCCCTCCCATGCACAATGCAAACCGCAAAATAAATGCGCCTGCTGTTTAGGAGAACGGTCGGTTCAGTGCGCTTAAGCTGCAAGTTTCATCTTCTTCCTACACTTTTATTTTAAAATGAAACCTTTCCGGAATGGTTTCTTTTTAAAATAAAAGAATAGGAACAGTAAAACTTAATTGAAAGAAATAGAGGAGCATCGATTCCGACCGCTCCCGCCCATTCCGACCACTGTGTATTAAGTGTCAGAGAAGCCAAGGAGAATGTTCAACGTTTTGGGCAAAACTACCTTAGACAATGAGAAGATTAAATCCAAGTAAAATAAATACAGAAAAGAACAAGAAAGAAGTAGAGAATAGTTATCTAAGAAAGAAAAAAAATAGGAATTGAACATCCCGCTAACAGAACTGTATGAACTGATCAAAACAATCACGAAGAACTATTTGGGAATAGTTTACCCAACTGATCTTGCTGAACGGAGTCATTGCCTCTTTGCGTTTCTTATAATAGTGGTAGGGTTAGAATAGGTCACTTTGGATTCTGGACAGAATCTGATTTGGACTCTTACTGATGACTGTCGAGCACTTTAGTTTTGTTAGCTAGGGAAACCCCTTAGTATAAGGAAAGGTAGGCATGTATTCTTTAAGTTAATAGAACTTTCAAGACGATGGAAAATCAGAGTCCACATTCTTCTGCTGACACGCCTCAGTTCCCACAGCGGCTAGGAAATCTTGAGCACATCTTAAGGCCATCACACATCCTTAAAACAATACTTGCAGGATATTGCACTATTAAGTGAAATGTGCAATAAGGACAGTTCTGGATCCTTTTCATGATCATGTGTTTTTTTCTGTTCTAAACGTATACAGCTATACCTACATCCTAGACATGATCATTACTCACCCGCATGTTAGCTCTCCATTATTGGTGGGACCTGACTGCTTTGTTTTCTAACGTTCTCCCTCTTTGCCCTGTCCTGTTTACCTTTTGCCGGCATCCCTTCAATCCCGTAGACCACAGTCTGGGTTACACTTGCGCTGGGTCATAGCTCGCCTCCTCACGGAGAATGCTTGGTGCTTTAAGACCACTAGAGCAGTGATGTGCACAGTATGAACGACATTTTCCATAAAGTAGCTTAGCTTCTAACTTTTCTAATAGTAAGTGTTGGTATTATCAAGTTCAGTGATACTCAATGTATTAATCTCAGAAAGGATAAAAGGATTTTAGGACAAGTCAGGCAAGAGCGCTGTCACTGCACTGCAGTTCTTTGGCTGAGCAATGTTGCCAGACAATTAAAGACTGGCAAGTATAGAATCGAGTATACTAAAATCTCGCATGTAATTTAGTGCTCACAAGCATTCAAATTCCTTTCGGAGATTAATATAATGTTGCTTCTGCTTTTTAAATTGCCTGAAGATATCATAGACGGCATTCGGAAATATTAAATAAGGCGTGCATTTATTCCAGAATATTATAAATCCGAAGATCACGTATTTCCTGTTATGGATGCACTGGATATTTTACCTCGGAGACGTTGCTGTGCAGGTGCAATGCTTGCAGAATATACAGTGTGAATCCTTTCAGGGCGGTGTCTGCACAAACACCGGAGCAAGACTGCCTGTCGCCACTAATTGTATTGTATATGGCTTGACAACATAATTCCCTCTTGCAAAACCATAACGAAAACGAAAAATAAATCCTGCCTCGCAATCCACTCTTAATTAAAACGGGTGCGTATTATCTGAAAAATAAACCTTCACAAAAACAGGCTCCGTGCACTTACGCTGACTGAATTGTGCATTATGGCCCGTAATGCCTTTCTGTGCTCTGCTGCCTCCAATTGGGCGCTTGCTGGTTCCATCAGCGAGGATGAAAGAGAAGCGCGCAGGACGAACGCTAAGAGCCCTCGCTAATTAGTTTGAACATGTGGATGGCAGAACACACACGTTGCAAGGAGCCGAATTAAAATGACTTTGATCAGCGTTTGGCAAGTAAATACAGCGCGGGCAGTTCGTGTCTCTTGCACACAACCACCGCGTTCTCTTACTAGTGCAACAGGCCAAAAAGCAATACTCGATTCACTTCACCGGTGCTTTGAAGAGTGTGGGTGTTACGTCCTCAAGTATTCAGCACAATTGAAAGGTTAAATAGCAAAAACACGTTTTCAGCGGCGTAATGTTGGTAACAGAACTTTTTATGGTACCCTGATGGTTGCGATTTGTTCTAGATGAGCACTTAACGCATTGCGTTTTTTTTTTCTTTTTTAGCTCTGTTTGTAACCTGCTTGCCACAACTTCCAAACCCAGCATGCCTAACTCCTTGCGTCTTTACACACTACAGTCTGATATGTACAGTCTTATGAAACAATAGTGACTTTTTGGGGAAAAGACTTCCCATCGACCTCAGAAAGATCAAAGGCCGTATTCGAACCTGTGACTTGAAGTTTATAGTCAGATCGCAGCAGGCAGGCAGTGACTCTCTGAGTCCGAACCATCGCATAAGAGCGTGGTTACACTGCTGTGATAATAGCCACTATAAGAAACACATGATATCACTTAGCTTGCTAAGAGATGGTAGCAGCATGACATGCAGATGTAAAGTGAGAGAGTGGGCAGACACTGAGCAAGCCAAGTATCCATTGCATCAGTATTTTATTTTCATTGCTGACCACTACTCACGCGATTCATACAATTTATCATCTGAAGAACAGGATGCCATGACATGTGTACTGAGGATAATAATATATATATATATTTTTGTTCAACGAGATTATATAAAATACAGGGTATTGGCGTTTTTATAGAGTTGCTCGTAGTTATTTAGAGAAGAGAGAAGGTGCTTCCTCTAGAAGCACTCCACATAAGGTATATTCCTGATGCATGCAATGCAATTGTGGGTGTTGTGTGAACAATCTATGCAGGTGATGCATAGACCGGCATGAGGAGGACTGGGAGATGGAACCAGAAAAAGTGAACATTACACGACAACACATTGAGTAAATAATAAACTACACAATGTACAGTAGTCTACACTTTCATTGGGGATTGCACTTTGGGTGTGATATTCAGCACACGATACGATGAGCGAGTCTTTCCAGCAATATTGGGGCTGCTTATAAATGGATCTTCAGTAGGAAGAAATGCAAGGAGCAGGTCAAGATTAAGGCAGGAGTGACTGGGCATGAGGTGTTCTGAGCGAAGAGGACGGTAGTGAGATTGGCTTGGCTGTAGAAGCTGCACAGTGATGCATGCACAGGAAGAGGGGATTGACTGACAGGGGATTAAAGGACGTTTGGTTAAAGCATGTGGTTTGTGAAATACAGGCATTTCAAATACAATTCAATTAATAGCCTGTGTCTCTATTGCAAGCAGTCAGCATCTGCCCTACGTACCTTTCACACGCCAGGGGCGGCACCGACTGCATTCTTAGGTTGTATGGGACCATTACAAATTAAATGGTGCCATTCACATATAAGAAAAAAAAATGTCAGCGTGTTTATGCTGTGGCTTAACTATGAGACAAAGTGAAAATCTGAAGGCACAATCTTTGTTTATGGAAAGGGCAAGCCAGCAAACATCACCTAATAGACATGCATACACGTTTTACAGGCACCCTAGCTATCAGTGACCTAGCCTCCGCCCTTCTACCTAACTGCCATCTGCTCTCAGTCAAGCTATCCCTAGCGCCAACCGCCACAATTACACTGCACATAGTCTACCACCCTCCGGGCCCACCCAACACTTTTAAAGATGACCTCACACAACGACTAATGAGAAACCTGAAAAACAACTCCAAAGTGATTACACTAGGAGATTTTAACCTGGGCTATCATGACCCCCATGATAAACACACCACATCCCTGTACAGTGCCACCTCTGCCCTTACTTTTGTGCAAAAATTGTGAAGCCGAAGCACGCCAATGGGTGCACACATGACTGGACACTTGATCACAACTGTAACATAACTATCCTCTCCAACTCTAATTGTGCTTGTCCAATCACCACTTAATCACATTTACCATCCCACCCCAGACCAGGCCTGCCACTCCCATCCAGCCCCTATCTCCTCTTGCTGCACCTGTAACCTCACCAGCGACACTCTCCAGGCACTGCTCGAAAGATGCATCACTAAAAGAGCCACACAAACAAACTCCAGGTTCACCCCTGAGCTTCTCGCCATGTGGGCAGAAAAACATTCTAGCGAATGCATCTGGCGCCTAAACCTGACGGATTCAAACACATCTTGATTCACTGTACTTGCCGGAACCTACAAAACAACAATCCAAAAAGGGAAAACCATCCTCCTACAGTACTCGGGTCGCCAACGCCAAGTCCAACTCCTGCAAACTGTTTACCATCCTAAAGGGAAATAGAATTCCATGTCCAACTCTCTCCATGGTCACCAAGAGCGAAAACCTGGTACAATGATGTCCAGAAAGCCTTCCCGGACAAAACAGCTGGTTTACAAAGCAAGATCCAGCTCAAATTAACTAACCACCATCAACACCTCCTCCAAGACTACTATTAGCCCTAAACCCGCACCCACAGTCCACTCCCCTCTTCAGCTTCCACCTTGTCATGATGCCAGAGGTCGTTGACATCCATAAGGGTCTCAAACCATCCAGGTGCAAAGCAGACACCTGCCTGGCACCCCTTATCAAAGAGTGCACAGACCCCCCTGGTGCTACAAATCATGGACATCATTAATGCCTCATTTGCCTCCTTCTTGGTCCCACACTCGCTAAAAGAATTGATTTTACACCTCCTCAGGACAGCTTCACATGACCACTATATCCCCACCAACTACAGGTTCATCACTACTGTTCCCTTCCTCCTGAAGATCATAGACTGGGCTGCCTACTTCCAAATTCAACAACAGTTTGAGCACACCATATCTTATGCCCACGTCAATCAGGCCTCCAACCCATCCATGGAACTGAGTCAGCACTCCTTGACCTCAAGTACCAGTTGGACGACGTATATAGACTCTGGAAACCTCTCACTTCTCATATGTTTGGATCTATCCACAGCCTTTGACTTGATGTATCACTCCATCCTCTGCCTTTACTTAATTACCACACACCACAAGCCTTTGCTGACAACCACTACTCCACCCTCACATCTATCACCTTTGGAGTGCACCAAATATCCTGCATCTCCCCCACTCTATACAACATCTATACAAAACCCCTCTTCAACCACTTTGACTCTCTCAATATCAAATATACAAAATATGCTAAGTATACCCAGACCCTCATCCCACTCCCTGGTGATTATTTCCTGAACTCCCAAAATATCAACGGCATATATAAAACCATCCAACGCTTGATGGCCTCCCACCACTTGTCTCTCAACGATGAGAAAACGGAACTCCTTCTAGTTGGCAACCCCTTCCAACTCACCTCGCTCAGCCTAGACTACCAGCTATTTACCACTGACAATCATCCCATCTACGTCTCAAATCCTGCCAAGATGCTCAGATTCCAGCTCAAGGACACGCTAGCATTATCACGGCATGTCAACACAACTGCCTCTTTTGCTGCATATGTGACCAAACTTAATGTGAGCAGACCCTTCCTTTCAAATGACAACTGCCTGAACATTGCCAGGGCCATTATTGGCACAAAATTGGATTATTGCAACACACTCCTGGTAGGCACCTTGGAGCGAAACCTGAACAAATTAAAAACAATTCAGAACAATGTCCTGAGAGCCACTCTGGGGCTAAACAAATATAACACATCACAGCATCCAGGAGAGCAGCACACTGGCTCCCAGTCCGAGAATGGATCAAATTTAAGATTCTCACCATAATCCACCACTGCATTGACAACAACGCACCAGGCTGCCTGTCCAAAAGACTGTCCAAACCAGCCACGGCCAACTCACTCGGTCTGCTTAGCCAACTATCTGTGCATCCCTAGATTAAAGCGGACCAAAGCTAGAGGCTCCAGCTTCCGTGGTCCACGGCTATGCTGTGGAATGCCCGTCCCCCACTTTGAGATCTGAGCCCTTGTCCACTGTGTTCTGAAAACAAGAGACTAAAAACCTTCCTATTTCATTAAGAGCATTTCCTGCTAACTGTCTGTAACACACTTAGCTACATCGAGTGCGTAGGCGCCCATGGGTTAAGCCAAGCGTGACATACACATGTATAAACAAAATTAAAATAAATAAGTAAAGAGAGCGCAACCTTTTCATACCAAGAAAGATATTTTAACACATATTATTGAGACACTCGCCCCTTTCTTTACTGCTATACCTTAATTGCAACATGTATTCATGCTGTTTGAGTAGCCTGAGAATCTCAATCAGAAACGAATGTAGAGAAAAAGAGAGATAAACCTGACCTCATATAGACAATGCTTGGTTATATGTTGTGTAGGTGTTTACGCGTGCGAGGTACATAATGTGTGTGATAGCTGCAACATCATCATTTGAATTGTACTACAACTGGCTCAGCCAATATGGGCCTGTATCTATTGACAAACCTCACTTTGCATTATATTATGTCATTCATTTGTATTGCTATCTATTAAACAGCTGCACAAGTTAAGTGATTGTTTCACAGATGTTTGGGCAATCTTCCTTCGCAGACACTGCCTTTCATCCCCTGAGGCTTTTATCTTGAATGCCTTTACATTTGGTAACAACTACTATGTTGGAGCTCTTTGGAGTGGGAAGTGTATCTGAATACCACATTGTATAAAATTGATATTATGTATCTCTTAATAAATGCATCCAATAGACGTGGTAACGTTTGCAGCTCTGTTTGCACTAGCACATAATCAATAGCAGTGAGATTTGAGGTTTCTCCGAGCTGGTGCAATGTGGGAAGGCCATGATGTCCACTGCATTGGCCGTAAAGGTATTATTATAGAAGGAGCCTTCCAGCACAATCAGTAATCAATAAATTAGAAGAAAGGTAACAAAAAAGGCGCTGTTTTGCACTTAGCTCACTATATTAGATATGTGTTTAGTGCATCTAATATTAATATCAATTCATCTAAAATGCATCTGAAAATGGATGTACAGCATGTTTATTCCAACATGTGCTTGGTTGGAGAATCTGTTATGAGGATTGGAAGTTACCAGTGTTATATCTTGCATTGTTTATGTAGACCTACATGTAGAAAGAACATACCAAAATACGCAGTGAAATGCATTGCACACACTGTTCATATTGGAAATAGAGCCCTGATGCTTTATTACACATATTTTACTTGATGCAGAAGGCATCATTATGCTTTTTCCCCCACCTTCTGTAGCTTGGTCTCAAAATGGATGTTGGCCGGCATGTCGAAAGAGCATACTAAAATACGCAGTGAAATACATTACACACATTGTGCATATGGGAATAGAGCCCTGATGCTTTATCACACATATTTCACTTGATGCAGAAGGTATCGTAATGCTTGTTTTTCCCACCTTCTGTAGCTTGCTATCAGAAAAGAGGCCTGTCGGGGTGGAATACCGACCAACCACCCATTATGGATGCGCCAAGCCAGCACATTGTAAATACTGAGTGTGTCCCCAGTTGCTTGTTGCAGCTGAGAATGCCAATTTGGGCTGGCTTTCACAGCACTAGCGGCCCAGCACCCATGCCCATTGGACCATGGAAGGATGGGGTCATTTGGCTTCCCAAGACTTTCATGGCCCATGTGGGATGCAGGATGTGGTACCGCAAAGGCTCAATGTATGTAGGAGGCACCTATGAACATTCTAGCACATTGGAGTGCTGTGCGGGAGCCCAAAGGCCTTTGTTGGGGGCAGAATGATGCAAAGTCATCTGGAGTCTGAAAAGGTCTGCAAGTAAGACAACAATTGATGTATGCATTAATGAGTGTATGCATGCAGGTGATAGTTTGAGTCCCTACGTGCATGCGAGTGTATATTTATTTGGGCGTGCATATGAATGAGAGAGTTTATGTTTTAATGGTGTGTGGATGAATGAGTGAGTGCATGGATGCTTAATGGGTGTGCAGTGGGGGAATTCTTCATGCATGTGTGTGTTCAGGGCTGGGGAGCTGTCCTCTTATTTTCAGGATAATCTATTTGTGCAAGGGCAGCCAGTCTGGGCATATCTTCTTGCTGTGGCAGGGTATACTCTACTGGGAGTCTTGGGTAAAGTCAACATGAAGAGTATATTGCTAGTAAGATAGCTCAGCGGGTTTCTCAGAGGGTTGAGCACTCAGGTTCAAATCTCAGTAAGGCCAACTCAGTCTTTCATCCTTCCAAGGTCGATAAATGAGTACCACCTTCAACTGGGATGACAACGATGTATGCACATAAGTTCTATGTACAAAGCTTAGGTGTAAGTGCTATAAAATAGCAAATCATTATCACTATTCGTACGTGGCCATACCCTTCAATGGTGCATCTATTATGGACATACATTATTACTGGTGTATGGCATTTATTATTTACATAAAGGTTAATGCCAGCATGATGAGTGATATTACATGGCTGGACTGGCCTACATTGATGCAGCTCATCTTAATATGCTCTCGTGCTGTAAAATGACATTTCTTCACTAGCATACAGGTTAAAGCCAGCATAATAAATTGTTCTAGCATAGCTGTAATTGTCTACATTGGTGCAACCAATCTGGACATATTTTCATACTTTGACATCACATTGATTTATTGGCATCAAGGGTAACGCCAGCATAATGAGTGTTCTTACATTTTAGTGCCCCGGTCACGCAGATATTGCGGGCCGGGGTACTAATAGCAATATGATCCTCGCGGCGGGGGCATTACCGACTCAGGTAATGCCCCGGGGCCTTCGTTAACTATGGGCCCCGAGGCATTACCTGAGTCGGTAATGCCCCCGCCGCTTGGGTCTGTAAGAGGATTCAATTCAACACTACAGCTAAGTCAATGCCTAGTCTGGGATACTGAATGGAAACCCTTATTGATATATCTTTATGTCCAGTTCATGCGTTCTGGATGACTACCCCTATATAACACTCCTCTCTTGGAATACCCCTGACCCCACTGAGCCAAGAAGTAGTTCTGTTTTGCAAGTTTAAAAGGTTTATTTGAGAATTTAAACAATATAGATATATATCACACTTTATAATAAATTAATAATTGGATATCACACTTAATCTGATCAGTAATCAATAATGGATAGCCTGGCACTAGCACACTTGTGAATAGGAACAGAAGAATAAGGTGGTAGAGAATACTTTATATAAGTTCAGATGGATGTAATGTTGAATGAAAAATGCAATACAGAAAATACTCAATATGATTTCAACAAAACAATGTAATCACTTTTCTCTGGCAATCCCCTCCCCCCTTTATGCAATGCAAGGAAATGGAAGGAAAGCACACAGTTCTCAGAAATGCAATCAAATGTAATTCAGTTCACCCCAGCAGCTTACACTACAGAAGTTGGAAACACAGGACCAAAATGCTTTTATATGTGCTGGCAATGAAGTGAAAAATACGCTAAAATGCTTTTAATTCCCTCTAGAGGTTCAGGGTGAGTGGTATCAAGTTAATATTAGCCCAGACTCACTTTAGCAAGGATCTAGGAGTAACTAGCAGGTTAAACGAATTTTTGGCAACTGAAAGCAAGAAAACTGCTGTTTTCACACGTTGAGAAATTTGCAAATCGCGGCAATTTCGCGAGTGCGTTTTTCGCGATTGCGGCAAAAGTATCGGGGGTAGGAATGCGGTTCTAGGTTCGTAGGAAAGCCACGATTCCCAGCTTTCCGAGGAAAGTCTCTAGGACAAACGGTCACGGAGATATGAGCGATATGGTAAAGGTCGTTTTTCAGATTTGAAATGTTAAAGTTCAAAGTGACAAGTGCAGCTTGCAACTAGAAATTGACAGGTGACAGTTAGCAACTAGAAAATGACAGGTGACAGTTAGGAGGCAGTTCTACTTAGATTAAAATAGCTTGGATTAGATTATTTTAACTAAGAGATTGGTTCTGCACAGTCTGCTAGGTACTCACAATATATTTAGAAATAGAATGGGCCTCGCCACGGATCTGGTCAGGTTTTAGACTGGACTCTGGTCTGGTCTCTGCACTTCACAGTGATCTGGGTCAGCTCTGCTCTCTCTGGGTCTTTCTGCACAGCTTTCTCTGGAGATTGATGGATTGAAGTCTGGATCTCTGGATGTGGTATGGTCCGGCAGAGCGCGTTGCAGCAAATGGAATTGAAGGTCCCTATCTGTCCTGACTGTCTGCTTTTATGTGTTTTGAAAATGGGTGTGTGTGCAGCATCACTAAACTCTACCCCTCTCCACTTGTCATTGGCCACTTCATCCGCTTCCCCTTGATTGGGGGAATGAAATGAAGTGTCATCATGATGAGGTCTGTTTATGGTACAGAGAACCCACCCCTGTCAACTTCACACACAATCTATATTTGCTCAAAAAGACATATTTGCACAGGTACACATTTGTTTAAAATTACATGCACCCATCATGCATTTACTGATGGTATACCCTGTCCAAATCTGCTCTTCCTGGGAGCTTGCATTCAGAAATGGCAACATTTGCACTTTTTAACTGATTTCGTAATATCGGACATTACCCCAAATTTATACACATGTGCGCAAGGAGTATGGACATTACTTGATGAAGTGTCAGATTTTTAACATGCATACATTTTAAGTAATACCCTCTTAACTGCTAGTTTGCCCCCAGATCATGCCACCGGTTCTAAAAACCTCTTAAAATGTGGGCAGAAAAATCACAAGAATTATGGTATCATTTAAATAATTATGACAAGTCCGTACTATGAGTTATTCATCTTTTTCTAAGACCATATTCTGGCTACAGGGGTGTGGCTTCCCCCCAGCACAAGGTTGAATTTCTGGTTTTTCCAGTTCTGCCAAGCCAGCTTGCTCTCACAGGCAGTGCTCCTCCCCTTTACTTCCAGGAGGAAGCCACTGTTTACGGCCCCCATAATAACACATTTGCCTGAGTCAGGACAGGGCTTTGTTCAATTTCCTGCAGAGCCCAGGTAATTCAATCAGGGAAGTGTCATATCCCTTTTGGTGGGAGCAGCAAAAGGGCAGCTAGGCCTGGGAACACAGCTGTTGTGCAAGTCTCATCTCCTGTCGGGGGTAGCTGGTGGGCAGAATTCAGTTCCTTAAGCCAAGCCCCAGCTAATGTCACTTTTAGTTACCCAGTCTTCTGCATTCAAATAAAATTAACCATTTTTACATATGCAGCTAGAATGCTGATTCTAAGTTTAAAACTATGACATTTAAACAATTGCAACCTATGTAGGTCACTCATTTCTTTTAAACATTTAGGTTTTTAGTGTCTTTCAGTCCAAATTTACTTAAACTGCTGAAATCCACAGCTCAGCCAGTCTTGTTATAAACCTTCAAGTCACTTCAGAATATAACTTTACATTGGATCCACCTCTCAGTAAGTCTTTCTTTGGCATGCTTTGGGTTCATCTATTCAGTTTTACACATATAAAAAACATCTGGTGCTGTTTTAAAATGCCGGCTTTCTGATAGTGGTGAGTACTGGTACTGCACCCATTTTTGGGATTTAAGAAAATGAGTTCCCCACAATTCTAGGTTGCTTTTGGCAATCAACATTGCCATTCCCAAAGGTTTCAGACTACTGTGTGGGTAGTCCAATGGTGGTTTTAGGCAGTGCCCTTCTGTGCCCATAACATCGGCAAAATGGGTGGCAGCCTATTCTTCATGCACTTCCCTGGGCATTTTCTGGGAAGCTCTGGCCATCATGATGTTTTCCATGTCAGTACTGCACAGTTTTTGAGTTAGGGCTTGGATGCATGGGTAAAAACATCCCACAGGTCATATTGCTTAAGAATTGTATAGTCCGGGTACACATAGAAGACAGGCTCATATAAACCCTAGATTACCACAATATTACATTTGGTGCCTAGTCATCATATAGGCACAATACTATGTGGAGCACATTACCTAAGTACCTTTTATCTCTGATTCTCACTCCCTCCTCTCTTTGTCTCTTCCTATCTCTCTGCCTCTATTTCTCTCCCCTGACCTTTCTCTCTGTAAGCCCCGCTCTTTATCAAACCTTAGCTCTGTCCTTTACATTCTCTCTTGGATTACAATTCTCCCTATAAAACCCCTTACATCTTAATTTGTTTCAGAATTTGATTTACAAATAACAGCTTCTAATGCCAAGAAATTATGCTCGCCAAACATCACACAAAACTGATTTTGGTCATGGGCACTAAAACATTTGTAATTGTTCGGCATTTTTAAATAGTCCAATTGTCAATTTATTTCTAAAGGCATTTAAAGTAATTTGGCTGATCATCCACGCATATCATTTACTTTCTATTTGAGCTACAAAACATGCTGATGTACACATGCGCTTGCAAGATTGTTCTTTTGAAACACTCTCTAGTTCCCACTACTGCAGCAGAAATGGAAAGCACACATATCTTAATCCAAATAATTAAGCTATGGAGATACGGCTTCAATACAATATAAAGATCTATTCTGCTTCTGTAAGTACAGTAATGTTGGTGACTGATGGGGGTTTTGTCTACAGCCTGTCCACAGGGCATCATGCACATTATTACAAAAACAGCAAACAAATAATACATTTAATAAAACAGAACAGCTACATAATGTTGAATACAGGTCTATTTTAATTGGGCATAACCTGATTCAGGTGATTTTCCAAGTCACTTCCAAACAAAACCCAAACAATTTGGATGATTGTTACGTTGTGTAACCGTCCTGGGAAATACTGACCTAATAGCCCCACACACAGCATTCCCACTGCTACTCTCTGGGGCAAGAAGCAAGCTGGTTTGCACTAACATTTTATTTCAAAAGGACTATTTCTGGCAATGCAATATTCAAATAGATGACCCACCACTTATTATAAGGCAACACACCTAAGTCGCACATCAATTGGTAGTTACTACAAAGCAACTTAATAGTCAGTACACCTTAATACTAGTATTGTAGCTATTGGAATCGCCCATTTGAACAGTGTTGAAGAGGAGTGTGTATGGTCAGCAGAAGCGTTCTTTAAACAGATACATACAATCATGACGTTTTTAAAACAAGTTTCAATTTTAAATATCTTGACAGGCTTCCCTTAGTCAACATCCACCACTTAGCAAGAGGTGAGTCTCTGTCAGTACAAACAGTTCTGTCTTTTAATTGTAATATTGCACATCAATGACTGCTGTGGATTCCTATTCCCTTACTCCATTATGCTTCTTTGTGTGTTCTAAATGTTGGGCAAATTATCAACATTTGAATCAATACTTTTCTCAAAATCAGCATTCAATTTAACTGGGGGACCAGGTTCCTAAGTCACCATGGAGCTCATTATAATGAGCTCCTAACGTAAATGGAAGGTGTTAAGGCCTTGCATAAAGCCTTTACGCCTTTCATTCACCCCTGGCTCTTTTTCATGCATTTCTGTGGTGGAGAGTAGGGGGGATTGCAATTTACAATTCCGAAGCTCCCTTCCTCTCCACCATACAAATACGTCAGCATTTGAACCAGCATGTACTTTCATGCTGGCTCAAATAATGTGGATTCCTACGTAGCCTGCATGATTTTTTCACCAGCAAACAGTCAACTGGCTCCAAAGGAATCCTTTGTAAATGCTGCCTGCATGCATATGTGGCAGGTGGCTTTTACTTAATTTGCACTGCGGTTTGCAAAAGGGTGGCGTACTAGTGTGTCCATCACATTTCCCACTCGCCTGTTGCACTCTGCCATACAAATGAGGAACATTTAGCAGTGGTGAGCTGTGCACAAAGTGAGAGACTAAAACATTTGCTCCCCTGCATTTTCAATTAATCAGACCTGTGGTAGGTCAAGAGAAGGAGGTGGACCAAGGGGTGACATTTCAGTAGTACAAGTTTATTTAAATAATATGAAAAATGCCTATCTATCCCTGTTATAAGAGTTTCCTTAGAAAACCATGTATTTATCATACAGAGGATGTAAGCAAAGCAGAGATGCAAACTCTGTTTTCGGATCCGCAAAATGGAAATGGAAAAGTGGTATGCTTTGCTTTTACACTTTAATTTTGTACTTCACTCTTTTGCAAATTACCCCAATGTGATTCTAGCTCTAACTGCTTTCTCACAGATCTTCAAATGCACACTCTTCCCACAGAGTGTGACCGGAGTCGCACTTCAATTCCTTCCCCGTCTCAATATTGACATGTGCAGAAACTCACTGCAGGAATTGGCTTCACGGTTGCCACTTGATTCAATTTCTGCCTCAGCTACAGTCACCAGGAACACATGTTACACAGACTCTGTGCTGAAACCAAGTTTCACCATCTAGAGAGATTGTATGTGAGGAATTGCCATCTAAGTGTAGAAGCTGCAGCTAATGAAATAATAAAATTATGCATTTAATTCTATCTCTGAAAGGATGGTCTGCTAAACAGACCCGCCCTTGTCGAAAATTCCATGCCACATTCATAGTGACACATGACCCCTGCTGCATCAGTATCCTGATCTGCATATCCTGTTCAGTGACACAGTGAAGTTCATATGTCACATTTGCCCTGTTTGACATCTGCTGTGGCATCAGGGTTCCTACAGACAGAGCTGCACTTAAATATGTACCTCTGATCAAAAACCACAATAAAAGAGAAGAACTTGCAGTCTTGTGGCAGGTTCATATCTAAATATAAGCAATACCCAGCGTGTGGTATGGTGAGTGATAGTTCAAACAATTAATAAAGCCACATCAAATGTGTATTAAACTCATATCAACATTTTGAGCTCATGCTAGCTATGGAAAGGCTGTTTGCATTCTCTCCAAGTGGCCTCTTTATGTTGCTTTAAGCAGGATTATTGGTGGGGAGAGCTGATTTGTGAGGTTGACTAACAGCTCTATCCAGCCAAGGAAACTCTCAGCCAAACTTCTAAGACACAGACCATAAACAGAAGGGGCGGACTCACGTTATGGTGTTGCATACCTGAGGACCTTTGAATTTGCATGCTTGAGAAGGGGGCTGGATAAGACAGACAGAGCCGAAGGGAATGGAGGACGGGTCCCTCCAACTTGGGTTTCTGTGGGATTCTCTTTCCTCCAGGGATTGGACTTCTTAAAGCAGGCTTGCTTTTACCCACGCACCCGTGGCATTTTCTTTTTATAATGACAGTCACCCACTCCATATTTCATTTATATTGGATATTCAAGGGCTCTAGAAGACATTGGGCCTCATTCCGACCCTGGCGTTAACCAAGGCGCTATTAGCGCCTTGGTTGACGCCGTTATGGTTCCGACTCCGCCATTGTGAATGGCGGAATTACCGCCCCATTCCAAGGTTGGCGGGGTAGGTGATTCCCCATTCACCATGGGCCCTTCCTCATTCCCATTTTTGGCCCATAGGGCTCAATGGGAATGTGGAAGGCGCTAATTACGGCATTGTAAATTACGGTGACGTAATTAGCTCCTAGGTCCCTTTGCGGGTTGGATTTTTAACGCCTGCAAAAAGCAGGCGTTAAGTACCAACCCGCAAAGGGAACTCGGAATAGGGCGGTAAGGGTTTAACGGCACCGGTCTCGTTACCGGTGACCGTTAACCCTTACCGCCCTACTCGGAATGACCCCCATTGTTTGGACACTGTTTGGAGAGCAGTCATTTGTAATTCAAGACAAAGGAAAATTCTGCTACCTAACCATCCCCAGGGGTTGAACTGCTGTTAGACCAATACTTGAACTCTCTGCCAGCTGCTCCACTAACCAGGCTCCTCACTGGATGTGAAGAAATCCTGCAGACGTCAACAAGCCTCCCAAGGTGGGAGTGAAGAAGACATGTACTAATCATGTCCCTGTGCTCTTGGATTGGGAATCAAAGCAACAAAAGAAGCCCAGAAACCAGATCCAGGTATTCTATAGCTTTGAACCATCTCCAACTAGAGACAACCACTTTTAAATACCTTCAAAACAGGAGGAACCACTGTGTTGCTTTTGGCACTTCTTCAAACTGCTTTGAGCTTCTGTTGCTGCAATCATTAAATATGCTTGACGCTGCATTGTACCAAGCCAAGCATGTCACCTGTTTAGCTAAAAAAAGCAGCTCACCACTACTGATGTATTTGACCCAAGCTTGACTGTCAAAACAACCCTGGTGGGCTCAGCCTTCAAACCACAGAGATCTCCACTTTAAACAGACTCAATGCCAGCTCACTGCTTGGGCCAGCATGATCGTTACTTGGACCAGCATAACTAGTGACCACTGAACCTTGTTCAACCTGCAAAGACAGAACCCCAAAGCCGGGGTTGATTCTGTTGAAGTGCCCAATAGCAGATAACAGTGTGTTGGGTGTCCTGACCCACGTTTGAGCTATCATGCTGCAACATTTGGTGCTGTGGGCTTAGAAAATCCAAGATGGCCAAAAAGCCCACATGTGCGCCAGAATCCAGGAGAACCACGCAATTTGTGCGTACACCAAAATGGCTGCCTAACTTGCCACCCACCAGTGCGAGCATGATGGGCCAGGGTGCCATGAGTGGAATGGGTGCCAAAGGTAAAACAGCAGCGCCTGTTAGCTCAAAAACGCTTTAAAATTACCTTTGGTTTCTCTGAATGCCAGCTCAAAATGCCTATTTTCAAACATTGCAACACAACCAAAAATCTCACTGAACACCAGCGGACATCTGGCAGAATGAATTATGTGTGCATACAAAATCTGGGAAGATGAAGAGCCCAAAACAATGTTCATAACAAAACTGGCTGAGCTATGCATGTCAGCAGCCTAACTGAAACTGGATTAAAACCACCAAAATCGAAATGTTTAAATTAACTGAGTGACCTACTTTTGAGTGTCACATAGTTTGTAACTGTTAAAATGTCATAGTTTTGAACTTAGAATCAGCATTCTAGCTGCATATGTAAAAATTGTATTGACTTAAACTGGGGAACAAAAAGTGACATTTTAGCTGAAACCTGGCTTAATGAAACTGAATTCTGCCTGACATCTACCCCCACAGGAGTTAAAACCTGCTCAGCCACTCTTCCCCTTGCCAAAAGGAGTTGTCACCTCTCTGATTAGATTAGGGGTGGAGCAGCTGGGGACTACAGGGAGGTGAACAAAGGCCTGTCCTGGACTCAGGCAAATGTTATATTGGGGGCGTCGTAAAAGTGGCTTCCTCTTGGGAGAAGTGCCTCTGGGAGCCACCCGAGCTGGAGGCGGGGACAGGCAGAAGCTTCCCCCATGTGCTTTGGAACCTAATCCACACCCATCTGGGCCAGAGCATAATTTTAAAAAGATAGATAACTCATAGTGCGGACTTGTCAGAATTATATAAGTAATATCATTATTTTGTGATTTTTCAGTGAACATTTTGAGATGCGTTAGGACCCTGTGGTGTATTCTGAGGGGTTGCTACCGGAAAATAGGCTCTCACTCCAAATGTCTGCATGTTAAAAATCTGACACTTCATCAATTCATGTCCATACTCCTTGTGCACATGTGTGTAAATTTGGGTAAATGTCCGATATTGCAAAACCAGTTAAAAAGCGCAAAATGTTGTCATTTTTGAATGCAAGCCCCCAGGAAAAGCAGAGTTTGAACAGAGTATACCTCATGTGATATGTGATGGGTGCATGCAATTTTAAACAACTGCGTATCTGTGCAATATGTATTTGGGTCAAATATAGATTTGTGTGGAATTTGACAGGGGAGTGTCCTTTCTGCAGGCCATAAAATAGCATCACCATGACTCACATTTCCTTTCCCCTATCAAGGAAGAGGGAAAAGCTTGACCAATGATCAGTTGAGAGAGGGACTGGCTTAGTGATGCTGCGCACACACCCACTTTCAAAAGACATAAAAAGAGCCACTGGAAGCTAGAGAGGACATTCAAATCCAGTTTCTGCGGAGCGTTTTGCCGGACCACACAATATCCAGAAGATACCAGTTGCAGACTGACTCCAGCTACATACTCCAGAACCTAGAACTTTAGAACCTAAATCAGAGGCCTAAAACCACAAGCTGATTTCTCTGCAGCAGGCCTCAAATCATTGCAAGCTACTCACAGCCGGGCGAGCTGCTTGAATCCCTTGCCAAGAACTTTTGCCAGGACCAGTGCAGAGATCCAGGAGCCGTGCAGAGACCGCTGTATCCGGACAGACCAGACCAGTGCCAAACCAGACCAGACCCTGCAGAACCGCAGACCCAGAGACCAGATCGCTGTGAAGTGCCGCTAGCCTGATTGATCAGATCCGTGACGAGGTCCAGTCCTTCCAAAATATATTGTGAGTACTTAGGTCAGATTGTGACAGAAATAAGCTCTTAGTTTAAAATAATTTAGTCCAAACTATTTTAATCTAACCAGAACTGCCTCCTAGAAGTTGTCACTTGTCATTTTGTAAAGCTGCACCACTGTCACTTGTCAATTCTGAAGCTGCAAGCTGTCACCTGTCATTTTGAGTTTACTTTAAATCCGAAAAACGACCTTTACAAAATCATTCATATCTCTGGAACCGTTTGGGCTACGAACTTGGTTTAACTTTCCTCTGAAAGCTTAGAATCTAAGCTTTCCAACAAGCATAGAACCCTATACTTTTTCCGCAATCACGATTCACGCACTCGTGAATTTTACAGCGGTTTGCGATTTGGTTAAAAATCCAGCTACGTGTAACCATCAGAAGTCATTTCTTTTCTTGCTAAAAATTTGTTTGCCTCTTAATCACCATCTCTGAATCATTGCTAAAGTGAGCCTGAACTCATCCCAAGTATCTCTCACTCACTCTGAACCTCCTAAAGGGAATTAAAAGCATTTTCATCATATTTCTCACTTCATTGCCATCACATTCAAAGCACTTGGGCCTGTGTTTTAAAACTCATACCGGTTTTCTCTAAGCTTGCTGGGGGGGAACTGAATTTCGTATTGTATTTGATTGCATTCCTGAGAACTGTGTGCTCCTCTTTCCATCTACTTCCATGTCTTACATTGCATAGGGGAGGGGGGTGAATTGCCAGAGAAAAAGTGATTATATTATCTTTTGCTAAAATCATCTCAAGTATTTCTGTACTGCCTTTTATTCCTCATTGCTTTTCCCTTGAAATCATTAAAGTATTTTTGCTACTTGATCCATCCTATACTAACTCCTCATTGATTATAAAGAAGTGTGCTAGTGTCAGATTACCCATTGTTGATTAACATTATATTTATAAGGGCGATATCGATTATTCATTTATTATAAAAGCGTGGTATCTATATTTTGTCTTATTTCTCAAATAAACCTTTTAAACTTGCAAAACAGAACTACTTCTTGGCTCAGTGGGGTCAGGGGGATTCTAAGAGAGGGGTGTTATATAGGGGTAGTCATCCAGAACTCATGAACTGGACATAAAGATATATCAATAAGGGTTTCCATTCAGTATCCCAGACTAGGCATTGACTTAGCTGTAGTGTTGAATTGAAACTTCTTACAAAGTTGGGGCTCGAGCCGGGATATTCTGGGTTAGATTTACCATTTGTGCAGATTAATACAGTGTGCCAGCTGACCAGATACACATATCCGGTTGGATCACCACGCTGTGTTATGCTGTAAAGCACTCCTCAAAGTAACGCTCTAAGGAAACAGTCTGTTTTGCAAAAATAAAATACAAACTTCTGTAAGTCAGGAAGGAACTCAAATTCCAGAATGACGACACTGGTGGACATCAAAATAGCCAGAGAGCACTTCATACATAAGCTATTTGTGAGAGGTGAGTGGACTCATCAGGAACAAACGGTCTGGTTGCAGGCAATCGCGCAACAGGTCACTGAAACAGGGTCAGATACATGGGGAGATCAGGGTCCCCTACATGTGGCCCTGAGTGAACTATATATGGCCCCTAAAGCCAAAGATGAACATAATAAGATTGCCAGGATAGCAGCATATTTGTATCTATATATGGGAGCCATGCAGGACAAATGTGCTGAAGGCCAAGATCTGGCAAATAGGCAACAGCTGGTGTTAGAAAAGGCCCAATCTGACCTGGTCTCTTCTGAGCAGAGGCTGCAGAGGAGCCAGGAGTCAGAAAATGATAGTAGGCAGTATATCATTAAAATAAAAGAGGACATGGATAGACTGCAACAGGAGAAGGCTGACCAGGATACCAGATTTCTGGCCTTGCAGAAGGAGTACCAAGAAGGTTTGGACTCCCTTCTGCAGAGCCAGAAAAAGCTGGAGCAACAACTGGACTTCAACAGGGCATGCACAGAACAGGTAGCCACCCTGCAAATTCGATTAGACAGAGAGAAAGAGGAAAGCAATAAATTGATTCTGAAAGACCTGGATACCCAGGCAGAGTTTGATCAGGAGCACCAGAAAGCTGGTGCCCTCCAAAGGCAAAGGGACGACCTGGCGGCACAGATGCAGGCTCTTAGTCAGGAAAGGGACACCTTAGGCCAGGAAGTCTGCCACTTAAAAAGGAAAATGGAAGAAAATCACCTGGCCCTCCAGGGACTGGGTGACCTCCAAAAAGAACACCAGAACTTGTTAGAGCATACCAGGAGGGTGGAGGATTCTCTGGCAAGAAAGGAGCAGGCCAATAGGGACACAGCTCAGGAGGTAACCCTCCTGCAGCAGAGACTGGCCCAGTACTCCAGGACCAATCAGGACTCACAGAGAGAAAATGAGGCTCTCTGTCAGCACAATGATAGGCTCCAGCAACAGGTAGCGATGCAGGAGAGACTGATAGAGTCGAGTAAGGCTTTAACTGAGGAACTGAAAGCGCAGGCTCTTGCATTGCAACAGGAAGCAGGGGCGGATAGAGATGAGGTTCGCTGGGAAAGAGAAACTCCTGAGCATAACCTCAGGAGCCCTAGTACCAGAGGCCTTCATCTCTCCCAGTCCCTGGACTCTGCCACCCCCATGTCCCCTCGCGCACATGAGCCCAGGGCCACGGGGATGGCATATTACTATCCAGCTAGAAGTATGGGGCTCATAGGCCAGTACCTCCCAGGAATGGATTGGCGGGCATCCGGGTATGGGCACCCAAGCACAATGCAATTTAGTGGGGAACCCCAGGAGAGTAGGCCCATTAAGGGCATCCTGAAAACTTCTGCCCAGTTAGGTCAATGTGGGGGTTACCCATCAAATCCTGGCAGCAAGGAGGAATCTGAAGACTCCTCTGAACGGCGCAGGACACAGGAGACCAGGTCCCCACATTCTGCCAGCCATTCCCAGGCTCGCAGAATCCGGGAAAACCTGGAAGATCAGACAGGAACCTCTGGGAGCAGTGCCTCTGAGTCAGAGGATGAATGGACCAGGGTTACCCGAACCAAAAAGGCCAATAAGGCAAAAAGGGCCTTGCTTAAGGACTCATTGAAGCAAATAAAGGCAATAAGGAGTGTCATCACGCCTTATCACAAGAACGCCAAGTATTCTGTTTGGGAACACTTGGAGCTTTACGAGCAAATGATGGAGACTTTCCATTTGAAGGATAGCCAAAAGCCAAAGCTGTATTCAATATTTAAAGTTTACCTTCTCACCAGAATACTCCAGTTTCTTTGCGGGGCTGGAGGACCAAAATCATTTAAGATGGTCCACCTATAAGGCGGCCATCTTGAAACATTTTTCTGTTCACAGAAATCCTCAAGAGGCTCGCAAGGCAGCCTACAATTTGCAATGTGGGGAGGATCAGGCCCCACAAGAGTTTGTGCAAGAATTAAAACGTGCTTTTACGCAGACCACCAGAAGGGTGCGCACGGATAGCAGAGAATTTATCAATACGTTTTTCCATGCCTTACCCAAATACATAATGACCCAGCTCGTGAGAGATTTTCATGAGAAAAGATCTTTAGACTGGGTCATTGAACAGGCTACCCAGATTATGAGGTGCAGAAGCCTATCGAAAATAAAAATAACGCGCCGAAAAACCCCAAAACCAACAGCACCCCGGCTGCTGCCAAGGTGGCAGAGGTAAAGGTTGCCCCCGTTTTAGATTTGGAGATGGGGGTGCCTAAAAACCTGCCTGCACCAAATAATTCACCACCCAGAAGGCCCTCGGGCCAGTCACAGACAGGGAGTAGAGGAGGTAGTCCCACAAATGGGGTCCCCCACTCCCCTGACTATGTAAATCCCCGCTAAAAGGGAAACCGACCAATCCTGGGTTATGTGTGGACTCCTCCAGCCCAGGGGGGGGGATCCAGCCAAGCACCTAACCCAGGGAACTTCCCTCCCAACTTCCCACAGGAGGGCAGAAATTCTCCAAATCCCGGGCAGAACTTTTTCCCCAGGTATCCACCCAATTTCCAGCCCCAAAATCATCCATCCTTCGTTCCCCAATTCCCTGAGTCCAGACAACCTAATCCGGGAGAGGGGAGGCCAAGGGTGGAGGGGTACCAAAATCTTCCCAACCAGGGGTACTACCAGAGAAGGGATAGCTACCCTTCCCGGGATCAGCCCAGGGGAGAAAATATAGCCCCGTATCAGCCTTAGCGGGTTTCACAACTTGAGCGTCAGGTCCAAAATATGGCACGAGATTTGGGTCACATACTGAGGGCTCAACAGAACCCTCAGATGAGAATGCCACCGCAGAATGCCCCAAACTCTGGACCTGGTGCTCCAGAACAATGATGGGGGCAGCACCCCGATAACACACCGGTTCCCAGGGAGAAGGCACAAGGGGAAGGGGGTGTAAAGCCTTGGAGGAAGCTTCCTTCCCAACTTGTAAACAGCCCCTGGAAAACCAGGAACCGGAAACAAAATCTCCTACCCCTGAAAGCCTGCCTCCCAAGGAGCAGAGGGGGGGTAGGAGAAACAAAGGACCCAAACAGACCCACTTTGTGGAGGAGGTACAGGTCTTCCAATTTGAGGGAGAGGGATCCTCAGGGGATCCTGGGGAAAGGATCTTCTCCTTTAGAGATGGGGGAACTCCTCCCAAGGAAAAATGGGTCCCAAGGGATGCCAATTCAGACTGGGGAGATATGGAGACTGAGCTACCGCCGCCCATCATCTCATCCCAGAACCCACAACACCGAAATCCCCTGGTTCATACCCATCCTGGTGACTGCCTCCAAAAAGGGGGGGCGGCCCAGAACCGGAACCAGGGGAACCCACAATGGCTCTGATCTCCAGTTGCCAACTTTTTCTTTCAGATTCCCAAGGCTCTCCACAGAATTCTGCCCAAATCTCTTCGCTAGCAATGTCCAAAACCAGAAAGTTAGCCCACCAGTTGTCCAAAAATGTGCATTATCTGTGCCCCCTTGAGGAGAAGGAGGGAAGATACTATGCCCCGGTACAAGTACAGGGGCAGGGTACAATTTTGGCACTGGTGGACACTGGATCCCAAGCTACCCTTCTGTCCAAAAGGGCCTTTGAGGAACTAAATGCAGGAAGGGGGGAGAATTTCCAAATTCCTCTCACCTCTCTTCCTGGACAACTGCAGAACTTTGATGGGAAGGAAATTCCAGTTGAGGGGACTGCAGACTTGGACATTAAAATTGGGCGACACAAGGTGAAACACCCGGTCATAGTAGTGACTCCAGAGGGCACCCCTTGTTTACTAGGGAATGACCTCCTGAGAAGGTTGTCACCCCTAATAGATTGCGTAAACAAGGACCTCTGGACCCAGACTAGCCGACCAATAAAATTAAAACAGAGTGTCAACCATGTTAGTTTAAATGGCACCTGCCACATGGTTGAACAAAAATCTGACCAAGTAGAATTTCACTTCCAGAACAACCAAATTCCAGAGGTGACAGTAATAGCAGTAGGACAACAGACTGGTGATGGGGGGTCCTCTCTATTTATGAAAATCAACCTTCCTTCCAGTTTAAGGTGGTATTCCACACTGGAAGGAAACACCCTGAAATTCTTTACTAATCCACAATCAGAAACTCCCACTCCTATAGTCCAGAAAGATGTGAAATCACCTCAGAGCCTGGCAGCAAATTGGAGAGCAGTTGTTCATCCCTGTTCAGTTAAATGATGGGAAGGACTCTGTTCTCGCTCGAGTGTGCGTGAACAACGGTAAGAGCTTCATCAGCGAAGCCATGTTCCGCCAACTCCCAAAAGATCCAGCCATTCCCACATTCAAACTGATAGACAAATGGGAAATGGACCTGGAAGCACCTAATTCCAAACATCTCCTGCCAAGCAGTTGTATGCTCAGAATCTCCATTGGCAACAAGAGCATAGTCCATAATTGTTGGGTCATGCAAGACGTCACTGCCGCCTTTTACTTAGGCAGTGACATTCTCAATCGCTTTGCCATTAGTTTGGACCTAATAAACTTCAAAGCTTGGTCCCGATTAGCGGATAATCCCATTTGATGATCCAGAAAAAAGCATTTAGGTCAGCTCAATTGCTACCTTATGCAGTTGAAATTCAGATCAAAGAGGAAGTCACCATCCCAGAAACGACCCGACAATTCTCCCTGGAAGTGAAAGTTAAAAGAGGACAAAAAATGAAAAACCCTGATGCTTACATACATCTAAACGCTTCTCTCCAACAGCAAGGGTTGGGGGTAAACCCAACTCCATTAGTCAACATAGAACATGACACCATTCTAATAGAGGTGGATAACAGCGACTTAAAGAGTATTACTCTAGCCGCAGGCACCATTATTGGAATGGCGGTTGATGACCGACATTTTTCCATCGATTTAGGAAATGAACTGTTAGGACCAATCCCCAAGGACTGTTTTGACAGTGACAGTGATGACAATACAACACGAGACAGGATTTTTACCCGGCATGGGGGGAACTTCCTGGTGTACACTTCCTGCCCCTATGGTAAGGAAGATGTGACTTGTGACTTCAGGAGGGATGAGGTGATTTTCCAGGTCCATGAGGGTTGCCTTTCCCACCTGAGGCCTCCAGTCCAAATCAGCAGTCTGACCAGGGACTTCTCCACCCAGCTGGAGGAGGCCGCTGAGATAGCCAAACCAGAAGTCTTTCCAGGCTTCAGGCAGATGGTGGAAGAGAGGGTCAACCTAGCTGATGCCTGCGTGACTCTGGAACAGAAGCAAAAGTTGAAACAAGTGTTCTTGGATTTCCAAGATCTCTTCGCGGTAGACTCATATGACTGTGGTCGCACCGACATCCACACAACAACAATCCCCACGGACCCTGGCATGACTCCAGTGTTTGTGAAGCAATATCTCTTGCCTCTCGCATCAATGGAGTCCCTTACTGAAATAATTAAGAACCTTGAGTCCCGGGGAATAATCCGTCCAGTTCACAGCACCTTCAATAACCCGGTGCTGGGAATATTGAAGCCAAACGGCCAGTGGAGACTCTGCGCCGACCTCAGGGAGCTCAACAAACAGGTCCATACTTCCCGATGGCCTCTGCCCTACATTGACCAAGGGCTGGCCCAGATCCAGGGGTCACAGGTATTCACTGCAATAGACCTGACCAATGGATACTGGACTGTGCCTGTCAGTAGGGAGGACCAATACAAGCTGGCTTTTACCTTTGGGGGCCAGCAGTACACATGGACCCGGACTCCCTTCGGATACCTCAACTCCGGCAATGAATTCAACATTTTCCTACACAAGGCCATGCCCGACCTGGGTGCGAGGGGTAACCTGGCTTATGTAGATGATGTCCTCATCAAAAGTTCATCTGTGGAGGAACACATAGCGGAGAACCGTTATGTTCTGACACAGTTGAGGGCCGCCGGAGCAAAACTTTCCCTCCAGAAAGCACAGTGGTGTAGAACCAGTGTTAATTTCTTGGGGCATGAGATTACTCCTCAGGGTCTCTGTCCCCAAGAAAAGAAAGTGGAAGCACTCCAGAAACTGAAAGACCCCACAACTCTGCGGAAACTAAGGACCCTCCTTGGACTGACTAATTACAGCAGAAAGTTCATTGAGGGCTACGCAGAGATCACCAGACCCCTGATTCATCTCCTGAAGGGGGGGGCAAGTGGGAATGGGGTCCAGAACAAGCCGAGGCAGTAAGACAACTCAAAAGAAGCCTCTCACAAGCGCCCTGCCTAGCTTACCCTGTCAGAAACAAGGAGTTCTTCCTGGAGACAGGGTTCTCTAACACGTGCTTGACAGCAGTATTATACCAAAAGCATGACAAGGTCAATAAAGTAATCTCCTATGCGAGCAAAATTCAACGATTGTGAGAAGGCACTCCTAGCAACGGTGTGGGCATTGAACAATTACCGCCCGTTTATCCAGGGGGAACACATCATAGTGGAGACTCCACAACAGCCTCTGCAATATCTCCAAAGTGACAGAATCCGGGCCGGAAATGTGAGTAATTCCCAAATTAATTCCTGGATTCTGTCAATGCAAGGCTTTCCTGTGGAGGTCAGATATGGCCAAAACAAGAGTCCCCTCGCGCAAGGTCTGGCTGACTTGCATGATTGTGCCAGAGAAAACTGTCTCGAGGACGAAAGTCTAAAAATCAAGGACAACATGGAGGCATACCTTAATTCCCCACACAAAGTCTTTGAAGAAGACAAGTGTGAGGGAATGGCCACTGTCTATGTGGATGGATGCTCTTACCATGTTGACAACGACGGGGAGAAAGAACTGGTGGCTGGCGGAGGGAATGCATGGGTGAAGGAGCTCCCAGAACCCTCCGCTGGATACAATATTGGTCCCCGAAGTAGTCAGGTGGCAGAATTGATGGCTGTGCATCAGGCCATCCTCACTGCTGTCCAGCATCAACTCCACGAACTGGTCATAATCACAGATTCGGATTATGTACGGAACGGGTTCGTGGAGCACCTGGTTAACTGGAAAACCAGAGGCATGTTATGTGCTAATAACAAACCCTTGAAACATGGGAAGTTAATCCAAAACATTGATGATCTGGTCACATCGAATGGGATGACCTTCTACTGGAAAAAGATCAAGGGTCATTCCAAAATAGAGGGACCAGACAAAACTGGAAATAACTTAGCTGATCAGTTGGCCAAAACCGGGGCCATCCAAGGGGATCTAATCGAAATAGAGTCCCTGTTGGGGGAAATCCAGGTCACTGCTATCACTAGGTCCCAGACAAATGCTCACAATGATCTTTCAACTGCCCAATAGAGCAAGGAGACCCCTGATGCTGATTTGATTACAGCTCAGAAGGGGGATCCAATTATTGGTAAGTTTTACCAACACCTTGAGGACCCTGAGAACTTTCCCCTGACGGATACCGATTGCATTGGGAAAGAGGACCTAAGAGTGTTGATGAAATGTCCAAAAATGTTCCGAATCCGAGACAGTTTGTTGGTAAGGAAATCCCAAGCTGGCCATGATCAGTGGGTGGTTCCTACCTCATTCCGAAGCCTGATGTTAAGTCACGCCCATGATGCGGCCACCGCCGGTCATAGGGGGTTTCACACAACACTGGAAATCTTAAGAGAGGTTGCATACTGGCCACACATGGAGCAGCACCTCGACCAATACTTGAAGGGGTGTCTTGTGTGTGCACAATTTCAGCCATCATCCCTCACACACCGTGCGCCTCTCCAAAAGAGGGGGATGACACTGCCATGGTCAGATTTGCAAATCGACTTTGTAGGCCCTGTGATTCGCTCGTCTAGAGGAAACAAGTACATGTTGACTGTTACATGCTTGTTTACCAAGTGGGTGGAATGTCTCCCAGCCCCAAATTGCAAGGCAGAAACTGCAGCTGCCCTGATGATTAACCACATCTTTTCTCGTTTTGGTCTACCTCAAAGGATTGAGTCAGACAGAGGTAGCCACTTCACCAGTGAAGTAATGACAAAGATGTGGGAGATAATGGGGGTTAAAAGGAAGCTACACATTGTTTACAGGTCAGCTTCTTCTGGAGCAGTGGAGAGATACAACCGAACCATTGTGAGCATATTAAAGAAGTTTGTGGCAGATTCTGGGCCAAGTTGGGATATCTGATTACCTCTGGTCCGAATGGCCATCAGATCTACCCCTTCATCTGCAACCAAAATGTCACCATTTGAGTTGATGACTGGACGCAAGATGGTGCTTCCCCAGCATTTGCTCTACAGAACCCAAGAGCAAACGTTGATAAATGCCTCCACAACTCATGAGTATGTGGAGAAATTAAGGAAATACCTTCAACATGCTTTTGCCTATGCTCAGAGGAATCTAGAAAGATCAGCCGAGAGTATGAAGACCCACTATGACCTGAAAACTTCCAGGAAGGAATATCAGGTGGGGGACCGGGTCTATTTATACAACTTCCAAAGAAACCAGGCAAGACAGCGCACATTTTTGCCTACATGGAAGGGACCCTTTGAGATTATAGACAAGATCTCCCCTGTGGCCTACAAGATCCGCATCCCCAAAGGCGGTTTGGCAGAGGGGGAAGACAAGTGGGTCCACATAAACCAGTTTAAGTGTTGCCATCCCAGGCACACTTTGCAGCAACTGGAGGAGTCCTCTGTAATCCCAGAGGGTACCACTCCAGAGTAATTCAATTCCAACCCTAAAATATCCTACATATAGCCTATCAAATTCTGTGTTTCTCAAGTTTATGTGTTCCTGTCGCTTAATTTAAAAAAAATGCGCATGTTCATATCTGTTGAGTTCTAAAATATATATGCCACCCCACTATATCAATGGTGGGGGAGAAATGTCCATGAATAGGTATTGCCGCTTTTCCTTTGTCGTCCTAGGAGAAAGAAAACCTGGAGACTGGCCAAGGAGGATGATCCGGAGACCGGGAGCAGAACCCAAGGGGCCCAGGGTACCGCCCAATATTCCCATCAGGACCGGCGAGGAGAACCGATCGATCAGTACCGGATGGAGGAAAAGATGCTGAACTGTGCCATTTGCAGAATTGGAAGAAGATTATGCGGACATACCAGTGCGTGGGTCAAAACCTTCTGTGCACCCGACTCCCCATCGACTCAAATTCAAAGTGCAGTCGCGTGGGGGGGCCTGGTTGGGTGTGCTGACCCACGTTTGAGCCATCATGCTGCAACATTTGGTGCTGTGGGCTTAGAAAATCCAAGATGGCCAAAAAGCCCACATGTGCGCCAGAATCCAGGAGAACCACGCAGTTTGTGCGTACACCAAAATGGCTGCCTAACTTGCCACCCACCAGTGCGAGCATGATGGGCCAGGGTGCCAGGAGTGGAATGGGTGCCAAAGGTGAAACAGCAGCGCCTGTTAGCTCAAAAACGCTTTAAAATTACCTTTGGTTTCTCTGAATGCCAGCTCAAAATGCCTATTTTCAAACATTGCAACACATCCAAAAATCTCACTGAACACCAGCGGACATCTGGCAGAATGAAGTATGTGTGCATACAAAATCTGGGAAGATGAAGAGCCGAAAAACAATGTTCATAACAAAACTGGCTAAGCTATGCATGTCAGCAGCCCAACTGAAACTGGATTAAAACCACCAAAATCGAAATGTTTAAATTAACTGAGTGACCTACTTTTGAGTGTCACATAGTTTGTAACTGTTAAAATGTCATAGTTTTGAACTTAGAAACAGCATTCTAGATGCATATGTAAAATTTGTATTGACTTAAACTGGGGAACAAAAAGTGACATTTTAGCTGAAACCTGGCTTAATGAAACTGAATTCTGCCTGACATCTACCCCCACAGGAGTTAAAACCTGCTCAGCCACTCTTCCCCTTGCCAAAAGGAGTTGTCACCTCTCTGATTAGATTAGGGGTGGAGCATCTGGGGACTACAGGGAGGTGAACAAAGGCCTGTCCTGGACTCAGGCAAATGTTATATAGGGGGCGTCGTAAAAGTGGCTTCCTCTTGGGAGAAGTGGGAGGAGAAGTGCCTCTGGGAGCCACCCGAGCTGGAGGCGGGGACAGGCAGAAGCTTCCCCCATGTGCTTTGGAACCTAAACCACACCCATCTGGGCCAGAGCATAATTTTAAAAAGATAGATAACTCAAAGTGCGGACTTGTCAGAATTATATAAGTAATATCATTATTTTGTGATTTTTCTGTGAACATTTTGAGATGCGTTAGGACCCTGTGGTGTATTCTGGGGGGTTGCTAGCGGAAAATAGGCTCTCACTCCAAATGTCTGCATGTTAAAAATCTGACACTTCATCAATTCATGTCCATACTCCTTGCGCACATGTGTGTAAATTTGGGTAAATGTCCGATATTGCAAAACCAGTTAAAAAGCGCAAAATGTTGTCATTTTTGAATGCAAGCCCCCAGGAAGAGCAGAGTTTGAACAGAGTATACCTCATGTGATATGTGATGGGTGCATGTAATTTTAAACAACTGCGTATCTGTGCAATATGTATTTGGGTCAAATATAGATTTGTGTGGAATTTGACAGGGGAGTGTCCTTTCTGCAGGCCATAAAACAGCATCACCATGACTCACATTTCCTTTCCCCTATCAAGGAAGAGGGAAAAGCTTGACCAATGATCATTTGAGAGAGGGGCTGGCTTAGTGATGCTGCGCACACACCCACTTTCAAAAGACATAAAAAGATCCACTGGAAGCTAGAGAGGACATTCAAATCCAGTTGCTGCGGAGCGTTTTGCCGGACCACACAACATCCAGAAGATACCAGTTCCAGACTGACTCCAGCTACATACTCCAGAACCTAGAACTTATACTTTAGAACCTAAATCAGAGGCCTAAAACCACAAGCTGAGTTCTCTGCAGCAGGCCTCAAATCATTGCAAGCTACTCACAGCCGGGCGAGCTGCTTGAATCCCTTGCCAAGAACTTTTGCCAGGACCAGTGCAGAGATCCAGGAGCCGTGCAGAGACCGCTGTATTCAGACAGACCAGACCAGTGCCAGACCAGACCGTGCAGAACCGCAGACCCAGAGACCAGATCGCTGTGAAGTGCCGCTAGCCTGATTGATCAGATCCGTGACGAGGTCCAGTCCTTCCAAAATATATTGTGAGTACTTAGGTCAGATTGTGACAGAAATAAGCTCTTAGTTTAAAATAATTTAGTCCAAACTATTTTAATCTAACCAGAACTGCCTCCTAGAAGTTGTCACTTGTCATTTTGTAAAGCTGCACCACTGTCGCTTGTCAATTCTGAAGCTGGAAGCTGTCACCTGTCATTTTGAGTTTACTTTAAATCCGAAAAACAACCTTTACAAAATCGTTCATATTTCTGGAACCGTTTGGGCTACGAACTTGGTTTAACTTTCCTCTGAAAGCTTAGAAAGTACTCCTAGAACCGACTTCCTACTTATATATACTTTTTCCGTAATCACGATTCACGCACTCGCAAATTTTACCGCGATTTGCGATTTGGTTAAAAATCCAGCCACGTGTAACCATCAGCGGTCATTTCTTTCCTTGCTAAAAATGTGTTTGCCTCTTAATCACCATCTCTGAATCATTGCTAAAGTGAGCCTGAACTCATCCCAAGTATCTCTCACTCACCCTGAACCTCCTAAAGGGAATTAAAAGCATTTTCAGCATATTTCTCACTTCATTGCCACCACATTCAAAGCACTTGGGCCTGTGTTTTAAAACTCATACCGGTTTTCTCTAAGCTTGCTGGGGGGGAACTGAATTTCGTATTGTATTTGATTGCATTCCTGAGAACTGTGTGCTCCTCTTTCCATCTACTTCCATGTCTTACATTGCATAGGGGAGGGCGGTGAATTGCCAGAGAAAAAGTGATTATATTATCTTTTGCTAAAATCATCTCAAGTATTTCTGTACTGCCTTTTATTCCTCATTGCTTTTCCCTTGAAATCATAAAAGTATTTTTGCTACTTGATCCATCTTATACTAATTCCTCATTGATTATAAAGAAGTGTGCTAGTGTCAGATTACCCATTGTTGATTAACATTATATTTATAAGGGCGATATCAATTATTAATTTATTATAAAAGCGTGGTATCTATATTTTGTCTTATTTCTCAAATAAACCTTTTAAACTTGCAAAACAGAACTACTTCTTGGCTCAGTGGGGTCAGGGGGATTCTAAGAGAGGGGTGTTATATAGGGGTAGTCATCCAGAACTCATGAACTGGACATAAAGATATATCAATAAGGGTTTCCATTCAGTATCCCAGACTAGGCATTGACTTAGCTGTAGCGTTGAATTGAATCTTCTTACAAGTGATGTTTGAGAGTGCCTAGTGTCCTTAGTTCACTTTTGGGACCCTAGTGACTGCTAAACCACCTGTCTGTAATATTTTCTACATGACGTATATTTTTGGTGACATTATATGTGATTTGCTGCCTTTCTTGCTACATTTACCAAAGTGCTTGCATCATCCATATTCTGCATATTGCTTGTAGTTTCCACAGCCCCCCCCTCAGGGTTTCAATAGAAGTTATTGCAAATTGGTGTGTTTATTTAAAGTATACATAGTTTTCATAGAACCTTGATTAATATTCCTTTATTTTGGACTGTAGTATTATTGCTGTTTGGATTGCTACTTTAATCACGTGCATTTATCACATTCACAACCCTCTTAATAGTATAGCAAATATAGCTTTTCACTGGCACATGTTGAAACAAAAGCTGAAGGAGGTATATTTCTTACAGTACAGTAATGAAGTAAAAACACTCCACTATAGGGGGTAATAGCTTCCCAGTTAAAGCAGCTAAACTGTGGAACTCCCTTCCACCACCCCTCAGAATGGACCTTCACTATCAGAACTTCCAAGCTAAGGTCATTTCATGGTTGAAAACGTAGGCCCCTATCATAGCCGTTTGCTTAACCCATCAGACTCTTGTTTACTGTACCTAATGATGCCCTCTTGTACATACGTATATATTCCTGATGCTATTACATGTTGTATATTTTGTTCTTTGTTGTAACCAAGTTTCGCAATCTCTTATAAATGCTGTGCACTGTTGCCTGAGGGTATGACTGCGCATCACAAATAATAAATAAACAAACAAACAAACAAACAAAAGAATCCAACAAGGTTTTGTAGCAGTATTAGTAATAGTAACTAGATGCGAAATTTTAAAGCTGGTAACAATGGGGGTCATTACGAGGTTGGAGGTAAGGGATTACCGGCACCGGTAAGGATACCGGTGCCAGTAATACCTTACCACCCTATTCCGAGGTCCATTAGCGGGTCCCTTCCTTAACACCTGGTTTACCAGGCGTTATGGAAGGGACCTGTTAGGGACTTCAGAGCTAATAACGGTACCGCAAATTGCGGTATCGTTATTTGCTCCATCCCAATTCCCATTGAGCCATATGGGGGCTCGAATGGGAATGTGGAATGGTTTCCAGAATGGGGATTTACTGGGTCCTTCAAGGTTGGAATGACCCAGTAAGTCCCTATTTCGGGAACCCGAACCCGGAATGCGGTATGGGGCTCGCCATGGTGCTAAGAGCACCATGGCTACCTCCAACCTCGTAATGACCCCCAATGTGATTTTCACATGAAAATGAAGCATAACAAATAAAAAAAACCTCAAGTTTGTATTTTAATAAGGGGTAGGATACGAGGGAAAGAAATAGACAATGGATGAAGTACAATAGAAAAAGCATGGAACACAATAATTTGTTTAGGAGTTTACTGAAGACAATGAAAAAGAGCTCTGGCAAGGGTGCAAAAACACTGGCTTTCTGGATTTTTATTATTACATAAAATGATCCAGGTAATTCTATCTCCAAAAGCGGAACATGCTAACCAGATTCCCTTTTTTGTCATCCCCATGCCACAAACATACTGAAGTTGTGCCCTGCTGCATCAGCAGCCTGATCCACAGCACACCCTCTACTAATGGTGTGTAGCAGGTTTAAGGTTCACAAGATGCCCACTCGACATCCACAGCAACAGTCAAGTCTCTAGATGCATGGCCGGCTTTTAAGATATACCCCTGTACCAAAACTACGATGACCTTAAGTAACCCATGCTGGTGGTAGGTGTGGAATGTCAGAAGGACACAGACTCAGCTGTACCATGATGTTCAGTTTTTTTATTGAAATGTATGGCACAAGGCCTATCTTTTCCTATCACTATTGGAGTTCCCTGCCTATTTTATTGACTAAGGCACTCATAAGTCAGTTGGGACTATCCAAACAAATATTCTTCTATGACTGTTTCCATTACACTCTTTAATTCTTTAACTGGATTAATTTGCTTTCTCTCCACAGGTATTACCGTCTGGGTATTCTCTTGTTAATCCTTGTTTCATGTCTGTGATTCTTAACTTGTGCTTTTATAGCTTCCTCATATGCTTGATGTAATGTGATGCAATTGCCAATGATCTCTATGCTCTTTTCCACAACCTGCTTCCTCTTCAAACTCATGTTGACTTTGTACAGGATGTCAAGTTATCTTCCCCTTTTCCCAGGGTAACTTCATCTTGTCTACTTTCATTATGGTATGTAATCATTAAACAGTTTGTTTTAACAGTTATTATACTTGGGTTCTCTTTTTTTCCAATTCAACTATATTTCAGTTTATGGTCTGGCACGAGTTTACTGGTTGCAATAATGATTCTTTAGGGTCTTCCCAGCTTAAGTTCTCCCTGTTACCTTCCTGATGGGAGGAGAATGTCAGTTGGAGCCTCTTTCAGTGTAGACCATTGTTCGATGCACAGATAGACAATGTCTCTCCTTCTCCGGTGTCTCTCTCCTTCTGGTTTCCCATTTCATCATGGTAATGCAGCTGTTCAGCGTTTAACCGTATTGACTTTGGGTTCCAGTTGTCATGGTATCCGCAATGTTTCCTCGAAACTTATCCCACCAAGGATTCCTCTCCCTGGTCTCGCCACCACCTTCAGAACGGCTCTGGCCCTTGGGTGTCCCGGGCTCTTTGCTTGCCCTCACTTCAGTGTAATGCTTTTCAAAGCTGGGCAAGTTTGAAACTCTTGGGCTCTGGCTTATCTTTCTCTTGTTCACTGTGCACAGCTTGGGGAACTGCCCAGCTGGTGTACAGGTCTTTCTCTCTCTCTCTCTCTTTCTCTCTCTCTCTCTCTCTCTCTCTCTCTCTCTCTCTCTCTCTCTCACTCTCACTCTCTGGTTCATGTTTCACAGCTAGAGAATTTTACCAACTGACGTGAGTGTGTTCGTCTCTCAATAGACTTATGTTCATCCACCTCTTTGGGGATTGGCTCTTAGATTTTAAAGTGATATGCCTTTTTCTTTCTGATAATGATATCCGTTCTGATTCTCTTCATGACAGTATGGGTGCTTCATATTTTCTGGTAAAGCGGCTCTAATGAAGCTATAATTGACAATTTGAACTCTATTATAAAATGTTTTATGGGTTGTATTTAGAGGATTTTGATTGGTTTATATATTGTGTTATCTGGTAACTATTATATGTATGCTTCGATAATGGTGAAAGCCAAATAAAAATGTACTTTCTCCTCCCTTTGGGGCGAAGATAAGATGGCTATTTTCCCCAACGTGTTGTTTGCAAAAAACAGTTCCACAGGTGCTTGCATTCCCTTTACTGTGCATCACGAATGAGCATAGAAAATGTTAGTGAAATTCCTATTTTCATCACACTCGAAATCTTTGAAATATTATTAGTAAGAACTGGATATTGACAAAATGGGGATTTCAGCAAGCAAGATCTGTGTCTCTCGCAAGCAAGATCTGTGTCTCTCGCAAGCAAGATCTGTGTCTCTCGCAAGCAAGATCTGTTTCTCTCGCAAGGAGAACATTAAAAAAAGAACATTGTTACATGTTAAGACATTTAGCTCATTGAAAAGTCACCTGTGAGTACATATAACGTAGCGAGTTGTTAATTAAACAACGTTCAAGCGCAATGATTTTCAAAAAATGGGCAAATGGAAGTTGGAAGAACAATACATCGTCTGTGTGGAACAAATCTTCCATCTAAGAGACTCGTTTCCTGAAGACTGCTGTTACTGAATCCCATAAAATGTCGGATATGTCACCCTCTATACTTACACATGAGCATTTGAAAAAAATAGAACATTTTAGAGTTGCTGTATTCCTTTTATTTACAATTCCACATATTATGTTTAATACACCACAAGGTTGCCTGTGATATGTCTTATAATGCTTTCTAAATAGTTGACAACTACTTTATCTTCCATAGCCAGCGACAGGCGATGATGACCTTCATGTCAAATAGAATAGATAATCCTATATCTGATAGATATGACAGCTATATTCATTCTAATACCTGCCATGCTTATATGGGCTTGCAATATGCGTGCATTTATTCTTGGCGTTTGAAGATCAAGTAGCAAGAACCACAATCCTTATTCTGCTCTAAATGTGAATTAGCCAATGAAAACATAGAAATACAATCTTACACGCATAGCTTCAAACTCTTTAGAAATCCACCACGATGACTAATTATAATTATATTTTAGAATTTTTTATGGGGTGGTTTATCAAATTTAATATGTACAAGAGCGTTTGAGTCAGAATGAAAAGTCCCTTTTAAACCCACAAAGTAGTTCACATTGCAAATGATATTTAAAGCAATTATGTAGGCCGCCCACAATGCAGAACTGCTTCAGGAAAAAGTGAGTCTGATTGACATCTCTTTGTACAAGTCTGACGAAACGCACATTCATTGAAGAAAAGCTGAGTTAATGTGCAGTACTTTCATGATTGCAGGTGCATACTGTCGGACTTTAAGTGGTACGTGTCTGCCTTCTTTAGCACGAGGCCCAAATGCATTCTCAGGAAAGCAATGCCTCATCTCAAAAGAGTGTCTGTGGAAGATGGAGTGCCCGAAGTTGATTTTTAATGAAATGCAACATGGGATGTTTGCTTTGAACAATTAGGCGTATTTCTATACAATTGATTCAAGGATTGTTTATTTGATGCTTTGCTTCTTTACCTATAATGCTGCATATGATCTGTTAGATTACTCATTCGAATGTATTCACTTTAAAAAAATATATATATATTTTGCTTACAGAAACAGCCAAACTTACATTTTGTGATGCAATCTCGGTCACTTTTTAGTATTAGGTCAAAAGACCTTCTAAAAAACGAAAAAAATATCGATTTAGAAGGACGTCTCTGTGACCGCATAGAGCAGTCTTTCTAAAAAGAACTGTCACGCCCCTGTCGCACAGGGGCTCACAGGAGCAGGATTGCCGAGTAAGTGAATGTGGGGCTGTGTGTGTCTCTGTGTATGTATGTGTGTATGTTTGTGTGTGTGCGTGTTCATGTGTGTAGTAAGTGTGTGTTGTGCTGGGAAGGGGTGGTGCATGGGAAAAAAGGGAGATTCAGGGGGTTAAAACCCCCAATTAGGAAAACAAGTAGCGGGAGAGGATGGGGATGGGGAACGGATCACCTTGCAAGGGGGGGTGGGAATATGTCAGATATATTGGCATTTTAAAGGCGAAACAAAACAAAACAAAAGAAATCTGATCTTTTTCATGTTCAGTCTTTAAAATAATGCAGAAATATGACTTAGAACCCATTTGTTATGTATTTACTTTCCCCCATTTGTAATGTATTGCAAAGTAATGTAATGTAATCCGTCATTTGTATAGCACCTTTTCCCATTGGTATGGCCTCAAAGTGCTGTAGGTGAACACCCTTGGGGGACCGAAGTCCAAGGTATGGAAAATTATGCAGAGGAGTTTCGAATGTGTGTGTGCATTTTAGCCAATACAACTGTTGGTAGGGGTGTTAGTTCCCATGTTCAGCTGGCATGTGGATGGTTGCTGTGGGGTAATCTGGGGAGTATATGAGTGCAGGAGACTCATTATGTGTCTAGTTAGACCACATTTTTGTCATGGGGCATAGCTGCATTCTTATAGCAGAGGTGTTTTGTGATATTCCTTCAAGTAGTGTATAATAGCAGCTGCATGCGGTGGGTGGTCGTCCCGTCGACTATCTTCCATTAGCGTGGAGTGTGATATGTACTTGTGTGTCCTTGCAGGTTTCTTGGTTCAGGGTTTGGGGTGGATCCCCCTTTTCTTATCAATTTGAAGGGAGGGCTCACAAGGAGGAGTGTAGTGCCTGATTGCAGGTTCATATTGGGTTGGTAATGGGTGGTTTTCTTTTGAAGGTCATCTTGTCCTGTCTTGTGAAAGACATGGTGGGTGATGCACATGGCTTTGAAAGTGGCTCGTCACCTGACAGGGACCCAGTGGAGGACACGAAGGGTGGGTGTGATGTGTTCTCTGGGACCAAGGTCCAGGAGGAGCCTGGCTGCTGTGTTTTGGACCTGTTGGAGCTTTCTGAGTTGATATGCAGCGGTGCCCAGGTAAAGGGAATTCACTTAGTCTAAGTGGGAGAGGATGATGGCAAGCCCAGATACTCTGGAGTCTAGACGGGGACACCCAAGGGTTCCCACCAAAGGCAACATCCACACACAGGCCCCCCTCCAAGAATGGTAGAAGAAGGGATGACAAAGAACAACCTCGCTAGTATTGTCAAAAAAAGAAGGAAGGCCCCAAGTAAGTACTTGGGTCCCCCTATTGTGTACTACCAAGTCTATGGACATAGCCTGCAGTAGAAAAATGCACAATAGTAGAGAGAACATGTCTACTGCCACCAGCCATAACTAAGAGTTTATCTATGTGACTAAAAGGTTACAGGAGTAGAGATAAGGGGTATACTAGGTATCCCTTTGGCAATCCAATCGCTCAGACTATAAAGTTTTAGGAGAGATACTAAGTATTTCTCTATCATTAAGAACTGTAGTTACTCTTGGAAAAAGACAAATAATCTCAAAGGAGGACCATAAGGGTTCTAAGCAACACTGCTCATAAGGAGCTGCGTGCTGCAATAGTAAAATACTGATGCCTTTAAAAGTCATGGAGGAAAATAGACTCCATAGGACAGGTAAAATACAAACAATACATTTCCAAAAGACAGAGCAAATACATATGAATTAATTGAAAAAGGCTCCACTCATTCAGGATTTCAGAAACAGGTCCAGAAGTCCAGAAAAAGGTGCTGCGGATCTCACTAGGAGAGGGGATGAAGGGGATGAAGCACGGAAATTATAAATCTTCCTAACATATTTCCTACTTTAGTACACCCTCATTAACTGCCTCACCATTTGTTATCTCTTCTGTGCTATTGGACAGGTACACTTTGTTGGAATGCTTCCACTATCTGTAAATGTGTAATTCTAATTCATTTCTGACATCAAAATTGACATCACTGTCCTTCAAATAACTACAAATTCAGTATTCTCATTCTGTAGACTGGCCTCTTAAACCATTTGAAGATGGGAGTATATGTTGTGAATTTCCTTGGCATGGATCTCATACTCGTGTTGATGGACTTCATGACCTCCAGCATGTGTGACACTCCATGTTGAGTACCAGTGTGGTGGATGAAACTTTGGATGAAACTTTGTCATTCTGAACTAAATTCCTACTAGGTAAGCACATTGGCTCTTCATCCACTATTCCACATGGGCTTCCCATATATTCTGCTTTTTCCCGGTGGCTCAGATTCTCCATGTTAAACCCATGTCAGAAGTTGAGGGGGGTCAAAGCAGCTGTTGGAGCCTGTATTGTGGTCAAGTTATCTTCCCCTTTTCCCAGGGTAACTTCATCTCGTCTACTTTCATTATGGTATGTAATCATTAAACAGTTTGTTTTAACAGTTATTATACTTGGGTTCTCTTTTTTTCCAATTCAACTATATTTCAGTTTATGGTCTGGCACGAGTTAACTGGTTGCAATAATGATTCTTTAGGGTCTTCCCAGCTTCAAGTTCTCCCTGTTACCTTCCTGATGGGAGGAGAATGTCAGTTGGAGCCTCCTTCAGTGTAGACCATTGTTCGATGCACAGATAGACAATGTCTCTCCTTCTCCGGTGTCTCTCTCCTTCTGGTTTCCCATTTCATCATGGTAATGCAGCTGTTCAGCGTTTAACGGTATTGACTTTGGGTTCCAGTTGTCATGGTATCCGCAATGTTGCCTCGAAACTTATCCCACCAAGGATTCCTCTCCCTGGTCTCGCCACCACCTTCAGAACGGCTCCGGCCCTTGGGTGTCCCGGTCTCTTTGCTTGCCCTCACTTCAGTGTAATGCTTTTCAAAGCTGGGCAAGTTTGAAACTCTTGGGCTCTGGCTTATCTTTCTCTTGTTCACTGTGCACAGCTTGGGGAACTGCCCAGCTGGTGTACAGGTCTTTCTCTCTCTCTCTCTCTCTCTCTCTCTTTCTCTCTCTCTCTCTCTCTCTCTCTCTCTCTCTCTCTCTCACTCTCACTCTCACTCTCTGGTTCATGTTTCACAGCTAGGGACTTTTACCAACTGACGTGAGTGTGTTCGTCTCTCAATAGACTTATGTTCATCCACCTCTTTGGGGATTGGCTCTTAGATTTTAAAGTGATATGCCTTTTTCTTTCAGATAATGATATCCGTTCTGATTCTCTTCATGACAGTATGGGTGCTTCATATTTTCTGGTATTATGGCTTCCTCGTCCCAGTATAGATAACTCACAGTTCCTGGTATTATGGTTTCCTCATAACAGTATGGATATTTCCTAGGATTTACTATTGTAGCGTTATAATCACATGTAGGCCATAGTATGTACCTCTTGTGGGAGTTCCTCAAAGCAATGGGGGTCCTTGTCCGCTATGGGGAGTCTCTCCAAGTGTGGTCCCTCCATAGCATCAAAGAGAAGTGACAAGTTCCCTCGATTTGTCACACAAGGTAAACTCTAAATAAAACTATGCCTGAGCTTGGGTATAGTACATGGCACTACTTATGATCCTGTCCACCACATCACAATTGATATCGCACATGTGTCAGCTCTGCTGTGGAAAGTGATGTTTATTCTAGTCCTCCAGGTGGAGACTGCCAAATGGTAGGACACGTAAGACCATTTGTCAAAGGCAACCACACAGCATCTGCCTTTTGCGCCAACACCATGGCTGCTGTCCATAGCCGCAGAAACGATGGGCTGTCTGTTGAGTTTGGTACCAATGTGGGTGTTATGAAGGGATGCCCGTTACCCTTGTTAATTATTATCTTTTTGTCAGAGTTGAATCCCCACTCCCAGTGGGCTCTAATATTCTCACCTGTTTTAAATGGTTACAGCTAACCTGCACTTCTATATGCTGATGACATACTTTTGTTGGATCTTACACCCCAGGGCCTGGGCTTTAACCTTGGGTATGCGGCTAACTGTTTTTAGACTCATGGTCTGAAGAAAATCCTGACAAAATACAAAATTGTTGTCTTCGGTAAAAATGTTAGGAAGCATGTATGGAGGATTAACAAGATTAACATTAAGGTTATGGACTTCTATAACACAACTATCTGGGGACTCTGCTTTTGAAAAATGGTAGCTGGGGACCCCATCTCGGAATATTGAAAGACAAGGTCTGTGTGGGCCTGGGGGGGACTCGGTAGATTCTATTATAAGTTTGGCAGTCGTCTGTTAGACAAATGCCTTGAGGTTATGGAGGCCAAAGTATATAATGCTGTTCTCTTTGCCTGCAAATTGCAAATTAAGGGGCCAAAGGAGGATACATGCATGTGGTCCCAGCATGCTCGGGGAAGCGCTCATGCATGAGGTCCCAGCATGCTCGGGGAAGCGCTCATGCATGTGGTCCCAGCATGCTCGGGGAAGCGCTCATGCATGTGGTCCCAGCATGCTCGGGGAAGCGCTCATGCATGTGGTCCCAGCATGCTCGGGGAAGCGCTCATGCATGTGGTCCCAGCATGCTCGGGGAAGCGCTCATGCATGTGGTCCCAGCATGCTCGGGGAAGCGCTCATGCATGTGGTCCCAGCATGCTCGGGGAAGCGCTCATGCATGTGGTCCCAGCATGCTCGGGGAAGCGCTCATGCATGTGGTCCCAGCATGCTCGGGGAAGCGCTGCGCTGCCACTGGAATTGGGAGTAGCCGGCATTAGATTCTCAGCATAGCAAACATAACTACTTTTTGCCTCAAAGCTATTTACTTCTATATCAGAGAGCTCAAATAATATAAATTCAATGGGGGAAATGAGGGCCAGTTACCGCATGTGAATTATCCGTGGCTTAAACAGTGTATAGCCTTGTATAAGATCTGGAGCCTAGATTTTATTGAGCTTAGAAATGGCAAAATAAACAAGTTGGACCTAAACAAGAGAGCCATTATGCTAAACCATGATTTTGCACTAGGGTATTTTATGAACATATGTTCTCTGAAGCACCTGGTGGCCTCTCTTCGGTTGCCTCCGATGGATAATATTATTGCCAAATTGAGGTCCCTAGAACACAGAAGAATTATTTTAATGGTGAGAGCGCGGGCCACTGAAAATCTGTTTCACTTTAGGCTGATCTGTAGCCACTTCACTGATTTAGGAGACTGTGGGTCAGGGGCCATTTTATCAATTGTAACATTACGATTACAGCGTTGGCAATGGTGCTCTTAATGTGTTGTAAAGACATTTATGTTTTAATGGACATCTGTGAATATTTCAAAGCGGCTCTAATGAAGACTTAATTGACAATTTGAACTCTATTATAACATGTTTTATGGGTTGTATTTAGAGGATTTTGATTGGTTTATATATTGTGTTATCTGGTAACTATTATATGTATGCTTCGATAATGGTGAAAGCCAAATAAAAATGTACTTTCTCCTCCCTTTGGGGCGAAGATAAAATGGCTATTTTCCCCAACGTGTTGTTTGCAAAAAACAGTTCCACAGGTGCTTGCATTCCCTTTACTGTGCATCACGAATGAGCATAGAAAATGTTAGTGAAATTCCTATTTTCATCACACTCGAAATCTTTGAAATATTATTAGTAAGAACTGGATATTGACAAAATGGGGATTTCAGCAAGCAAGATCTGTTTCTCTCGCAAGGAGAACATTAAAAAAAGAACATTGTTACATGTTAAGACATTTAGCTCATTGAAAAGTCACCTGTGAGTACATATAACGTAGCGAGTTGTTAATTAAACAACGTTCAAGCGCAATGATTTTCAAAAAATGGGCAAATGGAAGTTGGAAGAACAATACATCGTCTGTGTGGAACAAATCTTCCATCTAAGAGACTCGTTTCCTGAAGACTGCTGTTACTGAATCCCATAAAATGTCGGATATGTCACCCTCTATACTTACACATGAGCATTTGAAAAAAATAGAACATTTTAGAGTTGCTGTATTCCTTTTATTTACAATTCCACATATTATGTTTAATACACCACAAGGTTGCCTGTGATATGTCTTATAATGCTTTCTAAATAGTTGACAACTACTTTATCTTCCATAGCCAGCGACAGGCGATGATGACCTTCATGTCAAATAGAATAGATAATCCTATATCTGATAGATATGACAGCTATATTCATTCTAATACCTGCCATGCTTATATGGGCTTGCAATATGCGTGCATTTATTCTTGGCGTTTGAAGATCAAGTAGCAAGAACCACAATCCTTATTCTGCTCTAAATGTGAATTAGCCAATGAAAACATAGAAATACAATCTTACACGCATAGCTTCAAACTCTTTAGAAATCCACCACGATGACTAATTATAATTATATTTTAGAATTTTTTATGGGGTGGTTTATCAAATTTAATATGTACAAGAGCGTTTGAGTCAGAATGAAAAGTCCCTTTTAAACCCACAAAGTAGTTCACATTGCAAATGATATTTAAAGCAATTATGTAGGCCGCCCACAATGCAGAACTGCTTCAGGAAAAAGTGAGTCTGATTGACATCTCTTTGTACAAGTCTGACGAAACGCACATTCATTGAAGAAAAGCTGAGTTAATGTGCAGTACTTTCATGATTGCAGGTGCATACTGTCGGACTTTAAGTGGTACGTGTCTGCCTTCTTTAGCACGAGGCCCAAATGCATTCTCAGGAAAGCAATGCCTCATCTCAAAAGAGTGTCTGTGGAAGATGGAGTGCCCGAAGTTGATTTTTAATTAAATGCAACATGGGATGTTTGCTTTGAACAATTAGGCGTATTTCTATACAATTGATTCAAGGATTGTTTATTTGATGCTTTGCTTCTTTACCTATAATGCTGCATATGATCTGTTATATTACTCATTCGAATGTATTCACTTTAAAAAAATATATATATATTTTGCTTACAGAAACAGCCAAACTTACATTTTGTGATGCAATCTCGGTCACTTTTTAGTATTAGGTCAAAAGACCTTCTAAAAAACGAAAAAAATATCGATTTAGAAGGACGTCTCTGTGACCGCATAGAGCAGTCTTTCTAAAAAGAACTGTCACGCCCCTGTCGCACAGGGGCTCACAGGAGCAGGATTGCCGGGTAAGTGAATGTGGGGCTGTGTGTGTCTCTGTGTATGTATGTGTGTATGTTTGTGTGTGTGCGTTTTCATGTGTGTAGTAAGTGTGTGTTGTGCTGGGAAGGGGTGGTGCATGGGAAAAAAGGGAGATTCAGGGGGTTAAAACCCCCAATTAGGAAAACAAGTAGCGGGAGAGGATGGGGATGGGGAACGGATCACCTTGCAAGGGGGGGTGGGAATATGTCAGATATATTGGCATTTTAAAGGCGGAACAAAACAAAACAAAAGAAATCTGATCTTTTTCATGTTCAGTCTTTAAAATAATGCAGAAATATGACTTAGAACCCATTTGTTATGTATTTACTTTCCCCCATTTGTAATGTATTGCAAAGTAATGTAATGTAATCCGTCATTTGTATAGCACCTTTTCCCATTGGTATGGCCTCAAAGTGCTGTAGGTGAACACCCTTGGGGGACCGAAGTCCAAGGTATGGAAAATTATGCAGAGGAGTTTCGAATGTGTGTGTGCATTTTAGCCAATACAACTGTTGGTAGGGGTGTTAGTTCCCATGTTCAGCTGGCATGTGGATGGTTGCTGTGGGGTAATCTGGGGAGTATATGAGTGCAGGAGACTCATTATGTGTCTAGTTAGACCACATTTTTGTCATGGGGCATAGCTGCATTCTTATAGCAGAGGTGTTTTGTGATATTCCTTCAAGTAGTGTATAATAGCAGCTGCATGCGGTGGGTGGTCGTCCCGTCGACTATCTTCCATTAGCGTGGAGTGTGATATGTACTTGTGTGTCCTTGCAGGTTTCTTGGTTCAGGGTTTGGGGTGGATCCCCTTTTTCTTATCAATTTGAAGGGAGGGCTCACAAGGAGGAGTGTAGTGCCTGATTGCAGGTTCATATTGGGTTGGTAATGGGTGGTTTTCTTTTGAAGGTCATCTTGTCCTGTCTTGTGAAAGACATGGTGGGTGATGCACATGGCTTTGAAAGTGGCTCGTCACCTGACAGGGACCCAGTGGAGGACACAAAGGGTGGGTGTGATGTGTTCTCTGGGACCAAGGTCCAGGAGGAGCCTGGCTGCTGTGTTTTGGACCTGTTGGAGCTTTCTGAGTTGATATGCAGCGGTGCCCAGGTAAAGGGAATTCACTTGGTCTAAGTGGGAGAGGATGATGGCAAGCCCAGATACTCTGGAGTCTAGACGGGGACACCCAAGGGTTCCCACCAAAGGCAACATCCACACACAGGCCCACCTCCAAGAATGGTAGAAGAAGGGATGACAAAGAACAACCTCGCTAGTATTGTCAAAAAAAGAAGGAAGGCCCCAAGTAAGTACTTGGGTCCCCCTATTGTGTACTACCAAGTCTATGGACATAGCCTGCAGTAGAAAAATGCACAATAGTAGAGAGAACATGTCTACTGCCACCAGCCATAACTAAGAGTTTATCTATGTGACTAAAAGGTTACAGGAGTAGAGATAAGGGGTATACTAGGTATCCCTTTGGCAATCCAATCGCTCAGACTATAAAGTTTTAGGAGAGATACTAAGTATTTCTCTATCATTAAGAACTGTAGTTACTCTTGGAAAAAGACAAATAATCTCAAAGGAGGACCATAAGGGTTCTAAGCAACACTGCTCATAAGGAGCTGCGTGCTGCAATAGTAAAATACTGATGCCTTTAAAAGTCATGGAGGAAAATAGACTCCATAGGACAGGTAAAATACAAACAATACATTTCCAAAAGACAGAGCAAATACATATGAATTAATTGAAAAAGGCTCCACTCATTCAGGATTTCAGAAACAGGTCCAGAAGTCCAGAAAAAGGTGCTGCGGATCTCACTAGGAGAGGGGATGAAGGGGATGAAGCACGGAAATTATAAATCTTCCTAACATATTTCCTACTTTAGTACACCCTCATTAACTGCATCACCATTTGTTATCTCTTCTGTGCTATTGGACAGGTACACTTTGTTGGAATGCTTCCACTATCTGTAAATGTGTAATTCTGATTCATTTCTGACATCAAAATTGACATCACTGTTCTTCAAATAACTACAAATTCAGTATTCTCATTCTGTAGACTGGCCTCTTAAACCATTTGAAGATGGGAGTATATGTTGTGAATTTCCTTGGCATGGATCTCATACTCGTGTTGATGGACTTCATGACCTCCAGCATGTGTGACACTCCATGTTGAGTACCAGTGTGGTGGATGAAACGTTGGATGAAACTTTGTCATTCTGAACTAAATTCCTACTAGGTAAGCACATTGGCTCTTCATCCACTATTCCACATGGGCTTCCCATATATTCTGCTTTTTCCCGGTGGCTCAGATTCTCCATGTTAAACCCATGTCAGAAGTTGAGGGGGGTCAAAGCAGCTGTTGGAGCCTGTATTGTGGTCAAGTTATCTTCCCCTTTTCCCAGGGTAACTTCATCTCGTCTACTTTCATTATGGTATGTAATCATTAAACAGTTTGTTTTAACAGTTATTATACTTGGGTTCTCTTTTTTTCCAATTCAACTATATTTCAGTTTATGGTCTGGCACGAGTTAACTGGTTGCAATAATGATTCTTTAGGGTCTTCCCAGCTTCAAGTTCTCCCTGTTACCTTCCTGATGGGAGGAGAATGTCAGTTGGAGCCTCCTTCAGTGTAGACCATTGTTCGATGCACAGATAGACAATGTCTCTCCTTCTCCGGTGTCTCTCTCCTTCTGGTTTCCCATTTCATCATGGTAATGCAGCTGTTCAGCGTTTAACGGTATTGACTTTGGGTTCCAGTTGTCATGGTATCCGCAATGTTGCCTCGAAACTTATCCCACCAAGGATTCCTCTCCCTGGTCTCGCCACCACCTTCAGAACGGCTCCGGCCCTTGGGTGTCCCGGTCTCTTTGCTTGCCCTCACTTCAGTGTAATGCTTTTCAAAGCTGGGCAAGTTTGAAACTCTTGGGCTCTGGCTTATCTTTCTCTTGTTCACTGTGCACAGCTTGGGGAACTGCCCAGCTGGTGTACAGGTCTTTCTCTCTCTCTCTCTCTCTCTCTCTCTCTCTCTCTCTCTCTCTCTCTCTCTCTCTCTCTCTCTCTCTCTCTCTCTCTCTCTCTCTCTCTCTCTCTCACTCTCACTCTCTGGTTCATGTTTCACAGCTAGGGACTTTTACCAACTGACGTGAGTGTGTTCGTCTCTCAATAGACTTATGTTCATCCACCTCTTTGGGGATTGGCTCTTAGATTTTAAAGTGATATGCCTTTTTCTTTCAGATAATGATGTCCGTTCTGATTCTCTTCATGACAGTATGGGTGCTTCATATTTTCTGGTATTATGGCTTCCTCGTCCCAGTATAGATAACTCACAGTTCCTGGTATTATGGTTATCTCATAACAGTATGGATATTTCCTAGGATTTATTATTGTAGCGTTATAATCACACATAGGCCATAGTATGTACCTCTTGAGGGAGTTCCTCAAAGCAATGGGGGTCCTTGTCCGCTAAGGGGAGTCTCTCCAAGTGTGGTCCCTCCATAGCATCAAAGAGAAGTGACAAGTTCCCTCGATTTGTCACACAAGGTAAACTCTAAATAAAACTATGCCTGAGCTTGGGTATAGTACATGGCACTACTTATGATCCTGTCCACCACATCACAATTGATATCGCACATGTGTCAGCTCTGCTGTGGAAAGTGATGTTTATTCTAGTCCTCCAGGTGGAGACTGCCAAATGGTAGGACAGGTAAGACCATTTGTCAAAGGCAACCACACAGCATCTGCCTTTTGCGCCAACACCATGGCTGCTGTCCATAGCTGCAGAAAGGATGGGCTGTCTGTAGAGTTTGGTACCAATGTGGGTGTTATGAAGGGATGCCCGTTACCCTTGTTAATTATTATCTTTTTGTCAGAGTTGAATCCCCTCTCCCAGTGGGCTCTAATATTCTCACCTGTTTTAAATGGTTACAGCTAACCTGCACTTCTATATGCTGATGACATACTTTTGTTGGATCTTACACCCCAGGGCCTGGGCTTTAACCTGGGGTATGTGGCTAACTGTTTTTAGACTCATGGTCTGAAGAAAAACCTGACAAAATACAAAATTGTTGTCTTCGGTAAAAATGTTAGGAAGCATGTATGGAGGATTAACAAGATTAACATTGAGGTTATGGACTTGTATAACACAACTTTCTGGGGACTCTGCTTTTGAAAAATGGTAGCTGGGGACCCCATCTCGGAATATTGAAAGACAAGGTCTGTGTGGGCCTGGGGGGGACTCGGTAGATTCTATTATAAGTTTGGCAGTCGTCTGTTAGACAAATGCCTTGAGGTTATGGAGGCCAAAGTATATAATGCTGTTCTCTTGGGCTGCAAATTGCAAATTAAGGGGCCAAAGGAGGATACATGCATGTGGTCCCAGCATGCTCGGGGAAGCGCTCATGCATGTGGTCCCAGCATGCTCGGGGAAGCGCTCATGCATGTGGTCCCAGCATGCTCGGGGAAGCGCTCATGCATGTGGTCCCAGCATGCTCGGGGAAGCGCTCATGCATGTGGTCCCAGCATGCTCGGGGAAGCGCTCATGCATGTGGTCCCAGCATGCTCGGGGAAGCGCTCATGCATGTGGTCCCAGCATGCTCGGGGAAGCGCTCATGCATGTGGTCCCAGCATGCTCGGGGAAGCGCTCATGCATGTGGTCCCAGCATGCTCGGGGAAGCGCTCATGCATGTGGTCCCAGCATGCTTGGGGAAGCGCTGCCACTGGAATTGGGAGTAGCCGGCATTAGATTCTCAGCATAGCAAACATAACTACTTTTTGCCTCAAAGCTATTTACTTCTATATCAGAGAGCTCAAATAATATAAATTCAATGGGGGAAATGAGGGCCAGTTACCGCATGTGAATTATCCGTGGCTTAAACAGTGTATAACCTTGTATAAGATCTGGAGCCTAGATTTTATTGAGCTTAGAAAGGGCAAAATAAACAAGTTGGACCTAAACAAGAGAGCCATTATGCTAAACCATGATTTTGCACTAAGGTATTTTATGAACATATGTTCTCTGAAGCACCTGGTGGCCTCTCTTCGGTTGCCTCCGATGGATAATATTATTGCCAAATTGAGGTCCCTAGAACACAGAAGAATTATTTTAATGGTGAGAGCGCGGGCCACTGAAAATCTGTTTCACTTTAGGCTGATCTGTAGCCACTTCACTGATTTAGGAGACTGTGGCTCAGGGGCCATTTTACCAATTGTAACATTACGATTACAGCGTTGGCAATGGTGCTCTTAATGTGTTGTAAAGACATTTATGTTTTAATGGACATCTGTGAATATTTCAAAGCGGCTCTAATGAAGTCTTAATTGACAATTTGAACTCTATTATAAAATGTTTTATGGGTTGTATTTAGAGGATTTTGATTGGTTTATATATTGTGTTATCTGGTAACTATTATATGTATGCTTCGATAATGGTGAAAGCCAAATAAAAATGTACTTTCTCCTCCCTTTGGGGCGAAGATAAGATGGCTATTTTCCCCAACGTGTTGTTTGCAAAAAACAGTTCCACAGGTGCTTGCATTCCCTTTACTGTGCATCACGAATGAGCATAGAAAATGTTAGTGAAATTCCTATTTTCATCACACTCGAAATCTTTGAAATATTATTAGTAAGAACTGGATATTGACAAGATGGGGATTTCAGCAAGCAAGATCTGTTTCTCTCGCAAGGAGAACATTAAAAAAAGAACATTGTTACATGTTAAGACATTTAGCTCATTGAAAAGTCACCTGTGAGTACATATAACGTAGCGAGTTGTTAATTAAACAACGTTCAAGCGCAATGATTTTCAAAAAATGGGCAAATGGAAGTTGGAAGAACAACACATTGTGTGGAACAAATCTTCCATCTAAGAGACTCGTTTCCTGAAGACTGCTGTTACTGAATCCCATAAAATGTCGGATATGTCACCCTCTATACTTGCACATGAGCATTTGAAAAAAATAAAACATTTTAGAGTTGCTGTATTCCTTTCATTTACAATTCCAAATATTATGTTTAATACACCACAAGGTTGCCTGTGATATGTGTTATAATGCTTTCTAAATAGTTGACAACTACTTTATCTTCCATAGCCAGCGACAGGCGATGATGACCTTCATGTCAAATAGAATAGATAATCCTATATCTGATAGATATGACAGCTATATTCATACTAATACCTGCCATGCTTATATGGGCTTGCAATATGCGTGCATTTATTCTTGGCGTTTGAAGATCAAGTAGCAAGAACCACAATCCTTATTCTGCTCTAAATGTGAATTAGCCAATGAAAACATAGAAATACAATCTTACAAGCATAGCTTCAAACTCTTTAGAAATCCACCACGATGACTAATTATAATTATATTTTAGAATTTTTTATGGGGTGGTTTATCAAATTTAATATGTGCAAGAGCGTTTGAGTCAGAATGAAAAGTCCCTTTTAAACCCACAAAGTAGTTCACATTGCAAATGATATTTAAAGCAATTATGTAGTCCGCCCACAATGCAGAACTGCTTCAGGAAAAAGTGAGTCTGATTGACATCTCTTTGTACAAGTCTGACGAAACGCACATTCATTGAAGAAAAGCTGAGTTAATGGGCGTACTTTCATGATTGCAGGTGCATACTGTCGGACTTTAAGTGGTACGTGTCTGCCTTCTTTAGCACGAGTCCCAAATGCATTCTCAGGAAAGCAATGCCTCATCTCAAAAGAGTGTCTGTGGAAGATGGAGTGCCCGAAGTTGATTTTTAATTAAATGCAACATGGGATGTTTGCTTTGAACAATTAGGCGTATTTCTATACAATTGATTCAAGGATTGTTTATTTGATGCTTTGCTTCTTTACCTATAATGCTGCATATGATCTGTTATATTACTCATTCGAATGTATTCACTTTAAAAAAAAATATATATATTTTGCTTACAGAAACAGCCAAACTTACATTTTGTGATGCAATCTCGGTCACTTTTTAGTATTAGGTCAAAAGACCTTCTTCTAAAAACGAAAAAAATATCGATTTAGAAGGACATCTCTGTGACCGCATAGAGCAGTCTTTCTAAAACGAACTGTCACGCCCCTGTCGCACAGGGGCTCACAGGAGCAGGATTGCCGGGTAAGTGAATGTTGGGCTGTGTGTGTCTCTGTGTATGTATGTGTGTATGTTTGTGTGTGTGCGTTTTCATGTGTGTAGTAAGTGTGTGTTGTGCTTGGAAGGGGTGGTGCATGGGAAAAAAGGGAGATTCAGGGGGTTAAAACCCCCAATTAGGAAAACAAGTAGCTGGAGAGGATGGGGATGGGGAACAGATCACCTTGCAAGGGGGGGTGGGAATGAAGTGGGAAAATGGAACACAAGACTCCCACCAATCCCCTCACGCCCCTGGCCTAGAGGATCACGGCCCAGGCACCCGCCACGAGAGGAGTTTGCCCATCTACCAGACGATCAAGTACCCTGGTACAAGAACATACGGATGTGCCCACCAGCCTGTCCTGTCCATGCCAACACCTGCGGCATGGATGAACTCGACTGAACCATGCAGCAGTAAATGAACACATCGTTAGAGATGCCATGACGACTTAGCCACAGGTTAGCATACCTATGCGAACATACACACTGGACACTCCCACACCAATCCACACGAAGAACATATTCAGTGCTACGACATAGATGAGGGACACACTCACTGACGCGCACCTTTATTATTTTTTACATAGGCTTTCCAAAATGCTGAAACGCAAGACGCATAATGAACTCATCTATAACGCTTGCTCGCGCTTCTCCTAAACCCATACATTGCAATGAGCAATATAATGAAGACATGACACTGGGGATAAAACAATATGATACCATAACCTAAAGCACGGTGTATCAAACATCTCCACCTATGCACCAGGCCCGAGTAGGCCGCAAGCAACAGTTTCCATGAACATTGAATTAGCAAGAGTACAGTTGCTGACCCTGCAGAATGAGCCCGGCGATGACTGACAGTCAAGGGCGCAATGTTGCAATCTCGTACGCCGTGAGCCGACGCCAAGGTCACACCTGCAATTAAAACCAGGCACATGGTGGAAAAATACAATATTAATTGTGCAGAATTCTGCCTCAACCACGGTCTCACCTCACGTGACCAAGCCAAATCTGACAGGGTGCCAGGCCCAGGAGAAGGGAGGCACCGAAACCCCTGTTTCAAGACACCGGCAGATACAATAAAATGATCCAATGGACGTCTGCAGCGGTGGGAGTAGTGGCCTTCATGCATACCAATAAATCTTCACGTTTTCTGCACATAATTATAGTGAAACATTGTTACAAATGACAGGTGCACCGCGAGCTGGGAACAACGATGGTCCCAGACTGGGGGGCTTGTGCGTGGACCAATCAGAACATGAGGTTCTTATCACTGACGCCATTAACATTGACCAATCCCCAGGGATCCTCATGTAACAATTTTCGTGTATCAATTTGAAGGGACAACCCAATTATACCACCTGACTAACCCTTAGCCACTAACAACGCTCTCTATACGTATGCTATACTAACCCTACCACTCGAGGAGCCAATCCAGAGTGGCGATAGGTTTTTGCTAAACTTTCCCAGGTGACGCAAGTAGCGCGTCATACTAAGGTAAAAAGGGCCTGTGAGCCCCACGAATTTGATGTGCGTGTCAGGACGGACGCGTATGCTCCTTGACCTATCCCTGCCGTTTTGTCTAATAAACAGCAGAATCACCTTGCTTCTTGCATGTGTCTCATACTCAATTTTTGGGATATACGGGAGGAGTTGGGGCCTCCCTGCCCAGAGGTCCGCAGACGGCCCAGCCGACCCCGGCAGAATTTCCCCCCGACAAGTTGGAGGCACTGCTGAGATCTGTTTGAGGTCTGCTTTTATTTTATTTTTCCAAGTGCCCCCGTTGCGAGGAGGCCCGGCGGCGCGACCCCCTCTGCCGCTGCCCCCTTTTGAGGACTACAGGACCATCGCGGAACTGCGAGAAGACCGGACAGCACAATCCGGATATTGGCCTTCGGGAGCCGGTTGAGAAGTATCCCGCCCGCGGTTGGCGAGTGTCCGGACGTGGTCCAGACGAGGGGAGGTGGCGAGCCGCTTGGAGGGGTGCACGCAGTCGGGCGGCCCCGCATCGAGAGAACTTGGTGAGTATATTGCACACAACAAGCAATGTGAAATTGTGAGGGAGGGGGGAGGAATTGAATACGGGAGGTGGGAGGTGTTGCACAGATGCGCGGCGAGGGTTTTGATAACTCAGTGTTGACGGTACAACGAATGGTAGCTGGACACATGCGAGAGCAGTCCACTACGTTAGGGAAGAAGAGGGGGCAGAGCACGAAAACATCACGTGCGGCTGCTCGTAGACACTGATTGGCCTAGGCCGCGGCCGCGTGTAAGGGTGTGTGTGGGTGCGGTTTCCTACGATTTGGTGATTATTGATCAATGAGTAGATGAGGTTCCCTATTGGTCGAGCAGGAAACTCGATAGATAGATGACGTTTCCCTGTAGGCGGTAGCTAGCTGGCTGCCTAATACGGAAGATAGTTGGCTGGTTAAGCCCTCCTGTCGAGGGGCGTATCACACGCGAGGCGACGCAGCGTGCGCAGTCCGATTATATTGTTGATTACCTTGTTCCAGGCGTGACAGGAAGACAGCTGTGGGGTTAACGGGGGTAGATAGCAAGCATATTTTCAACTTTTAAAAACATATGAGGAATTTACCAGTAGTTTGAAAAGATCGGTGACGTCACCAGTAGGGTTTTTTTTTATATATATATATATATGTATATATATATATATATATAGGCATATTTTATGAGAGTGATGGGAAAGAGAATTATGGTGTGGAAACGGAGGTAAGATGGTAACGAGCTGTTCGAGGGGAAGGTGAAAAAGGGGGCGTGGCTATGCACGGAGAACGCTGGCACGGCGAGCAAAGAAAGGGGAGGAGGAGTAAGAGAAAGCGGGACGGCTGTATAAGAACGTAACAAAAGGGCACAGAGCCGCAGGGGGCTACGTGCGCTTCGGCCGCAGGGGGCCGTAGGTCACAAAAGGGGCACAGAGCTGCAGGGGGCTGCGTGCGCCTCAGCCGCAGGGGGCCGTAGGTCACAAAAGGGGCACAGAGCTGCAGGGGGCTACGTGCGCTTCGGCCGCAGGGGGCCGTAGGTCACAAAAGGGCACAGAGCCGCAGGGGGCTACGTGCGCTTCAGCCGCAGGGGGCCGTAGGTCACAAAAGGGCACAGAGCCACAGGGGGGCTACGTGCGCTTCGACCGCAGGGGGTTGTAAAGGTGTTAAGTAAAGAAAAAAAAAAAAGGGAAGGAAAAGAATATCAAAATAATAACGTTGTATTTTACTAATTTTTGATTAACGGACCATCGCAAGTCCCCAAACTTACGGGGCCAGGTACAGATCCAAGGTTGTACAGTGTGAAGTGTTAGTAAGACAACCACTACTAAATAAGGAAAGGACGATAAATAAAAATGCTACTATGTCATACGGGGCAGGATCAGGAGGGTGGGGGAACACTCTCACTACCCCGCTACAGCACATATGTAGAACACTGGTACCCCATAGAGAGAAACTGATCAAATATAGCATAGAATGGACACAGGGGACGGACAACAAGATGACGACACCATGGCCGCCTAACGGCAGTTTCGATCCATATACCCAACATTCACTATTAAACCATCTGCATAACACATACAAGGGGAAGAAGTTAATGCACCACATGGAGGTGTTTAACTTATGGAGGATGTTCCAAGGGTCCCGACCAGGACCAAACGGAATGTTTATTATGGGGGAACCAACGGAAGAAGAAAAGATTAAGGAGGAAAGAGAAAATGGGGAAAAGGAGAGTGAAAGCACACGGAACACGAGGAACGAAGAAGAGGGAGGAGAGAAGAGTAACAACGCGAACGAAAAGGAAGTAAAAAGGGAACAGAGTAATGATATACCCCTAGCAAAGGTAGTAAAAAAGGAGGGAGGGGGGTTATATCCTCTAACAGAACTTCGAGATATGGTCCAATTTAAGGCGGCTGAGGGGTACTCGAACCCGGCATACAGTCCGCCACCATATACAGTACCAGGCAGCCACACCGGAAGGGAGCAGAGCAGCACGGCGGGACCAGCCTGCACAAAAATGCCCACAGGGGAAGAGGACATTGGCGAAGAACAAATTGCAGGGGTAGGGCAGGATGAGTGGGTAGCTGCAAACGTATTATTAAAATTACGAGGTTCATTAACAGAAGAAGAAGAGAAGGTAGTAATAAAAATGGATGAGGAATGGAAAGGGGAGGAGGGGAAAAGGAAGGAGGAGTTGTTAAGAAAAAAGGAAGAGGTTTTGGAAGAACGATTAGCAGGATTAAGGGATGAGCAGAACACACTAATCAGGCAGCTTGAGGGAAAGGGAGAGAGCACGAGAAAGGAAAGAGGGCAAGAATGAATTGGACAAAATGAGCGAACGAGCTGAGGAGAAAAGGAGAGAAGCGGACAGGGTGAAGGCAGTTGGAGAAAGGGAATGGAGGGCAGCACTGCGCGAGAAAAAGAGGGAGGAAGAAGAGAGAGAAAAGGAAATAGAAACATGTAGAAGGAGACTACTATTAGAAAACAAAAGAAAACATGAAGAAGGGAGAATGTTAGAGGGTATATTAGAGAAGGAAAGAGCGAGATGGGATAGGGAGAAGGAAGAAGAATGGTTAATGAATAGAATGAGTATTGATGTAATGGAGGAATTGAAAATGAAAAGAGAAGAGATTGGTAGAGAAAGAGCGAAGGAAAATGAGGAGAAAAGAGAAGAAAGGAGAGGGGGGAGCGAAGGAAGGAGATATGTATACGGAGAGACAGGGGTAACAGCAACTCCAACACAAAGGGGAGCAACTGGGAAGAATGACAGGGGAGGAACGGATCTAATAGACCTGGAATCAGTAACGATTATGGGAAAAAAGACAAACTGGGGGATAGAATTAATGGAGGATTTTTGCAGTGAAGAAGGGGAAGGAATAGAAAAGGAAGGGAGAGAGAGTGACAGGGAAAGCCTGGATAAATTATACATCACCCGGACAAATAGAGGATCACCATGGATCTGCAGGAGAAAGGAAGAACTAGAGGGAAGTGAGGTGGAAGAGCAAGGAATAGCGGAAAGGCACACACGCACAGCCTCACCATCACCATCCCTCACCGCATGCTCCAATACCTTGCACCCAGTACGTGTAACGTGCCCATCTAAACTCGCGCTCTTCCCATACGAACAGACACCCTACGTAGGTAGGCTTAGAGACCTCCCTGGACGCAGGCAGGGAGAACGAATGTACACGCCCACAGTACATGATAAAAGAAAGGGAAGAGATGGAGGAGAAACAGTCACGGGCAGAAAAAATATGGACCCCATTGACTTTGTGGAAGATAGGTCGGATGAGGAGGGGTGTACAGATTCCATTGTGTGGGACCCAAAGGGCCTACCGGGACACAACCTAATGCCACTTCTGGAGAGGGGAGGGGCTAGACCACAATACGTCCCCTGGAAGCACGCAGATAAGGAAAATATAAAGTGCAGGCTCCCATCATTAAGTGGAGGTGCTGGGAAGTGGATATATGAAATGGAAATACACACTGCAGGGCAGAAATTGGCAGTGTGGGATGTAAAGGGCCTCTTAATATCAATACTAGGGGATGCAGCTGATGACATTTGGAAGAGAGCAGGCTTCCCCGGGGTCACAATAACCAACACCTCGCATGATGGGGCACCATTCGCGAACTGCAGACATGCATTATGGCAGGCACTGAGGGTACAGTACCCAGACACATCAGATATAGGAGCAATTACCTCACGCAAGATGCATGAGAACGAAGATCCTGTTGATTATATCCAGGAAATTCAAGAGAAGTGGCGCATGGAAACTAGAGAACAATGGGACAAGACACCAGCAATATTTTATCATATACTAGTACAAGGGCTCCCAGAAGCAGTTCAGAAACAATTGAAGAAAGTGGTGGGAATGGAAGCAAAAGCCTATCCAGAGATACAGCTGACAATAGTGCATCACTGTAGGACATGGCAAGAGAAAATGAAACAGAAGGAAGAGGACAGAAAAACAGAAGAGGCTAAATTAGTACAGAAAAAGCTTACTAAATACACGATGGAAGGTGCCCTAATAACTACACCTGCAACATTGACTCAAAGCCCCACGCAAGTAGTAGCTGCGCAAGATCCCTCGCAAATACAACCATCACAGACCGTAACACAGCAGCTTCCTCCATTTCAACCATACACAGCCAACATGGGAGGAGGGTACTCAACGCCAGGGGTGGGGTATTATAATTATAACCGGGGAAGGGGAGGAATGATAAGGGGGAGAGGGTACGGATACAACTCTCAACAGCAGGGGGGAGGATTTAGGAATTTCTACCCCATGGGACAACCAGCATACCAGGACAACCCAGGAAGCTTTCCATTGCAGAACAGGGAACCACCGGTGTGTTGGATTTGTGGATTGGTAGGACACATGTCACGCACATGTAGAGTAAGACCAGGCACACTGTCATGGAATGAACAGGAACAACAAGGGCCCACACAGGACCAGCAGAACACTTGGCAACAACAGAACTTGCAACAAGGAAATGGGCAGCAACAACTAGTAACACAACAACACCAAGTACAGCAAGTACAGCAACCTGCCCAAACCCAAGACCATAACATAACCTCTACCAATACACAACTACAACAAACACAACTGGGAAGGGTGACGGTCCTGGGACACAACCCTTACACAGGAAGTGGTCAATCATTATACCCACAATAGGACAGCCCACAGACGACCTTGGTGTGTCCCATCCTGTCAGTTACACCTAATAGTGCGGAGGAACCACGCATAGAGGTAACGATAGGTGACAAAAAATTATCATTTCTTGTTGACACCGGGGCGACCCGGTCCTGCATAAAGGAAGGTAAATTTAAAATGTCAGGTGAAGCCATGAACACCCAAGGATTCTCTGGGGCTAGGGGGTTGGTTCCCTTTACTGATAACGTTCCCTTATCAATAGGAGATTATAACATGTCAGTGCCACTTTTGTATCATAGGGCCTCACCTGTGAATATACTGGGGAGAGACATAATGAGTAGGCTAAATATGACCATCTCCTTTACGGAGGACGGCATAGTTTGCTCCACTCCAGGAATAAACATGCTCACTGCACAACAAATTATGCAAGCATACTGCGGACAGACTGTGATTAGAGCTGAGCCAGTAGATGGTGAACTGTTCCAGTACGGGACAGACATGGCATTTGCATGGATGCCTGGAATAGAAGGAAAGATCTGGAGAAGGCCAGCAGCCTATCTCTTTAAACCAGAAACACCAGCCAATGAACCAGAAGGAAAGGTGATTTCAGTGGACATAGAGAGCATTATAGCCACTGCTGATTACATTGCAGTACATGCCCAAGACAGAGAAGGTAGAGCATGGAGGGCAGTAATAGCACTAGCAGAGGGATGTAGACTCACCCAGGTGTCTGACGAGGAGCTCTTCTCCGAAGGAAAGGAAGAAGGTGAAATGGTGTTCATGATGAGTGTAGAAATATGGCTAAGAGTGTCATACAAACAAGTGGCACAGAAAATAGCAATGGCACTAGAAGCACCCACACCAACCCCAGTCCCCTTCTTTGAGGAGGATATGGCAAAGGTACCAACTTCATTATGGACTACTAGTCCCTATGACGTGGGGTGTATAAAAAGCATAGGGGGAGTAAGAATAAAGTTGAAAAAAGGTACAATTCTCCCCAGAGTAAAGCAGTACCCACTATCGAAAGAGGCAGATGAGGGCATATATGAAACGATAACGGCCCTTATAAACAATGGCATACTGGTACCATCAGAATCACCATGTAACACAGCCGTATACCCAGTGCGCAAGGCTAGAGGGGGGTCTTGGCGCTTCATACAGGACCTCAGGCCCTTGAACTACATAGTAGAAGCAGAATATCCAATAGCAGCGAACCCGGCAACAATATTGTGCGGTATTCCAGCGGAAGCATCACGATTTACAGTGATAGACCTCAAAAATGCCTTTTTCTCAATACCCCTGCACCCAGACTCACAAGATTTGACAAGCTTCACATACAGAAACACAAAGTGGAAACACACCAGATTGCCACAAGGGTACTGCGAGTCACCCTCAATATTCAACAGAGTAATACAGATGGACTTGGCCAACATTGAAGTAGAAAGCACAGTTTTGCAGTATGTTGATGACATAATAATTTGCAGCGCAAACGAAATAAAATGCAGAGAGGACTCATTGAAGATGTTGACAGTATTGGCTGAAAAGGGTTACAAGGTGGACAAGGAAAAGTTACAGTACTGTTCGGAACAGGTACTTTACATTGGTCAGCTCATATCCCAACACGGAAGAAAGATCGCACCACAACGAGCACAGGCCATTTCAAAAACGCCACTCCCCTGCACAGTGCGGGAACTACAACAGTTCCTGGGACTGTGCAACTACTGTAGAGCATGGGTGTTTGATTACAGCTCATACATAGGTCCCCTACTTGAAGGGTTAAAAGAAGCTAACAAGGGGGAGAAAAAGTTGGGTTGGACAATGGAAATCAAAGAGGCTTTTGATGAACTGAAAGATGCAATATCAACTGCTCCAGTACTAGCCACCCCAGATTATGAACGGCCATTTTTTATATTTTCACATTGCGACTCAGCAGTAATGAAAGCTGTGTTGGCCCAAAAAACAAGCATGGGCTACAAACCAGTAGCGTTCTACAGTGCCCACTTAGACCCTGTGATGCTAGGACATTTCCCTTGCGAACAAGGTCTCGCCGCAGCTGCCTTTGCGGTAGAGAAAGCTTCAGCAATAACCATGGGGTGCTCAACAACATTATTTGTAGAACATGCACTATTTGCAATATTGAACAAAGCGAAGTCCACACTGACCACACAGAGGGCGTCGGGTTATGAGATCATCTTATCTAGGCCTGAACTATCAATTGTTAGGTGTAGCACGGTTAACCCTGCAAGGTTCATGGCAGAAGTGATTGAGGAAGGGGACTATGCACACAATTGTACGCAGAGGACTGAAATGTACGCATGTACTAGAAAAGTTGAAGAGAACGCACTAGATGGAGGCGAGCTCTTGTTCATTGATGGGTCATCAACAATTGACCAAACTGATGGGATACGGAGAACTGGGGCGGCAGTGGTAGCAATGACGGAGGCGCCGGTGTGTGTGGCGATGAAATGTGTAAAATTACCACATCATTACTCTGCTCAAGCAGGCAGCTGAACTGGCTGCACTGATGTTGGCGTTACAGGAAAGCTTTGACAAACGAGTAACTATATATTCTGACAGCGCATATGTCACATCTACTGTCCACTCAGGATTGTCCAAATGGAGGAGAAGAGGGTTTAGAAGAGCTGACGGAACCCCAGTGCAACATGCTCTCTTGTTGGCTGAACTAATTGAAGTTATAAACAACCCCCGAGAATTAGCATTGGTCAAGTGCACTGCACACACTAATGGAGAGGATCACATCTCTAAGGGAAACGCAGCAGCAGACGCACATGCGAAGTACGCTGCATATTTTGGTGAGGTATGGAACCCCCCTGAGTCAGAGAGAGGGAGAGGGAGGGGAATAGCTAAAGAGATGTTGATAAGAGAAGGATACACCCATCTCCCAGCCACACAGATAATGGAACTACAAGCAGCTGCACCAATGGCAGAGAAAGAAATATGGGTTAAAAGAGGATGCACAATGTCACCAACTGACGCACTATGGCGCCAGGGTAACACTGGAAAGATAGTAATGCCATTGGCACTATTGAACACCGCCCTGAGCCAATTACACCACCCAGCCCATACAGGCAAGGAGGTCATTGCAGCACAAATTAGGGAAGACTGGTTCTGCCCCGAGTTAAACTCCCATGTCACAAATTTTGTAAGCAACTGCCTCACATGTCAACAGTTCACGGCCGGTCACACGCTGAAGGTGATAAAAGGTACTATACCCCGGCCAGAAGGACCCTTCCTACATATCCATATTGACTATGTTGATATGATCAACGTATGTCAAGGAAATAGGTATATGATTGTAGTAGTATGCCCATTCTCCAGGTGGATTGAAGCAGGACCCTGCTCACACCCAGATGCATTCAGAGCAGCTAAATTTCTAGTGAGGGAGGTCTTCCCCAGATGGGGAGTGTGCGAGGTACTGCGGTCAGACAATGGCCCACACTTTGCCAATGAAATGTTCCAGCACATCACATCCTTACTGAGCATCAAACATAAATTTGCATGTGCATATCACCCACAGGCCAATGGCATATGTGAACGTTTGAACGGCCTGCTAAAGGAGGCAATTGCAAAAATACAGCAAACAACAAAGAAGAGTTGGTTGTATTGCCTCCCGCTAGCCCTATTTGAGTTGAGGAATAGGCCAGGCTCCGACCACCACCTCACTCTTCACGAGGTGGTGACCGGCCGTCAAATGCGCCTCCCCCTAACGCCAACATCAAGAGCATTTACCGACCATGAAAATACTGCTACTGTTCTCGGTGATGAAATGCACCAATATGTGTCTTCTTTGATTACTAGTGTAGTGTTTGTGTCTCAACAGCTCGAGCACACGCGGGGCGGGTCTAAGAGTGAGCAAGAAGAAGATGCAGACAAAGAACTGGGAAAAGAAAAACTGCACAAAATTGCTAAAGGGGACCACGTGCTACTCCGCAATTTCAACAGAAAGTGGAACAGCCCACGTTTCTCTGGCCCACATCTGGTAGAGGAAGTATCAACGAGAGCAGTAAAGCTACAGGACAAACGCGCTTGGAACCATCTGCACGACGTAAAGATCTGCAAACTCCAGACCCGCCCTAGCGTCACCGACAGGGCCATTGGGAGAACAGCGACGGCATCTCCAACGCAAACGACCTAATTGTCCCCCTACCATACCACCCCCCAGACTCCCCAGAGACTACTACTGAAATAGAGAAGGACAACCCCCATACCGCCCATCCCATGGTCACACGATCAAAGAGTAAAGTTACCCCCACCTGTTGAGCACTTATTACTCTGCCTATCGATGTCCTACCTACTGCAGTAACTATCAGACCGAAGGACACTATTTTGCACATCTACACATGTAAACACTTGAATGTTCTCTTTTTTTCTTTCTCGCACATGCAGGTATCGCATATTATTGTATGGTTTAGAAAAGAGATTACTAACGAAGTTCACTGCCCAGAAGTAGATGCTACCCTCAGACCATAACCACCCTGAAGAGCTATCACACCAATTTGTCTATCACATAAAAAAGGCCAAAATACCTGAAAAGAAGAAGGGTACGTGTCTACTACACAGCATTTCTCCTGGCCATAGAACAATCCATGCCCCACCTCCACCCATACTTGCCTGTCCTAAGAGATAGATCGCTTAGATTGGCGTGGGAACAGCTCTTCGCCTGGGCACTGAACGACTACTTGATAGGGAGAGCTTGAAACCAACAACTAACACTAATAACAAGCATATTGAGTATTTTCAGGCGGGCAACTTTAACGTCGCAAGAATTAGCTGCCGGACTGCAGCAAGGTAAGAGCAATATGCCGGTGAGACTAGCATCTGTAATAAAAATGATAGGTATTTTGATGATCACCGGGTTCTTGGCTGCCTCTGTATGGCAGAACAGTTATGCTATCAATATTTTGGCTGTTCCCAAACCTAATGTACCCCCACCCCTGGCTGCAACAGGTGTCATGTCAGGTGGTACTGGCAAAGCTCCACACAAGGAAAATAGAGTTAAAAGCAGCACATACTCAGATAACAAAGGTATCGACAACTACATACAAGACTCAGCACACGTCTCGAACAACATGTGGTACAAACACATGACCCAAATAGGGAAGCAGACAACTGAAGATAGCTGTTATGTCTGTTCATTGATCCCATACGCCATGAGCGCCTCCCGAACTTTCATTGCCACAGAAATAGATGAAAAGACAGCACGATGTATAATATACTTGGCGCTGTTCCAAACGAAAGGGAGATTTCAAGGGGGCACGGTGCACCTGGCATGGAAGACGCGAGACACGTATCCATACGAAAACAACTTCCTCAAAACTTATTTGAGTTACCACAAGACCAGTTTACATGCTGAAGCATTCAGATACATAACAAGCGGCCCTGAAAAAGGAGAGACAAAGAAAGTAACACTACAATACCTACCATGTGATTGGTATGCCACTGAAGTTCCTGGTAAACAAGGATGTTAGGAAAGGCCACTGATAACAATAATAGGGAAGGTGTACTTCGGCAACAAATGGGACCTAGGAGTGGTTGGCAGCAACATGGTAACGAGAGAAGATACTACAACTATTGCTGAACACAACAACAGATGCTGGACGATTTGGATCAAGTACGTACCCATGCTAACATGGATAGAGAAGGATGAAGACCCGATAACCATACTGCCGCTATCTGCACCTAAGATATGCTATCAACATAAAGGAGAAGTGGACGTGGGGTACAACACCAACTGTGCAAGTGTGACAGAGCTGCCTGAGGGGGGAGCGGGAACAGCGGTATTAATGGACCATTACTGGGCCTGCGGAGACAAGGCATACCACACACTGCCCCCTCTGTGGAATGGTATATGCACGATGGTACACGTTAATGTACCATCACTAGTAGTACCCCAGAAACATGTGAACATGGCGAACTTCCCTAAAATGGATGAAGGAAACAAGAGGGATAAGAGTTCTGTACAATTGCAGAAGGGGCCAGAGGACCAAAACAACAGCAACAACACTGTCCTAAATAGAAAGAAAAGACAAGGAGAACCCCTGACAGGAAATTACCTATGGGGAAGGTCTGAAACAGCACTCACTTCAATCCCACCAGAACAGAGACTATTCAGCAGAGCAGCGATGTTTTTCTCCTCCATAATACATCCAGGACTACAGGCCTACGCAAACGCAAAATGGCTCCAGATAACTCGATGGGAATTGATGACAATTAATTCCACAGTAAATGGATTCAACGCAATCAAAGAAGAACTGCGAGCAGTAAGGATGGTAGCACTACAGAACAGATATGTACTGGACCTCCTCACAGCAATGGAAGGCGGAGTTTGCGCTAAGATAGGACAATCATGTTGCACATTTATTCCTGCTAACGATGCTGACAATGGTACACTGACAGAAGCAGTATCACAATTGGCCCAGGTGCACTCCAACATGATGGACGAAAGTAAAGGTGTGAAGAAGGATGACAGCTGGTTCTCGATACTGTGGTCATGGATGCCATCGTGGCTGTCGGACGGACTGAAGATTATAGTGGGGTGTACTATCTTGGTTGGAGCTGCACTGATCATAATAAGATTTTGGAAGGCCCGGAAGGCACGCACCACAGACAAAATGATCGAAATGGTTGGTATGCACCCCTTAATGCCAGCAGATGATGGCCAACACACAGGCACAATAATAAAAGAGAGAGAGAGACTGCGCAGCCAGATCATCACCAACCACCTGGACCCGCCATCTGTGAAAGTAGAAAACCCAAGAAACCCAAGGAGCTACGTAGGGAAATGGGTTTACTGCACACCTGGCGGCACATGTACATACATGTACTGGTCATTTGAAGACCATGTCAACCACTATGGACATTTGGGAGGAGTAACTAATATATGGAGAGTGAGAGGAGATAAGGAAAAGGATATGTTTGTGGTCGACAAGTCGACCAGAGGGGGGACTGAAGTGGGAAAATGGAACACAAGACTCCCACCAATCCCCTCATGCCCCTGGCCTAGAGGATCACAGCCCAGGCACCCACCATGAGAGGAGTTTGCCCATCTACCAGACGATCAAGTACCCTGGTACAAGAACATACGGATGTGCCCACCAGCCTGTCCTGTCCATGCCAACACCTGCGGCATGGATGAACTCGACTGAACCATGCAGCAGTAAATGAACACATCGTTAGAGATGCCATGACGACTTAGCCACAGGTTAGCATACCTATGCGAACATACACACTGGACACTCCCACACCAATCCACACGAAGAACATAATCAGTGCTACGACATAGATGAGGGACACACTCACTGACGCGCACCTTTATTACATTTTGACATAGGCTTTCCAAAATGCTGAAACGCAAGACGCATAATGAACTCATCTATAACGCTTGCTCGCACTTCTCCTAAACCCATACATTGCAATGAGCAATATAATGAAGACACGACACTGGGGATAAAACAATATGATACCATAACCTAAAGCACGGTGTATCAAACATCTCCACCTATGCACCAGGCCCAAGTAGGCCGCAAGCAACAGTTTCCATGAACATTGAATTAGCAAGAGTACAGTTGCTGACCCTGCAGAATGAGCCCGGCGATGAATGACAGTCAAGGGCGCAATGTTGCAATCTCGTACGCCGTGAGCCGACGCCAAGGTCACACCTGCAATTAAAACCAGGCACATGGTGGAAAAATACAATATTAATTGTGCAGAATTCTGCCTCAACCACGGTCTCACCTCACGTGACCAAGCCAAATCTGACAGGGTGCCAGGCCCAGGAGAAGGGAGGCACCGAAACCCCTGTTTCAAGACACCGGCAGATACAATGAAATGATCCAATGGACATCTGCAGCGGTGTGAGTAGTCGGCCTTCATGCATACCAATAAATCTTCACGTTGTCTGCACATAATTATAGTGAAACATTGTTACAAATGACAGGTGCACCGCGAGCTGGGAACAACGATGGTCCCAGACTGGGGGGCTCGTGCGTGGACCAATCAGAACATGAGGTTCTTATCACTGACGCCATTAACATTGACCAATCCCCAGGGATCCTCATGTAACAATTTTCGCGTATCAATTTGAAGGGACAACCCAATTATACCACCTGACTAACCCTTAGCCACTAACAACGCTCTCTATACGTATGCTATACTAACCCTACCACTCGAGGAGCCAATCCAGAGTGGCGATAGGTTTTTGCTAAACTTTCCCAGGTGACGCAAGTAGCGCGTCATACTAAGGTAAAAAGGGCCTGCGAGCCCCACGAATTTGAAGTGTGTGTCAGGACGGACGCGTACGCTCCTTGACCTATCCCTGCCGTTTTGTCTAATAAACAGCAGAATCACCTTGCTTCTTGCGTGTGTCTCATACTCAATTTTTGGGATATTCGGGAGGAGTTGGGGGCTCCCTGCCCGGAGGTCCGCGGACGGCCCAGCCGACCCCGGCAGAATTTCCCCCCGACAGGAATATGTCATATATATTGGCATTTTAAAGCCAAAACAAAACCTGACAAAAGAAATCTGATCTTTTTCATGTTCAGTCTTTAAAATAATGCAGAAATATGACTTAGAACCCATTTGTTATGTATTTACTTTCCCCCATTTGTAATGTATTGCAAAGTAATGTAATTTAATCCGTCATTTGTAGAGCACCTTTACCCATTGGTATGGCCTCAAAGTGTGTAGGTGAACACCCTTGGGGGACCGAAGTCCAAGGTATGGAAAATTATGCAGAGGAGTTTCGAATGTGTGTGTGCATTTTAGCCAATACAACTGTTGGTAGGGGTGTTAGTCCCTTTTAGCTTCCCATGTTCAGCTGGCATGTGGATGGTTGCTGTGGGGTAATCTGGGGAGTATATGAGTGCAGGAGACTCATTATGTGTCTAGTTAGACCACATTTTTGTCATGGGGCATAGCTGCATTCTTATAGCAGAGGTGTTTTGTGATATTCCTTCAAGTAGTGTATAATAGCAGCTGCATGCGGTGGGTGGTCGTCCCGTCGACTATCTTCCATTAGCGTGGAGTGTGATATGTACTTGTGTGTCCTTGCAGGTTTCTTGGTTCAGGGTTTGGGGTGGATCCCCCTTTTCTTATCAATTTGAAGGGAGGGCTCACAAGGAGGAGTGTAGTGCCTGATTGCAGGTTCATATTGGGTTGGTAATGGGTGGTTTTCTTTTGAAGGTCATCTTGTCCTGTCTTGTGAAAGACATGGTGGGTGATGCACATGGCTTTGAAAGTGGCTCGTCACCTGACAGGGACCCAGTGGAGGACACGAAGGGTGGGTGTGATGTGTTCTCTGGGACCAAGGTCCAGGAGGAGCCTGGCTGCTGTGTTTTGGACCTGTTGGAGCTTTCTGAGTTGATATGCAGCGGTGCCCAGGTAAAGGGAATTCACTTAGTCTAAGTGGGAGAGGATGATGGCAAGCCCAGATACTCTGGAGTCTAGACGGGGACACCCAAGGGTTCCCACCAAAGGCAACATCCACACACAGGCCCCCCTCCAAGAATGGTAGAAGAAGGGATGACAAAGAACAACCTCGCTAGTATTGTCAAAAAAAGAAGGAAGGCCCCAAGTAAGTACTTGGGTCCCCCTATTGTGTACTACCAAGTCTATGGACATAGCCTGCAGTAGAAAAATGCACAATAGTATAGAGAACATGTCTACTGCCACCAGCCATAACTAAGAGTTTATCTATGTGACTAAAAGGTTACAGGAGTAGAGATAAGGGGTATACTAGGTATCCCTTTGGCAATCCAATCGCTCAGACTATAAAGTTTTAGGAGAGATACTAAGTATTTCTCTATCATTAAGAACTGTAGTTACTCTTGGAAAAAGACAAATAATCTCAAAGGAGGACCATAAGGGTTCTAAGCAACACTGCTCATAAGGAGCTGTGTGCTGCAATAGTAAAATACTGATGCCTTTAAAAGTCATGGAGGAAAATAGACTCCATAGGACAGGTAAAATACAAACAATACATTTCCAAAAGACAGAGCAAATACATATGAATTAATTGAAAAAGGCTCCACTCATTCAGGATTTCAGAAACAGGTCCAGAAGTCCAGAAAAAGGTGCTGCGGATCTCACTAGGAGAGGGGATGAAGGGGATGAAGCATGGAAATTATAAATCTTCCTAACATATTTCCTACTTTAGTACACCCTCATAAACTGCCTTACCATTTGTTATCTCTTCTGTGCTATTGGACATGTACACTGTGTTGGAATGCTTCCACTATCTGTAAATGTGTAATTCTAATTCATTTCTGACATCAAAATTGACATCACTGTCCTTCAATTAACTACAAATTCAGTATTCTCATTCTGTTGACTGGCCTCTTAAACCATTTGAAGATGGGAGTATATGTTGTGAATTTCCTTGGCATGGATCTCATACTCTTGTTGATGGACTTCATGACCTCCAGAATGTGTGACACTCCATGTTGAGTACCAGTGTGGTGGATGAAACTTTGTCATTCTAAACTAAATTCCTACTAGGTAAGCACATTGGCTCTTCATCCACTATTCCACATGGGCTTCCCATATATTCTGATTTTTCCCTGTGGCTCAGATTCTCCATGTCAAACCCATGTCAGAAGTTGAGGGGGGTCAAAGCAGCTGTTGGAGCCTGTATTGTGGTCTGCCTTCACTGTCAGCGTCTGTCAGATGTGAGTTTTAATTTCCAACTGTGTTTACTTGCTGAACTTGATTGTAAAGACCATCTGCACATGTACTGGCTTTGTCCGGAATTGATGGTGTCTTGCAACATATGAAAGAGGCTAGGGAGGGGTTGACGAGTGTGTGGACCTCAGTGTTTGTATTTTGCCACTTGGGCTATTTGTGAAATGTGGCCTACTATTATTGTGACGAAATGTATAAATGTCCTGTCCTATCACATATCCTACTATGGGTCCCCTCACTTTGTCAAGCTCTATCATAGATATAATCATCCAACATTGATGGTTAATAACTGTGTACAGGGTTATTGATTATTGACTTATTATGCCTGTGGAGTAAGCTACTGAGGACAAAACAACCTTTTGACAGGAGTTCTTAGTTTTCAGGTGACATTGTAGGGGGTATCTGCCATCACCTGTAAAATAAAGTTAGAATGTGTTTAGCCCATTTGGATGCTATTGGATGGCACTCTACGCTATGTTTGTCTTTTTGTGTATATATTGAGGATCTGTTATGTTGATGTGTCGTACATTGCTGTCAAAGCATGGCTTGGAAATTGATGTGTGATTACAGCCTGTTTACCTGCATGCAGTATGCAGCATGTGCCACATAGGGTGCCACACAGGGTCTATGCGCCCAGATACCCTAGGGTTTGGTGCTCTATATAAATAAATAAACAAACAATCAAACATGGAAATGTTCTGTTATCATCCTGCCTGAAGATATACTGCACCACTGAGTGGACAAAGATGTTACTGTCATGGGTTGATGCAGGGTTGTTTGCATAGATGTTGAAAAACAAAGCAATGCCTCAATGCCTTTTGGAATAGAGATGTTCTGTGTTGCATGGCGACGTGTATGGCACCCATGCCATTTAGTAAAAATCGGCGTATGTCAATTGTGTAGCTGATTGTCTGCGTGCCATGTATATGTGCTGATGCACACAATTACTAATGCATCAAATGGCTTGTTTTAGGCATTATGAAATGCCTCTTGCTAAGCCACTTGCACTCAGGCAGGGCCCAGTATCGATGAAGTGAAGGTCCTCAGCTCCTTTACATGATCAGTGATGGGTTCCCCATGGAGCGCAGAGGCTGGTAATTCTGGACCCCACTCATCTACCATTTTCACTATGGTATGCGGTGGGAAGCAGTATAATCGTGCTGCCTCAATATATGGAATTGCAAACATGGTGACTCACTGCTGGTGTATGTGCTCCCAATTGTGCCTGCCATCTCCGTTTTCAAACACGAGGGGTCCCACAACTACATGTGCCGGCAGGGCGGTGGCTGCAGCAAGGTTATGTCTTCCTGCACAGTTTTTATGAGGTGTGAGGAATTCCCATTTCAAGGTGGCTGCACACTCTTTTATAGGTGTGTGCCATAGGTTTGTGATTTAAAATGCGTAATTTGGGCACCCATTGTGTATGGTTATATGACTGTTTAGCACTGTTCTTCCCATTTTGCTGCCCACTTTTTTACCGTGTGTTTCCAGTTATTTCAGTGAATGGAGGTTTAAGAGCATGTAATATAGACTGGTGTATTGGGTGTGTGCATGGTGGCCTGTCACTCGTATGTCATTGTACTAGTTGGGCCAAAAGAAATATTTTAGGAGAACGTGTACAGTGGACACAGTTGAAGGTAACCAGGGTTATTTTCACATAACATGAGTTATTGGTGAAAATACGATTGGGAATGAAAGTGCATCACACGAATAACCAGGGTTTTTGATAATAGAAAAAAGTGCAACGTTACAGCTGCAGTGAGGTGATGGGTAATGGGTGTAGCCGAAGACTATGGCTACTGGGTTACCTTAAGGAACTGAATAGTGGCCATGGCTGAAGGCCATGACTAGTGAATACAAAAATAAAAATCAATGGTATAACAGAAACCTTGAAATTCTCTGGATAAACCTTAGTTAAGGTGCAGTTAAGTTGTCCAGATTTAACGCAACAAAACTCTTGAAATTCCACGGCTGTGGGAAGTCATGACCAGCATGTTCCTGTTGCAAATCCCATGATCACATACGTATTTTAAAGAGAAGGGATTCACAATAACATACAAAATGGCATTATGGGGTCATAAACGGGAGCCCTGGATAGCACAGGGGCAATGAATTTGTCAACTCAGGTTTGATTCCCGATCCCTCACTTGGAAACCACTTGCTGGTATAAAGTGCATTATAAAAGAACAATTATAATTATAAAACTATATTTACATAAGCTGGCCATGACTTTCCACATCCCCTGTATTTCAAGAGTTTTGTTGCATGAAATCTGCACAACTTAACGCACGCGCACTGTGATGACGTGTTCGCGAACGCGTCCTTGATTTGCAAAGGGTCTGTGCTTTGCGAACAGTTTGAAACTGCATTTTCAGTCAATCTTGGAAGTCTCAAGCTGAAAGTTTACCCTTGCACCGCTCCTAAACCTATTCTTACTGATTTTCCACCTGCAATCCAGGAGAGAGCACATGCTTGGAAAAGTATTACCACAACTGCTATTAATAAAAATGGCATCAGCCATGGTCATACCTCCTCTCCAAGAGCCACCACCAACAACACCACCAACAGCTGCAAGGCCTAGATAACGGAAAAAGTGCAATGATGCACAGAAGAATCAAGAGGACCAGGAAGATGAGATAGAGGAAATGCCTACCTCCAGCACCCAGAACGAATCATGGGTGTGGCAGTTCTTTGATACCGTTGGAGGTGTACTGAAAGCTCAGGCTTCCAACGTGAAATGCACTGAGTGCAAAATTGTACTCAGTCACAGACAACCTGGGCAGTACTCCTGTGGTAGCGGACCTGTAGTTATGGTTAAGTTGCTCAACTTATAGAAAGAGCACTTTTTGTGTGGACATCATCCCTGCTCGCTGACTGGTCAATTAAACATTTTAGGTGCATGAAAACCTTTGAAACAGACACCATCTTGGATTCTGGAAAAGTGCCTGTAGTCCACAGACATTGCAGTAAAAACATATAAAAAATCCAACTTTGTACTTGTCAAACTAATGAACCTACCTCTGGGGAGGTGAGGGATGATGAGGATGAGATGGTACATGGGCATAAAAACCCAAACATCTGGTGTTTTTTTTCTTCTACAAAGTCTGCAAACATGTTCAGGGACATTCCTGTGATGTTCACTAACATCTCAGATGTTCGGGGCATCCATGTATATATCTGCTTTAAAAGCCCCTGAAAAGCAGTTTTTGCATTGGCTTATAACTTTGATGCCACACAATGAAACTGCATGACATTTTTGAATATCATTGTAGGCCAGTCCCTGAATGGTTCAGTAAGGTTTGGTGCTGTTTCGCCAAGAGGAGGCAAAATAAGAGGGGCTCCCAAAGAAATTGAAAGGCTTACACAGATGGTGCTGTTTGATGAATCTGTACTAAAGTAGGCAAAAAGATTTTAAACCAAGATTTGAATATTTTTGCAAAGTTTGTTGGGATTTTGAAGGGCTGGCTCTCAACATTTTTCAATGGCTTATAACTTTGTTGTTTTTTGACGAATTTACACAAACGTTTTCAGAATGATTCTAGACCCAATCTTCAATGTTTGTGAAAAGTCTGAATGGATTTTGTCAAAGTTATATGACTATTCTTTGAACTTACATTTTGACACTTTTCAAAAAATAAAACAAGGCAGCTTTGCAGCAAACTCATGCAAGGAACATTGCAAGGATCTGAAAGCATGGTTTTGTGTCATGTGTCCGTGTTTTATTTTTTTAAAAGAGTCATATTGTAGTGTCAGGGGGAAATTCTCCCGGGGTCTGCTGGGCCGTCCGCGGACCCCCCGAGCAGGGAGGCCCCAACTCCTCCCGCGTATCCCAAAAATGAGTATGAGGCACACGCAAGAAGCAAGGTGGTTCTGCTGTTTATTAAACAACGGCAGGGATGGGTCAAGGATCGTACGCGTCCGTCCTGACTCTCTCTCAAAATTCGTGGGGCTCGCAGGCCCTTTTTACCTCAGTATGACGCGCTACTTGCGTCACCTGGGAAAGTTAGCAAAAAACCTATCGTCACTCTGGATTGGTTCCTCGAGTGGTAGGGTTAGTATAGCATACGTATAGAGAACGCTGTTAGTGGTTAAGGGTCAGTCAGGTGGTATACTTGGGTTGTCCCTTCTATTAGATACATGAAAATTGTTACATGAAGACCCCTGATGATTGGCTAATGTTAATGGCGTCAGTGATAAGTGCCCCATGTTCTGATTGGTCCACTCGCGAGCCCCCCCAGCTTGGGACCATCGTTGTTCCCAGCTCGCGGTGCACCTGCCATTTGCAACAATGTATAACTATGTGTTTGTGCAGACAATGCGTGGATTTGTTCATAAGCTTGAGAGAAGACTACTCCCACCACTGCAGATGTCCATTGAGTCGCTTCATTGTTGCTGCCTGTGTCTCAAGACGTGGGACCCAGGCGCCTCCTCCCTCCTGGGCCTGGCACCCTGTCAGGTTTGGCTTGGTCACGTGAGGAGAGACCGTAGTTGAGGCAGAATTCTGCACATTTAATGTTGCATTTTCCAGTGTGTGTCTGGCTTAGTTTGCAGGTGTGACCTTGGCCTCGGCTTGTGGTATGCAAGTTTGCAACATTGCTCCCTTGGCTGTCTGTTCTCGCCGGCTCATTCTGCAGGGTCAGCAATTGTACTCTTGCTCGTTCAATGTTCGTGGAGGCTCTTGCTTGCGGCCTACTTGGGCCTGGTGCATAGGTGGGGATGTTTGATGCACGGCGCTTTAAGTTACAGTATCACATTGCTTTATCCCCAGTATCATGTCTTCGTTATATTTCTCATTGCAATGCATGGGTCAGGAGAAGCGTCAGCAAGCATTTTAGATGAGTTCGTTGTGCGTCTTGCGTTTCTGCATTTTGAAAAACCTATGTGAAAAATAATAAAGATGCGCGTCAGTGGGTGTGTCCATCACCTACGTCATAGCACTGAATATGTTCTTCGTGTGGATTGGTGTGGGAGTGTCCAGTGTGCATGTTTGCACGGGTGCTCTGACCGTTGGCTAGGTCGTCATGCCATCTCTAACGATGTGTTTATTTACTGTTGAATGGTTCAGTCGAGTTCATCCATCCCGCAGGTGTCGGTTTGGGCAGGGCAGGCTGGTGGGCACATCCGTATGTTCCTGTACCAGGGTATTTGGTCATCTGGTAGATAGGCAAACTCCTCTCGTGGTGGGTGTCTGGGCCGCGATCCTCTAGGCCAGGGGCGTGAGGGGATTGGTGGGAGTCTTTTGTTCCATTCTCCCACTTCAGTCCCCCCTCTGGTCGACTTGTCAACCACAAACATATCTTTTTCCTTATCTCCTCTTACTCTCCATATTTTAGTTACTCCTCCCAAGTGTCCATAGTGGTTGACATGGTCTTCAAATGACCAATACATATATACACAGGTTCCTCCAGGTGTGCAGTATACCCATTTCCCTACGTAGCTCCTTGTGTTTCTTGGGTTTTCGAGCTTCACAGATGGTTGGTCCAGGTGGTTGGTGATGATCTGTTTGCGCAGTTTTTCTCTTTCTTTTATTATTGTGCCTGTGTGCTGGTCATCATCTGTCGGCATCAAGGGGTGCATACCAATCATTTCGATCATTTCGTCTGTAGTGCGTGCCTTCCGGGCCTTCCAAAATCTTATTATGATCAGTGCAGCTCCAGCCAGTATTATGCATCCAACTATAATCTTCAGTCCGTCCGACAGCCAAGATGGCATCCATGACCATAACATTGAAAACCAGCTGTCATCCTTCTTCACTCCTTTACTTTCTTCCATCATTTTGGAGTGCATCTGGGCCAGTTGTGATACTGCTTCTGTCAGTGTACCATTGTCAGCATCGTTAGCAGGAATAAATGTGCAGCATGATTGTCCTATCTTTGCGCAAACTCCTCCTTCCATTGCGTAAGGAGATGTAATACATATCTGTTCTGTAGTGCTACCATCCTCACTGCTCGCAGTTCCTCTTTTATGGCGTTGAATCCATTTACTGTAGAATTAATTGTCATCATTAGCTCCCATCGAGTTATCTGGAGCCATTTTGCGTTTGCGTAAGCTTGTAATCCCGGATGTATTATTGACGAGAAGAACATTGCTGCTCTGCTGAATAGTCTGTGTTCTGGTGGGATTGAAGTGAGTGCTGTTTCCGACCTTCCCCATAGGTAATTTCCTGTCAGGGTTCTCCTTGTCTCTTCTTTCTATTCAGGACATTGTTGTTGTTGTTGTTTTCGTTCTCTGACCCCTTCTGAGGTTTTACAGATCTCTTCTTCCTCTTGTTTCCTTCATCCATTTTGGGGAAGTTCGCCATGTTCACATGTTTCTGGGGCACCACTAGTGATGGTACATTAACGTGTACCATTGTGCAAATACCATTCCACAGCGGGTGCAGTGTGTGGTACGCCTTGTTTCCGCAGGCCCAGTATTGGTCCATTAATACTGCTGTTCCTGCTCCCCCCTCAGGTAACTCTGTCACGCTTGCACAGTTGGTGTTGTATTTCACGTCCACTTCTCCTCTATGTTGGTAGCATATCTTAGGTGCAGACAGCGGCAGTATGCTTATTGGGTCTTCATCCTTCTCCATCCACGTCATCATGGGTACGTACTTGCCCCAAATCGTCCAACATCTGTTATTGTGTTCATCAATAGTTGTAATATTTTCTCTTGTTACCATGTTGCTGCCAATCACTCCTATGTCCCATTTGTTGTCCATGTACACCTTCCCTGTTATTGTTACCAGTGGTCTCCCAACATCCTTGTTTACCAGGAACTTCAGTGGCGTACCAGTCACATGGTAGGTATTGTAGTGTTACTTTCTCTGTTTCTCCCTTTTCAGGACCACTTGTCACGTATCTGAATGCTTCAGCATGCAAACTGCTTTTGTGGTAACTCAAATAAGTCTTGAGGAAGTTGTTTTTGTATGGATACGTGTCTCGCGTTTTCCACACCAATTTCACCACCGTCCCTTGAAATCTCCCTTTTGTTTGGAACAGTGCCAGGTATATTATGCATTGTGCTGTCTTTTCATCTATTTCCGTAGCAACGAATGTTCGAGAAGCGCTCATGGCGTATGGGATCAATGAACAGACGTAGCAGCTGTCTTCTGTTGTCTGCTTGCCTATTTGGGTCATGTGTTGGTACCACATGTTGTTCGAGACATGTGCTGAATCTGTTATGTAATTATCAATACCTTTATTATCTGAGTATGTGCTGCGTTTAACTCTAGTTCCCTTATGTGAAGGCTTGCTAGTACCACCTGACGTAACACCTGTTGCAGCTGTGGGTGGGGGTACATTAGGTTTGGGTACAGCCAAAATATTGATAGCATAACTTTTCTGCCATACAGAGGCAGCCAAAAACCCAGTGATCATCAAAATCCCTATCATCTTTGTTACAGAAGCTAGTCTCACCGGCATTTTGCTCTTACCTTGCTGCAGTCCGGCAGCTTATTCTTGCGACGTTAAAGTTACCCGCCTGAAAATTCTCAATATGCTTGTTATTAGTGTTAGTTGTTGTTTTCAAGCTCTCCCTATCAAGTAGTCGTTCAGTGCCCAGGCGAAGAGCTGTTCCCACGCCAATCTAAGCGATCTGTCTCTTAGGGCAGGCAAGTGTTGGTGAAGATGGGTCATTGATTGTTCTATGGCCAAGATAAATGCTGTGTAGTAGACACGTACCCTCCTTCTTTTTAGGTACTTTGGCCTTTTTATGTGATAGACAAATTGGTGTGATAGGGCTTCAGGGTAGTTATCGTCTGAGGGTAGCATCTACTCCTGGGCAATGAACTTTATTAGTTATCTGTTTTCTTAGCAATACAATAATACGCGGTACCTGCATTTGCGAGAAAGAAAAAAGAGAACATTCAAGTGTTTACATGTGTATATGTGCAAGACAATGTCCTTCAATTGGGTGGTTACTGTAGTGGGTAGGAGGTCGATGGGCAGAGTGTTTGGGGTTCAACTGGCGGAAGTCTCTTTACTCTTTGATTGTGTGACCATGGGGTGGGCGGTATGGGAATTACCAGTTTCTATTTTAGTAGTTGTCTCTGGGGAATCTGAGGGGTGGCAGGGTATGGAGACACTTATGTCGTCAGCTGTGGTAGAACTCCCTTCCTCCGTGGGTGATGCTGTCGCTGTTCTTCCAATGGCCCTGTCGGTGACGCTAAGGCGGGTCTGGAGTTTGCAGATCTTTACGTCGTTTAGGTGATTCCAAGCACGCTTATCCTGTAACTTTACTGCTCTCGTAGATACCTCCTCTACAAGGTGGGGACCAGTGAAGCGTGGGCTGTTCCACTTTCTATTGAAATTGCGGAGTAGCACGTGGTCACCTTTAGCGATTTTGCACAGTTTTTCCTTTTCCGATCCTTGGTCCTCGTCTTCTTGTTGATAACTCTTAGACCCGCCCCGCGAGCGCTCGAGCTGTTGAGACACAAACACTAAACTAGTAATCAAAGAAGACACATATTGGTACATTTCATCACCAAGAACAGTTGCAGTGTTTTCATAGTCTGTGAATGCCCTTGATGTTGGCGTTAGAGGAAGGTGCATTTGACGTCCGGTCACCACCTCATGAGGGGTGAGGTGGTGGTCGGAGCCTGGTCTATTCCTTAGCTCAAATAGAGCTAGCGGGAGGCAATACATCCAACTCTTCTTTGTTGTTTGCTGTATCTTTGCAATTGCCTCCTTCAGTAGGCCATTCAGGCGTTCGCATAAACCGTTGGCCTGCGGGTGATATGCACATGCAAATTTATGCTTGATGTTGAGTAAGGATGCGATGTGCTGGAACATTTCATTAGCAAAATGCGGGCCGTTATCCGACCGCAGTACCTCGCACACTCCCCACCTGGGGAAAACCTCCCTCACTAGAAATTTAGCTGCTCTAAATGCATCTGGATGTGAGCAGGGTCCTGCCTCAATCCACCTGGAGAATGGGCATACTACTACAATCATATACCTATTTCCTTGACATACGTTGATCATATCAACGTAGTCAATATGGATGTGCATGAAAGTTCCCTCTGGCTGGGGTATAGTACCTTTTATCACTTTCAGCGTGTGACCGGCCGTAAACTGTTGACTTGTGACACAATTGCTGATAAAACTTGTCACATGGGAATTTAACTCGGGACAGAACCAATCTTCCCTAATTTGTGCTGCAATAACTTCCTTGCCTGTGTGGGCTGGGTGGTGGAGTTGGCTCAGGGCGGTGTTCAATAGTGCCAATGGCATTACCATCTTTCCAGTGTTACCCTGGCGCCATAGTGCGTCAGTTGGCGACATTGTACATCCTCTTTTTACCCATGTTTCTTTTTCTGCCATTGGTGCAGCCGCTTATAACTCCATTATCTGTGTGGCTGGGAGATGGGTGTACCCTTCTCTCATCAACATCTCTTTAGCTATCCCCCTCCCACTCCCTCTCTCTGACTCTGGGGGGTTCCATATCTCACCAAAATATGCAGCATACTTCGCATGTGCGTCTGCTGCTGCATTTCCTTTTGAGATACGGTCTTCTCCGTTAGTGTGTGCGAGACATTTGACCAAAGCTAGTTCTTGGGGATCATTTATTACTTCAATTAACTCAGTTAACAAGAGAGCATGTTGCACTGGGGTGCCGTCAGCTCTCCTAAACCCTCTTCTCCTCCATTTGGACAATCCTGAGTGGACAGTAGACGTGACATATGCGCTGTCAGAATATATAGTCACTCTTTTGTCAAAGCTTTCCTTCAACGCCAAGATCAGTGCAACCAATTCTGCTGCTTGAGCAGAGTAATGTTGTGGTAATTGTACACATTTCACCGCCACATACACCAATTCCTCTGTCATTTTTACCACTGCTGCCTCAGTTCTCCTTATCCCATCACTTTGGTCTATTGTTGATGACCCATCAATGAACAAGAGCTCTCCTCCATCTAGCGCGTTCTCTTCAACTTTTCTAGTACATGAGTACATTTCGGTAGTCTGCGTACAATCATGTGCATAGTCGCCTTCCTCAATTACTTCCGCTGTAAACCTTGCAGGATTAACTGTGCTGCATCTAACAATTGTTAGTTCTGGTCTAGATAAGATGATCTCACAACCTGACGTCCTCTGCGTGGTTAGTGTGGACTTAGGCTTGTTCAATATTGCAAATAGTGCATGTTCCACAAATAGTGTGCTTGGGCACCCCATTGTAATTGATGATGCTTTCTCTACCGCGAAGGCAGCTGCGGCGAGACCTTGTTCGCAAGGGAAATGTCCTAACATTACAGGATCCAAGTGACCGCTGTAAAATGCTACTGGTTTGTAACCCATGCTTGTTTTTTGAGCCAACACTGCTTTCATTACTGCTGAGTCGCAATATGAGAATATAAAGAATTGTCGTTCATAATCTGGGGTGGCCAGTACCGGAGCAGTTGATATTGCATCTTTCAGTTCCTCAAAGGCCTCTTTTATTTCCATTGTCCACCCCAATTTTTCTCCCCTTTGTTAGCTTCTCTTAATGCCTTAAGTAGGGGTCCTATGTATGAGCTGTAATCAAACACCCATGCTCTACAGTAGTTGCACAGTCCCAGGAACTGCTGCAGTTCCCTCACTGTTTGTGGCAACGGCGTTTTTGATATGGCCTGTGCTCTTTGTGGTGCAATATTTTTTCCGTATTGGGATATGAGCTGACCAATGTATACTACCTGTTCCTGACAGTACTGTAACTTTTCTTTGTCCACCTTGTAACCCTTTTCAGCCAATATTGTCAGCATCTTCAATGAGTCCTCTCTGCATTTTTTTTCGCTTGTGCTGCAAATTATTATATCATCAACATACTGCAACACTGTGCTTTCCAATGCAATGTTTCCCAAGTCCATCTGTATTACTCTGTTGAAAATTGAGGGTGACTCGCAGTATCCTTGTGGCAATCTGGTGTGTTTTCATTTTTGTGTTTCTGTACGTGAAGCTTGTTAGATCTTGTGAGTCTGGATGCAGGGGTATTGAAAAAAAGGCATTTTTGAGGTCAATCACTGTAAATCGTGATGCCTCTGCTGGAATGCCACACAATATTGTGGCCGGGTTTGCTGCTATGGGGTATTCTGCTTCCACCATGTTGTTCAAGGGCCTGAGGTCCTGGATGAAACGCCAAGACCCACCTTTAGCTTTGCGCACTGGGTATACGGCTGTGTTACATGGTGATTCTGATGGTACCAATATGCCATTATTAATAAGGGCCGTTATTGTTTCATATATGCCCTGATCTGCCTCTTTTGATAGTGGGCATTGCTTCACTCTAGGGAGTATTGCACCTTTTTTCAATTTTTTCAATTTTATTCTTACTCCCCCTATACTCTTTATGCACCCCACGTCATAGGGACTAGTAGTCCATAATGATGTTGGGACTTGGGGAACTGGGGTGGATGTTGGTGCTTCAAGTGCAATTTTCAGTGCCACTTGTTTGTATGTCACTCTTAGCCATATGCTACACTCATCATAAATACCATTTCACCTTCTTGCTTTTCTTCTGAAAAGAGCTCCTCATCTGACACCTGGGTGAGCCTGCATCCCTCAGCTAGGGCTATCACTGCCCTCCATTCTCTTCCTTCCCTGTCTTGGGCATGTACTGCGATATAATCAGCAGTTGCTATAATGCTCTCCATGCTCACTGAAATCACCTTTCCTTCTGGTTCATTGGCTGGTGTTTCTGGTCTAAACAAATAGGCTATTGGCCTCCTCCAGATCTTTCCTTCTATTCCTGGCATCCATGCGAATGCCATGTCTGTTCCGTACTGTAACAGTTCGCCATCTACTGGCTCAGCCCTAATCACTGTCTGTCCACAGTATGCTTGAATAATTTGCCGTGCAGTGAGCATGTTTATTCCAGGAGTGGAGCAAATTATGCCGTCTTCCGTAAAGGAGATCGTCATATTCAACCTGCTCATTATGTCTCTCCCAAGTATGTTTACTGGTGAGTCCCTAGAATATAAAAGCGGGACGGACATGTCATAATCCCCTATCGATAAGGGAATGCTATCAGTAAAGGGAACCAACCCCCTAGCCCCAGAGAATCCTTGGGTGTTCGTGGCCTCACCTGACATCTTAAATTTACCTTCCCTTATGCAAGACCGGGTCGCCCCGGTGTCAACAAGGAATGACAATTTTTTGTCACCTATCGTTACCTCTATGCGTGGTTCCTCCGCACTATTAGGTGTTACTGACAGGATGGGACACACCAAGGCCGTCTCTGGGCTGTCCTATTGTGGGTATAATGATTGACCACTTCCTGTGTAAGGGTTGTGTCCCAGGACCGTCACCCTTCCCGGTTGTGTTTGCTGTAGTTGTGTATTGGTAGAGGTTATTTTATGGTCTTGAATTTGGGCAGGTTGCTGTACTTGCTGCACTTGACGTTGTTGTGTTATTGCCACCTGTTGTTGTGGTAGTGGATATGTCTGTGTCTGTTTTTGTGTTACTAGTTGTTGCTGCACATCTCCCGGTTGCAGTGCCTGCTGTTGTTGGATCCCCTGCTGTTCCCTTGTAGACCCTTGTTGTCCCTGTTCTCCCCATGATGGTGTGCCGGGTCTCATTCAACATGTACACGACATGTGCCCTAGTAATCCACAAATCCAACATACCGGTGGTTCCCTGTTCTGCCATGGGAAGCTCCCTATATTGTCCTGGTATACTGGTTGCCCGGTGGGGTAGAAATTTCTGAATCCTCCCCCTTGCTGTTCTGTGTTATAGCCGTACCTCCTCCCCCTCATCATTCCTCCCCTTCCCCTGTTATAATTATAATATCCAGCTCCTGTCGTTGAGTATCCTCCTCCCATGTCGTGTATGGTTGGGGGGGTGGCAGCTGTTGTGCTACAATCTGTGATGATTGTATTTGGGAGGGACCTTGTGCAGCCACTACTTGTGTGGGGTTTTGAGTCATTGTTGCAGGTGTAGTTATTAGTGCACCTTCCATCGTGTATTTAGTAAGTTTTTCCTGTACCAATTTAGCCTCTTCCGCTTTTCTATCCTCTTCCTTTTGTTTCATCTTTTCTTGCCATGTCCTACAATGATGTACTATCGTCAGTTGTATTTCTGGCCATGCTTTTGCTTCCATCCCCACTACCTTCTTCAGTTGTTTCTGACTGCTTCTGGGAGCCCTTGTATTAGAATATGGTAGAATATTGCAGGTGTTTTGTCCCATTGTTCTCTAGTTTCCATACACCACTTCTCTCGAATTTCCTGGATATAATCAACAGGATCTTCGTTCTCACGCATCTTGCGTGATATAATTGCTCCTATGTCTGATGTGTCTGGGTACTGTACCCTCAGCGCTTGCCATAATGCATGTCTGCAGTTTGTGAATGGTGCCCCATCGTGTGATGTGTTTGTTATTGTTACCCCGGGGAAGCCTGCTCTCTTCCAGATGTCATCTCCTGCATCCCCCAATATTGATATTAGAAGGCCCTTTACATCCCCCACTGCCAGTTTCTGTCCTGCGGTGTGTTTTTCCATTTCATATATCCATTTTCCTGCACCTCCACTTAATGATGGGAGCCTGCACTTTATATTTTCCTTGTCTGCATGCTTCCAAGGGACGTATTGTGGTCTAACCCCTCCCCTCTCCAGAAGTGGCATTAAGTTGTGTCCTGTTTGACCCCCTGGGTTCCACAAAATCGAGTCTGTTTACCCCTCCTCTTCTTCTGTGTCATCTACATCGTCAATTGTGTCCATATTTCCCCTGTTCGTAACTGTTTCTCCTCCATCTCTTCCCCTTCTTTTATTGTTTTCTTTATTTGATGTGGGCGTGTGTATTCGTTCTTCCTGCCTGCGTCCAGGGAGATCTCTAAGCCTTCCTGCACTGGGTCTCAGTTTGTGATGGGCGTGTGCGAGTGTAGGTGGGCATGTTGCACGGGATGAGTGTGGGGTGGTGGAGCATGTTGGATGGGATGATGAGAGTGTAGCTACACGTGTCTGCCTTCCCGCCATTCCTTGCTCTTCCCCCTCACTTCCCTCCAGTTCTTCCTTTCTCCTGCAGGCCCATGGTGATTCTCTATTTGTCCGGGTGATGTATAATTTATCTAGGCTTTCCCTTTCACTATTTCTTCCTTCCTTCTCCATTCCTTCTTCTTCCTCAGTACAAAAGTCATCCAGGAATGACAACCCCCAATCTGTCTTTTTCCCCCTAATCGTTACTGTTTTTAAGTCTATTAGATCCGTTCCTCCCGTTTCTTCTTTACCAATTGCTCCCCTTTGTGCTGATGTTGTTGCTACTTCTGTGTCTCTGTGTACATACCTCCTTACTCCACTCTCCCCTCTCCTATCTTCTCTTTCCCCTTCATTTTTCTCCGCTATTTCTCTACCAATTTCCTCTCTTTTCTTTTTCAATTCCTCCATTACTTTAATATACTCTCTATCATCCTCCCTTCTTCATATTTCTTTGTAGTTTCTGATACTAATCTCCTCTTCCATATTTCCATTTCTTTTTCTTTCCCTTCTTCCTCTCTTTTCTTGTCACGCAGTGCTGCTCTGGATACCCTTTCTGCTACTGCCTTTACCCTTTCAGCTTCTCTCTTTTGCTCCCCAGTTCGTTCCCTCATTTTTTCCAACTCATTCTTACTTTCTTTCCTTTCCCGTGCTCTCTCTCTTTCCTCTCTCTCAAGCTGCTTGATCAGTGCATTCTGCTCATCCCTTAATTCTGCTAATCGTTCCTCCAAAATCTCTTCCTTTTGTTGTAACAGCTCTTCCTCCTTTCTTTTCCCCTCTTCCCCTTTCATTTCACTCTTTCTGGTATTATCCTCGTCCATTTCCTTACTACCTCCTTCTCTTCTCCTGTTAATGAACCTCGTAATTTTAATAGTACCTGCGCAGCTACCCACTCATCATGTCCTATTTCCGCGATCTGCTCTTCGCCAGTCCTCCCCTCCCCTGCGGGCATCTTCCTATGAGCTGATCCCATCGTACTAGTCCGCTCCCCTCCCGTGTGGCCACCTGTAGCTGTATATGGTGGCGGGCTGTATGCCGGGTTCGAGTACCCCTCAGCCGCCCTTAATTTTTCTCTTACTATTTCTCCTAGTTCTCTTAAAGGATATAACCCCCTTCCCTCCGTTTTCACTACCTTTGCTAGGGGCATATTGTCGCTCTGTTCCTTTTTTATTTCCTTTTCGTTTGAGTTGTTACTCTTTTCTCCTCCCTCTTGTCCGTTCCCCGTGTTCTGTGTGCCTTCACTCTCTTTTTCCCCATTCTCTCCTTCCTCCTTAATCTTCGTTTCTTACGTTGTTTCCCCCATAGTGAACATTCCGTTTGGTCCTGGTCGGGACCCTTGGAACATCCTCCATAAGTTAAACACCTCCACGTGGTGTGTCAACTTCTTCCCCTTGTATGTGTTATGCAGATGGGTTAATAGTGAATGTTGGGTATATGGATCGAAACTGCCATTAGGCGGCCATGGTGTCGTCATTTTGTTGTCCGTCCCCTGTGTCCATTATATGCTGTATTTGATCAGTTTCTCCGTATGGGGTGACAGTGTTTTACATATATGCTGTAGCGGGGTAGTGAGGGTGTTCCCCCACCCTCCCGATCCTGTCCCGTATGACATAGTAGCACTTCACTTGTTATCCTACCCCTTTTAGGTAGCAGTTATCTTGCTAACAGTGTACGCTATACAATCTTAGATCTTTACCTGGCCCCGTAATTTTGGGGACTTGCGATTGTCCGCTAAAAAAAAATAGTAAAATATAGCATTTGCATTTGTATATTCATTTCTTTCTTTTCTTCCTTTACTGAACACCTTTACGGCCCCCTACGGCCGAGGCGCACATAGCCCCCTGCGGCTGTGTGCCCTGTGTGACGTTCTTATACAGCCGTCCCACTTTGTTTTACCCCTCCTCCTCTTTCTTCACTTGTCGTGGCCGGCGTTCTCCGTGCGCGGCCACGTCCCCCTTTTCACCTTGCCCCGATCTACTCGTTACCGTTTATCTCCGTCTCCACTCCCTTACCATTATTCTCTTCCCCACCACTCTCCGAAAAATGCCTTGTGTTCGAGATATCCTATGAAAGCCCTACTAGTGACGTCACCGATCTCTTCCAAAACTACTGGTAAATTCTTTACATGTTTTTAAAAGTTCGAAATACGCTTGCAATCTACCCCCGTTAACCCCACAGCTGTCCTCTTGTCTCGCCTGGAACAAGGTAATCAACAATATAATCAGACTGCACACGCTGCGTCACCTCGTGTGTGATAAGCCCCTCGACAGGAGGGCTTAACCAGCCAATTATCTTCCATATTAGGCAACCAGCTAGCTACCGCCTACAGGGAAACGTCATCTATCTATCGAGTTTTCTGCTCGATCAATAGGGATCCTCATCTACTCATTGATCAATAATCACCAAATCGTAGGAAACCGCACACACACACCCTTACAGGTGGTCGCGACCTAGGCCAATCAGTGTCTACGAGCAGCCGCACGTGATGTTTTCGTGCTCTGCCCCCTCCTCTTCCGTAACGTAGCGGACTGCTCTCGCACTTGTCCAGCTACCATTCACTTCACCCTCAACACTAATTTATCAAACCTTCGCCGCACACCTGTGTAACACCTCCCACCTCCCGTATTCTATTCCTCCCCCCTCCCTTACAATTTCACATTGCTTGTTGGGCGTGGCATACTCACCAAGTTCTCTTGATGCGGGGCCGCTCGACCGCGTGCACCCCTCCAAGCGGTTCGCCACCTCCCCTCGTCTGGACCACGTCTGGACACTCGTCAACCGCGGGCGGGATACTTCTCAATATCCGGATTGCGCTGTCCGGTCTTCTCGCAGTTCCGCGATGGTCCTGTAATCCTCAAAAAGGGGGCAGCGGCAGAGGGGGCCGCGCCGCCGGGCCTCCTCGCAACGAGAGCACTCGGAAAAATAAAATAAAAGCAGATCTTAAGCAGATCTCAGCAGTGCCTCCAACTTGTCGGGGGGAAATTCTCCCGGGGTCTGCTGGGCCGTCCGCGGACCCCCCGGGCAGGGAGGCCCCAACTCCTCCCGTGTATCCCAAAAATGAGTATGAGGCACACGCAAGAAGCAAGGTGGTTCTGCTGTTTATTAAACAACGGCAGGGATGGGTCAAGGATCGTACGCGTCCGTCCTGACTCTCTCTCAAAATTCGTGGGGCTCGCAGGCCCTTTTTACCTCAGTATGACGCGCTACTTGCGTCACCTGGGAAAGTTAGCAAAAAAACCTATTGTCACTCTGGATTGGTTCCTCGAGTGGTAGGGTTAGTATAGCATACGTATAGAGAACGCTGTTAGTGGTTAAGGGTCAGTCAGGTGGTTATCCCTTCTATTAGATACATGAAAATTGTTACATGAAGACCCCTGATGATTGGCTAATGTTAATGGCGTCAGTGATAAGTGCCCCATGTTCTGATTGGTCCACTCGCGAGCCCCCCCAGCTTGGGGCCATCGTTGTTCCCAGCTCGCAGTGCACCTGCCATTTGCAACAATGTATAACTATGTGTTTGTGCAGACAGTGCGTGGATTTGTTCATAAGCTTGAGAGCAGACTACTCCCACCGCTGCAGATGTCCATTGAGTCGCTTCATTGTTGCTGCCTGTGTCTCAAGACGTGGGACCCAGGCGCCTCCTCCCTCCTGGGCCTGGCACCCTGTCAGGTTTGGCTTGGTCACGTGAGGAGAGACCGTAGTTGAGGCAGAATTCTGCATATTTAATGTTGCATTTTCCAGTGTGTGTCTGGCTTAGTTTGCAGGTGTGACCTTGGCCTCGGCTTGTGGTATGCAAGTTTGCAACATTGCTCCCTTGGCTGTCTGTTCTCGCCGGCTCATTCTGCAGGGTCAGCAATTGTACTCTTGCTCGTTCAATGTTCGTGGAGGCTCTTGCTTGCGGCCTACTTGGGCCTAGTGCATAGGTGGGGATGTTTGATGCACGGCGCTTTAAGTTACAGTATCATATTGCTTTATCCCCAGTATCATGTCTTCGTTATATTTCTCATTGCAATGCATGGGTGAGGAGAAGCGTCAGCAAGCATTTTAGATGAGTTTGTTGTGCGTCTTGCGTTTCTGCATTTTGAAAAACCTATGTGAAAAATAATAAAGATGCGCGTCGGTGGGTGTGTCCGTCACCTACGTCATAGCACTGAATATGTTCTTCGTGTGGATTGGTGTGGGAGTGTCCAGTGTGCATGTTTGCACGGGTGCTCTGACCATTGGCTAGGTCATCATGGCATCTCTAACGATGTGTTTATTTACTGTTGAATGGTTCAGTCAAGTTCATCCATGCCGCAGGTGTCGGTTTTGGCAGGGCAGGCTGGTGGGCACATCCGTATGTTCCTGTACCAGGGTTTTTGGTCGTCTGGTAGATAGGCAAACTCCTCTCTTGGCGGGTGTCTGGCCCGCGATCCTCTAGGCCAGGGGCGTGAGGGGATTGGTGGGAGTCTTTTGTTCCATTCTCCCACTTCAGTAGGTACAAAAATTGTGATATACTATTGGTGACTGAGGTATTGCCTGCGGCCATGGGCACTGGACAGATTATTCGGGTCATGGTTAAAGACCATGAACTGGAGTACCTGGCTACTGGCCAATCCCAAGAGGGACCAGCAATGGGGTTAAAGTGGTCATGGCCACCAGGAACCAGCTTTGTGATAACGTTTTTCAAAATCTAGATAGGTTTTAATGAGAAAAAAAGAAATCAGGTTGTGGCTACATCCTGAAGTGCTGGAGTGTCAAAAAGTAAGTACAACACATAGTGATATAACTTTCCTTCCTGGACAGGGGGCCTGGCCCTCAGCAAGGACACATGTCTACTCTGATTTGACTATTGGGGAATGTGGTATGGCCTAAGCCAATGCCCCATGTATTGTGGAGACGTGATGGCTGCAAGTCATGAGCACTGGCTATTGGTCATATTATGAGCGTACAGTGGACACAAAATTAGAATGCAGGGTAAGTGCAGTGGATACCTGGGGTGGTTTAGCAGGGCTGTGGTTTTGTTCGAGCCTCATACCCTAGTCAATTCAACTATGACTTGCATCCTCAGCATGAGCTGCTGATAACAACACACATCAGTATGCGTTGCAAAAAATATGTTTGTTAAAAGAGGTTTACAGTTCTTTCATATATGTTAAAATAATTATTAATAAGGTATATACAGTGATGTAACATCAAGAAACATTTTCACTCATAAAAATGTTTTAAAGGGACGTTATTGTTAAGTTGCACTAATAAAAACCTATGTGGCCTAGATGTATGATGTCACACATTGATGTCATCAATTATGTTTGTGATGTCATCTTTGATGACCTGGGTGTTAGTCCTAGCAGTGCACAGTGGTGGTGCGAGTTATGGTTGCTTAGCTTGCCATAACTGGTGAATTTCTGGGGGTTTTCGGTTTTGCTTGTAACCATAACGTCCTTTTAACAAAGTTTTTTCACTGAGTTTCGTAGGTTTATATCAGTGCAACTTAACCATAACGTCCCTTCAACAAAGTTGTTTCACTGAGTAAATAAACATATAGATTGTACCTCTCCAATGAATTAATTGGTTTTAAATTCATCAATATGGCACTTTTCAAACAGTAATGCAATGCCAGGATCCATTTTTCCAGGTACCCATGCCTTGACCAGGTGCTACGAGCTGCTAAAGGTAGATTTAGCAATGATGGCTGCCCCCATGGGAGTGTACACTAAACGAGGCACCTTCCCAAGCCTTCTGATTGCCGTTGAACTGGTAATGTGTATCCAAGAATACATGTTCTCACATGCACTTCTATCACTTTAATGGGCATAAGTTAAGCTATGCCCACAATGTATTTGCTAGAAAAACTTTGGCTGGTTAAACTTTGAGAAATGGGTGCCAAGAGGAGATGAAGTGAGTGCTGAGGTCACAGAGCTATTTTAAAAAGGATCTTATAAAGACTAACATCTCGATGAAACATTCTCCTTCCCATTTAACAAAATCCTAAAAGTGCAAGTAAATAGCACCAGATGTAGATTGGAATTGCATCATGCCTCATGGGGTTCCTAAACCTCAATAAGACATCTACATGTTGATCACAAAGACACTGCATCTTACACATTGGAGCTATTTAGTTTAGATTTAGTTCTGAGTAAGGAGTTTTACTGTGTTCCCAGTTCACATATTTAGAAGCCATGATGTGATTAATTTAAGCAAAACACTAATTAAGGAGATTCTAATGTAGGCACATACATCGAAATAGGCGGTAAACAACCAGCTTAGTAGATTGGCCTGCAATTAAACATTGCTGTAAAATGGCTCCCAGACAAACAGCTGTACGATTGTTTCAATAATTAGGGATTTTACAGGACATGTGCATACCTAAATAGTGACTGCAGTACATATCAGAGTTGCTGGCTAGTTAATGTCTTGCAGTTTGGAGACCAACATCCAAAAAAGGACCCTTAACTGCCAGGCTATTATGCAAGTCTATGCAAAAAGGACAAGCGTACTAGTCCTTGTATAATGTGTTTACTTGGACTGAGAACAAATGTGAACAATCAGGTATAAGTTGAAGTGCAAAGAATATGGTCTCATGCCCCTCTCCTTACCTGAACACTTTGGAACATTATACATGTGCCTTCTTCATAGAGTTAGAATGAACATTTATCTGAATCTTCTTGTTTTTTATATACCTAATTCAGAAAGTGTGTACTCGTCATCCTGGATTCCTATGTACAATGTTCATTTTAATAAAACATATTTTTTTCATTTTGCTCACATATTTAATTAACGCAAAACAAACATCTACAAGAAAAAGATATTTCAACCACTTGAGGGAACTTAAGTGACCTTTTTTACAGCATTTCCTATAATCCTCTGATGCCTTTGATTTACTTAGTAAGTACGGTTTCCTTGTACTTAAATGTTCATGTTAATAGTCCTTATACAGATTTAAAAAATAACTGTAGTATATTTAGTCTAGAAAGAAGGTGTGCATTTCCATGAAAAAAATAAGAAACGTTCCTGCTAATTCACAATGTTTTCATTCAAACTCGGCTCTGTAAAATCGGCTCTAGTTGAGAAATGGATCACAATGTTGTTCCATACTTGATTCACAGCTCTTCTCGATACTAACGATATGAAGGCTTTAGGGTAAATAACTTGGCTATGATGCCTTGAACAATATTGAAATTAGGAATACGGGTAGACGTGTCAGAAGATCAAGTGACAAGAAGCGAAGAGATTACTTTTTTAGGTCATTTTATAAGCCATTGTTGCCTCTACTCATTTCCAACATCTCCACCAGTCGCCCCATCACCTAAACCCCGACCCTGTTGCACACATTTTGCAAGCACCCTCCCCCCCATTGCACATTATACGTAACATGCTCACCCGTCCTTCAATGATGCAGCCACCATCAAAAGAGGAATGTGACTCGATTTCTATTTCCATGGTGGCTATCATTTGTTTGTAGTTTTTTTAAACACTTAACTGAATTCCATTCAAAAATAAAAAAAATAACACAAAAATGACCAGCTCTGCAGTACTACCACCCAGTCTCACATGCACAGGGTGCTAACCTTTACTGGCGGTTAAAAGCCTAGGCACAATCTTGCTTTCCTTAGCCTGCTAACGTTGGCCTGACGCTTTTTACCAGTCGGTAAAGCTACCCTTCTAGGTGTATATTGCCTAAGTATACAAAGTGGCCAATTCGAGGCCTGTTTAGTATCTACCACAGCATGTAACTGTACCATCCAACAGCCCTGTCCACTCAAAAATGAGTTATGCATATTTTGGGTGGGTCGTCTGTAACTTCAAGTCACCATATCCTATTTCTACATGGAAGTGTCAGCTGCACTCCTGATACTCAAAAATACATTGGCTAACCCCAACCTTTGAGGGTGGTTGGACACATTTCTCTAAAGATGGTTAAATTACCCATCCTCTAAAATGTATATTTTACAATATCATCAAGAACTCAGGGATGGACATGCACAGCTAGAGACAGGAGTACATGCTAGGAATAAGAAAGGGATCACATTTTGGAAGATGTATGAAATAATACATTTCTGTCATCTGTCTACACTCCACCCTATCGTGCAAGATGATAAGACAAGCATTGGCAATGCCAGAAGTTTTGACTTTTCTGAAGATATGGGAAAGGAACTTTTCAGGCATTCCTTTAATGGTACTACCCGGGCATATGATAGCAATGCCTTGCATATGCCTATCTAATACCTGTACACAAGCCAAAACGGTTGGCTTTGCTAATGCTTATTTGTAACAGGACTTCAGTGAAGGACATGCATACTGATTATCAATGAAGTGGCTTTAAGGCAGACCTGGTTGAGACTCGTCTACAACACCAGTAACATCATTAGTTCTCAGGAGACGTCTTTAAAAAAGACCCTGGCAAGCATTTGTAGTGCAACATTTTATTTTAAGGCTTGATTAAGTTAGCTCCAAGATATCACAGGAGGGTGTGTTTTGGGCAGGGAGTGGTAGGGAGTAGGTGGGGCTGGCCAGAGGGATAAGCATGGAAATGGGCAGTCAACAGATGGGTAAATAACCACCTCCTCATATGCCATTTCTCCCTAGCTGTATTCCAGTGCAGCATTAGCTTTAGCATGTAGGTTTGTTTGTTTATTCATTTGTATTGCACACTGGACGCAAAGGTATCATGGCGCAGAGGTTACAGGATGATTCGAGGCTTAGTTACAGGCAATAATACAAATATACATACAAATAATACAGTGGTACATGTGGCGCTAATGTGCCACCTTATAGCCCGAACTAGAAACGTGAGCACATATGAGTGCATACCCTTGTTGTGAGCGTTGCCAGTGCTCTTAAGTAGGTGAAGAAAATAATTTAAACAAAACTGGAACTCCCAATTCTGGCTAGTTGAAGTCCCAAAAACATTTCAAACATTTCCAATAGCATATGTGGGTGAGGAAGTCAATCAGTAGTAAAGAATGAAAACACAGTGATGGGGTGCAGGCTACTGCCATTCCCCACATAGCCCTATGACTCGCTTCACTGCCATACTGTGTTCTGGCAGCCACCCACATGGCATTGGGGTATGCTCAACTGTTCTTCTAGTTCCAGCGATTTGAAGAAAAAAAGTTTCTTCATTCAGGGTTTTGGGGAGGGTGGCTATTGCAGCAGTGATGGTATGAAGTGGGTTGTTTCTCAGCCACAAAGATATCCACGAAATATCAGTGATCACCAAACTTTTAAACCAGTGGGCCTCATTATAAGTATGGAGGTAAGGTAACAACGGTGCTGGCAGGGCTACCGGCACCGTTGCTACCATACCGCCATACTAAGAGCTGAGCTCACGGGTGCTGGTCAGCCCGCTAGGTCTGACCTGACGGACAGAGTGGCACCTGTGAGCACAGCAAGTCGGATGCACCGGCACCGTTGCAAACGATGCCGCAGCATCCAACGTCCCCATTCCCATTGATCCCTATGGGGCTCAAATGGGAATGGGGATCTACCGGGTCCGGCACATGCGAAAGTGTAATTACGGGTCCGGTGGAGCCCCTTTGCGGAAGCTGGACCCGGATGCAAGCTTGGAGGCAACCTTGCCGGTTTTACCCACAAGATTACCTCCAAACTTGTAATGAGGCCCAGTAACTTGTTAAATTGTATGGATGCTTTTAGGGGGGTTTGCTCACTCTTCCTCTTTTGACAAAGTGTGGCTGTGGCAAATGGGCAAGCACAGGGTAATTGGTATTTAGGCAGTGCAAATGCCTATTTATGCAGTGCAAATGCCTTTGGTATATGCCAAGGGAATTTGTGATTAATAAACATGCAGAATGTTGGAGAATAAATCCAAAGATCAGTCATTTTCATGTCATTCTAATTTGAATGTTCAGTGTTTTAGTTGTGCATTACTTGCTATTTTATGTTTTAGGTTTGCTGATCATGGTTGTTCCACTGCCAGAATTATATAGAAAATCCATAGGCAAAACAGAATGGAACGCATTTGGAGTTGACGCTGTATTTAAGGTGTTGCTTGTTAAACAGTCTTATTTTTTCAGAGAGAAAGTCCATCTTAGTAACATGACATGGAAGCACAAACAAGTACACACTGTACTGAATTGAATCATTTCCACAGTGAAAAAGAGAGGCAATTATTGGCGCATCGCTACTTCAATGCCGACGCTATACTAGTCTATTAGTTGATAATAATGCTGCCTTTTTTTTCCTAGCACTGTCCTCTTCATGTTGTCAGGGTTTGCAATAGAAGAATTTTTCCGAAAGTCCGTGCTTAAATCAAATCGAACTCCGAGGGTGTTACATAACACTGCTGAGCAAGTCCTCGGGCGAAAATCACCACTCGAAAAGTAGCTTTTAACTTTGCATTTCTACTCATTCTAAACAGGATACCATGACATTCCAATTTTAGGCTCTGGTAACCAAGTAACGCTATATCCCAAGTCTTATTGAATGGTTTGTTGGCACTAAGTGCCTGACTTAGTTCCGAGAAGGTTCAATTTTTCTTCTTTTTTCAATTATATGTTACAACAATCCAGAAGGATTGGCAAGTAAAATGCCTTGGCGGACTTTTTGTATTGTTGTGAAATTCCAATGTTGTGCCAAGCTTTTTAATGCTGCACATACTATGCCCTGATGTGTTTCTGCTAAGCTCCATTGTCAATTGAAAAGCTATTTTGAGCACAGCCCATTTAAACTGTACTTCAGAAACTGCCCCTAGATATACACTGGGCCTGCTTTACAATGTGGTTTTGAAAAGGGAATTCGCCACTGAGAAACGCTTTTACAAATTAGGCTAATTGTGTTTAAATGTTCATTTCTCATTCAAGCATATCCCAGCTAAGAATAACATGTTCAAATAGGGAATGTACTTCACTCTTGAGATGTGTGCTTAGGCAAAACACGTGACTCAATTTATAGATTCATAGGTGACAATGCCAGCCTTTTCTGGGCACACAAATGTATTTGAAATATTTACAAATGCTGTTATATGATATACTATTGGTAGTGGAGAAAGGAAATCATTGTACCGTTGTGCTTAGAAGGTGGGTGGACATTTCCATTTACAGCTATGACCATTTCACCCAGGGAAACATCCATTGGTTTGATTCTTTAAAAGTGGGATAGGTTATTCATTTTCTGAATGATCGGCGGATGCGCAAGACTTGGTGGCTAGGTGGAGAGTATCCACCAACCCATCATAAACAATGTCGATGAACAGAGCTTTCGATCTGGCTGACTTGGAATATAAATATGCCTCTCCCTTATTTAATTGAAGCCAGTACAATCAATGATTATTTTATAACTATATGTACAAAAAGCCTTGGACCGTATATACAGACATTGGAAGTTAATGTACACTGAAAGGTCATTTCCAAACAATCCTGGCAGTCCGTTTAGAATGTGCTAAACTATATTGAAATCATCAAGTGAGGCTGATAGGAGTCCACTGTCAGGGATTGGAATGCTTTGCTAGACACCTGACCAAACAACAAATTAATTATTTTCTTTTTACCACACTTATGCCACTTTACATCTGTCATGGTGCGCTTAGAGAAACATTGGTCAAGCAGAACTACAACAAGCCAAAGTTTTTTGCATTTAGTGCTGTTCTTTTTTCATCTTGCATTTTAGGGTCCAGGAGAGATAGAACACGTAGTCTAGGGAAATCCACCCATTCACCTGAATATGTGGAGGTTTTGTTTTTCTCTTTCAGCGGGCTAGGTTTTCTCTTTCAAGATAATTTATTGTTTATCAAACTCATATTTTCTCAACATATGAGTTTTCAGGTTCGGAAGTACTCACAGGACAAATTTTGGTCTCCCACGACACACATGTCTGGCCACCTTCCCTTCTGTTTTCTAGAGGTGAATATTCATTAATGTCAGGTAAGGACTGGCCTTCCTGACCAGGTTGGGTAGGAATAACCAAGGCCATCTGCCTCATGTTTCCCCTGTTCTCTACAAGTGGTATGCATGAGGTCAGTTCCAGTCTGTACCTGGTAGTTTGTTGGTAACTGGCATGAGGTCCTTGATCGGCGGTGCATCACATCTTGATCATAGGGTGCTATCCCATACCCTGATTGGTGAGGGTTTCTCAGTGCCTGTTTATATTTTCAGATTTCAGTATTTCATTTCTCAAAGGTGTTTCTCTCTGCCAGGATGTCCTGCTTATATTCAGAGAGTTGTGCTTTTATCTCTGACACAGAGGTTTGGCTGGCTTGAAGCAAACTGTTCTGAGGAACCAATCAATCCCTCACTGGTCTTCCAGAGGAATTTCATATTGTCTCTGAGAGTCTTACGTTATGAGTGCATTATCACATCACTTTTCTTTCAAGCTGACAAGTTCTTTCCCTTGAGCATCTCTAATACGTGCTGCCTGAGAAAGCTCAGCTTCTGCTTGTCTCAAATGCTCCTTAAGCTCTATACTTTTTCCCTGATTCTGGCCAGTTGCTTTACACCTGGCTAACCCTTTTCTGCATCCATGTCCAGCCGATTCACTTTTTGTAATAGGACATGGTTATCCTGGTTTAAGAGGTATTTCTCCTTAATCAGTTGCACTTTCTGTTATTTCAGAATATTAAAATTTTGGTGCATCTGATCAAAATCATTTTGGAAGCCAACCCATTTTATAATTAACTGGCTGTTTTCCTGTTTAAGCTCTTTTATGGACTTTTAAAGGCCATAATATCATCCAACAACACTCTATTGTTACTAGTCTGGTCATTCCCTTGTTACTGAAGGTGGCTTATGTTTTCTGCACTCCCTTTATATGTATTTTGTAGTGCAGCAAATGCCATGTCTCGGTCTGTGCTTGCCTGCACCTCATTTTGAAGTTGCTTAATGAGGTTTTCATGTTTTAATTCTAAAATGTGGCTTTGTTTTACTTTATCTTCCTATTGAATGAGTGGGTGACTGCTGGCCTTTTCCAGGCCTCCAATCTGACTCAGTATACTGGCCTCTTCATTTTGAAATCTCTCTTCAATTAATTGCAAATGAAAATTTAACTGAGCCGTGACTTGAGCCACTTTAGTCTGTTCCTCACACACATTTTGAGTTATGTAAAACTCCTCCACGTCTTTCTGTAAAATCCCACCTTCTAGCTTAATGTCAGTGCCTATTGATGTAACACCATGTACCATCTAGAGTGCCAGCACCGAACCTCCATTACTTGGCTAAGAGATGTTTCTTGATCTCTTCCATTTCATTGGCACTAATTTCAACAGAAGCTGTTTCCAGCCTTATAGTCTCTCCTTCCACTTTATTCTGCTAGATTTCAACAATCACTACCAAATCAGATCATTTTTTGCATTGCTCTGCACAATCGTACTCCTCTGTACAACACCCTGACTATTTGGGCTCAAGCCCAGAGTGGCAGTTTAACAATGCATGAACAACTGTAGTTGCAGTAGTCCCACTCGGATGATTCTGGGCAGTTCACTCATATTCCCATTGAAACACCTTATAACATCTAAAGCAAACCCCAACAATATCTAAATTATGATATGCCAGGAGTCACTATTAATTGGTATGAGACAAATATTTTCCCTACTCTTAGTCCATGCCAAGCCCCCTTTCTTTGATTTGTACCTTTCAGTTACTAGGCATTGTCCCTTTGAATGATAAAGCTGCCAATCTGGGATAGCATTTTCAAAGTTTCAAATATGGCGATAAAAACATAAACATGACAATAAACATTAATATACAAATAAGCATCACCTAACATAGATTTTTGGTCTTCTCTGATCATGCCGGATTTAATAAATAGGTCCCGTGACTGCCCAAGGCTGCAGGTTTGAATGCCAATGTTTTGTGAATTAGACAAACATTATAACAGTTATCAACCCAAAAGGTTCTATACATATTTCTAATTAAACATGCTACCATGTGCCCAGAGCTCTACCTCAAGACATTTTCTGGAGAGGTAGAAACACTTTTCAGGTTGTAAATCCTGCTCCCAAGGTTTATGAAAATTGAGTCACTGGTGATATTTGAATGATTTCTGTGTGCCGTATAGTTCCTGAGAAAATGAACAAAGTATGATCCATAATGTAACCCTATGGCAAAATAATGATATACATATTCTTCCTTCAATTTCACATTACCATTATTCTCTTCAAACTGAACATGTGATCTGTCCATCTACTTCCTTTGTTGGTTTTGGCCTGGTGTAAATCCATTAACATTCTTGCAAAGTCCATAGCTGGACCCTGGATCAGCTTATCTCCTTATGCAGATGAAGACACTCCACACCTGACTCATAAAGAACCTGAACAGCACGTCATTAGCTCAGGGAGAAGGACCATTAATTTGATAAAGGTCAACCCACTAAGGGATGCCTTTATTTATCCATGTGATGGCACCAACCCACAATAAATTCCTTTCTGGTCACTGCTGTGAGATCAAAAATATGTTTTAGATGGATCAAAGATAGGGGGAAGGTCCCTGTTTGTGTGTTCTGAACAGAAACGGAAGCCAATTCTTCTTAACAGAAACTGGCAATTCTAAATATTACTATTTCATCACACATGAGGCCTTTTTTAATATCTTGCATCATTCCTTAATTGTTCATCTTTACATCCTGATATATATTCACACGAAAATGGAATTGGAGATTCATTTTCCCATTTGTTTATTTTTCTAAGATGCAAATGAACACCTTCTTTGCTTTCTGTGTCAGCAAGGCTGCACATTAGATATCAGTCACATGTAATGCAAAGTAGTTTCAGGCCTTTGGCCTAGTCACTGAAATGCAAGACCCATTTAGTGTTTGTAGTTTTCTTGACTGAAAACAGCATTCTGATATTTGGCAGTTGCAAGTGAAATACTGCCCCTTTGACTGTCAGCCAAAATTGTGCCTTTGAATTCCCTTCTGCAGTGTTCATATTCCATGTTCCTCATGTTCAATCTTCAGAAGGCCCACATTTCCATAGCCTTTCTGTTCTATACAAGGAAACATATTTCCTCTGTTGCAGATTGTAAAATAAATTGCTGCCCTCTTCTCTGCCAGTCCACAATGTGTTCAATGCGCTGTACTTTAGGCTTGAAGTGACCAGGGCAGTTCACTTTTGTCTTGGGGCTGATTCTGAACCCCACATATCTATTTACTGCCACTGCACTTGCACCAGTTACAGACACACACTGAAAAAGATGTGCATTAAAGATATTTATTGCGATTCTTTGTCATAATATTCCACCTCATTGTTATGTATGCTATTAAGATTTTACCATGGACATAAAGCACACTTTTTTGCATATCAAGTTAGTAGACCTCATGGGCCCGATTCATGGAATTTTTAGCACTGCTGAAAAGTAACTTTACACTGCCGACACGAACCCCGATTCATGAATCAATCCCTCAGAACACATCATTGTTGCACCTTTTGCAACCTACATATGACATAATTTCATCGGCCCTCATTACTAGTCTGCCGGTATACCACCTGTAGCACCAGCAGATTCGCCTTACTGTTTCTGACGCCTGATATCCTGGTGCTACCGGGATATCACAGGTGGTGTAGGAATGGTCAGTTACCATTCCAGTTGAGTCCCATAGGACTTCATGGGAATGGGAACCCTGAAGCACTGGGTTCTGTAATGATGCTGGTGCTTCAATGAAAAATCTGCGGGTAGGGGCCAAAACTACTGGCAGGTCAGGACTGCCAGTAGTTCACAGCCCCTACCAGCATATTCAAAGTGAGCCGGTCCGGAAATGGGGCCAGTAACATTGTTACCGGCGCCTTAATTTCCAGACCGGCTCACTTATTGTGAGAGCTATCGTTTGGATGCATGTAGCATCCTTGCCATTACCATTTGGTTGTCTGTGGCGGTTTGAATGTAATTTTATTGTAATGTGTGGGCTCCTTTGTGGGGTTTGGTGTTCCTCATTATGTTTACTCATTTTTGGTGGTGAAATACATGCCAATACCCCTGTATTTATTTACTGAGCAAATACAATTATGAAATGGGTAGACTTTGGTTTGTGGACAATCAATCTTATAACACCTGTGTTTGTGTTGGTAGAGAAATTCCCAGACCCCCTTGTTTTGCATAAATTAACTTTGGGTCTCACCCTAAGTTACCAGGGTGATCCAGACGTGGACCCTGTGCTCACTGTTCTTAGAAAAGAACAGCTTCACATCACTGATGATGCCCAACAAGGCTGAAACACGTGTATGGGGTTTCTGTTGGTACTCTTGTTCAGAGGAGAATTGCCTAGTATTTTGGTGCTGGACTGCCCCAGGGCAGGACAAAGACTGATATGCAGGGACATTTCTTCTCTGTGAAAGGGAAAGTGAGCTAAAGACTTGGTAGAGTCTCTCCCAGGGGTTATTCACCCAAGAACAGGTCATTGGGCTGTGTTTGTGCTGGTAGAGAGATTCCCAGCCCCCCCCAGCCCCCTTGCTTTTCAATATTATAACAGGGCAGGGTGCCCTGCTCAGAGTGAGCATGCCAAGCATGTTGCATTATTGGACTGAAAGCCACACTGTGCTTGAGGAATTCCTATTGAAAATTAGGTACGGTTCTTTCATTATCTACTTAGCAGAGAGTTAGTGTTTGCTTTGTTGAGTGAATCAAGCATTATTCTATCAGTCTATGGTTAACTTGTTTAGTTGTTCAGTCTTACAGCTGATTGCATTTCGAGTTTCAGTTTATGCAACTCATCACATTTCTTTCTGTTTTATTCAGTTGTCTCACCTTGGTCACCATATGACCATTTGACTTCTGACATCACATACCAGCTTCCTGCACCCGCCTCATCTGCCTAGAGGCAGTAGCTTGACATTAGTCAGCTTTCTTCCCCCAGGTCTATATGAAAATATTGTTAACCTGAGAGACCCGAAAAATGGGTTGCATTTTATTCAGTACCCCCACAACATCCAATCTGTTTTACGATTTGAACACCCTTCACGTGACTAAGTTCAGTACCAATGCTAAATTTGTAAGAATAGATGATCATTTTGGTTTGTGTGATTTCCCAAAATCATTGGTCCTCTACAATGGTTTCTTTATGGGCGTTTTTAAATTTTGTCCAGTCCAGACCCATTTGGGAGCCTGCTCGGAGGTAGCTTCGCCAATTACAGTTGCCTCCGATGCAGGTTTTCATCAGCACAGAGTTTGCATGGAGGCCGTTTTGCAAGCCACTGGGTAATTCTTCCTGGCGTATGTGTTGCATGGCATCTTTTATATGTGTGCTATCTCCCCTACCTGAGCCAAACATCTGGGATCACTCTACCTGCATATACGTTCTCGACCAATGGCACGTGTTCAATGTCTTGACGATCAGTAACAGCAGCAAACATCAGGGTGCGGCCAAGCCGGATGATGCCAGTACCATTTTAGTGTGGAAAGTATTGTGAGTGCTGACATATTAAGGGGCCTGTAAGTGTCTCTCTCTCCTTTGGCATGTATGCCTCTGTACCTGTACATATGTGTGTATGTGCTCACAATTAGTACCTATGTCAACTCTGTATTTTGAAACGTGATCTGATACATGAATTGCTAAGGATTGTGTGCAGTAGGCAAAGCAAATGCCTAAATGCAGAGTTGTGCACTGTGGCCAAAATGTTTTATGTTGCTTAATTGTACAAACACACAGCAGACCTACTATGTGAATTACTGCAGCTTTGCTGGCTATGAGAAATTAAGTATATAAAGATTGCATTGTGCATAGTGGTAATGGCTTTTTAACGTGGCACTCTGTATGCTCAAAGGCATTTACCAACTGAGCAGTCATGTCCTGACAGTGGCTTTGGTATATTAGACATTGGGATGATAGTTTATAGCTCTGTGCTGTATGTGGCTACATGATGCACAGATCAACATAATCTAACCAAACAGGGTAAACATTGGAGCCTGATTCCATAGATTTAAGACCAATATTGATGGTGCACTGTGCCTTAAAATCTACCAATGTACCACATGACCTTCCAATAATCTATTGCCGGGGAGAATCTCTTAAACCATCACTAGCAGTCTTTAAATGCTATTCAGTTTTGGCCAATATTAATGTCAAAGCATGTTTTTAAAATGCAGCGTCATCCGTAAATTCCCTGGCAATACCCCAATTGTGTCACAAAAGGTCAGTTTGTGATTTATATGACTCCTTTCTTTAAGTTCCTGCATACAGTTTTGGTCCCAGTCTGACCATGCCTGCTCACCCCTCCTGGATGGGAGGGAGTGTTAACTCCCTCCCATCCAGGGTTGCCAAATTGGGCCATTTCCTGCTCAATTGGGTTACTCCAAAACCATTTTGTGTCAACTTTCAGCAGTGTGTGGGTTGGGATTTTTGGGCTGCTCCACACTGCAGTTTGTTTTGGAAATAACTGGTGGAAGTGTAAAACAATGAGTAAGTTCAAAGTGTGATCAGATTTGGTTAGAATTCTTCTCCAATAGGGCACAATATGGGTGTATGCTCACTGATGCGTTTGTATATTAATTATATATTACAGCAATGGTTGCATTTAGTAGTATCATTTAGCACTATCAAATGACTGGAAAGATTTTGTAGAGGGCATTGCCCAGATGAAAGCTGACATAGGGCCTCATTACACGGAAGGCGGTAATGGTTAACGGCCACCGTTAATGGTAACGGTGACCGTTAACCATTACCGCCTTACTACGAGGTCCCTTAGCGGGTTGGTGCTTTAACGCCTGCTTTTTGCAGGCGTTAAAAACCAACCCGCTAAGGGACCTCGGAGCTAATTACGGCACCGCAAAATTGCGGTGCCGTAATTAGCGCCTTCCCCATTCCCATAGAGCCCTATGGGGCAGAAATGGGAATGGGGAAGGGCAATGGCGGAAGGGGGATTTACCGTTCCACCAACCTTGGAATGGGGCGGTAAATCCCATTTCCGCCAAGGCGGTGCCAGTATTTTACCGGCATGAGCCATGGCGCTAATAGCGCCATGGCTCACCGCCTTCCGTCTAATGAGGCCCATAGTCTGCTTATGTCATCCTCATGGGAGTAGCATGCTCTTTTCCGTGCCTCTTCAGGTGATAACTTTAGCAGTTTCGGGGGCATGCCAGATGACTTCAGCCTACAGGAGAATATAGGTAAGGGTATAGTTGATCCGATAGGGTGGGGGAATTATGGTAACCAGAAAGAGTGTTGGTTTTATTGGATTATGTGTGGAAGAGTGAGGGAAGGATTATGTTGCTCTTGGCAAATGGAGATAACATTCCCTTGGCATTAGGTCTGGCACACATTTGTATGGTAAACCTAGCAACGCAACTATCTTCAATTTGCTCACAAGGGTTTTCTCACCTTGACTCAGTTTAGACTTTTTTTTAGGAATGGGGGGGCTGTTTCTTGCTACATTAGATGTATCTGAGTAATAAAGTTCCTAGTACATATTGTCTACATGAATTTAGACTGACCAAAAGTGTTATTATTCTTTATGACTAGACACCTGAGAGGATTAAAATATAATTACAAAATGCATTCCGGGATAAAGATAGCATACTTGTTCTTGCAATCTTAATGTACCTCGAAGCATGTTATTGTGGTCACAAATTTATGAGATGTTGCATATGTTTTTGTTTTCCCCTTGGAATATAATCTTTGTGAAAGGTTTCCAGGAAGGAACGATGGTCCCAGAATGGTGTGAACATATTATGCAATATTATCATATGATTTCTTGAAATATAATTCCCTACTCATATTGTACACCTTTATTTTAATGAATATGAGCAACACCGAACTAGAGTAGATAAACCTTGGGGGCTTTAGGATAGACCAGGATATCCAGTGTAAATTAGTTTGGGTAATAAAACATATTGAGCTACATACTCTCCCAAAAATGGTAACTGGTTCTTGTGAAAGAGAGACCCTATTTCTTTGAACAGAGAGGGCATTCGTCTTCAATTATTGGCTGATATCATGTGCAATAGATATCCCCAAGGAAATTAATTTTATGATTTTGGCTCCCACCAGTGACGCACATTTCCTTAGCATCATCTCACTGTGTTTGTTTTAGATTCATACCCTTAAAAGCACAAGCTATTAACAGATGTCATACATTGGAATGAAGGCCACAGATACATATGTGGTCAGAATAACCAGAAACCAGTAATCCAGTACCTCTTTTTATGGTTTTTATAGAGTAATCAATTCAACCAATTTTAAATACTAATAAAGCAGCTCCCCTGATCTAACACTCTAGTACAAAAATCCCACCCCACATTTCTGTGACAGGAAAAAGGCTGTATTTGGGATTACTATTCAATTTAATTAAAATAGTGATTCAAAACCAAAGATTCTTCCCTGCCCTTATGCTGGGGAAGTCACCAACAATGTCATACAAGCACAGGCAGCTTGTCTACAGAAAGAACGAAATAAACCTGCCTGTAATATTGATGCTGATTGGCAACATGCATGCATAAATTATATATCTAAATTGCAAGAATGCACATTTAATATTGCTGCTGGTTGGCTTGCAAATATGTTTGTATACATTCTTATACTAATTGAACACATCAAACATATATACATAATATTCAAAATATGTTTTCTCATTTATGCAGTATTCTCATATATGTATACTGTAGGCATACATGTAAAATGGCAACTGCAGTAGTTTGTATTAAGAACCTTAATGGTTAGGTTTAGGGAAGCTCTGCCTTCATTATTAGAGGTCATCCAATATTAGTACTATCACACAATATAGGAACATTACATTATGTGTTTTCTGAAAGTACAACACATATTTCCCCAATTCTACTTGACAATTGGGATCTATTAAATACAGGGCCCTCTCCCTTTCACAAAATGTCATTAGAAAGGTTTCGATGATCATTTTCTAGAGAATGGAAGTGGACAAGCTAATCTCTTCCACTAGAATGATGGGGTTTCCTCAAAATGTTTAATTTGAAAGGAGTGGCGGCTTGCACAAATAGACAATTTAATAACCCGATTTAAAACTGGGAAGTGCTGCACGCCAGCCACAGCTCCAGTTTCAGAATACAGCCATGGTTACTTATTTTATCACTGTGAAAAGACAATGTGCATTCAAAAATGAGCATGTTATCCTTCTGGTTCAACACAATAGATCAAGTTCCCAAATGTGGGAACTCCCGTCCTCTGCACTCTGTAGGTGGCTCTCTAAGGAGTCCTGATGTTTCTTATGTTTAATAAATTGTTAAGTGGTGGTTTTATGTTTAGAATTAACATGCACAAAAGTTAGGTAATTCACTAAGTTATACATATCAGTACACATTGACACAGTTCAGTATTTTTAGAACAAATCCAATAATTTATTAGAAGCCCTACGCGTTTCGTGAAAGAATTCACTTCTTCAGGGGCAATTTGCATATATTTTTCACAAGGACATCTGGAAACCATAATATTAAAGCAAGTACATATTAGTCCCAATTATTTAAATAGGTTTTATGCTTTCAAGAGAAACACGATAATATATGAAACAATCACCTATAAACAATTCACAAAAAGTTCAGCAACCATATAAGTGGACATAAGTCAAAAATATCATACCAAAGAACATTTAGATCTCATATGTACTCTTCATTGATATACATATGTCATTTCTGTATTGAAAAATAAATTACCTATGGAAATATATACATTAGTCAAGAATAGCTGGCTGTTCATCACAAGGAGGAAAACTGCACAAACAGAAGAGTCCCCTCAATAAACGAGATGTGTAGTGTAACCCTTATAGAATGAAGGCTGTTTTGGTAGAGAGAAAGAAAAGGGGATACAAAAATAAAAAAATAATCAGGAAAAAAGGATCTTAAAGGTAAGTAAGATGGATTAAAGCTAAGTAAAGTGATAACTTGCCATCTGCTAGTTCGTAAATGGTTGAAGTCAATAAAGACAGTATCATCTCCACATGTAACACACGTTTGGGAACTTGATCTATTGTGTACATATTTGCAACCCATATGCCAGAGTTGTTACTTATCTCCTCTGCACCTTTATATCAACTAATTTTCAGTGTACAATTCCAAAAACTACTCTTGTGTATAAATTAGGAGTGCAGTTTGATTTGTTCTTGTTTGGATCCTTCTGGTTCAAATCAGTTCTTCATTTTCTGTGGCTCTTTTCAAAGAGCAATGTTCATTTTACGGTGAGGCTTCCCTTTCAATGCCACCCAGTGCTTAATTTTTGCCGGTGTTTGCCGGGGCTGAACAGACCAAGCCAGCTGAGCTGTCGCCATCAACAGCAAGGCAGAAGACTAGGCATGCTGCATTCTTTTTTCTTTTTTTCATATAAAGGCGGGCATCAGTTTGCTCCATGCCTCTGATTTTGCCTTGTCTGTGTGGCTCACTGGCTCCCTACAAACTTCTGTTCTCCCACCCCTTCCAAGACCATTCAAAGAGCATGGCTGCAAGGCACGCAGGCCAGACCCAGGTGGCAATGGAATGCTCAGTGCCAGCAACAGTGAATAGCCTGTGAGGGGCTGAGTGGCTCTACCACTGCAGGTAGGCTGCTTTGATGACTTATAACTTTGTAGTGCTAATTTAAGGATTAGTATCAGAGTATGCTCATCCTTTCTGCATAGGGCTGTGCTGGCCACACTGGCCGCACTGGTGCTGCTTGGCAGCCAAGAGTAAGTGCTCATAAACTCACTTGTGAATGAGCCAAAGAGGATTTAGGCTCTAAGGTGAACAATGAAGGGATGAGATATAGTGTGTAAACACAGGCTATTAAGGATTTCATTGGTCTTAGCACTGAATTTAAGATGCAGGCCTACATTATGCGAAGTTTGTGCTGGAGGAAAGGATTAAACCTCTACATGTGTTTTAGCTCTAAAACATCAATTATGCACAATAACAAGAGGGTGGCAGACAGGCGGTTGATAACAACACCAGTCAAGTTTATTAGCATTTAAACACTTATACACTTCCTCCCACCTTGTCCTTCCTCCCCAATTTGGAAATGCTTGCATTGTGTGTGTAATTGCCACCCGCTGCTTTGGCCCAGTAGGTGCTACTTGCCGTGATCAAGGGATCTGGCTTTCAGAATTTAAGTATCTGAAAGAGGGTGCCCTTAGAGAAAACCCCTGCCCCCAGGAAACAGACATGGATGGTGGCTATATATACATGTGAAGAAGCTCACAAAGCCAACCAAATGCCTGATCGGAAGGGAGTATCGCTTCATTGTGAGATGAAGAAAGGCCCCCCATGTATTTCTGAGGGCCACTGATCAATGGCACACCTTATGTTTTTTTTAGACGATCACAAGTGCTGCTGCACTGCATGTACCAGCTTATTTTAATATATGTTTTTTGCAGTGTGTCCCGACTCCCACTGCCAACCTGACCCAGGTCATGCTGAGTGCAGTCATGGTTTTCGGAAAATTGTGCGTGCCAGTGCATGCCAGCCAGGGTCCAGGCACTGACTCAGTGGGCTTCATTACAAGTTTGCCAGCTTCCTGCTGGGAATTCCGATGAGATATTGGCAAACTGACCCTACCTTTACCGTTGCCTAATAACCTGGTATCCAGTCAATATATCTAAAACATTACAGAGTGGTAAATTTCAGATTGGACCATAACACCGAAAACAATTCAAATAAAGTGTAGTGGAGTAAAGGGGTATAAATGGGTCGGGATCTGGTTGGGGTGGCATTATAGGGGTAAAAAAGTGGTTATTTTGTCCACAATGAAATTGACCACTCTGTATTTGTGGTCGGTAAGATCACATATAACCGTATATTCCAGGTCCCGGCAACAGCAGTAAATCACCATTCTATGGAGTCCCGTAGGACTCCATGGAGGGGGTTGCTGGAACTACTGGCACCGGTAGTACAAGTGCCAGTAATTCCATCATTTATTTGCCGGTTGGGTCCTGATTTACCTCCTGCTCTTAGCTGGAGGTAAATCAATGAACCCCACTGGCAAACTTTTGTTTTGCTGGTGCAGGAAAAGTGCCAGTGCCGCAATTTTCCCAGCAATTTTATTTGTACTAGAAAACCCAAATATTGTTTAGAGAAATCTAGCCTTAGAGTTTTGCCTGAGTGGCAGGGAAATAGTTTGTGTAGCTTGGGAACACAATGGGCCTCATTACAAGCATGGGTGTAAGGCAAGAACGGTGCTGGTATCGCTAACAGCACCCTTGCTATCATACCGCCATACTAGGAGTTCTGCTTGTGGGTACCCTTGCAGCCACCAGGTGTGACCTGGTGGCCGTACCGGCACCTGCGAGCAGAACATGATGGTAGCACCAGTACAGTTATTAACAGCACTGGTGCTACCACCCTCCCCATTCCCATTTGAGCCCTATGGGGCTCAAATGGGAATGGGCATGTACCGGGCCAGCGACCCGCAAAAGGGCAATTACTGGGTCTGGCTGGGCCAGAATAGCCCGGTAATTGCCCATTCGTGGGTGTCGGACCCGGATGCGAGTTTGGAGGTAGCCTTGCCGGTAAAGGCTACCTCCAACCTCGCAATGAGGCCCAATATATTTGTTTTCCGTCTCAAAAAAAGGTTTTATTTCATTGATTATTTTGCAAGTTCCTACCTTAGTTTTCCTCTGATCTTCTACTTTTACCATTAGCTCTGGATATGTTGGGGATAGTGACATGTTCATGTGTGGCAATGAAGGAGAAATTGGGAAGAACTGGGTGGTAGTTGGGGTTCCACATGTATTGCCATGTTATTCTTACTGATGATATCAGTCCTTTATATCACATTTATAGTAAGGTGTGTCTGATAGCTCTGAACAGAGGTTTAATCGACAGAGATTCTTTCAGTTCTGTTGATCAGTGTCCAGCGTTAATATTTCCAGGTAATATAGAAGGAGGACAGGGCTAGCAGAACAATTTCCAGATTTCATGAATAACTGATTTACCCTAGTTAGAGGGGTAGATAGTATTGGTTCTCCAGTGGACAGGCTTCCCTGATCTCTTTAATGGGAGCTCTGGAGGCCACTGAAATCAATCTCCTCATTATCTGCCTCAGTAGCTTTAATCTCCTTTTGTTCTTATTCAGAAGAATACCCTTTGCATCCCACTGCATGACTCAACACACCTACTATGGAAATTACCCAGTTTCCTTCATAGGGAATGTTCAGCAGTATACACCACCTAGGGCTCTAAGGTCCTTTATTGTCACTTTAGTTCTAGAACTAGCTTCACCAATAAAAGGCAGGGAGGATTCTCATTCCCACTGCTGGCCACCAAACTCTTGAACTCACTCCCCAATCAACTCCACTTGGAAGAGAACTATCAGACTTTCAGAAAATATATCATGATGTGGATTTACAATTGGTTGCTTAACCACATATAAAATGCTGAGCAAGGAATGTTCTACTACACATCCAATTGACAGAACCAACTCACATTCATTTTCCTTAAAGATTACGCTCTATCCGCAATCTATAACCAGGATTACAACTGCTGCCACCAAGGAAGGACCCCCACTTCATCTGAGGTCGTTTTCTCCTGGGCTTCACTATCTTTCCACCTTTTGGATATGTGTCAGGCCTCATTAATACTGTCACTGCTAAACTCTTCCACATTGTACTCAACATTATTTCCCTATCAGATAGCCCACAAGGCCAAATAACAGACTCTTATTTTTCCATTCTGCTATCAACACCCACGCCACATCTATCACTGCTCTCTCAACTTTGAGGCCTTCTATATGAATAACCAACCCTGCAACCTTGCTCTTTCTTTAACAAAACTCAGCTAAAATGTGGGCTTGACATCCATTCATTAAAACAACAGTCAGGTATTTGCCTCTCCCTCCATACCACTAACCGACCCCCACCCTTTATATGTAAGCTCTGTACCCACCAGAATACTGCATGTATTTGTCCCAATATATCCTTGTGAAGGATTGCCATTTGGCAATGATGAGGCAGCCAGAGATTTACATAGATGATTCATACATATAATTATATGGAGAATCCTGTTACTGAAAGGGAGGCATGCTAAACAGATCACCCTTTCATAAAAGGTTCAATGCCAAGAAGCATAGTGTATACATGTGCTCTGCTGCATCAGTATCCTGATATCTGAAGCACCAGCTCTTCAGTGACAATGCGCCGGTTCAAATGGCACATGTGTCTCTGTGACAGCTTCCATGACCTGAAGTCACTGCAGACAAGCGTTGCATTTAACTTCTGCACCTTTGATTCAAAATAACATAATTATGGGCCTATCTGGTGTGGGATATTTCATCCTATGCCAATGTGCCCTACTACATCCCTTTGCCAGTGGGGGAAATAAAACTGTCAAAAATTGAGGTGCTAACCCCTGTGAGTGCCAAATCTGCAAAACTGAGCATGGTTCATAAATCACAAAAAGGCTGCATCACCCTGCCAACCACAGGCAAAGTTGATGTCAAAACAGAAACTCCCTGCAGGAGAATGCCAATGGGTGCTGTTACTTGTAACATGAAGCAAGGCCACAGAAGTGGGCTAAAATCCAAAAATGCCTCTAAAATACAGTTTTCTCAATCAATTGCAACCTTCAAAGTGCTGTTTTGGCGTTGTTAAGACGGATTTCTGAACTCTGTCCTGGTGGCGCAGAAGTTCAGAAGGCCAACCTAATTACTTGGAACAGGGTAACCTCTGGACGAGCCAGACCAATCAAGGTAGCGATCGCGGCGGTCAAGACTAGGTCTCAAGAGGGGTGAGGGTGACTGAAAGCCCGCAGTGAGCACACAAAGCAAGAGCGCTTACAAACTACTCCAAACAGTTGTTATATCAAAAATAGATACACATTTATTTTAAGGCCTTTAAAATAATGACCGTAGCGAGAAAATCACAATATCACAATATTAAACCAACACATACCATATCAACACAATATATATACAAATACACAGTTGCAAGCGTTTAAAGCACGAAATATGTAGTCCACCTGCCAGGGAAGGAAAACAGGCAGTGCGCTAATGCTTTCGACTCAGTTCGCCTTCATTGGCACCTAACTAGATGGAAGTCCGAGCCCTGCGAAGAGTGGAGCCTTGTGCTCAAAGTACCTGCCACGCCGGTGCCAACGGGCAAAAGGGGAAGCTCTTCGGAGGAAGTCAGGCAGTTCGGGTTAGTGCACAGCAGAAGGAGAACAGGTTCCGCAACTCAAGCGCAGCCTCCACAGCAGGCAGAAGCAGAGCGCGAGCGCGGCAAAAGGGTGCTGTTTTTACACAGCAGGGAAAAGCAATGGGATACTGCAGGAGGGCGACCAGATCCTAGATATACTACTCACCGGTCCCCGAAGCAAGCAGACCCAGGCTTCTCCACGATAGTTTCAGCAGCTGGCAGGTTCAGAAGAGCAGGGAACGCTTTGTAGTCGTGTAGAGCAAAAAGACGTCCCAATCGACGAAACCGGCACAGTTTTGTTGCCGCACAGGACAACGGAGCGGCCGTGTGTATTCGAGCCAAATGAACCCTCCTCCCTTCAGACCTGGGAACGCCAAGCGTACGAAGCGTGGGAGAGGGACAAGGACTCGGAATACAACACAACCTGGCGGCGGTTGCAGAGCCAAACTCCTTGGTAAGCTGGTCAGTCAACTGGATGGCCCAGAGACACTTCCGAAGGCTTACTTGGCAGGAGATGGTTGAAGATGCCGGGAATAGCTGTTCCTGCTATTCCAAAGGTCGAAGCACCAGTACAGGCCTTCTGGTTCGATCAAAGGAGGACAGGGTTCCACAGGACGACAGCAGTGCAAAGGAGGATTCCTTCAGCGGGTCACCAGCGATTCCTCGGTCCAGCCTCTTGGTTGCAGGATACTTGGCTCCTGTATTCCTTCGTTCGTGAGAACTCAGGAGATCGACATGGTAGTGGTGTTTCCAGCCCCCTCTTATCCACGGTTCCCTTCGCGCCAAAACGGAGGGGAGCCAATGGGAGATCCGCTCATCAAAACACATACCATACGTGGACCAATCACGGACCACGGTGGTCCCAGGCATTCACACCACCCTAGACTCTCTGGCACCCAGGATGTGTATTGGGACCAGACATCCCAGCCCACACCCTGGAGGCACACAAACGACATGTAGAAGCCCGCGAAAGCAACCACGTTTCGCGGGAAAGTACATGCCCAAATAAGGAAGGCCCCGGGTCGCCGGACCTGGGGAAGGTGAAGGGAGCAAGACGGTCAGTGGACAAGACAAAGGAGCCTCGCGGCCTGGCCATTTTGGGAGCCAGGCCACCATTTTGGGTTCAGTGCAAAAACGTGCTCAGAACGCCAAAAGGAGCTCAAAATAAACAAAACGATCGCTGCCACCATTCGAGTCCCTGAATGACTTGCACCGATCAAATACCATCCTAAAAGAGTATCTAGGGCCTGTAGAAGGCTAGAGACCCAAGAGAGCTGTAACTTAGCTTACAGTGCCCTCTTGTGTCGTGTTGCACTAAAGCTGCGACACGATAAAAGAAACTACGGGAAACCACGTTCCCCGGTACTGACTGTCTTAAGGGCATGTCAGTTTCCCCGTAAGAAAGGAGCGAAAGCCCAGAGAAGTGCGGCTGAAGGCTGTACTTCTCTGGCAAAGTCAAGAGCAAGGTTAAAAACAATAGCAAAAAGTTTAGGGGTTGCCACATGGAAGGAAAATTCCCTACCATACGAAATCTTTCCTAACACTCGCCCCTCCCAGACTATGGACAGGGGGAACTAATCCACCCCTGGATGAGTCTCTTGTTCAGGTCGGTTAAACATTCTGGACAACCCATCAGCATTGCTATGTTGGACACCTGGCCTATGCTCAATAGTGAAGTCGAAGCCTTGAAGACTTATGGACCACCTAAGCAACTTTGGATTCTCCCCCTTCATGTTCATTAGCCACTTTAACGGCTTATGGTCAGTCTGCACAGTGAAGTGGGTCCCATAGAGGTATGGCCTCAGCTTCCTTAGGGCCCACACAACAGAGAAACATTCTTTCTCTACCGTGGACCACCTGAGCTCTCTGTCCTTAAGCTGGCGACTAATAAAACCGATAGGGTGTTCCTTACCCTTCTCATCTACTTGTGATAGTACAGCTCCTATCCCAGTGTCAGAGGCATCCGTCTGCACGATAAAAGGTCTTTGATAATCAGGGGCCCTGAGCACAGGGGCCTGGCACAAGGAGTCTTTCAAGCCATTGAAGGCCTTCTCACACTCGTCGGTCCAAGTTACCTTCTTGGGTTTCTTCGGAGTTGTGAGGGCAGCCAGAGGAGCAGCTATGGTGCCATAGTCTGCCACAAAATTGCGGTAATACCCCGTGAGTCCTAAAAAGGCTCTCACTTGGGTTTGCGTAGTGGGGGTAGGCCAGTCTTGTACTGCTTGTACTTTACTGGGTAGAGGCTGTATCCTCCCTCCACCTACTTCATGTCCAAGGTAAACCACTGAGCCTTGTCCAATCTGGCATTTACTAGCCTTTATGGTCAAGTGGGCTTTCTGAAGAGCCTGGAGCACAATCCTGAGGTGTTTCACATGGTCTTCCCAGGTGGCACTGAAAACTGCTATATCGTCCAGATATGCAAGACAGAATTCGTCCAACCCATTCAACACATGATTCACAAGCCTCTGGAAAGTGGCAGGTGCATTCTTCAACCCGAACGGCATTACCCGGAATTGGTAACGGCCGTCTGGTGTAGAAAATGCTGTCTTCTCCCTGGCATGTTCTGCTAACGCTATTTGCCAATAGCCAGCAGTGAGGTCAAACGTGCTGAGGTACTTGGAGGCACCCAAAGTATCCACCAGCTCATCTGTTCGAGGCAAGGGGTGGGCATCTGTCTTGGTGACAGCATTCAGAGCCCTGTAATCCACGCAGAACCTCAATTCAGAAGTGCCTGCCTTTGGAACCAGAACCACAGGACTGGACCAAGGACTACTAGAGGGTTCAATCACCCCAAGGTCTAACATTTTGTTGACCTCGGTCTTAATATAAGACCGTACTTTATCCGACATCCTGTATCCCCTACTTTTGGTAGGTACACTGTCTCCTGTGTCAATGTTATGTTTGCACCAAGGTGTCAAACCAGGGGACTGTGAAAACAGGGGGGAAAACTGCCTAAGCAAACTTTTCACCTCAGCCTGCTGATCAGAAGTCAGGTGAGGGGCCACTCGGACACCCTCAACGGAGCTATCTGAAGGACCGCTCTGGAATAGGTCGGGGAGAGGTTCAGACTCCTCTTCCTCAACGTCAGATGCCAGTAGCAGTGCTGCGATTTCGACTCTTGGGACGAAAGCCTTCAGCCTATTCACGTGGAACACTTTTGGAGCCTGTCCAGGCCTTCCAAGGTCCACTAAATAGTTTACCTCACCCAGGGGCTCCACCACTGTGTAAGGGCCTGACCATTTGTCCTGTAAAGCGCGAGGCCTTATTGGATTCATGATCAGGACTTGCTGACCAGGTGTAAAGTTGATGAGGGAAGCTTTCTGGTCGTACCAATGTTTCACCAGCGCTTGCCCTGCTTTCAATTTATCACTAGCCAAGCCCATCAGAAGTACCATCCGTTTTCTGAGCCCTAGCACATAGTCAACTACATTGGTAGTAACAGGGGGAGTGGGCATCTCCCATCCCTCCTTGACAATGGCTAAGGGTCCCCATACGGGATTACCGAACAGAAGTTCGAAGGGGCTGAAGCCAACACCCTCCTGTGGTACCTCTCGGTAGGCAAACAGCAAGCATGGTAAAAGAAGATCCCATTTTCTTCTCTGGGGCTCCTCCAGAGCCCCAATCATGCTCTTTAACGTTCTGTTGAAACGTTCCACCAGACCATTGGTCTGGGGGTGGTATGCAGAAGAGAACTTGTAGGTGACCCCACATTCTTTCCACATAGCCTGCATATACTTCGACATAAAGTTGCTGCCACGATCTGACACAACTTCTTTAGGGAAGCCAACCCTAGTGAATATGCCGAGTAAAGCTTTTGCAACTGACTTGGCAGTTACAGTTTTCAATGGGATGGCCTCAGGATACCTGGTTGCATGGTCGACCAGCACCAGGATAAACCTATTGCCCGAGGATGTTTGCGGGTCAAGGGGACCGACGATGTCGATCCCTACCCTTTCAAATGGTACCCCCACAACTGGGAGCGGTACCAACGGAGCTTGGATTGTCGCGCCAACCTTACCAGACAACTGGCAGGAGGCGCAACTCCTGCAGTGACTTTCTACTTGCACCCCCATCTTGGGCCAGTAGAAGTGCATGGATAACCTTTGCTTGGTCCTCTTCATACCAAGGTGACCAGCAAGGGGAACTTCATGCGCCAACTGCAGGAGGAAGGGTCTACCAGCAAGGGGAACCACCAACCTCCTATGGTCTCCTTCTGTAGACTCTGTGGGCTCACTATACAGGAGTCCACCTTCCCAATAAATCCTATGCTTCCCAGGAGGTTCACCCTCAAGCTGGGAGCAGGCCTGTCTCCTTAGGCCTTCCAGAGATGGGCACTCACGTTGGCCTTTACTGAATTCGTCCCTATCAGGACCTCCTTCAACTAACAAGTCTTTTAGTTCAGGATGATCGTTGGGGTCGAATACTTCAGGCATCGCCACCTCCTCGTCAGGCTCGGGCGATTGACCAACTTCCTCCACCGCAGTGGTAGGCGAGCTCGGGGGAATATTCTCTTTCCCCCGTCTTGACTTGTAGACTCCTTTCGCCTTGGGTTGCCCCTTCGGCTGGGGCGGCGTATTGGACTTGGCCAATGCTGCCCGTGCTTGAGACCGTGTGTAGGGTCGTTCGGCAGTGTCTCCTACGAGCCCTAAAGCTCTGAGATCATTACCTAATAAGACCTTTCCCGGGACGTTTCTCTGAATGCTCACTGGAATCCTGACAGCTGTACCATTTAAAGTTAGATTAACAGGGATCACGGGAAACATACGGAGGGGGCCGTCAGCCAACTTAGTGGGCATCAGAGTAGCTCTGGCAACTTCCTCTGAGTCTACCAAGGTAGAATCCACTACAGTTCGACTGCACCCACTATCCCTAAGAGCTGGAGTATCCACTCCATTGATCAGCACACTGTCTTTAAAGTAGTGCTTGGTATTATCCGGAATCCTAGCATACGCCTCTGCGACTTTAGGCTCCCAGGAACCCAGGGACACTAAAACTACCTCAGCCTCTATTCCGCTGGGAAATGAGTCTGAGGAGAAGGATGCTCCTGTAATCTCTTCTTCCTCGTAGGAGGAGAAGGCCAGATTAGCGTAACCTTACAACGGGGATCCCCCTTCACATGGTCAGTTGCTCCACAAGAAAAACAAGCCCCAGTGGGTCTGTTTACGTAGGGAGGCTTATTGTAACCAGAGTTCTGTTTCGGAGGCGCACCTCCACTACCCTGTGAGTTCTCTTGTGTCTTACCCTTGTTTTTCTTTTTGTGGCCCTTTTGGGAAGAAGATTTAGCAGATTCCCCACCCTCCATATCTTTGGACTTTTTCCCCTCCTCCTGCTTACCAGGATGAGTTTTGTCCTTATGGGACACTCGATGTGACACCCATAAGTCTGCTGCAATGGCCAGCTTCTTAGGATCTATCTCCTTCGAATCGGCCAAATGCTGCTTAAGCTCCGGGGAAGAAGAAGCAAAAATGTGTTCCAGCATGACAAGATTTATCATGCCGTCGAAGGTAGAAACCTTATAGCCTTTGACCCAGCCAGTTAAGTTTTTCAAAGATTCAGCGACATAAGATACCCAAGTACCACCTTCCTTTTTCTTATACTCTCGAAAACGCTTTAAATATTGGGCCGGAGTCTTCCCAAACTTTAAAATGAGAGTCTGCTTTAACATTGCGAAATCAGCCCGCTCAGCCTTCGACATTTCCATAATGGCACTACAGCCAGAATGGGGCAGTCTACTGAGCAACCACGCAATCTTATCAGCATTGTCAACTTCCTGGACCTCGCATGCATACTCAAACGCATTCAGCCAGTCCATTATGTCATTCCTCTCTTCATACACACTGAGCAGATCTTTTGGAAACCGTGGATGAGAGGAGGCCCCAGACCCATGTCCAGGACCCTTGGATCCATTTGCAACCTGAAGCTTGGCCAGTTCCAACTGGAGATCCCTGTCTTTTTGTTTTTCTGCCTGTTCGATTTTTAGTTTGGCTATGCTGAATTCAAGCTCCTGCTGCCTAAACCGCAGCTCTTGCTTCTTGAATTCAAGCATAGCCTCCCCATCAACACTGGCAGAGGAAACATTAGACATTACATCCTCCCCGTCCTCGTGGTCGCGGTGGAACAGTGCGGCGGCAGAACCGTCGGTTCCACCAGTGAGAGCAGCCCCACCACCTTCCGCACTGTCCTCAGAAGTAATAGCGTCAAGCTGCGCTTCTTGCCACGCCACAATTCTTTGGATCATTTCCAATTTCGTGCCTTGAGAGGAAACACCTCTCTCCGCACACATCTTTTTCAGCGTTTCTGATTTGGAAGCATTTAAAGTTAACAACGTACTTGTTTCCATACTGTTTGATAGGACTATGGCCTTTTTAAAGTTATACTATAACAATTCACTACGTGTACTGTTTGGAATAACCTGAAATGCCTTAGTTCGAGCGCAACACTGGATACCTTCAGTCGTATCCCACCGCTGTACACCAATTTGTTAAGACGGATTTCTGAACTCTGTCCTGGTGGCGCAGAAGTTCAGAAGGCCAACCTAATTACTTGGAACAGGGTAACCTCTGGACGAGCCAGACCAATCAAGGTAGCGATCGCGGCGGTCAAGACTAGGTCTCAAGAGGGGTGAGGGTGACTGAAAGCCCGCAGTGAGCACACAAAGCAAGAGCGCTTACAAACTACTCCAAACAGTTGTTATATCAAAAATAGATACACATTTATTTTAAGGCCTTTAAAATAATGACCGTAGCGAGAAAATCACAATATCACAATATTAAACCAACACATACCATATCAACACAATATATATACAAATACACAGTCGCAAGCGTTTAAAGCACGAAATATGTAGTCCACCTGCCAGGGAAGGAAAACAGGCAGTGCGATAATGCTTTCGACTCAGTTCGCCTTCATAGGCACCTAACTAGATGGAAGTCCGAGCCCTGCGAAGAGTGGAGCCTTGTGCTCAAAGTACCTGCCACGCCGGTGCCAACGGGCAAAAGGGGAAGCTCTTCGGAGGAAGTCAGGCAGTTCGGGTTAGTGCACAGCAGAAGGAGAACAGGTTCCGCAACTCAAGCGCAGCCTCCACAGCAGGCAGAAGCAGAGCGCGAGCGCGGCAAAAGGGTGCTGTTTTTACACAGCAGGGAAAAGCAATGGGATACTGCAGGAGGGCGACCAGATCCTAGATATACTACTCACCGGTCCCCGAAGCAAGCAGACCCAGGCTTCTCCACGATAGTTTCAGCAGCTGGCAGGTTCAGAAGAGCAGGGAACGCTTTGTAGTCGTGTAGAGCAAAAAGACGTCCCAATCGACGAAACCGGCACAGTTTTGTTGCCGCACAGGACAACGGAGCGGCCGTGTGTATTCGAGCCAAATGAACCCTCCTCCCTTCAGACCTGGGAACGCCAAGCATACGAAGCGTGGGAGAGGGACAAGGACTCGCAATACAACACAACCTGGCGGCGGTTGCAGAGCCAAACTCCTTGGTAAGCTGGTCAGTCAACTGGATGGCCCAGAGACACTTCCGAAGGCTTACTTGGCAGGAGATGGTTGAAGATGCCGGGAATAGCTGTTCCTGCTATTCCAAAGGTCGAAGCACCAGTACAGGCATTCTGGTTCGATCAAAGGAGGACAGGGTTCCACAGGACGACAGCAGTGCAAAGGAGGATTCCTTCAGCGGGTCACCAGCGATTCCTCGGTCCAGCCTCTTGGTTGCAGGATACTTGGCTCCTGTATTCCTTCGTTCGTGAGAACTCAGGAGATCGACATGGTAGTGGTGTTTCCAGCCCCCTCTTATCCACGGTTCCCTTCGCGCCAAAACGGAGGGGAGCCAATGGGAGATCCGCTCATCAAAACACATACAATACGTGGACCAATCACGGACCACGGTGGTCCCAGGCATTCACACCACCCTAGACTCTCTGGCACCCAGGATGTGTATTGGGACCAGACATCCCAGCCCACACCCTGGAGGCACACAAACGACATGTAGAAGCCCGCGAAAGCAACCACGTTTCGCGGGAAAGTACATGCCCAAATAAGGAAGGCCCCGGGTCGCCGGACCTGGGGAAGGTGAAGGGAGCAAGACGGTCAGTGGACAAGACAAAGGAGCCTCGCGGCCTGGCCATTTTGGGAACCAGGCCACCATTTTGGGTTCAGTGCAAAAACGTGCTCAGAACGCCAAAAGGAGCTCAAAATAAACAAAACGATCGCTGCCACCATTCGAGTCCCTGAATGACTTGCACCGATCAAATACCATCCTAAAAGAGTATCTAGGGCCTGTAGAAGGCTAGAGACCCAAGAGAGCTGTAACTTAGCTTACAGTGCCCTCTTGTGTCGTGTTGCACTAAAGCTGCGACACGATAAAAGAAACTACGGGAAACCACGTTCCCCGGTACTGACTGTCTTAAGGGCATGTCAGTTTCCCCGTAAGAAAGGAGCGAAAGCCCAGAGAAGTGCGGCTGAAGGCTGTACTTCTCTGGCAAAGTCAAGAGCAAGGTTAAAAACAATAGCAAAAAGTTTAGGGGTTGCCACATGGAAGGAAAATTCCCTACCATACGAAATCTTTCCTAACAGGCGTTAATTTCAGTCATTTTCCAGGTGAACTATTGAAATGAGTGCTGGAACCACCGATCATCCAGTGCAGTCAGAGAAAACCGGGCCTCACTGCCTGACATGGGATAAGAACATTAGATGTCAAACCCAGTTTATACGTGTTTCTTTTTCCTGAAGAAATTGAAAATTGTGCCTATTTAAAGCATGTTTGTGAAGGGCTTTATTCTTTTAAATGTCCAAATCCCTTATAAACTGTGCTTATTTTCTATGTGTTAAAGAAAAGACTTTATTGTGAATTTTAAAGCAACCAAGTATTGGAGTTAAGTAACTGCTTAATTCTGATTGGATAGTGACCAGCCTGGGAAAGTTTGACACTTCAATTTGACACTCCAATGCTACAGGAAGGCTAAGGGCTGCTGGAGGTTCTCTCATATGGAGCACAATAGACTTCACTAGACATTCATCTTTTGGCTGAGCCAAGAACAAAGGACATGCTCTGCTGGGGAGGGGCAGGATGCTTCCCTCTGCACCACACCCTGATGAAAGGGATCTGACAGCTGTTGTTTGTTGAAAGGAGAGAAAAAAAACTCTGTTCAAAGGAACTTTTTGGTGTTTAAATCTTTATTTGTGTTTAAGTTTAAACATGTATCTTTTTCCTGAAGAAATTGCTAATTGTGCCTATTTAAAGCATGTTTGTGAAGGGCTTAATTCTTTTAAATGTCCAGATCCCTTATAAAATGTGCTTATTTTCTATGTGTTAAAGAAACAACTTTAAAGCAACCACGTATTGGAGTTAAGTAACTGCTTAATGAAAGGGATCTGACAGCTGTTGTTTGTTGAAAGGAGAGAAAAAAAACTCTGTTCAAAGGAACTTTTTGTTGTTTAAATCTTTATTTGTGATTAAGTTTGAAACTCTTTAACTGTGCAACCTGAAGGAGGATAAATCTAAAAATTGGTAGATGTTAACCTAATTTTAGGCTTTTGCTTTGAAGACATTGATGAACCCTGTACCACTTAAGGGACCAAAGTTACGGAATACCCCTCATTGTAGCAGAACTATTAATGTTGCAAGCCTAAGATTATATACATGATCCAGTGATAATAACCCAGATCTGTACTGAATTAGAAGTTATTAGTTCAGACAGTTATAGTTAAAATTGATAAAATTCTGTAGAATGAAAAAGACAGCTCTCACAGAGATGGGGATTGCATGTGAATATAGCCCATCAAATATGAAATGGATATGTCCGATTTTATTATGGAACATCATTTTACAAATGTACATTTGTGCAAAAGTTAAGTGTTGGTCAAAATCAATGTGGGAGTTCCTAAATCCCATCGTAAAGATGACAGCTCTGTTCTGACTGCCAACCAGAACAAGGCAAGTGCCTGTGGCCACTCACAGCCGTGGGGGTGTGTTTTGAAATTCTGCCCACACCATAAACTTTGTGATGTCACTTGAGAGAATAAATATAGGAGCTTCACCACACATAACACACATTGCTTCCAGAACACATCCAGATTTCCGTGCCAGGCTTTGTTCCTGATGTATTCATCTTGTCCAGAACTCTTCATCTTTCAGCTGACTACAGATTTCTTTGCAGAATATAGGCCTTAGCATTGCTGAAGTCTTTTTAGCTAGGCCCAAATTCTACCATCCCAAAACTTAAAAGAATAATCTGATCCAGTTTGGCTTGCTACCATTAAGACTTGCCTGCTGAAACTTGCATCTTGCTGTATACCGTGTCTAGTGACCAGAAGGGCCCATCCAAATCCAGTCTGAGGTGCAGTCCAAAATTGACCAGAACCGCGTTGCTGATCCAATCCCTCCAGAAGTGCCCTGCTGCCAGTAGACCTGACCCGATCCAATGACCAGAACTGTGACAGTCCAATTTAATTGCAAGGGACTGTAAGTATCAATAGGAAGAACAGTGACCAATAGTATATTTGCATTGTCTTATCCCAATCTCAACCCATCCCATCTTTAACTTCAGAACCCTCAGTATTGTCAAAACCATTTTTGCACTGATTTTTCTCATTTGTTTTACAAAACCATAAGTTATTAGCGATTTTGAGTAACTAAAGTAAATCCCAGAAAGAAACAGAGTATCAACTATGTGAAGGATTACACTGGCCATGTAACTGTGAAGATTCCCGGTTGGCATCCTCCTCTTTTTCATAGTCATGAATATAGTATAATGAAACCAATCTGTCATTTTTAAAACTAAATTTCTGTTTTCATTTTCGCATCTATTTTGCAAAAACGCCTCTCACTAAAACCTCCATAACTTCTTCAATTTTATAGATAGAAATGACATTTCAACTCCCACTGATAACTAAGACTCTTAGCTACCTCCACATCCAAACAAGGAAGAGTGTATTTGACCCATATTCATCAAAAATCGCATAGTGTAATTTTGCCGCAAATTTTCAGTTTTCAAAGGTTTACACATGTCTTTTTTCCCATTCAAAGTGTTTCTCAACTCCCATCCTGATCTAAAGTGTGTACTGTTGTGTATCTTGTAGCTGCTGCTTGTTAGGACCTGTTTAGTGTTGCTTTCATAGGAATTTTTATCTATTTCGGCATTTTTGCCTACTTTGCATTGCTTTACCAAGCAAGTTACACCTGTCAGTTTAAAAGTGTCAATTTCCAAAAACAGTTTTCTATCTTGTTTGGGGAGGGAAGATTGCATATAAACTCTAGACCTTGTCTTTCATTCCTGAATACCTGCTGATTAATTACATATGTGTAGGATTGCTCATTTTTATTTTAAGAACTTTGCAGGGGGAAATATTAACCGAAACACTATCTGTTCAGAAACCAAAACTATTCTTTTTCCTGTGTTTTCTATTCTGCATTCCTATAAGTGAATTCAATTGCTTTACTTATTGTGAATTGTGTTGTCACTGCTTGGTGATTTCTGCTATATATATATTCAGTAAAAAAAACTTTGTTAAAGGGACGTTATGGTTAAGTTGCGCTACTAAAAACCTATGATATTCAGTGGGTGTTAGTCTTAGCAGTGCACGGTGGCGGCGCGAGTTATGGTTGCTTATCTTACCATAACTGTCGAATTTCAGGGGGTTTTCGGTTTTACTTTGAACCATAACGTCCCTTTAACAACGTTTTTTTCACTGAATTTCATAGGTTTTTAGTAGCGCAACTTAACCATAACGTCCCTTTAACAAAGTTTTTTTTACTGAATTTCATAGCTTTTTAGTAGCGCAACTTAACCATAACGTCCCTTTAACAAAGTTTATTCACTGAATTTCATAGGTTTTTAGTAGCACAATTTAACCATAATATCCCTGACTTCATATACATGTAACATAGAACATACTAACCCCCTCGTAGTGATTTTCATGTCCGCGGACTACCACCAGGTCCGCGGACACATCGAAAATCTGAGCGTGGTGAATGTAAATTTAAATATTGTGCCCCATTTCCCCTTTGAAGTTGGTTCTGAAAAGAGCCATTGTTTTTTTTTTACAGATGCTTGACAGACACCTGTTATTTTGTATTTTTTTCCTTGTTTTTTTTTCTTACTTTACTCCTAAAATCTTTACATAACCTTCTCCAAAGCAACCCTTACATTCCAAAATAGAAAGGCATTTCCCGTAAAAGATAAAGAAATGCCATCTTCTTTCAAATTAACAGATTACTGGCATCAATATTCTCATTGTTACAGAAGAACATAGCAGCTCTAAGCATGAAGGCACACATGCCTCGGTTGATGACACACCTAGCAATGTTTTGCTGAGGACAAAAAACTGAACTATTGTCCCATATTGCCCTAGGTAGTAATCCAGAAAAAATTACTTTTGCATTTGGAAGGATCTTCATTACGGCTTGAACCAAGCATTCCAAATCAGCCAACAAAGTAGGGGCACTGCCCAAATGGAAAGCACCATAGTGCAAAACTACCACATGCGGACTGTTCAACGTGGCCATATCCTCACAAACTTGTACAATTCCCTGTACATTGCAATCAGGCACAGTACTCCACACCACCTCCACTCCTTTCACATCAAAGTTCTTTGCAACATGCCTGCATTCAGCATACTGCTGTAAACCATGCACAAACATATCTCCGAGCACCAACACCCTGACTTTCTCCACTTCTGCCATCTTCACCACACACAGTCTCTTTCAACACAAATCCACAACCTCGACATCTGATTGGCTGATCCGTACAGTCTTCTTTCCATGTTGGATTTCCTGGAAAAACCCGGATGTAGCACGCCCTGTCCACGAACAGCTGTGATGTCCGCGGACGGCGTCCACTTTAATCTCTGTGTCATTCCCTCATTGCATACAGCTAAGCAATCACACAATACGAATAACGTCCTCAGAACACCCCCATTTTGTGAATTTTCGAACATTTCAGGACAATTATCATTTCATTATTCAACATATTAACATTACACATATTATACTTTCATCTTGTACTCTGCACACAATGCTATGTTTCTCCATTAGTAGCTCAGTATACAAGATAGAATCCCATAATACAAAGCTATTTATATCAATGCATCATTCAAAGCACTAATAACGGTATGATATTTATTGCAATATCCTTGACACTTTTTTCGCAACATTATAATAAAAATCCCTAGTACACAAATTCCATGAAAAGTACATACACATGTGATGTCATCAGTGATTTCATCAATGATATTTGCGATGTCATCTTTGATGTCCTGGGTGTTAGTCTTAGCAGTGCACGGTGGTGGCGCGAGTTATTTTTCATAGCTTACCATAACTTGTGATTTTCAGGGGTCTTTCGGCTGTACTTAAAACCATAACGTCCTTTAAACTTTTTTTAATATCACACAAAAAATATACAATCATGGCGTGCAAAAACCAACTTCTACATATGGCTTTACACAGAATGTTGCAAAGTAAGAATTTATGCTTGTTCACAGTGAAGGTCAGCTGCTTCCATTTTTTTCACGGGCCCCGGAGAGGCTCACGAAGCGGACTATAAGGTTGTATTGTGTTTTGACCTTGACAGACAGAGATTGTGATGAAAGGCTTCTCTTGAAGGAGTGTTGCTAAAACGTAAGAGAAGATAAGGATGAAATTCATGAAACAAAACCACTTTAATATATTATATCACTATGCGAAAGATCGTTGGCACACGCAGAGTCGTATTTTGGGACTGCACGACTCGTAGACAATGGAAATTGCAATTGTACTGTAAGTAACCCTTTAGATTATTTTATACCAAATATAATTACAATAGCGTAGCATTAAAGACCGCTCAAGTTGAACTTGTTCGTTAAAAGTGGCATAATGTTTTCTACCACGCACTATCACCGCCGAATTGATCCCCTGTTGTTTAGAGGGCTCTGAAAAAGGCAGACGACACAGGGTGGGTTAATACAAATAATTTAACCGGTCTATAGGCGGTCAAGCGCTCTACTCGCTGTGCCACTTCACTGTAGCCTGTCAAATGGCACAGCGAGTACAACGCTCGCTTTGACATCCGTGCAGAGCTTGCTAACGCAAGTTCGAATCCCGGCAAGGTCAAACTCAGCCTTTCATCCTTCCGTGGTCGATAAATGAGCACCACACACCGTGGTTAATAATAAGCACCGCTTAGATACCTCACAGTTCTTAGCGCTATATGAATGGGAAAATATTATTATTAACATACTCCGTTGCACTATCTTCGATAGCAAATAGTTTCACGCCCTAATAAATAAAATGATGATTTTTAATGAAGATCGGCTGGTGAGAGTAATTTATGTTTTTTAAAACAGGTATGTGGCTCCATTTTGCCTATGCCACGATTTACAGACTCCAGCGGATGGGGTCTTCAACTGCCAGGTGCAGGTCCAAATATGCAACTTCATGACCCTCACCATTTTATGGGACAATCGCCAAGGACCAATATGCCCTTACGCAGTACTAGCGGCTACAAACAACAAACCAACCAATAGGGTGGTCTAATGGCTCGTTTTTGCAGCAACCTTCCGATTATCAGAGCGACCATTTACTGCTTATATCATAAACCAACAGCCTATCTACCGCAAAGGAACAACGCGTGGCTCCAAATAAACTTTTGCTGATCGACAGCAGAGACAATAGCAAATCGCTGAATATTCACTAAACGTTTCATGTGAAATAAATGTACTTTACCAAATGTACAATCCTGCTGTTTACTTTTAAACCAGAGTTTCATATTCCGAATTGTGGCGCACTGAGTTATAAGCTGATCTAACACCCTCTGTACCGCAAAGGAACATCGCGTGCCTCAACATGAACTTTTGCGGATCGACAACAAAGACAAATGCAAATTGCTGAATATTCTCTAAACATTTGATGTCAAATAAATGTACTTTACAAAATTTACAATCTTGCTGTTTGCTTTTAAATCACTGTTTCATATTCCGAATTGTGGCGCGCTGTGTTGTGACATAATATGTGTTGTCTTCTGGGTTCTGTGTGAAGTCACTTAGGACTGGAGAGGACTGGGCGCGTTTGATGACGCACCCTGTAACGTCACGGAGAGAGGCGGGGAATATGAATGCTTTGATAATATCAGGCTTAGGGGCGGGAGATATGATTTAGTGTCGCAAAAGCAAGTCAGCCAGGTCAATAGCGCCAGTCATAGGATTATCACATAATGTCGGCGCACACCAGCCGGATTTATCATTTCTTTAGTGGACAAAAACTCGGTTGACGCCCATAGGAAATTGTACTATTAGCGGACAAAAGGAGTGGTCTTAAAACACTTTCACCCTGACAACGAACAATACAAACAACGTTCTCAGAACACCCCCATTTTGTGTAATTGCAACCATTTCGGGACACCGCGAGTGTTCTTAGAACACATTCAACTAGACAGATTACAATATGGACAGCGTCCTGAGGACACCCCCAGTTTGTGTATTTACAAACAATTAAGTACACCGCGAGTGTTCATAGCTCATTTTTACCTTCCTTGCGAACAAAAATGACACATACTCCGTCCTCTAAACAACCCACCATTTAGTTTATTTACAAAATGTCAGAACAGCCGTGTTCTCCGCGGAAAAATCAAACGCAACAAAAACATCTAGCACATAAATAAAATACAACTTTGAACCTATCTCATACTCCCCCATCCTCCCCAAAGACTTCTACACACCAACACACTCTACTAAATACACATTTTGAACAAACTTTCACCGCGCTGTCCGCGGACGTCCGCAAATGCAAGATGGCGGGCGCGACAGAAAATCTGACGCGCATCACGCACCACGCCGCCCAATCAGTGAACACGTCGCATGTCCGCGGACATGACGCGAGCCGCTGGGCCAATCGGGGTGCTGTCCGCGGAGCGAACAGGGAAGTCCGTCCGCGAAGCGAACACAGATATCACTAATTTTTTTGCCTTACATTTTGGTCATTTTTTAAAAAACTACTGGACGGATTTACACCAAATTTGCAAAAGCGCGCTTTTGGGACCAGGCCGCCGCTCCTGCCACAGATTTGGTGTAAATCTGTCCAGCGGTTCGGGCTGTAGACCATTCAGTCTATGGGGAAAAAAAAAGTTTTGGGAGCCCCCCTATAACTTTCCCCCCCCTGGACGAATCCTCACCAACCTTTGAAAAACAATTTAGAGTCAGCCATATACTTTCTTTGCAAAGTTTGGTGAGGATTCGTCCAGGGGGAGCGAAGTTATAAGCCGCCCAAAAAGTGCTCTTCCTATGGAAACACCAACTTAACCATATCTATATATATATATATATATATATATATATATATATATATATATATATATATATATATATATATATACACTTTTGTGTGATTTGAATATTTAATAATTAAATACATCTTTACCTTTACAAACTAGCCTGATTCCTGATTTCCTGATCCAGTGTGACCTGGGGTTTTTTGAGAAGGGTGTGATCTGAGTGGTATATCATTCAGGATATTGAACTTATAGACACAAATAAATAAGTATTTTATTGCACACTACATGCTAGGCGAGACCTGTGTGTGTGCCTGATCGAAATTCTTAACACTGTCTAGGGGCAGAGTAAACTCCAAGAATAAGCCATAACTAATTGTGGTATGGTGACTTATACAAGTTCACAATTATTAAAAACACATCAAATTGGTTGGTATTATACAAGTGCCCACCCTGTGAGACAAGTTAGCTATGTGAAGGTTATGTGGATTCATGGCTACCCTGCCTGTGCACACTTCAGCAAGTATGACAATAGGCAGAAAGCTGATCTCTGGCAAGAAGGGTAACATCTCCCCTGAAGCCCATGAGCTCTCACAAGAAAATGTGCTGATTCCGAGGTCTCTGAAATACGCTTGTGTGCTCCCTTCATTGAAGAAGCCCTCATTGGACCCTGCTGTCCTGGCTAATTTTCGACCCATCTCCCTTCCTCCATCCCTGATGAAAGTTCTTCAGGCACTGGTTTCTCCCCTTTTGTCATCTTTTATAGAATCCTCTGGCTACTTTGATATACTTCAGTCTGGCTTCTGCATATTATTTGATGACCTCACCTGCCTAGTCTATCAGGGCGGTGTGGGATCTTTGCTCTTACTAGACTTGTCGGCCACTTTTGACACAGTTGATCACTCTACTCTGATCTCTCGCTTGTCGAGTGTGGGCCAGGGAGGCCAGGTATTGAACTGGTTTGCAGATTTTCTCACTGACTGGTCTCAATCTTTCTTTTTACCTACGTTCTGCTCTCAATCTATCACATTGTTTTGCGGATTTCCGCAAGGATCTGTGCTACCTCCTATGCTTTCCAATATTCACATCCACCCTCTTCTCCTTCTTATCATATCACATGGCTTCCGCTTCTATTCCTATGCGGATGATATGCAGATCTTGGTACATTTAGATCTCTCTCGTCCCAAAACTGGGACTGTCTTGAGGACCTGAGTGCCTGGATGCCAACTAACTCCCTTAAACTAAATGGCAGCAAAACAGAACTCCTGGTGGTTGGGACAACCAGCCCTCTCAACTATTGGACCTCTCACTTTTGGCCTACCATTCTTGGCCAGTTTTCCTCGCGTTCCCTTACAGTAAGAAATGTGGGGATTAAGTTTTCATCTTCGCTTACGATGACTGAGCAGGTGGGCACAGTCTGCAAAGCTGGCCACTTTAAACTACGTACGCTGAGGAAGGTTTGTCAGGTGTCTTGAACCACTTTTCAATTATTATGCAACATTTGGTGCTGTGGGCTTAGAAAATCCAAGATGGCCGAAAAGCCCACTATTGCGCCAGAATCCAGGAAAACCGCGCAGTTTTTGCGCACACCAAAATGGTCGCCTGACCTGCCACCCACCAGTGCGAGCGTGATGGGCCAGAAGCACCATTAGTGAAACGTGGTGCCAAAGGAAAAACAGCAGTGCCTGTTAGCTCAAAAAAGCGCATTGAAATCACCTTTGTTTCTCTGAAATACAAGCTCAAAATGCCTATTTCAAACATTGCAAGATATTCAAAAATCTTACTGAACTCCAGCAGACGTCTGGTAGAATGAAGTCTTGTGTGTATACCAAATCTGGAAAAGATGAAGAGCCTAAAATAATGTTCATAACAAAACTGGCTGAGCTGTGGATGTCAGCAGCTTAAGTGAAATGGGATTAAAGCCACTAAAATCGAAATGTTTAAAATAAATGAGTGACCTACTTTTGAGTGTCACATAGGTTGCAACTGTTTCAATGTCATAGTTTTGAACTTAGAATCAGCGTTCTAGCTGCATGTGTCAAAATTGTAAGTTTGATTTGAATGAAGAAAATTGGGAACAGAAGTGACCGTTGGCTGAAGCCTGGCTTAAAGGGACTGAATTCTGCCCGGCAACTACCCCCCGACAGGAGTTGAAACTTGCCCAGCAACTGTATTCACAGGCCTGGCCTCCCTTCTGCTGCCCCACCAAAAGGATATCACACCTCTCTGATTGAATCAGGGCAGGGGTGCCTGGGACTGCAGGAAAACAGAACAATAAACTTCCCTTTGCTCCAAGAAATTTCTGAATCAGGGGGTCGTAAATGGCCTCCTCTTGGAAGGAAATGGGATGGGCACTGCCTCTGTGAGCCAGCTGAGCTTGGAGGAAGTGGAGAAACCAGAAATTCCCCCATGTGCTTTGGGAAACCACACCCCTATGGGCCAGAGTATAATTTTAGAAAGATGAATAATAAATAATTGTCAAAATGATATCAATAATATCATGATTCCTGTGATTTTTCTGTGCACATTTTAAGAAGTGTTAGGACTCTGTGGTATGTTCTGGGGGGCAGTAGCGGAAATTAGGGTATCACTCCAAATGTATGTATGTTAAAAATCTGACACTTCATCATCTGATGCCCATATTCCTTGCACAGATTTGTGTACATTCTGGAAAAGTTTAGAGGTTGTGTTCTGGATGAAAAGGGCAGAATTCTGTCAGAAGTGGGCACAACATCTTACAAAGACAGGGATCGGAGGGTTTGGTGCTACAGAAAATATGTTAACTGGACATATAATATTAGAAAAATTGTACATATGCATTTAAGTCAAAAAGGGGATAGTTCTTTCTGTATGCCATAAAAAGGATGCTGGATGACTCACAATTCAGTTCCCCAGTCAGGCAACAGAGAATCCTATAGCATATCAGGATCCTCAGAGGGTTGGGCATAGAAAGTCAGCCTTCCCACCCACTTTCAAAAGACATAAAAAGACCCATTGAGACCCAGTTAGAGACTTCTCTTTCCACTTCCTTGCGAAGCACTTTGCCGGACGACTTCAAATCCAGACAATATTCAGAGACCAAAACTTAGAATCCAGACTTCAGAACTTGTAGCAGAGAGGCCTAGTCCACAAGCTGAATCCTTCAGAGGCCTCAGAATCCATCAACCTAAGCAAACTATTCAACAGCAGGGCAAGCTGTTTGATTCTGGCTAGAACCCTGTGCCAGAACCCAGAAAGCAGAGCTGTATCCAGACTGCTGTGCGGTGCCGATAGAAGACCAGACCCAGACCAGACCGCTGTGCAGTGCCAGAACTTTTGCCAGAACCAGAGATTCAGACCAGCAGAGCAGAGAGAACCGCAGCGAAACCTGTTGACTAGATCTGTGACGAGGCCCATTCCTTCCAAATTTATAGTGTGAGTACCCACAGAACTGTGCATAGTCATCTCTTAGTTTAAAATAATCTAATTCAAACCATTTCAACCTGTCCAGAACTGCATCATAAGAAATTGTGTGTCCATTCTGTGATTTAAACCTGCGAAAGTGTCATTTGCCATTCTGAATCATTATTTCATTTCTGAAATCTACCTCCACAAAATCGTCTGTGCTAGGAACAAGATTTAACTTTCATTTTAAAGCTAAGATCCTCAGCTTTCCAACAAGCCGTAAACTGACTTTCTACTCCTTATAGTTTTTCCGTAATCGCGCTCGACGCACTCGAAAAAAGTGCCGCGAATTGCAATTTAATCAAATTTCTCCACCTGTCAAAATAGCTGTCTCTTGCTTGCATTGCTGAAATTCGTTTTCAACCTGATAATCCCTCATGAATCATTGCTATTGTTTACCTTTACTAATTCAAAGTAGCTGTCACCTACCCTGAATCTCCTGTAGGGAAATAAAATCATTTTTAGCGTATTTTCACTTCATTACAAATCACATTAAAAGTAATTCTGCATGTTTTAAAAGTATACCGGTTGCTCTAAGCTTTCGAGGGGGGGGGGGAACTAGAATTTGTATTGCATTTGATTATATTACTGAACATTGTGTGCTCCCTTCCATCTTCTTATATTGCATAGGGGGGAGTGAATTGTCAAAAGAAAAAGTGATCATATTATCTCTTGCGGAAACCATCTCAGTTATTTCTGTGCTGCATTCTTTTCCATCGTTGCATTTCCTTGAACCCATAAAAGCATTCTCAGCTACTTTATCCTATCTATACCAACTCCTAAGTAATTTAAAAAAAGTGTGCTATTGTAATATTATCCATTGTTGATCACTGTCATATTCATAAGTGTGCTATCAAATATTAATTTATTTATAAAAGTGTGATATATATCTTGTTTAATTTTTCAAATAAATATTTTAATTTGCAAAACAAACCTACTTCTTGGCTCAGTAAGGTCAGGGGGATTCAAAGAGAGGGGCGTTATACAAGGGTTTATCATCCAGATCTATGAACTTGTCATAAAAATATATAAATAAGGGCTTCCATTGGGCATCCCAGACTAGGCATTGACTCAGTTGGAGTGCTGAATTGTCGCTTAACAGGTTCTCCCCTTCATCCCTTCATCCCGATCATCTCTATGCCCCTGTAATAGGAGCCCATGTTCTTAGTACAGATGATTATTGTAACTCACTGTACTTAGGCCAAACTCGTTACTTGCTAAATCGTATTCAAATGTTCCGGAACACAGCAGTTCGAGCAATACTCAGTCCCCCGACCATATGACCCCACTTCTGAAACAAGTGCACTTGCTTCCATTGAACAACAGATCCTGTTTAAATCTATGTGCCTGGTTCACCGATCCTTCTATAAGGTGGGAGCAGAGTATCTACAGGAGAAATGTGTTCATTATATCCCTGCTCGCCCTCTACGCTCACAGGCTGCCTTACTTATTTTGGTTCCCCGTGTTAAATGAGTGTGAACCGGTGGACATGCCTTTTCTGTGGCAGCTGCTAAAGCCTGGAACCAACTACCATGGGCACTTCGTGCGATCGCCAACCATCTAGCCTTCAGGCGTGCCCTGAAGACACTTCTTTTCTAATCTGGATTTGCCTCACCTGCTCCTACTAGCGCCAAGATGCCTTGGGCGTATGTTGCACTTTATAAGATCACATAATATAACAAGATCTCCTGTGATAAATTCTTCAAAGAGGCACAAACATAGGAACCCCGAGCATCACAACAGGGTGCTGCACACCAAAGTGCTATTGAAGCGGAAGGCTTGAGAAGGGAGCAGGGCTAGAGTAGCCAAAAGGGGACCTATAAGGGTTTCACCATATTGATTATCTTTATGGCTCACTTTCCAGCCTGCCCCCATATTTTCCTGCAGAACAAGGCACTCTGCATGATACAAGAAGGCAAAGGTCACTTGTTAAACCAACATGGTTTGTACCACTTACAGCAATCTTGCTTCTGTTCATTTCCTTGTTACATTTTGCCTTCACAAGGAAGGGGTCTCCCTCTCCTTTTCTTATTTGCTTTGGACCTACAAGAAGCTAAGAAGAATTGATTGGCCCGCTAATGGGAGTTCTCCCCATTCCTCTATACTCTGTCCCCTAATAATCCCTGGGGAACATTGGGGACAACCTTATGTGGACTTTCAATATAGCTGCACTGGAACAAGGCTCCTCGCTGTAGTTGTAGGAACCTCTGCTGGTGCCAGGCAACCTTCCAGGACTGAAAGCAAGGGATAAGAAGGACTCAACTTCTCCTAGAGTCTCTGGAGTGGGACTCAGCACACCTTGAGAAGCCCAAAGCAGTGTCTACTACTTCAAGACATGTCCACATTGATTCAACTTTGTTTGGGTCCTTCGAACCACACAGGATCCATCGTGCTGCCTTTGCTATACTCGTCAAACTTCGAACAACCACTTACATCCTTCAAATTGGTCCAAAGCTGCTTCGCACCAGCAGTGCTCATCACTGTTTCAGCTGGAACAACAGGTCACCATAGTGGAAGGATTCAACCCACCACCTCCATTGAGCAAAGCAATGAACCAAAAGGACCTTCACATCGAGCTGTCGCGGGCCTCAACCTACTGGAGGCCTCATGTCACATGCTGACTCAGCCCGGTGTTACTCACCATCTCGATCTACCTTGACCATCGAACTGACCTTCTAGATTAATTGAACAACACTGCATGAATACTGCATTGCAATGTACAGACAGACACCTTGCACTCATTGCAACTTGTTGCACTTGAATACAGTTCAACCTACAAGAACATTACCTATAAGCTCTATTCAAACCACTCAAGAACAGAATAAGCTACTGTTGAGAGGCCCAGACCCCCTGGCCCACTTTTGTGATCACAGAGACCCATAAACCACCCTCTTGCACATGTTTTTCCGATTGAAATATCATTTTCAAAATGACATTGCTGCAATGTTTTTCTTATACACCCCAGCTCCAGTGCCCAGAGCATGAACATGGGTGGGGTTTTATTGGTGTTCTTGTATGTAGTTAATTGCATATGTGTATGTTTAATAACAGTATATTTATTTGGATAGTGTCTTGATCAGACATTCATTCATTTTGAAGGTTTTTTACTAATGTTGTTTGGGTTTCTACTGTTAGCACATTGACACCCTCTTAAGAGTACAGCCTGTCCTCGGCCCATGCTATCCCAAAAGGCAAAGGAGGTATATCTCTTGACTGTGCCTGATTTCACTTTATGATTACTTTCACTGTTGCTTTGTAGTATTGGCAGACTAAAAATGCACTTTAGCCAACACTTATCATGGTAATGCAGCATAGCAGTAGTCATTGTGTTACAATCTACCTCCGTGTCTGGAATCAATGCTGTCTCTGTTACGTACATGCCAGAGGACAATGATTTATATGTATGCCATACTCTGATGGTGAATATTTCTAAACCCTCCTCAAAAGCATTGTCTATCTTATTCATTAGGTCTTTACTAATTAAGAACACAGTATCCAAAGTCCATCTTTGTACCCTCTTGCCTTTATGTTCTACAGCAAGTTTCAGCACCAGAAGTAAAAAGTGTGGTTTGATAAATGATTTACTTCATCGCATGGTCCATAGAGAAAAAAAATCTATGTTGACATAACATTTAGGTCTATGTGAGTATAAGATGAAATGAGTCATTGGGCTTTGTATTTCTCTAAGTGTCAAAAAAGTGAAACTCCTCCTTTAATTCACAGACCGCTAAATGGACTGTGGGGATCAGAGGTCACCATTGTTGGATTTGCCAATTTCCAATGGTGGTAAACTCCCATCCCCTGCCAGGATGTACTCTTCAAACATTCCTAACATTTTGACCATCAGTAGTTGAAAGCACTGAGGTTCATCCATATTTGGGCAATATTTGCAGCTCAAAGCAATATGGCACATAACTTTTTTGATTTGGCAAGGAATAAATCTCCACATTTATCTCACTTAAAATGTAAAATAGTTACTACTTTTGAAGCAAAATAGCTGTGCCCTGGGTTTGGTAACATTTGATGGTAAATTGGGATTGGATGGCTTGTTTGGAACCTACTTTGCTATCCCCTTACTAAATGAGCCACAGGAAGGACCTGATTCACAGAAGCGATATATAATGGCGCAATCCCATAGGAAAATGCTTTGGGAATCAGGCCCTAAGTTTTAAAATAATAGCCTTCCCAGAATAACATATGCCATTCTAGCAGATCTTAAATGTCAATAAGGTCACTACTGTCCCCCTTTTTAAATATCGGAAATTTCCACTGATCACTTCCTGGAAGGGGCGTAGGTCTCTTTGACTTATTAACGGTCATTGAAAAGGCTAAACATATAGGTAACTTTCTTCTTTTGAATTTGAAAGGCATATTTGTATCAGATGTAATGAGGAGAATGTGCGGTATTAGAACGATATCTTAATTCCACCTATTGCTCGGACCTCTATGATGTGCCTTTTTTAATTGTCAACCTTGATCCATTACAGAGTCCTTGTGATGGCATAAGATATACTTTAAGAAGTATTCGGGCCAAATTAATGGGGCACACTTTACCCGCCAGGCAGCAGCAGCGACAGTAGTAAAGTGTACATGGTATCCAGTGATAAAGTCACTGATGAAAAAGTCGCCAGGAGTTGACATTTCCCCAAATGTGCATCGTACCCCTAATATTCTAGGACTTGACGTTACAATAAATATGTTGGGGAAGGCATTTAGGGGTTCAGGAAAAAAACACTGTCCTGCCAACTTTTTCCCAGGCAAGATTATCAGACAGAACCGTGTATTTCTAATTGAAGCAAATTGGAACTGTCTGTCTACCATGCATAGAGTCAATACTAAGATCTCAGTTACTGCAATTAGGGGGATACACATGAATGAAACTGCACCGAGCTAAAGGAAATTGTTTCTCTCTCCAATGCAGGGGTTGGCAATCTTTTGTTTTCTAGATGCTTTGGGCTACAATTCTACAAGTCATAGCCAAAAAAATCTGTAGAGGCACTGAAAGGTTTGCAAGCAATACCATAAAATGTATTATTACAGATTAAGACATAAAGCCATGTGTACCAAATGCCCGAAGCCACCTGAGTAGCGGATGCCCATGTGCAGGACCTCAGAATGTAGTTCATCATGTAAAATGCCATTGGCCGCTTGCTTAGGTGACATGCTTAGGTGACATGCTTACGGGACATGATTCGATCAGTCTGTTTCAAGCATAAACTGGATACTACGTCAAATATACCCTGCGCCAGTATCTAGTCCGTTAGCTTATCATTTCTGGAAAAACATAATAAAACATTAAACAAATACAAGGGAGTAAGTAAAGGTATTTAAGGTAGTGCTCCTAAAAAAAATGCATTTTTCCATCCATACAAACTAATGTTACTTTTAATCATAAGTGAATCTCATTTGTTGAAACTTGGCAAAATGGTTGTGAAAAAAAAACATGTTTGTAATGAATGAATAGGCATTCAAATTGTAAAGAATGGAGTGATTTAATACGCAAAATTCTTCCTTTGATTTATTCTGCTGTGACGTAGTGTCGGAAAAGCCCAGGTGCATGAATACTCCTAAAATGCAAATCACTTACTTGGCACCAAAGAACTCCGTTCCTCGCCGACCTTCCTACTGTCAAAACCCTCAAGTTGCCATTTATAGCATGTTCTCTATGAAAGTAAGAGCTACTGCGCTTCCAGTGTTTAAAGTCCTCCTCGTTATCTCCACCACTTATGGCTTGCCTAGGGACAGGCCATTTCCCAAGGAGACTGCAAGGTCGTTAATTAGCACATGTCTTGTCAATCAGAGAGGATGTTCAGCGTTCTGACTGGGCATGGCTGATAACGCAAATGCCCTTTGCAGTTGCTGGAAAGAACAGGCTTCAAATCAACCAGGCATTTTCCGTTCGGGGTAGAGAATGTTTACGTATAGCTGTGCTATTCTCATTTTCCAATGCGCAACAGTTGAGAAAGAAGTCATTAGTCAGCAGAGATAATCTGAATGCGGGGATCATTTTCCCTGTTGTAAAATATCATTAGTTATTACTTGTTTCCAGTTTTCACAAAGCGCAGTACGCCGCTGTGCAAGTGGTTCCTCCAGGGTAATAAGGCAAAATATATGTTGCCATATTGTTTGGATAAATTAAATAAAAATAAAGGAATCGTATTTCATACAACAATTTTGAAAGTTGCTTTTAAGCAATGTTTCCTGTTACGCTTACACCCTCCTCCTAGAAAAACAATGAACATCCCTGTGGCTTGTGAATGGAGTCTCGAGCCCCTTCATTTACGCCCAGGGGTCTTCGAAAAACGAGCTCCAGACTGTTATATTTTGACATATTTGTTGACATAAACATTGCCCACTTGTAAATGTACTGTAAAAAAAAAATAAAAAAAAAACAGTTAACTAGTAGTTCTTAATTGATTAATCAAAGTTCCTGGTAAAAAAGTGTCTTCATGGCGTGATTTATGGCTAATGATAAATCTACTTAACTGTGCATTCTGGGATGAGTAATCACGCAAAATGGACTGTCAGTAACAGTATAAGTTTGCGCTTATTAATAACATTATTTGACCTTGAAAGGTCTGACGCAACATCATTTTGTAGAAATAAAAAAAAATAACAATGATAAATCATTGCTGTCCAGAAGTGGAAGGGAACACTAATGATTAAAACAGCCACCCTGAACTTAAACCACATCTCAAAGGCTGAGAGGAGCACTGTGCTCATCTAACAGGATCAGATGTATAGTTGCATTTAATCATGTTAATGCCAATAAGCAATATGAGGAAGAAGTAAGCACTTTTTCAAATATATTTAAAAGTAAATAACTTAAGTTGTTGTTTAGTGTATCGATGCACACAATTATTATATGGAAAGCAACAATTTTCAAAAGATTAACATTTTAAAAGCTTGGAGTTGTTCTTTTGAAGTGATCTCCTGTACTGTAAGTCAATGAAGTAAACATGTATGAGGGACTACTGGAAATTCTATGAGTGGGATGTGCACCCCGCCCTAAGAGCAAATGCACATATTGTCAATTTGTGTACTGCCAGATAGGTGTGTGTCTTTGATATGTTATTGCCAAGTGCCGGCAAGTTGGTCTGAATGACAATTAGATTAATAGGTATTTTCTAACACAATAGGGAACTATCAGATTCTTCTCATGCCTTTTGGCTTGACCACAATCATGTAGATAGGCTAATCCTTGCTCCATGGGACTTTTTCTTTTGGCCAGATCTGATTTGTACAGGTAACCCTCCCTTGAAAGAATCCAGGAAGTACTCCTTGAGTTAGAGACATTCCCCTTTTGTATCCAGTCATTCTGCAAGTATTAAAGATGCTAATGGGAGGTCTCAACTATATATGTTCCCCATGGAACAATGCACAGTAGTTTTACAACACCCATACCATTGCCAACAGTGATTTCTCACATTCATTAAATTGTACCTGCATGGGTGAAAATATTGTGTTTGTTTTAAGTGAACATTTTATTAACCTGGTCATGTTTCTGGTTCAGGACCAGAGTTAAACAGATATGTGAACATCCAGCAAGAATTCCTTATTTTTGATTGGCTTTTTCAGTTTTTTCACAGACTATGTATGTATGTCTCTCCACTCTCACTAGACCCATCCCTTCAAAAGATGGACAAAGATTTGAGGGATGGCAGCACACTCATCTATGAGCATACCACTATAGTTAGTCCTAAAATGCCACATAATTCGTGTTGGTTTGTGGCATTCTTAAATTTCAGTAGAGCTTCAATCTTCTTTTCCGAGGTTTACACCAATATTTTACATTTTCATTGATAGGTAATACACATAAACCAAATGCCCTCTTTCTACAAGGTCAGGCATGAGCTTACGTAGGAAGATATTGGACTCATTTACACTATTAATGCACCCAAATGAAGTTCTAGTCCATGCATAATGATGCCCCCTAAAGCTAGAGGCAGTTTTATATTGGTATTCACGGAGTACCAAGACAGCCCATCCATTATCCATTAGTCAAATCGAGGACAGTATTCACTTTTAAACCCTGGATCTGTGCAAGGCCAAGAGCAATATAAGGAAGAGGCCCACTGTGACATAAGCACTTTCTTATTTAATTTTCTTTGGTCTGCACAGAGTCGCCCTTGCTCATTGGGTTTCAATATTCCTAGTACTGGATTATTAAAAGTACTGTTGATTGGTAAAATAATCCCACATGATTCCAAGTTCTTAATAATCTCTTTGAGTGATTCCATGGATGCTAGAGATAACCAGTATTGTTTTACAAACACTGTTGCTATACTACGGTCCATAGGTATAGTTTTGTAATGAAGAGAAGTATGCCCACAATCATTTGAATGAATCTATAGAGAAAACCTTCTGCAAATCCATAAATATTTGTCCTAATATTTGTTTCTGCTCTTCTGCCTCACAAGTATATGCCATACTGATCTGTTATTCTACCATCTGGTGGAAGTCTGAAAATATTTCTGGGATGGCTATTTCTGAATTAACTTCTAATTGGGTTGAAAGCTCTTTATTTATGTCGTTAATTGGGTAGTTCATTCCTTAGCACTGAGATAGTTACTTGTTACTTTAAACTCTATCTCATGTTGTAGCATCGTACAGGTAAAATCCTCCACTCCATAAGGACATAGGGAGTACACCATAAAATTCTCCCCTTGTCGAGTATGAATATTTTTTGGTCAGTTACCATCATTATTGTCATGGGGGACACATAATATTATTAGGTACATCTATGGAAAATCATTTAGAATCAACAGCCATACCAATGGTGGTGTCAGTGGATAATATAATGTGTTGGTGATTATTATTATCAACCAGTATTTGGATTGTGTCATTTTTTAGATCTACTAATAGGGTTTGTTGTAGAAACAGGGCTTGGGGGCCAAACAACAGTATTTCAATGAACAAAAGCTTCTTCATAATACAAGGCTGTCCTTTTTTCATTTTTACTGGGAATGTATGTTGCTGCATATTTACTGCAATAGTCTTTGATTTCAACTTCAGCAGCACAACGCAGCAAATCGGCTGATTGAAATGCATTTTCTAGATCATTGATGTCCATCGGTTTACCACAATTTGAGACTGAACTTGTTATAAATACGTTGATTGTGAATTGGTGCATTGTGTTAATGCCAATATAAACAGAAAAGACATATTTTGTTACCCTACAATTATGGTTTACTTTTTTTATTTCCAATCTGGATCTCTAGCATGCACCTGCTGGTAACCATGTGTTTTAAATCTATCGCATAAAGTACAGATTTAGCAATAAGATTAAATGTGGCAATCCTTTTTTTTATTATTTTTTGTAAATTCCTGAGCAAATATTCATCAGTAGAGCTTATTTCTTCAGTTAAGCACACTTATGGGAGAACTGTTTCCTTACCTTCATTGAGTTGACTAAGGAAGCATATGACTTCACCTTTTCTTTTTAAAGGAGCTAAACTGCTCATTCTGTTTTCCGAGTTATGTTCTGGTTGAACTTGTTCTTTGCTGGAGGTTTTCCATTGGTACAATTTCAGGGAATTTCACTCCAGAGTGGAGAACCACTTATTATTTGGAGGAATATGTATTCTCAAGTTCTCTGGAAGTCCCTTCACTTTCATCTTGTTCATTGAAAGATATGATTGTGATGTCTGGGACTTGAATGTTTTGGAAATGAATGTATACTTGGCCAGGATGTTTTTCAATCAAATGGCAGGTTAGTACTTTATTTTAATTTGATCCAGCAGTGAGTTTTATCATGGGTGTTTTCCTAGGAACTAAACTGTTTCCCAGTAAAAACAGGTGTGCTCTGAGGATTCATGACAATTACTGGATGGGATTAGTCGATGTTGCTCTATTTTGAATTCTATTTCAGCAATCAAATCTACTCATATTGGTTTCCGACAACATTTTGAAGTTCTCCAAGATGAGATTTTAGAGAAATACAACAACCTTTCTCCTTTCTTTGGTTGACAGTCTCAAGCCCTTCTCCAGACAGCAAGGTTTATTGGGACTTTGTATCTACGAGTAATACTGTCTCTAAACTTAGACAGGCATGAAAAACCTGTCATCGTTCAACTCTAACTTACAAAGAAACTGTAAGAAAGCAGATAATTTAAATCATGTTTGGTGGATATTTTAAATTGTATATGCTTGATCTTGGGCAGTCCTATGAGGAGCATTCTCCCGAGGGTCAAGTTGAGGTGGGTTGGACAAAGACTGTGTAAAAATATAATCATATTTTGAGATTACATAAAGGATTGGTATTCCACTTTTTCTGTGGGTTCCATGTCTTTGCTACTTTTTTCATGGTGAGGCTTAGAAACACCTTTTGTTTTGAGGTTTCTGTCAAAATTACTAGATTGTGTTCATCTATTATTATGCTTTATTTGCTACTCTCTGTCTTTTAATTCAGATTCTTTGTGAGACATTTTTTTATTTGGAAGCTCTGTTCTTTTGGAAGAGGCATTACATCTGGGAAAGAAGAAACTTTTGGTTTCACCCCTTCAGATCTCCCGATCTTTGTTTCAAAGGCTGCTGGTGAGTTAACAGCACATTTGTAGCGCTCCTGCTGCTCCTTCGGGCAATCTTTAAAACTTGAGCAAGGCCCCCAGCCCCCCCTGCCCCCGCTTGCCTCCCCGTTCCCACCCGCACCCTCTTCCTGGTTCCCTCCCTCCCGCCTCCTGACCCGCCCATCCCGCTCCGGTTGGTCCTTAGGACCGTGTATGTTGGCCTAACGGCCTTGCAGAAGTCATGTACCCATCTTTGTTTCAAAGGCTGCTGGTGCGTTAACGGCGCATTTGTAGTGCTCCTGCTGCCCCTCCGGGCCATCTTTAAAACTTGAGCAAGGCCCCAGGCCCCCCTGTGCCCCACTTGCCTCCCCGTTCCCACCCCGCACCCTCTTCCTGGTTCCCTCCCTCCAGCCTCCGACCCGCCGCTCCTGCTCCGATTGGTCCTTAGGACGTGTATGTTGGCCTAAAGGCCTTGCAGAAGCTGTGTACCCATCTTTGTTTCAAAGGCTGCTGGTGAGTTAACAAAGCCTTTGTAGCACTCCTGCTGCCCCTCCGGGCCATCTTTAAAACTTGAGAAAGGCCCCATGCCCCCCTTGTCTCCCGCTTGCCTCCCCGTTCCCACCCCGCACCCTCTTCCTGGTTCCCTCCCTCCCACCTCCCGACCCGCCCATCCCACTCTGATTGGTCCTTAGGACCGTGTATGTTGGCCTAACGGCCTTGCAGAAGCCGTGTGCCCATCTTTGTTTCAAAGGCTGCTGGTGAGTTAACGGCACATTTTTAGTGCTCCTGCTGCCCCTCCGGGCCATCTTTAAAACTTGAGCAAGGCCCCCAGCCCCCCCTGTTCCCCGCTTGCCTCCCGGTTCCCACCCCGCACCCTCTTCCTGGTTCCCTCCCTCCCACCTCCCGACCCGCCCATCCCGCTCCGATTGGTCCTTAGGACCGTGTATGTTGGCCTAACGGCCTTGCAGAAGCTGTGTGCCCATCTTTGTTTCAAAGGCTGCTGGTGAGTTAATGGCACATTTGTAGCGCACCTGCTGCCCCTCCGGGCAATCTTTGAAACTTGAGCAAGGCCCAAAGGCTCCCATTGTCCCCCGCTTGCCTCCCCGTTCCCACCCCGCATCCTCTTCCTGCTTCCATCCATCCCGCCTACCGACCCAGCCATCCCGCTCCGGGATGTAAGTGTGGCAAGGGCAGGGTCAGAAGCAATTACTTCCCACCATACTACCCTACCACTCAACCTAGAAACTAAACCATTGTAAAATCTTCATATTGTGGCAGTATTACATCTAGGAGGGTGCATTTACAAACATGTCTGTGATATAATTGCATTCATAAAACATGAAAATAACCGTTGAAGCTAGAAGTGTGCCTAATAGCCTCACTGAGCCTCAAAGTTGAATTTAGAAGTGTGACCAATATCCTCTCTGTGAAAGTTGCATCTAGAAATGTGCCCAATAGCCTCCCTGTAAAGTTGAACTTAGAAGTGTGCCCAACATCCTCTCTGTGAAAGTTGCATCTAGAAGTGTGCCAAACATCCTCTCTGTGAAAGTTGCATCTAGAAGTGTGCCCAATAGCCTCTCTGTAAACTTGAATCTAGGAGTGCGCCCATTAGCCTCTCTGTGAAAGTTTCATCTAGAAGTGTGCCCAATAGCCTCTCTGTGAAAGTTGAATACAGAAGTGTGCCCAACATCCTCTCTGTGAAAGTTGAATCTAGAAGTGCGCCCATTAGTCTCTCTGTGAAAGTTGAATTCAGAAGTGTACCTAATAGCTTCTATGTGAAAGTTGAGTTTATAACTGGGCCCAAAAGCTTCTATGTTAAAGTTGGTTCTAGAAGTGTGCTCAATATCCTCTCTGTGAAAAGTTGAAATTAGAAGTGCGCCCAATATCCTCTGTGAAAAGTTGAATTTTGAAATGCACCCAATAGCCTCTCTGTGAAAGTTAAATTTTGAAGTGTGCAGAATATCCTCTGTGAAAAGTTGAATTTAAGAAGTGTGCCCAATAGCTGCTATGTGAAAGTTGAATTTAAGAATTGCGCCCAATAGCTTCTTTGTGAAAGTTGAGTTTAGAAGTGTGCCCAATAGCCTATCTGTGAAAGTTGAATTTAAGAAGTGTGCCCAATAGCTGCTATGTGAAAGTTGAACTTAGAAGTGTTCCCTATAGCCTATATGTGAAAGTTGAATTTAGAAGTGTGCCCAATAGCTTCTATGTGAAAGTTGAATGCAGAAGTGTGCCCAACATCCTCTCCGTGAAAGTTGCATCTAGAAGTGTGCCCAATAGCCTCTCTGTAAAGTTGAATCTAGAAGTGTGCCCATTAGCCTCTCTGTGAAAGTTTCATCTAGAAGTGTGCCCAATAGCCTCTCTGTGAAAGTTGAATGCAGAAGTGTGCCAAACATCCTCTCTGTGAATGTTGAATCTAGAAGTGCGCCCATTAGCCTCTCTGTGAAAGTTGAATTTGGAAGTGTACCTAATAGCTTCTATGTGAAAGTTGAGTTTATAACTGGGCCCAAAAGCTTCTATGTGAAAGTTGGTTCTAGAAGTGTGCTCGATATCCTCTCTGTGAAAAGTTGAAATTAGAAGTGCGCCCAATATCCTCTGTGAAAAGTTGAATTTTGAAGTGCACCCAATAGCCTTTCTGTGAAAGTTAAATTTTGAAGTGCGCCCAATATCCTCTGTGAAAAGTTGAATCTAGAAGTGCGCCCAATAGCCTCTCTGTGAAAGTTGAATTTAAGAATTGCGCCCAATAGCTTCTTTGTGAAAGTTGAATTTAGAAGTGTGCCCAATAGCCTGTCTGTGAAAGTTGAATTTAAGAAGTTGCCCAATAGCTGCTATGTGAAATTTGAACTTAGAAGTGTGCCCAATAGCCTCTATATGAAAGTTGAATTTAGAAGTGTGCCCAATAGCCTCTATGTGAAAGTTGAATTTAGAAGTGTGCCCAATAGCTTCTCTGTAAACGTTGTACTTAGAAGTGTGCCCAACATCCTCTCTGTGAAAGTTGAATTTAGAATTGCGCCCAATAGCCTCTCTGTGAAAGTTGAATTCAGAAGTGTGCCCAATAGCCTCTCTGTAAAAGTCAAACTTAGAAGTGTGCCCAACATCCTCTCTGTGAAAGTTGAATTTAGAAATGTGCCCAATAGCTTCCAGGTGAAAGTTGAATTTAGAAGTGTGCCGAATAGCTTCTATGTGAAAGTTGAATTTAGAAGTGTGCCCAATAGCTTCTATGTGAAAGTTGGTTCTAGAAGTGTGCTCAATATCCTCTCTCTGAAAAGTTGAAATCAGAAGTGTGCCCAATATCCTCTGTGAAAAGTTGAATTTATAAGTGCGCCCAATAGCTTCTATGTGAAAGTTGGTTCTAGAAGTGTGCTCAATATTCTCTCTCTGAAAAGTTGAAATTAGAAGTGTGCCCAATATCCTCTGTGAAAATTGAATTTATAAGTGCGACCAATAGCCTCTATGTGACAGTTGAATTTAGAAATGTGCGGAATAGCCTCTGTGTGAAAGTTGAATCTAGAAGTGCGCCCAATAGCCTCTATGTGGAAGTTGAATTTAAGAAGGGCGCCCAATAGCTTCTATGTGAAAGTTGAATGTAGAATTGTGCCCAATAACCTCTCTGTAAAAGTTTAACTTAGAAGTGTGCCCAACATCCTCTCTTTGAAAGTTGAATTTAGAAGTGCGCCCATTAGCCTCTTTGTGAAAGTTGAATACAGAAGTGTACCTAATAGCTTCTATGTGAAAGTTGAATTCAGAATTGTGCCCAACATCCTCTCTGTGAAAGTTGAATTTAGAAGTGCGCCCAATAGCCTCTCTGTGATAGTTGAATTCAGAAGTGCGGCCAATAGCTTCTATGTGAAAGCTGAGTTTAGAACTGGGCCCAAAAGCTTCTATGTGAAAGTTGGTTCTCAAAGTGTGCCCAATATCCTCTCTGTGAAAAGTTGAAAATAGAAGTGCGCCCAATATCCTCGGTGAAAAGTTGAATCTAGAAGTGTGCCAAATAGCCTGTCTGTGAAACTTGAATTCAAGAAGTGTTCCGAACAGTTGCTATTTTAAAGTTGAACTGAGAAGTGCGCCCAATAGCCTCTATGACAAAGTTGAATTTAGAAGTGTGCCCAATAGCTTCTCTGTAAAAGTTGAACTTACAAGTGTGCCCAACATACTTTCTTTGAAAGTTGAATTTAGAAGTGCTCCCAATAGCCTCTCTGTGAAAGTTGCATCTAGAAGTGTGCCCAATAGCCTCTCTGTGAAAGTTGAATGCAGAAGTGTGCCCAACATCCTCTCTGTGAAGGTTGAATCTAGAAGTGCGCCCATTAGCCTCTCTGTGAAAGTTGCATCTAGAAGTGTGCCCAATAGCCTCTCTGTGAAAGTTGAATGCAGAAGTGTGCCCAACATCCTCTCTGTGAAAGTTGAATCTAGATGTGCGCCATTAGCCTCTCTGTGAAAGTTGAATTCAGAAGTGTACCTAATAGCTTCTATGGGAAAGTTGAGTTTAGAACTGGGCCCAAAAGCTTCTATGTGAAAGTTGGTTCTAGAAGTGTACCCAATATCCTCTCTGTGAAAAGTTGAAATTAGAAGTGCGTCCAATATCCTCTGTGAAAAGTTGAATTTTGAAGTGCACCCAATAGCTTCTCTGTGAAAGTTGAATTTTGAAGTGTGCCCAATATGAACTGTCAAAAGTTGAATCTAGAAGTGCACCCAATAGCCTCTCTTTGAAAGTTGAATTTAAGAAGTGCGCCCAATAGCTTCTTTGTGAAAGTTTAATTTAGAAGTGTGCCCAATAGCCTCTCTGTGAAAGTTCAATTTAAAAAGTGTGCTCAATAGGTGCTATGTGAAAGTTGAACTTAGAAGTGCACCCAATAGCCTCTATGTGAAAGTTGAATTTAGAAATGTGCCCAATAGCCTCTCTGTAAAAGTCATACTTAGAAGTGTTCCCAACATCCTCTCTGGCAAAGTTGAACTTAGAAGTGCGCCCAATAGCCTCTCTTTGAAAGTTGAATTCAGAAGTGTGCCCAATAGCCTCTCTGTAAAAGTCATACTTAGAAGTGTTCCCAACATCCTCTCTGGGAAAGTTGAATTTAGAAATATGCCCAATAGCTTCCAGGTGAAAGTTGAATTTAGAAGTGTGCCCAATAGCTTCTATGTGAAAGTTGAATTTAGAAGTGTGCCCAATAGCCTCTCTGTGAAAGTTGAATTTAGAAGTGTGCCCAATAGCCTGTCTGTAAAAGTTGTACTTAGAAGTGTGCCCAACATCCTCTCTGTGAAAAAAAATGTTGAAATTAGAAGTGCGTCCAATATCCTCTGTGAAAGTTGAATTTAAGAAGTACGCCCAATAGCTTCTTCTTGAAAGTTGAATTTAGAAGTGTGCCCAATAGCCTCTCTGTGAAAGTTGAATTTAAGAACTGTGCTCAATAGGTGCTATGTGAAAGTTGAACTTAGAAGTGCACCCAATAGCCTCTATGTGAAAGTTGAATTTAGAAATGTGCCCAATAGCCTCTATGTGAAAGTTGAATTTAGAAGTGTGCCCAATAGCCTGTCTATAAAAGTTGTACTTAGAAGTGTGCCCAACTTCCTCTCTGTGAAAGTTGAACTTAGAAGTGCGCCCAATAGCCTCTCTGTGAAAGTTGAATTCAGACGTGCGCCCAATAGCCTCTCTTTGAAAGTTGAATTCAGAAGTGTGCCCAATAGCCTCTCTGTAAAAGTCGAACTTAGAAGTGTTCCCAACATCCTCTCTGTGAAAGTTGAATTTAGAAGTGTGCCCAATAGCTTCTATGTGAAAGTTGAATTTAGAATTGTGCCCAATAGCTTCTATGTGAAAGTTTGTTCTAGAAGTGTGCTCAATATCCTCTCTCTGAAAGGTTTACATTAGAGGTGTGCCCAATATCCTCTGTGAAAAGTTGAATTTAGAAGTGCGCCCAATAGCCTCTCTATGAAAATTGAAATTATAAAGTGGGCCCAATAGCTTCTATGTGAAAGTTGAATGTAGAAGTGTGCCCAATAGCCTCCCTGTAAACGTTTAACTTAGAATTGTGCCCAATAGCTTCTATGTGAAAGTTGAGTTTAGAACTGGGCCCAATAACTTCTATGTGAAAGTTGGTTCTAGAAGTGTGCCCATTAGCCTCTCTGTGAAAGTTCAATCTAGAAGTGCGCCAATAGCCTCTCTGTGATAGTTGAATTCAGAAGTGTACCTAATAGCTTCTATGGGAAAGTTGGTTCTAGAAGTGTGCCCAATATCCTCTCTGTGAAAAGTTGAAATTAGAAGTGCGTCCAATATCCTCTGTGAAAAGTTGAATTTTGAAGTGCACCCAATAGCCTCTCTATAAAAGTTGAATTTTGAAGTGTGCCCAATATCCTCTGTGAAAAGTTGAATCTAGAAGTGCGCCCAATAGCCTCTCTGTGAGAGTTGAAATTAAGAAGTGCGCCCAATAGCTTCTTTGTGAAAGTTGAATTTAGAAGTGTGCCCAATAGCCTCTCTGTGAAAGTTGAATTTAAGAAGTGTGCTCAATAGGTGGTAGGTGAAAGTTGAACTTAGAAGTGCACCCAATAGCCTCTATGTGAAAGTTGAATTTAGAAATGTGCCCAATAGCCTCTATGTGAAAGTTGAATTTAGAAGTGTGCCCAATAGCCTGTCTGTAAAATTTGTACTTGGAATTGTGCCCAACATCCTCTCTGTGGAAAAAAAATTGAAATTAGAAGTGCGTCCAATATCCTCTGTGAAAGTTGAATTTAAGAAGTGTGCTCAATAGCTTATTTGTGAAAGTTGAATTTAGAAGTGTGCCCAATAGCCTCTCTGTGAAAGTTGAATTTAAGAAGTGTGCCCAATAGGTGCTATGTGAAAGTTTTACTTAGAAGTGCACCCAATAGCCTCTATATGAAAGTTGAATTTAGAAATGTGCCCAATAGCCTCTATGTGAAAGTTGAATTTAGAAGTGTGCCCAATAGCCTGTCTGTAAAAGTTGTACTTAGAAGTCTGCCCAACATCCTCTCTGTGAAAGTTGAACTTAGAAGTGCGCCCAATAGCCTCTCTGTGAAAGTTGAATTCAGAAGTGTGCCCAATAGCCTCTCTTTGAAAGTTGAATTCAGAAGTGTGCCCAATAGCCTCTCTGTAAAAGTCGAACTTAGAAGTGTTCCCAACATCCTCTCTGTGAAAGTTGCATTTTGAAATGTTCCTAATAGCTTTCAGGTGAAAGTTGAATTTAGAAGTCTGCCCAATAGCTTCTATGTGAAAGTTGAATTTAGAAGTGTGCCCAATAGTCTCTCTGTGAAAGTTGAATTTAAGAAGGGCGCCCAATAGCTTCTGCGTGAAAGTTGAGTTTAGAACTGGGCCCAAACGCTTCTATGTGAAAGTTGGTTCTAGAAGTGCGCCCATTAGCCTCTTTGTGAAAGTTGAATTCAGAATTGTACCTAATAGCTTCTATGTGAAAGTTGAATTAAGAAGTGTACCCAACATCCTCTCTGTGAAAGTTGAACTTAGAAGTGCGCCCAATTGCCACTCTGTGATAGTTGAATTCAGACGTGTGCCCAATAGCTTCTATGTGAAAGTTGAGTTTAGAACTGGGCCCAAAAGCTTCTATGTGAAAGTTGGTTCTAGAAGTGTGCCCAATATCCTCTCTGTGAAAAGTTGAAATTAGAAGTGCTCCCAATATCCTTTGTGAAAAGTTGAATTTTGAAGTGCATCCAATAGCCTCTCTGTGAAAGTTGAATTTTGAAATGTGCCCAATATCCTCTGTGAAAAGTTGAATCTAGAAGTGCGCCCAATAGCCTCTCTGTGAAAGTTGAATTTAGAAGTTTCCCCAATAGCCTCTCTATGAAAATTGAATTTAAAGTGTGCCCAATGGCTTCTTTGTGAAAGTTGAATTTAAGAAGTGCGCCCAATAGCTTCTATGTGAAAGTTGAATGTAGAAGTGTGCCCAATAGCTTCCCTGTAAAAGTTTAACTTAGAAGTTTGCCCAATAGCTTCTATGTGAAAGTTGAGTTTAGAACTGGGCCCAAAAGCTTCTATGTGAAAGTTGGTTCTAGAAGTGTGTCCATTAGCCTCTCTGTGAAAGTAGAATTTAGAAATCTGCCCAATAGCGTCCAGGTGAAAGTTGAATTTAGAAGTGTGCCCAATAGCTTCTATGTGGAAGTTGGTTCCAGAAGTGTGCCCAATATCCCCTCTGTGAAAAGTCGAAATTAGATGTGCGTCCAATATCCTCTGTGAAAAGTTGAATTTTGAAGTGCACCCAATAGCCTCTCTGTGAAAGTTGAATTTTGAAGTGTGTCCAATATCCTCTGTCAAAAGTTGAATCTAGAAGTGCACCTAATAGCCTCTCTCTGAAAGTTGAATTTAAGAAGTGCGCTCAATAGCTTCTTTGTGAAAGTTGAATTTAGAAGTGTGTCCAATAGCCTCTCTGTGAAAGTTGATTTTAAAAAGTGTGCTCAATAGGTGCTATGTGAAAGTTGAACTTAGAAGTGCACCCAATAGCCTCTATGTGAAAGTTGAATTTAGAAATGTGCCCAATAGCCTGTCTGTAAAAGTTGTACTTAGAAGTCTGCCCAACATCCTCTCTGTGAAAGTTGAACTTAGAAGTGTGCCCAATAGCCTCTCTGTGAACGTTGAATTCAGAAGTGTGCCCAATAGCCTCTCTGTAAAAGTCATACTTAGAAGTGTTCCCAACATCCTCTCTGGGAAAGTTGAATTTAGAAATGTACCCAATAGCTTCCAGGTGAAAGTTGAATTTAGAAGTGTGCCCAATAGCTTCTATGTGAAAGTTGAATTTAGAAGTGTGCCCAATAGCCTCTCTGTGAAAGTTGAATTTAGAAGCGTGCCCAATAGCCTGTCTGTAAAAGTTGTACTTAGAAGTGTGCCCAACATCCTCTCTGTGAAAAAAGAAAGTTGAAATTAGAAGTGCGTCCAATATCCTCTGGAAAGTTGAATTTAAGAAGTACGCCCAATAGCTTCTTTGTGAAAGTTGAATTTAGAAGTGTGCCCAATAGCCTCTCTGTGAAAGTTGAATTTAAGAAGTGTGCTCAATAGGTGCTATGTGAAAGTTGAACTTAGAAGTGCACCCAATAGCCTCTATGTGAAAGTTGAATTTAGAAATGTGCCCAATAGCCTCTATGTGAAAGTTGAATTTAGAAGTGTGCCCAATAGCCTGTCTGTAAAAGTTGTACTTAGAAGTGTGCCCAACATCCTATCTGTGAAAGTTGAACTTAGAAGTGCGCCCAATAGCCTCTCTGTGAAAGTTGAATTCAGACGTGCGCCCAATAGCCTCTCTTTGAAAGTTAAATTCAGAAGTGTGCCCAATAGCCTCTCTGTAAAAGTCGAACTTAGAAGTGTTCCCAACATCCTCTCTGTGAAAGTTGAATTTAGAAGTGTGCCCAATAGCTTATTTGTAAAAGTTGAATTTAGAACTGTACCCAATAGCTTCTATGTGAAAGTTGGTTCTAGAAGTGTGCTCAATATCCTCTCTCTGAAAAGTTGACATTAGAAGTGTGCCCAATATCCTCTGTGAAAAGTTGAATTTAGAAGTGCGCCCAATAGCCTCTCTATGAAAATTGAAATTAAAAAGTGGGCCCAATAGCTTCCATGTGAAAGTTGAATGTAGAAGTGTGCCCAATAGCCTCCCTGTAAAAGTTTAACCTAGAAGTGTGCCCAATAGCTTCTATGTGAAACTTGAGTTTAGAACTGGGCCCAAAAGCTTCTATGTGAAAGTTGGTTTTAGATGTGTGCCCATTAGCCTCTCTGTGAAAGTTGAATTCAGATGTGTACCTAATAGCTTCTATGTGAAAGTTGAATTCAGAGGTGTGCCCAACATCATCTCTGTGAAAGTTGAATGTAGAAGTGTGCCTAATAGCCTCACTGTAAAAGTTTAACTTAGAAGTGTGCCCAATTGCTTCTATGTGAAAGTTGAGTTTAGAACTGGGCCCAAAAGCTTCTATGTGAAAGTTGGTTCTAGAAGTGCGCCCATTAGCCTCTCTGTGAAAGTTGAATTCAGAAGTGTACCTAATAGCTTCTATGTGAAAGTTGAATTCAGAAGTGTGCCCAACATCCTCTCTGTGAAATTTGAATTTAGAAGTGTTCCCAACATCCTCTCTGTGAAAGTTGAATTTAGAAGTGTGCCCAATAGCTTCTTTGTAAAAGTTGAATTTAGAACTGTACCCAATAGCTTCTATGTGAAAGTTGGTTCTAGAAGTGTGCTCAATATCCTCTCTCTGAAAAGTTGACATTAGAAGTGTGCCCAATATCCTCTGTGAAAAGTTGAATTTAGAAGTGCGCCCAATAGCCTCTCTATGAAAATTGAAATTAAAAAGTTGGCCCAATAGCTTCCATGTGAAAGTTGAATGTAGAAGTGTGCCCAATAGCCTCCCTGTAAAAGTTTAACCTAGAAGTGTGCCCAATAGCTTCTATGTGAAACTTGAGTTTAGAACTGGGCCCAAAAGCTTCTATGTGAAAGTTGGTTTTAGATGTGTGCCCATTAGCCTCTCTGTGAAAGTTGAATTCAGATGTGTACCTAATAGCTTCTATGTGAAAGTTGAATTCAGAAGTGTGCCCAACATCATCTCTGTGAAAGTTGAATGTAGAAGTGTGCCCAATAGCCTCCCTGTAAAAGTTTAACTTAGAAGTGTGCCCAATTGCTTCTATGTGAAAGTTGAGTTTAGAACTGGGCCCAAAAGCTTCTATGTGAAAGTTGGTTCTAGAAGTGCGCCCATTAGCCTCTCTGTGAAAGTTGAATTCAGAAGTGTACCTAATAGCTTCTATGTGAAAGTTGAATTCAGAAGTGTGCCCAACATCCTCTCTGTGAAATTTGAATTTAGAAATGTGCCCAATAGCTTCCAGGTGAATGTTGAATTTAGAAGTGTGCCCAATAGCTTCTATGTGAAAGTTGAATTTAGAAGTGTGCCCAATAGCCTCTCTGTGAAAGTTGAATTTAAGAAGTGCGCCCAATAGCTTCTATGTGAAAGTTGAATTTAGAAGTGTGCCCAGTAGCCTCTCTGTGAAAGTTGAATTTAAGAAGTGCGCCCAATAGCTTCTATGTGAAAGTTGAATTTAGAAGTGTGCCCAATAGCCTCTCTGTGAAAGTTGAATTTAAGAAGTGCGCCCAATAGCTTCTATGTGAAAGTTGAATTTAGAAGTGTGCCCAATAGCTTCTATGTGACAGTTGGTTCTAGAAGTGTGCTCAATATCCTATCTCTGAAAAGTTGAAATTAGAAGTGTGTCAAATATCCTCTGTGAAAGTTGAATTCAGAAGTGTACCTAATAGCTTCTATGTGAAAGTTGAATTTAGAAGTGTGCCCAATATCTTCTATGTGAAAGTTGGTTCTAGAAGTGTGCCCAATATCCTCTCTGTGAAAAGTTGAAATTAGAAGTGCTCCCAATATCCTCTGTGAAAAGTTGAATTTTGAAGTGCACCCAATAGCCTCTCTGTGAAAGTTGAATTTTGAAGTGTGCCCAATATCCTCTGTGAAAAGTTGAATCTAGAAGTGCGCCCAATAGCCTCTCTGTGAAAGTTAAATTTAAGAAGTGCGCCCAATAGCTTCTTTGTGAAAGTTGAATTTAGAAGTTTGCCCAATAGCCTCTCTGTGAAAGTTGAATTTAAGATGTGTGCCCAACAGCTGCTATGTGAAAGTTGGTTCTAGAAGTGTGCCCATTAGCTTCTATGTGAAAGTTGGTTCTAGAAGTGTGCTCAATATCCTCTCTCTGAAAAGTTGAAATTAGAAGTGTGCCCAAAATCCTCTGTGAAAAGTTGAATTTAGAAGTGCGCCCAATAGCCTCTCTATGAAAATTGAATTTAAAAGTGTGCCCAATGGCTTCTATGTGAAAGTTGAAATTAAGAAGTGCGCTGTAGGGAATTGCATGTATTGATTTCGGCTCGCGGTTGAACACGCGCGCTCTGTGTCAGTGTTCGGAGCGAAGAGCCGCGTGACCACGGGGAGACGGTTGAGGACGCGAGATACGAATCTGAGAGGAGCAGCTGTTGAGGGCTCCGGGGAGCTCCGTAAATAAAGGACTCCAAAGTTCAAGTCTGTGTCGCTTCCACTTCCTTCATGCACCCAATAGCTTATATGTGAAAGTTGAATTCAGATGTGTACCTAATAGCTTCTATGTGAAAGTTGAATTCAGAAGTGTGCCCAACATCATCTCTGTGAAAGTTGAATGTAGAAGTGTGCCCAATAGCCTCCCTGTAAAAGTTTAACTTAGAAGTGTGCCCAATAGCTTCTATGTGAAAGTTGAATTTAGAAGTGTGCCCAAAAGCTTCTATGTGAAAGTTGGTTCTAGAAGTGCGCCCATTAGCCTCTCTGTGAAAGTTGAATTCAGAAGTGTACCTAATAGCTTCTATGTGAAAGTGAATTCAGAAGTGTGCCCAACATCCTCTCTGTGAAAGTTGAATTTAGAATTGTGCCCAATAGCTTCCAGGTGAAAGTTGAATTTAGAAGTGTGCCCAATAGCTTCTATGTGAAAGTTGAATTTAAAAGTGTGCCCAATGGCTTCTATGTGAAAGTTGAAATTAAGAAGTGCGCCCAATAGCTTCTTTGTGAAAGTTGAATGTAGAAGTGTGCCAAATAGCCTCCCTGTAAAAGCTTAACTTAGAAATGTGCCCAATAGCTTCTATGTGAAAGTTGAGTTTAGAACTGGGCCCAAAAGCTTCTATGTGAAAGTTGGCTCTAGAAGTGCGCCCATTAGCCTCTCTGTGAAAGTTGAATTCAGAAGTGTACCTAATAGCTTCTATGTGAAAGTTGAATTCAGAAGTGTGCCCAACATCCTCTCTGTGAAAGTTGAATTTAGAAATGTGCCCAATAGCTTCCAGGTGAAAGTTGAATTTAGAAGTGTGCACAATAGCTTCTATGTGAAAGTTGAATTTAGAAGTGTGCCCAATAGCCTCTCTGTGAAATTTGAATTTAAGAAGTGCGCCCAATAGCTTCTATGTGAAAGTTGAATTTAGAAGTGTGCCCAATAGCCTCTCTGTGAAAGTTGAATTTAGAAGTGTGCCCAATAGCCTCTCTGTGAAAGTTGAATTTAAGAAGTGCGCCCAATAGCTTCTATGTGAAAGTTGAGTTTAGAACTGGGCCCAAAAGCTTCTATGTGAAAGTTGGTTCTAGAAGTGCGCCCATTGGCCTCTCTGTGAAAGTTGAATTCAGAAGTGTACTTAATAGCTTCTATGTGAAAGTTGAATTCAGAAGTGTGCCCAACATCCTCTCTGTGAAAGTTGAATTTAGAAATGTGCCCAATAGCTTCCAGGTGAAAGTTGAATTTAGAAGTGTGCCCAATAGCTTCTATGTGAAAGTTGGTTCTAGAAGTGTGTCCAATATCCTCTCTGTGAAAAGTTGAAATTAGAAGTGCACCCAATAGCCTCTCTGTGAAAGTTGAATTTTGAAGTGTGCCCAATATCCTCTGTGAAAAGTTGAATCTAGAAGTGCGCCCAATAGCCTCTCTGTGAAAGTTGAATTTAGAAGTTTGCCCAATAGCCTCTCTGTGAAAGTTGAATTTAAGATGTGTGCCCAACAGCTGCTATGTGAAAGTTGGTTCTAGAAGTGTGCCCAATAGCCTCTCTATGAAAATTGAATTTAAAGTGTGCCCAATGGCTTCTATGTGAAAGTTGAATTTAAGAAGTGCGCCCAATAGCTTCCATGTGAAAGTTGAATGTAGAAGTGTGCCCAATAGCCTCCATGTAAAAGTTGAATTTAGAAATGTGCCCAATAGCTGCAAGGTGAAAGTTGAATTTAGAAGTGTGCCCAATAGTTTCTATGTGAAAGTTGGTTCTAGAAGCCTGCCCAATATCCTCTCTGTGAAAAGTTGAAATTAGAAGTGCGTCCAATATCCTCTGTGAAAAGTTGAATTTTTAAGTGCACCCAATAGCCTCTCTGTGAAAGTTGAATTTTGAAGTGTGCCCAATATCCTCTGTCAAAAGTTGAATCTAGAAGTGCACCCAATAGCCTCTCTGTGAAAGTTGAATTTAAGAAGTGCGCCCAATAGCTTCTTTGTGAAAGTTGAATTTAGAAGTGTGTCCAATAGCCTCTCTGTGAAAGTTGAATTTAAAAAGTGTGCTCAATAGGTGCTATGTGAAAGTTGAACTTAGAAGTGCACCCAATAGCCTCTATGTGAAAGTTGAATTTAGAAGTCTGCCCAATAGCTTCTATGTGAAAGTTGAATTTAGAAGTGTGCCCAATAGACTCTCTGTGAAAGTTGAATTTAAGAAGTGCGCCCAATAGCTTCTATTTGAAAGTTGAATTTAGAAGTGTGCCCAATAGCTTCTGTGTGAAAGTTGAGTTTAGAACTGGGCACTAAAGCTTCTATGTGAAAGTTGATTCTAGAAGTGTGCTCAATATCCTCTCTCTGAAAAGTTGAAATTAGAAGTGTGCCCAATATCCTCTGTGAAAAGTTTAATTTAGAAGTGCGCCCAATAGCCTCTCTATGAAAATTGAATTTAAAAAGTGCGCCCAATAGCTTCATGTGAAAATTGAATTTAGAAGTGTGCCCAATGGCTTCTATGTGAAAGTTGAATTTAAGAAGTGCGCCCAATAGCTTCTATGTGAAAGTTGAAAGTAGAAGTGTGCCCAATAGCCTCCCTGTAAAAGTTTAACTTAGAAGTGTGCCCAATAGCTTCTATGTGAAAGTTGAGTTTAGAACTGGGCCCAAATGCTGTTATGTGAAAGTTGAATTCAGAAGTGTGCCCAACATCCTCTCTGTGAAAGTTGAACTTAGAAGTGTGCCCAATAGCTTGTATGTGAAAGTTGAGTTTAGAACTGTGCCCAAAAGCTTCTATGTGAAAGTTGGTTCTAGAAGTGCGCCCAATAGCCTCTCTGTGAAAGTTAAATTTAAGAAGTGCGCCCAATAGCTTCTTTGTGAAAGTTGAATTTAGAAGTTTGCCCAATAGCCTCTCTGTGAAAGTTGAATTTAAGATGTGTGCCCAACAGCTGCTATGTGAAAGTTGGTTCTAGAAGTGTGCCCAATAGCTTCTATGTGAAAGTTGGTTCTAGAAGTGTGCTCAATATCCTCTCTCTGAAAAGTTGAAATTAGAAGTGTGCCCAATATCCTCTGTGAAAAGTTGAATTTAGAAGTGCGCCCAATAGCCTCTCTATGAAAATTGAATTTAAAAGTGTGCCCAATGGCTTCTATGTGAAAGTTGAAATTAAGAAGTGCGCCCAATAGCTTATATGTGAAAGTTGAATGTAGAAGTGTGCCCAATAGCCTCCCTGTAAAAGTTTAACTTAGAAGTGTGCCCAATAGCTTCTATGTGAAAGTTGAATTTAGAAGTGTGCCCAAAAGCTTCTATGTGAAAGTTGGTTCTAGAAGTGCGCCCATTAGCCTCTCTGTGAAAGTTGAATTCAGAAGTGTACCTAATAGCTTCTATGTGAAAGTGAATTCAGAAGTGTGCCCAACATCCTCTCTGTGAAAGTTGAATTTAGAAATGTGCCCAATAGCTTCAAGGTGAAAGTTGAATTTAGAAGTGTGCCCAATAGCTTCTATGTGAAAGTTGAATTCAAAAGTGTGCCCAATGGCTTCTATGTGAAAGTTGAAATTAAGAAGTGCGCCCAATAGCTTCTATGTGAAAGTTGAATGTAGAAGTGTGCCGAATAGCCTCCCTATAAAAGTTTAACTTAGAAATGTGCCCAATAGCTTCTATGTGAAAGTTGAGTTTAGAACTGGGCACTAAAGCTTCTATGTGAAAGTTGGTTCTAGAAGTGTGCTCAATATCCTCTCTCTGAAAAGTTGAAATTAGAAGTGTGCCCAATATCCTCTGTGAAAAGTTGAATTTAGAAGTGCGCCCAATAGCCTCTCTATGAAAATTGAATTTAAAAAGTGCGCCCAATATCTTCATGTGAAAATTGAATTTAGAAGTGTGCCCAATAGCCTCCCTGTAAAAGTTTAACTTACAAGTGTGCCCAATAGCTTCTATGTGAAAGTTGAATTTAAGAAGTGCGCCCAATAGCTTCTATGTGAAAGTTGAAAGTAGAAGTGTGCCCAATAGCCTCCCTGTAAAAGTTTAACTTAGAAGTGTGCCCAATAGCTTCTATGTGAAAGTTGAGTTTAGAACTGGGCCCAAACGCTGTTATGTGAAAGTTGAATTCAGAAGTGTGCCCAACATCCTCTCTGTGAAAGTTGAACTTAGAAGTGCGCCCAATAGCCTCTCTGTGATAGTTGAATTCAGAAGTGTGCCCAATAGCTTGTATGTGAAAGTTGAGTTTAGAACTGTGCCCAAAAGCTTCTATGTGAAAGGTGGTTCTAGAAGTGCGCCCAATAGCCTCTCTGTGAAAGTTAAATTTAAGAAGTGCGCCCAATAGCTTCTTTGTGAAAGTTGAATTTAGAAGTTTGCCCAATAGCCTATCTGTGAAAGTTGAATTTAAGATGTGTGCCCAACAGCTGCTATGTGAAAGTTGGTTCTAGAAGTGTGCCCAATAGCTTCTATGTGAAAGTTGGTTCTAGAAGTGTGCTCAATATCCTCTCTCTGAAAAGTTGAAATTAGAAGTGTGCCCAATATCCTCTGTGAAAAGTTGAATTTAGAAGTGCGCCCAATAGCCTCTCTATGAAAATTGAATTTAAAAGTGTGCCCAATGGCTTCTATGTGAAAGTTGAAATTAAGAAGTGTGCCCAATAGCTTATATGTGAAAGTTGAATGTAGAAGTGTGCCCAATAGCCTCCCTGTAAAAGTTTAACTTAGAAGTGTGCCCAATAGCTTCTATGTGAAAGTTGAATTTAGAAGTGTGCCCAAAAGCTTCTATGTGAAAGTTGGTTCTAGAAGTGCGCCCATTAGCCTCTCTGTGAAAGTTGAATTCAGAAGTGTACCTAATAGCTTCTATGTGAAAGTGAATTCAGAAGTGTGCCCAACATCCTCTCTGTGAAAATTGAATTTAGAAATGTGCCCAATAGCTTCTAGGTGAAAGTTGAATTTAGAAGTGTGCCCAATAGCTTCTATGTGAATGTTGAATTTAAAAGTGTGCCCAATGGCTTCTATGTGAAAGTTGAAATTAAGAAGTGCGCCCAATAGCTTCTATGTGAAAGTTGAATGTAGAAGTGTGCCCAATAGCCTCCCTGTAAAAGTTTAACTTAGAAATGTGCCCAATAGCTTCTATGTGAAAGTTGAGTTTAGAACTGGGCCCAAAAGCTTCTATGTGAAAGTTGGCTCTAGAAGTGCGCCCATTAGCCTCTCTGTGAAAGTTGAATTCAGAAGTGTACCTAATAGCTTCTATGTGAAAGTTGAATTCAGAAGTGTGCCCAACATCCTCTCTGTGAAAGTTGAATTTAGAAATGTGCCCAATAGCTTCCAGGTGAAAGTTGAATTTAGAAGTGTGCCCAATAGCTTCTATGTGAAAGTTGAATTTAGAAGTGTGCCCAATAGCCTCTCTGTGAAAGTTGAATTTAAGAAGTGCGCCCAATAGCTTCTATGCGAAAGTTGAATTTAAAAGTCTGCCCAATAGCCTCTCTGTGAAAGTTGAATTTAAGAAGTGCGCCCAATAGCCTCTATGTGAAAGTTGAATTTAGAAGTGTGCCCAATAGCCTCTCTGTGAAAGTTGAATTTAAGAAGTGCGCCCAATAGCTTCCATGTGAAAGTTGAGTTTAGAACTGGGCCCAAAAGCTTCTATGTGAAAGTTGGTTCTAGAAGTGCGCCCATTGGCCTCTCTGTGAAAGTTGAATTCAGAAGTGTACTTAATAGCTTCTATGTGAAAGTTGAATTCAGAAGTGTGCCCAACATCCTCTCTGTGAAAGTTGAATTTAGAAATGTGCCCAATAGCTTCCAGGTGAAAGTTGAATTTAGAAGTGTGCCCAATATCCTCTCTGTGAAAATTTGAAATTAGAAGTGCACCCAATAGCCTCTCTGTGAAAGTTGAATTTTGAAGTGTGCCCAATATCCTCTGTGAAAAGTTGAATCTAGAAATGCGCCCAATAGCCTCTCTGTGAAAGTTGAATTTAGAAGTTTGCCCAATAGCCTCTCTGTGAAAGTTGAATTTAAGATGTGTGCCCAACAGCTGCTATGTGAAAGTTGGTTCTAGAAGTGTGCCCAATAGCCTCTCTATGAAAATTGAATTTAAAGTGTGCCCAATGGCTTCTATGTGAAAGTTGAATTTAAGAAGTGCGCCCAATAGCTTCTATGTGAAAGTTGAATGTAGAAGTGTGCCCAATAGCCTCCATGTAAAAGTTGAATTTAGAAATGTGCCCAATAGCTTCAAGGTGAAAGTTGAATTTAGAAGTTTGCCCAATAGCTTCTATGTGAAAGTTGGTTCTAGAAGTGTGCCCAATATCCTCTGTGAAAAATTGAATTTTGAAGTGCACCCTATAGCCTCTCTGTGAAAGTTGAATTTTGAAGTCTGCCCAATATCCTCTGTCAAAAGTTGAATCTAGAAGTGCACCCAATAGCCTCTCTGTGAAAGTTGAATTTAAGAAGTGCGCCCAATAGCTTCTTTGTGAAAGTTGAATTTAGAAGTGTGTCCAATAGCCTCTCTGTGAAAGTTGAATTTAAAAAGTGTGCTCAATAGGTGCTATGTGAAAGTTGAACTTAGAAGTGCACCCAATAGCCTCTATGTGAAAGTTGAATTTAGAAGTCTGCCCAATAGCTTCTATGTGAAAGTTGAATTTAGAAGTGTGCCCAATAGACTCTCTGTGAAAGTTGAATTTAAGAAGTGCGCCCAATAGTTTCTATTTGAAAGTTGAATTTAGAAGTGTGCCCAATAGCTTCTATGTGAAAGTTGAGTTTAGAAGTGTGCCCAATAGACTCTCTGTGAAAGTTGAATTTAAGAAGTGCGCCCAATAGCTTCTATTTGAAAGTTGAATTTAGAAGTGTGCCCAATAGCTTCTATGTGAAAGTTGAGTTTAGAACTGGGCACTAAAGCTTCTATGTGAAAGTTGGTTCTAGAAGTGTGCTCAATATCCTCTCTCTGAAAAGTTGAAATTAGAAGTGTGCCCAATATCCTCTGTGAAAAGTTGAATTTAGAAGTGCGCCCAATAGCCTCTCTATGAAAATTGAATTTAAAAAGTGCGCCCAATAGCTTCATGTGAAAATTGAATTTAGAAGTGTGCCCAATGGCTTCTATGTGAAAGTTGAATTTAAGAAGTGCGCCCAATAGCTTCTATGTGAAAGTTGAAAGTAGAAGTGTGCCCAATAGCCTCCCTGTAAAAGTTTAACTTAGAAGTGTGCCCAATAGCTTCTATGTGAAAGTTGAGTTTAGAACTGGGCCCAAACGCTGTTATGTGAAAGTTGAATTCCGAAGTGTGCCCAACATCCTCTCTGTGAAAGTTGAACTTAGAAGTGTGCCCAATAGACTCTCTGTGAAAGTTGAGTTTAGAACTGGGCCCAAAAGCTTCTATGTGAAAGTTGGCTCTAGAAGTGCGCCCATTAGCCTCTCTGTGAAAGTTGAATTCAGAGGTGTACCTAATAGCTTCTATGTGAAAGTTGAATTCAGAAGTGTGCCCAACATCCTCTCTGTGAAAGTTGAATTTAGAAATGTGCCCAATAACTTCCAGGTGAAAGTTGAATTTAGAAGTGTGCCCAATAGCTTCTATGTGAAAGTTGAATTTAGAAGTGTGCCCAATAGCCTCTCTGTGAAAGTTGAATTTAAGATGTGTGCCCAACAGCTGCTATGTGAAAGTTGGTTCTAGAAGTGTGCCCAATAGCCTCTCTATGAAAATTGAACTTAGAAGTGTGCCCAATAGACTCTCTGTGAAAGTTGAATTTAAGAAGTGCGCCCAATAGCTTCTATTTGAAAGTTGAATTTAGAAGTGTGCCCAATGGCTTCTATGTGAAAGTTGAATTTAAGAACTGCGCCCAATAGCTTCTATGTGAAAGTTGAAAGTAGAAGTGTGCCCAATAGCCTCCCTGTAAAAGTTTAACTTAGAAGTGTGCCCAATAGCTTCTATGTGAAAGTTGAGTTTAGAACTGGGCCCAAACGCTGTTATGTGAAAGTTGAATTCCGAAGTGTGCCCAACATCCTCTCTGTGAAAGTTGAACTTAGAAGTGTGCCCAATAGACTCTCTGTGAAAGTTGAGTTTAGAACTGGGCCCAAAAGCTTCTATGTGAAAGTTGGCTCTAGAAGTGCGCCCATTAGCCTCTCTGTGAAAGTTGAATTCAGAGGTGTACCTAATAGCTTCTATGTGAAAGTTGAATTCAGAAGTGTGCCCAACATCTTCTCTGTGAAAGTTGAATTTCGAAATGTGCCCAATAACTTCCAGGTGAAAGTTGAATTTAGAAGTGTGCCCAATAGCTTCTATGTGAAAGTTGAATTTAGAAGTGTGCCCAATAGCCTCTCTGTGAAAGTTGAATTTAAGATGTGTGCCCAACAGCTGCTATGTGAAAGTTGGTTCTAGAAGTGTGCCCAATAGCCTCTCTATGAAAATTGAATTTAAAGTGTGCCCAATGGCTTCTATGTGAAAGTTGAATTTAAGAAGTGCGCCCAATAGCTTCTATGTGAAAGTTGAATGTAGAAGTGTGCCCAATAGCCTCCATGTAAAAGTTGAATTTAGAAATGTGCCCAATAGCTTCAAGGTGAAAGTTGAATTTAGAAGTGTGCCCAATAGCTTCTATGTGAAAGTTGGTTCTAGAAGTGTGCCCAATATCCTCTCTGTGAAAAGTTGAAATTAGAAGTGCGTCCAATATCCTCTGTGAAAAGTTGAATTTTGAAGTGCACCCAATAGCCTCTCTGTGAAAGTTGAATTTTGAAGTGTGCCCAATATCCTCTGTCAAAAGTTGAATCTAAAAGTGCACCCAATAGCCTCTCTGTGAAAGTTGAATTTAAGAAGTGCGCCCACTAGCTTCTTTGTGAAAGTTGAATTTAGAAGTGTGTCCAATAGCCTCTCTGTGAAAGTTGAATTTAAAAAGTGTGCTCAATAGGTGCTATGTGAAAGTTGAACTTAGAAGTGCACCCAATAGCCTCTATGTGAAAGTTTAACTTAGAAGTGTGCCCAATAGCTTCTATGTGAAAGTTGAGTTTAGAACTGGGCCCAAACGCTGTTATGTGAAAGTTGAATTCCGAAGTGTGCCCAACATCCTCTCTGTGAAAGTTGAACTTAGAAGTGTGCCCAATAGACTCTCTGTGAAAGTTGAATTTAAGAAGTGCGCCCAATAGCTTCTATTTGAAAGTTGAATTTAGAAGTGTGCCCAATAGCTTCTATGTGAAAGTTGAGTTTAGAACTGGGCACTAAAGCTTCTACGTGAAAGTTGGTTCTAGAAGTGTGCTCAATATCCTCTCTCTGAAAAGTTGAAATTAGAAGTGTGCCCAATATCCTCTGTGAAAGGTTGAATTTAGAAGTGCGCCCAATAGCCTCTCTATGAAAATTGAATTTAAAAAGTGCGCCCAATAGCTTCATGTGAAAATTGAATTTAGAAGTGTGCCCAATGGCTTCTACGTGAAAGTTGAATTTAAGAAGTGCGCCCAATAGCTTCTATGTGAAAGTTGAAAGTAGAAGTGTGCCCAATAGCCTCCCTGTAAAAGTTTAACTTAGAAGTGTGCCCAATAGCTTCTATGTAAAAGTTGAGTTTAGAACTGGGCCCAAACGCTGTTATGTGAAAGTTGAATTCAGAAGTGTGCCCAACATCCTCTCTGTGAAAGTTAAACTCAGAAGTGCGCCCAATAGACTCTCTGTGAAAGTTGAATTTAAGAAGTGCGCCCAATAGCTTCTATTTGAAAGTTGAATTTAGAAGTGTGCCCAATAGCTTCTATGTGAAAGTTGAGTTTAGAACTGGGCACTAAAGCTTCTACGTGAAAGTTGGTTCTAGAAGTGTGCTCAATATCCTCTCTCTGAAAAGTTGAAATTAGAAGTGTGCCCAATAAACCTCTGTGAAAGGTTGAATTTAGAAGTGCGCCCAATAGCCTCTCTATGAAAATTGAATTTAAAAAGTGCGCCCAATAGCTTCATGTGAAAATTGAATTTAGAAGTGTGCCCAATGGCTTCTACGTGAAAGTTGAATTTAAGAAGTGCGCCCAATAGCTTCTATGTGAAAGTTGAAAGTAGAAGTGTGCCCAATAGCCTCCCTGTAAAAGTTTAACTTAGAAGTGTGCCCAATAGCTTCTATGTGAAAGTTGAGTTTAGAACTGGGCCCAAACGCTGTTATGTGAAAGTTGAATTCAGAAGTGTGCCCAACATCCTCTCTGTGAAAGTTGAACTCAGAAGTGCGCCCAATAGCCTCTCTGTGATAGTTGAATTCAGAAGTGTGCCCAATAGCTTGTCTGTGAAAGTTGAGTTTAGAACTGTGCCCAAAACTTTCTATGTGAAAGTTGGTTCTAGAAGTGCGCCCAATAGCCTCTCTGTGAAAGTTAAATTTAAGAAGTGCGCCCAATAGCTTCTTTGTGAAAGTTGAATTTAGAAGTTTGCCCAATAGCCTCTCTGTGAAAGTTGAATTTAAGATGTGTGCCCAACAGCTGCTATGTGAAAGTTGGTTCTAGAAGTGTGCCCAATAGCTTCTATGTGAAAGTTGGTTCTAGAAGTGTGCTCAATATCCTCTCTCTGAAAAGTTGAAATTAGAAGTGTGCCCAATATCCTCTGTGAAAAGTTGAATTTAGAAGTGCGCCCAATAGCCTCTCTATGAAAATTGAATTTAAAAGTGTGCCCAATGGCTTCTATGTGAAAGTTGAAATTAAGAAGTGCGCCCAAAAGCTTATATGTGAAAGTTGAATGTAGAAGTGCACCCAATAGCCTCTCTGTGAAAGTTGAATTTTGAAGTGTGCCCAATATCCTTTGTGAAAAGTTGAATCTAGAAGTGCGCCCAATAGCCTCTCTGTGAAAGTTGAATTTAGAAGTTTGCCCAATAGCCTCTCTGTGAAAGTTGAATTTAAGATGTGTGCCCAACAGCTGCTATGTGAAAGTTGGTTCTAGAAGTGTGCCCATTAGCTTCTATGTGAAAGTTGGTTCTAGAAGTGTGCTCAATATCCTCTCTCTGAAAAGTTGAAATTAGAAGTGTGCCCAAAATCCTCTGTGAAAAGTTGAATTTAGAAGTGCGCCCAATAGCCTCTCTATGAAAATTGAATTTAAAAGTGTGCCCAATGGCTTCTATGTGAAAGTTGAAATTAAGAAGTGCGCTGTAGGGAATTGCATGTATTGATTTCGGCTCGCGGTTGAACACGCGTGCTCTGTGTCAGTGTTCGGAGCAAAGAGCCGCGTGACCACGGGGAGACGGTTGAGGACGCGAGATACGAATCTGAGAGGAGCAGCTGTTGAGGGCTCCGGGGAGCTCCGTAAATAAAGGACTCCAAAGTTCAAGTCTGTGTCGCTTCCACTTCCTTCATGCACCCAATAGCTTATATGTGAAAGTTGAATGTAGAAGTGTGCCAAATAGCCTCCCAGTAAAAGTTTAATTTAGAAGTGTGCCCAATAGCTTCTATGTGAAAGTTGAATTTAGAAGTGTACCCAAAAGCTTCTATGTGAAAGTTGGTTCTAGAAGTGCGCCCATTAGCCTCTCTGTGAAAGTTGAATTCAGAAGTGTACCTAATAGCTTCTATGTGAAAGTGAATTCAGAAGTCTGCCCAACATCCTCTCTGTGAAAGTTGAATTTAGAAATGTGCCCAATAGCTTCCAGGTGAAAGTTGAATTTAGAAGTGTGCCCAATAGCTTCTATGTGAAAGTTGAATTTAAAAGTGTGCCCAATGGCTTCTATGTGAAAGTTGAAATTAAGAAGTGCGCCCAATAGCTTCTATGTGAAAGTTGAATGTAGAAGTGTGCCAAATAGCCTCCCTGTAAAAGTTTAACTTAGAAATGTGCCCAATAGCTTCTATGTGAAAGTTGAGTTTAGAACTGGGCCCAAAAGCTTCTATGTGAAAGTTGGCTCTAGAAGTGCTCCCATTAGCCTCTCTGTGAAAGTTGAATTCAGAAGTGTACCTAATAGCTTCTATGTGAAAGTTGAATTCAGAAGTGTGCCCAACATCCTCTCTGTGAAAGTTGAATTTAGAAATGTGCCTAATAGCTTCCAGGTGAAAGTTGAATTTAGAAGTGTGCCCAATAGCTTCTATGTGAAAGTTGAATTTAGAAGTGTGCCCAATAGCCTCTCTGTGAAAGTTGAATTTAAGAAGTGCGCCCAATAGCTTCTATGTGAAAGTTGAATTTAGAAGTGTGCCCAATAGCCTCTCTGTGAAAGTTGAATTTAAGAAGTGCGCCCAATAGCCTCTATGTGAAAGTTGAATTTAGAAGTGTGCCCAATAGCCTCTCTGTGAAAGTTGAATTTAAGAAGTGCGCCCAATAGCTTCTATGTGAAAGTTGAGTTTAGAACTGGGCCCAAAAGCTTCTATGTGAAAGTTGGTTCTAGAAGTGCGCCCATTGGCCTCTCTGTGAAAGTTGAATTCAGAAGTGTACTTAATAGCTTCTATGTGAAAGTTGAATTCAGAAGTGTGCCCAACATCCTCTCTGTGAAAGTTGAATTTAGAAATGTGCCCAATAGCTTCCAGGTGAAAGTTGAATTTAGAAGTGTGCCCAATAGCTTCTATGTGAAAGTTGGTTCTAGAAGTGTGTCCAAAATCCTCTCTGTGAAAAGTTGAAATCAGAAGTGCACCCAATAGCCTCTCTGTGAAAGTTGAATTTTGAAGTGTGCCCAATATCCTCTGTGAAAAGTTTAATCTAGAAGTGCGCCCAATAGCCTCTCTGTGAAAGTTGAATTTAGAAGTTTGCCCAATAGCCTCTCTGTGAAAGTTGAATTTAAGATGTGTGCCCAACAGCTGCTATGTGAAAGTTGGTTCTAGAAGTGTGCCCAATAGCCTGTCTATGAAAATTGAATTTAAAGTGTGCCCAATGGCTTCTATGTGAAAGTTGAATTTAAGAAGTGCGCCCAATAGCTTCTATGTGAAAGTTGAATGTAGAAGTGTGCCCAATAGCCTCCATGTAAAAGTTGAATTTAGAAATGTGCCCAATAGCTTCAAGGTGAAAGTTGAATTTAGAAGTGTGCCCCATAGCTTCTATGTGAAAGTTGGTTCTAGAAGTGTGCCCAATATCCTCTCTGTGAAAAGTTGAAATTAGAAGTGCGTCCAATATCCTCTGTGAAAAGTTGAATTTTGAAGTGCACCCAATAGCCTCTCTGTGAAAGTTGAATTTTGAAGTGTGCCCAATATCCTCTGTCAAAAGTTGAATCTAGAAGTGCACCCAATAGCCTCTCTGTGAAAGTTGAATTTAAGAAGTGCGCCCAATAGCTTCTTTGTGAAAGTTGAATTTAGAAGTGTGTCCAATAGCCTCTCTGTGAAAGTTGAATTTAAAAAGTGTGCTCAATAGGTGCTATGTAAAAGTTGAACTTAGAAGTGCACCCAATAGCCTCTATGTGAAAGTTGAATTTAGAAGTCTGCCCAATAGCTTCTATGTGAAAGTTGAATTTAGAAGTGTGCCCAATAGACTCTCTGTGAAAGTTGAATGTAAGAAGTGCGCCCAATAGCTTCTATTTGAAAGTTGAATTTAGAAGTGTGCCCAATAGCTTCTATGTGAAAGTTGAGTTTAGAACTGGGCACTAAAGCTTCTATGTGAAAGTTGATTCTAGAAGTGTGCTCAATATCCTCTCTCTGAAAAGTTGAAATTAGAAGTGTGCCCAATATCCTCTGTGAAAAGTTGAATTTAGAAGTGCGCCCAATAGCCTCTCTATGAAAATTGGTTCTAGAAGTGCGCCCATTAGCCTCTCTGTGAAAGTTGAATTCAGAAGTGTACCTAATAGCTTCTATGTGAAAGTGAATTCAGAAGTGTGCCCAACATCCTCTCTGTGAAAGTTGAATTTAGAAATGTGCCCAATAGCTTCCAGGTGAAAGTTGAATTTAGAAGTGTGCCCAATAGCTTCTATGTGAAAGTTGAATTTAAAAGTGTGCCCAATGGCTTCTATGTGAAAGTTGAAAATAAGAAGTGCGCCCAATAGCTTCTATGTGAAAGTTGAATTTAGAAGTGTGCCCAATAGCCTCCCTGTAAAAGTTTAACTTAGAAATGTGCCCAATGGCTTCTATGTGAAAGTTGAGTTTAGAACTGGGCACTAAAGCTTCTATGTGAAAGTTGGTTCTAGAAGTGTGCTCAATATCCTCTCTCTGAAAAGTTGAAATTAGAAGTGTGCCCAATATCCTCTGTGAAAAGTTGAATTTAGAAGTGCGCCCAATAGCCTCTCTATGAAAATTGAATTTAAAAAGTGCGCCCAATAGCTTCATGTGAAAATTGAATTTAGAAGTGTGCCCAATAGCCTCCCTGTAAAAGTTTAACTTAGAAGTGTGCCCAATAGCTTCTATGTGAAAGTTGAATTTAAGAAGTGCGCCCAATAGCTTCTATGTGAAAGTTGAAAGTAGAAGTGTGCCCAATAGCTTCTATGTGAAAGTTGAATTTAGAACTGGGCCCAAACGCTGTTATGTGAACGTTGAATTCAGAAGTGTGCCCAACATCCTCTCTGTGAAAGTTGAACTTAGAAGTGCGCCCAATAGCCTCTCTGTGATAGTTGAATTCAGAAGTGTGCCCAATAGCTTGTATGTGAAAGTTGAGTTTAGAACTGTGCCCAAAAGCTTCTATGTGAAAGTTGGTTCTAGAAGTGCGCCCAATAGCCTCTCTGTGAAAGTTAAATTTAAGAAGTGCGCCCAATAGCTTCTTTGTGAAAGTTGAATTTAGAAGTTTGCCCAATAGCCTCTCTGTGAAAGTTGAATTTAAGATGTGTGCCCAACAGCTGCTACGTGAAAGTTGGTTCTAGAAGTGTGCCCAATAGCTTCTATGTGAAAGTTGGTTCTAGAAGTGTGCTCAATATCCTCTCTCTGAAAAGTTGAAATTAGAAGTGTGCCCAATATCCTCTGTGAAAAGTTGAATTTAGAAGTGCGCCCAATAGCCTCTCTATGAAAATTGAATTTAAAAGTGTGCCCAATGGCTTCTATGTGAAAGTTGAAATTAAGAAGTGCGCCCAATAGCTTATATGTGAAAGTTGAATGTAGAAGTGTGCCCAATAGCCTCCCTGTAAAAGTTTAACTTAGAAGTGTGCCCAATAGCTTCTATGTGAAAGTTGAATTTAGAAGTGTGCCCAAAAGCTTCTATGTGAAAGTTGGTTCTAGAAGTGCGCCCATTAGCCTCTCTGTGAAAGTTGAATTCAGAAGTGTACCTAATAGCTTCTATGTGAAAGTGAATTCAGAAGTGTGCCCAACATCCTCTCTGTGAAAGTTGAATTTAGAAATGTGCCCAATAGCTTCCAGGTGAAAGTTGAATTTAGAAGTGTGCCCAATAGCTTCTATGTGAAAGTTGAATTTAAAAGTGTGCCCAATGGCTTCTATGTGAAAGTTGAAAATAAGAAGTGCGCCCAATAGCTTCTATGTGAAAGTTGAATTTAGAAGTGTGCCCAATAGCCTCCCTGTAAAAGTTTAACTTAGAAATGTGCCCAATAGCTTCTATGTGAAAGTTGAGTTTAGAACTGGGCACTAAAGCTTCTATGTGAAAGTTGGTTCTAGAAGTGTGCTCAATATCCTCTCTCTGAAAAGTTGAAATTAGAAGTGTGCCCAATATCCTCTGTGAAAAGTTGAATTTAGAAGTGCGCCCAATAGCCTCTCTATGAAAATTGAATTTAAAAAGTGCGCCCAATAGCTTCATGTGAAAATTGAATTTAGAAGTGTGCCCAATAGCCTCCCTGTAAAAGTTTAACTTAGAAGTGTGCCCAATAGCTTCTATGTGAAAGTTGAATTTAAGAAGTGCGCCCAATAGCTTCTATGTGAAAGTTGAAAGTAGAAGTGTGCCCAATAGCCTCCCTGTAAAAGTTTAACTTAGAAGTGTGCCCAATAGCTTCTATGTGAAAGTTGAGTTTAGAACTGGACCCAAACGCTGTTATGTGAAAGTTGAATTCAGAAGTGTGCCCAACATCCTCTCTGTGAAAGTTGAACTTAGAAGTGCGCCCAATAGCCTCTCTATGATAGTTGAATTCAGAAGTGTGCCCAATAGCTTGTATGTGAAAGTTGAGTTTAGAACTGTGCCCAAAAGCTTCTATGTGAAAGTTGGTTCTAGAAGTGCGCCCAATAGCCTCTCTGTGAAAGTTAAATTTAAGAAGTGCGCCCAATAGCTTCTTTGTGAAAGTTGAATTTAGAAGTTTGCCCAATAGCCTCTCTGTGAAAGTTGAATTTAAGATGTGTGCCCAACAGCTGCTATGTGAAAGTTGGTTCTAGAAGTGTGCCCAATAGCTTCTATGTGAAAGTTGGTTCTAGAAGTGTGCTCAATATCCTCTCTCTGAAAAGTTGAAATTAGAAGTGTGCCCAATATCCTCTGTGAAAAGTTGAATTTAGAAGTGCGCCCAATAGCCTCTCTATGAAAATTGAATTTAAAAGTGTTCCCAATGGCTTCTATGTGAAAGTTGAAATTAAGAAGTGCGCCCAATAGCTTATATGTGAAAGTTGAATGTAGAAGTGTGCCCAATGGCTTCTATGTGAAAGTTGAAATTAAGAAGTGCGCCCAATAGCTTCTATGTGAAAGTTGACTGTAGAAGTGTGCCCAATAGCCTCCCTGTAAAAGTTTAACTTAGAAATGTGCCCAATAGCTTCTATGTGAAAGTTGAGTTTAGAACTGGGCCCAAAAGCTTCTATGTGAAAGTTGGCTCTAGAAGTGCGCCCATTAACCTCTCTGTCAAAGTTGAATTCAGAAGTGTACCTAATAGCTTCCAGGTGAAAGTTGAATTTAGAAGTGTGCCCAATAGCTTCTATGTGAAAGTTGAATTTCAGAAGTGTGCCCAATAGCCTCTCTGTGAAAGTTGAATTTAAGAAGTGCGTCCAATAGCTTCTATGTGAAAGTTGAATTTAGAAGTGTGCCCAATAGCCTCTCTGTGAAAGTTGAATTTAAGAAGTGCGCCCAATAGCCTCTATGTGAAAGTTGAATTTAGAAGTGTGCCCAATAGCCTCTCTGTGAAAGTTGAATTTAAGAAGTGCGCCCAATAGCCTCTATGTGAAAGTTGAGTTTAGAACTGGGCCCAAAAGCTTCTATATGAAAGTTGGTTCTAGAAGTGCGCCAATTGGCCTCTCTGTGAAAGTTGAATTCAGAAGTGTACTTAATAGCTTCTATGTGAAAGTTGAATTCAGAAGTGTGCCCAATAGCCTCTCTGTGAAAGTTGAATTTAAGAAGTGCGCCCAATAGCCTCTATGTGAAAGTTGAATGTAGAAGTGTGCCCAATAGCCTCTCTGTGAAAGTTGAATTTAAGAAGTGCGCCCAATAGCCTCTATGTGAAAGTTGAGTTTAGAACTGGGCCCAAAAGCTTCTATGTGAAAGTTGGTTCTAGAAGTGCGCCAATTGGCCTCTCTGTGAAAGTTGAATTCAGAAGTGTACTTAATAGCTTCTATGTGAAAGTTGAATTCAGAAGTGTGCCCAACATCCTCTCTGTGAAAGTTGAATTTAGAAATGTGCCCAATAGCTTCCAGGTGAAAGTTGAATTTAGAAGTGTGCCCAATAGCTTCTATGTGAAAGTTGGTTCTAGAAGTGTGTCCAATATCCTCTCTGTGAAAAGTTGAAATTAGAAGTGCACCCAATAGCCTCTCTGTGAAAGTTGAATTTTGAAGTGTGCCCAATATCCTCTGTGAAAAGTTGAATCTAGAAGTGCGCCCAATAGCCTCTCTGTGAAAGTTGAATTTAGAAGTTTGCCCAATAGACTCTCTGTGAAAGTTGAATTTAAGATGTGTGCCCAACAGCTGCTATGTGAAAGTTGGTTCTAGAAGTGTGCCCAATAGCCTCTCTATGAAAATTGAATTTAAAGTGTGCCCAATGGCTTCTATGTGAAAGTTGAATTTAAGAAGTGCGCCCAATAGCTTCTATGTGAAAGTTGAATGTAGAAGTGTGCCCAATAGCATCCCTGTAAAAGTTGAATTTAGAAATGTGCCCAATAGCTTCAAGGTGAAAGTTGAATTTAGAAGTGTGCCCAATAGCTTCTATGTGAAAGTTGGTTCTAGAAGTGTGCCCAATATCCTCTCTGTGAAAAGTTGAAATTAGAAGTGCGTCCAATATCCTCTGTGAAAAGTTGAATTTTGAAGTGCACCCAATAGCCTCTCTGTGAAAGTTGAATTTTGAAGTGTGCCCAATATCCTCTGTCAAAAGTTGAATCTAGAAGTGCACCCAATAGCCTCTCTGTGAAAGTTGAATTTAAGAAGTGCGCCCAATAGCCTCTATGTGAAAGTTGAGTTTAGAACTGGGCCCAAAAGCTTCTATGTGAAAGTTGGTTCTAGAAGTGCGCCAATTGGCCTCTCTGTGAAAGTTGAATTCAGAAGTGTACTTAATAGCTTCTATGTGAAAGTTGAATTCAGAAGTGTGCCCAACATCCTCTCTGTGAAAGTTGAATTTAGAAATGTGCCCAATAGCTTCCAGGTGAAAGTTGAATTTAGAAGTGTGCCCAATAGCTTCTATGTGAAAGTTGGTTCTAGAAGTGTGTCCAATATCCTCTCTGTGAAAAGTTGAAATTAGAAGTGCACCCAATAGCCTCTCTGTGAAAGTTGAATTTTGAAGTGTGCCCAATATCCTCTGTGAAAAGTTGAATCTAGAAGTGCGCCCAATAGCCTCTCTGTGAAAGTTGAATTTAGAAGTTTGCCCAATAGACTCTCTGTGAAAGTTGAATTTAAGATGTGTGCCCAACAGCTGCTATGTGAAAGTTGGTTCTAGAAGTGTGCCCAATAGCCTCTCTATGAAAATTGAATTTAAAGTGTGCCCAATGGCTTCTATGTGAAAGTTGAATTTAAGAAGTGCGCCCAATAGCTTCTATGTGAAAGTTGAATGTAGAAGTGTGCCCAATAGCATCCCTGTAAAAGTTGAATTTAGAAATGTGCCCAATAGCTTCAAGGTGAAAGTTGAATTTAGAAGTGTGCCCAATAGCTTCTATGTGAAAGTTGGTTCTAGAAGTGTGCCCAATATCCTCTCTGTGAAAAGTTGAAATTAGAAGTGCGTCCAATATCCTCTGTGAAAAGTTGAATTTTGAAGTGCACCCAATAGCCTCTCTGTGAAAGTTGAATTTTGAAGTGTGCCCAATATCCTCTGTCAAAAGTTGAATCTAGAAGTGCACCCAATAGCCTCTCTGTGAAAGTTGAATTTAAGAAGTGCGCCCAATAGCTTCTTTGTGAAAGTTGAATTTAGAAGTGTGTCCAATAGCCTCTCTGTGAAAGTTGAATTTAAAAAGTGTGCTCAATAGGTGCTATGTGAAAGTTGAACTTAGAAGTGCACCCAATAGCCTCTATGTGAAAGTTGAATTTAGAAGTCTGCCCAATAGCTTCTATGTGAAAGTTGAATTCAGAAGTGTGCCCAATAGACTCTATGTGAAAGTTGAATTTAGAAGTGTGCCCAATAGCTTCTATCTGAAAGTTGAGTTTAGAACTGTGCCCAAAAGCTTCTATGTGAAAGTTGGTTCTAGAAGTGTGCCCAATATCCTCTCTATGAAAAGTTGAAATAAGAAGTCCTCCCAATATCCTCTGTGAAAAGTTGAATTTTGAAGTGCACCCAATAGCCTCTCTGTGAAAGTTGAATTTTGAAGTGTGCCCAATATCCTCTGTGAAAAGTTGAATCTAGAAGTGCACCCAATAGCCTCTCTGTGAAAGTTGAATTTAAGAAGTGCGCCCAATAGCTTCTTTGTGAAAGTTGAATTTAGAAGTTTGCCCAATAGCCTTTCTGTGAAAGTTGAATTTAAGATGTGTGCCCAACAGCTGCTATGTGAAAGTTGGTTCTAGAAGTGTGCCCAATAGCTTCTATGTGAAAGTTGGTTCTAGAAGTGTGCTCAATATCCTCTCTCTGAAAAGTTGAAATTAGAAGTGTGCCCAATATCCTCTGTGAAAAGTTGAATTTATGAAGTGCGCCCAATAGCTTCTATGTGAAAGTTGAATTCAGAAGTGTGCCCAACATCCTCTCTGTGAAAGTTGAATTTAGAAATGTGCCCAATAGCTTCCAGGTGAAAGTTGAATTTAGAAGTGTGCCCAATAGCTTCTATGTGAAAGTTGAATTTAGAAGTCTGCCCAATAGCCTCTCTGTGAAAGTTGAATTTAAGAAGTGCGCCCAATAGCTTCTATATGAAAGTTGAATTTAGAAGTGTGCCCAATAGCCTCTCTGTGAAAGTTGAATTTAAGAAGTGCACCCAATAGCTTCTATGTGAAAGTTGAATTTAGAAGTATGCCCAATAGCCTCTCTGTGAAAGTTGAATTTAAGAAGTGCGCCCAATAGCTTCTATGTGAAAGTTGAATTTAGAAGTCTGCTCAATAGCTTCTATGTGACAGTTGGTTCTAGAAGTGTGCTCAATATCCTATCTCTGAAAAGTTAAAATTAGAAGTGTGCCAAATATCCTCTGTGAAAGTTGAATTCAGAAGTGTACCTAATAGCTTCTATGTGAAAGTGGAATTCAGAAGTGTGCCCAACATCCTCTCTGTGAAAGTTGAATTTAGAAGTGCGCCCAATAGCCTCTCTGTGATAGTTGAATTCAGAAGTATACCCAATAGCTTCTAATTGAAAGTTGGTTCTAGAAGTGTGCCCAATATCCTCTCTGTGAAAAGTTGAAATTAGAAGTGCTCCCAATATCCTCTGTGAAAAGTTGAATTTTGAAGTTCACCCAATAGCCTCTCTGTGAAAGTTGAATTTTGAAGTATGCCCAATATCCTCTGTGAAAAGTTGAATCTAGTAGTTCGCCCAATAGCCTCTCTGTGAAAGTTAAATTTAAGAAGTGCGCCCAATAGCTTCTTTGTGAAAGTTGAATTTAGAACTTTGCCCAATAGCCTCTCTGTGAAAGTTGAATTTAAGATGTGTGCCCAACAGCTGCTATGTGAACGTTGGTTCTAGAAGTGTGCCCAATAGCTTCTATGTGAAAGTTGGTTCTAGAAGTGTGCTCAATATCCTCTCTCTGAAAAGTTGAAATTAGAAGTGTGCCCAATATCCTCTGTGAAAAGTTGAATTTAGAAGTGCGCCCAATAGCCTCTCTATTGAAATTGAATTTAAAAGTGTGCCCAATGGCTTCTATGTGAAAGTTGAATTGAAGAAGTGCGCCCAATAGCTTCTATGTGAAAGTTGAATGTAGAAGTGTACCCAATAGCCTCCCTGTAAAAGTTGAATTTAGAAATGTGCCCAACAGCTTCCAGGTGAAAGTTGAATTTAGAAGTGTGCCCAATAGCTTCTATGTGAAAGTTGGTTCTAGAAGTGTGCCCAATAGCCTCTCTGTGAAAGTTGAATTTAAAAAGTGTGCTCAATAGGTGCTATGTGAAAGTTGAACTTAGAAGTGCACCCAATAGCCTCTATGTGAAAGTTGAATTTAGAAGTCTGCCCAATAGCTTCTATGTGAAAGTTGAATTTAGAAGTGTGCCCAATAGACTCTCTGTGAAAGTTGAATTTATGAAGTGCGCCCAATAGCTTCTATTTGAAAGTTGAATTTAGAAGTGTGCCCAATAGCTTCTATGTGAAAGTTGAGTTTAGAACTGGGCACTAAAGCTTCTATGTGAACATTGGTTCTAGAAGTGTCTCAATATCCTCTCTCTGAAATTTGAATTTAAAAAGTGTGCTCAATAGGTGCTATGTGAAAGTTGAACTTAGAAGTGCACCCAATAGCCTCTATGTGAAAGTTGAATTTAGAAGTCTGCCCAATGGCTTCTATGTGAAAGTTGAATTTAGAAGTGTGCCCAATAGACTCTCTGTGAAAGTTGAATTTATGAAGTGTGCCCAATAGCTTCTATTTGAAAGTTGAATTTAGAAGTGTGCCCAATAGCTTCTATGTGAAAGTTGAGTTTAGAACTGGGCACTAAAGCTTCTATGTGAATGTTGGTTCTAGAAGTGTGCTCAATATCCTCTCTCTGAAAAGTTGAAATTAGAAGTGTGCCCAATATCCTCTGTGAAAAGTTGAATTTAGAAGTGCGCCCAATAGCCTCTCTATGAAAATTGAATTTAAAAAGTGCGCCCAATAGCTTCATGTGAAAATTGAATTTAGAAGTGTGCCCAATGGCTTCTATGTGAAAGTTGAATTTAAGAAGTGCGCCCAATAGCTTCTATGTGAAAGATGAAAGTAGAAGTGTGCCCAATAGCCTCCCTGTAAAAGTTTAACTTAGAAGTGTGCCCAATAGCTTCTATGTGAAAGTTGAGTTTAGAACTGGGCCCAAACGCTGTTATGTGAAAGTTGAATTCAGAAGTGTGCCCAACATCCTCTCTGTGAAAGTTGAACTTAGAAGTGTGCCCAATAGCCTCTCTGTGAAAGTTGAATTCAGAAGTGTGCCCAATAGCTTGTATGTGAAAGTTGAGTTTAGAGCTGTGCCCAAAAGCTTCTACGTGAAAGTTGGTTCTAGAAGTGCGCCCAATAGCCTCTCTGTAAAAGTTAAATTTAAGAAGTGCGCCCAATAGCTTCTTTGTGAAAGTTGAATTTAGAAGTTTGCCCAATAGCCTCTCTGTGAAAGTTGAATTTAAGATGTGTGCCCAACAGCTGCTATGTGAAAGTTGGTTCTAGAAATGTGCCCAATAGCTTCTATGTGAAAGTTGGTTCTAGAAGTGTGCTCAATATCCTCTCTCTCAAAAAAAGTTGAAATTAGAATTGTGCCCAATATCCTCTGTGAAAAGTTGAATTTAGAAGTGCGCCCAATAGCCTCTCTATGAAAATTGAATTTAAAAGTGTGCCCAATGGCTTCTATGTGAAAGTTGAAATTAAGAAGTGTGCCCAATAGCTTATATGTGAAAGTTGAATGTAGAAGTGTGCCCAATAGCCTCCCTGTAAAAGTTTAACTTAGAAGTGTGCCCAATAGCTTCTATGTGAAAGTTGAATTTAGAAGTGTGCCCAAAAGCTTCTATGTGAAAGTTGGTTCTAGAAGTGCGCGCATTAGCCTCTCTGTGAAAGTTGAATTCAGAAGTGTACCTAATAGCTTCTATGTGAAAGTGAATTCAGAAGTGTGCCCAACATCCTCTCTGTGAAAGTTGAATTTAGAAATGTGCCCAATAGCTTCCAGGTGAAAGTTGAATTTAGAAGTGTGCCCAATAGCTTCTATGTGAAAGTTGAATTTAAAAGTGTGCCCAATGGCTTCTATGTGAAAGTTGAAAATAAGAAGTGCGCCCAATAGCTTCTATGTGAAAGTTGAATTTAGAAGTGTGCCCAATAGCCTCCCTGTAAAAGTTTAACTTAGAAATGTGCCCAATGGCTTCTATGTGAAAGTTGAATTTAGAACTGGGCACTAAAGCTTCTATGTGAAAGTTGGTTCTAGAAGTGTGCTCAATATCCTCTCTCTGAAAAGTTGAAATTAGAAGTGTGCCCAATATCCTCTGTGAAAAGTTGAATTTAGAAGTGCGCCCAATAGCCTCTCTATGAAAATTGAATTTAAAAAGTGCGCCCAATAGCTTCATGTGAAAATTGAATTTAGAAGTGTGCCCAATAGCCTCCCTGTAAAAGTTTAACTTAGAAGTGTGCCCAATAGCGTCTATGTGAAAGTTGAATTTAAGAAGTGCGCCCAATAGCTTCTATGTGAAAGTTGAAAGTAGAAGTGTGCCCAATAGCCTCCCTGTAAAAGTTTAACTTAGAAGTGTGCCCAATAGCTTCTATGTGAAAGTTGAATTTAGAACTGGGCCCAAACGCTGTTATGTGAAAGTTGAATTCAGAAGTGTGCCCAACATCCTCTCTGTGAAAGTTGAACTTAGAAGTGCGCCCAATAGCCTCTCTATGAAAATTGAATTTAAAAGTGTGCCCAATGGCTTCTATGTGAAAGTTGAAATTAAGAAGTGCGCCCAATAGCTTATATGTGAAAGTTGAATGTAGAAGTGTGCCCAATAGCCTCCCTGTAAAAGTTTAACTTAGAAGTGTGCCCAATAGCTTCTATGTGAAAGTTGAATTTAGAAGTGTGCCCAAAAGCTTCTATGTGAAAGTTGGTTCTAGAAGTGCGCCCATTAGCCTCTCTGTGAAAGTTGAATTCAGAAGTGTACCTAATAGCTTCTATGTGAAAGTGAATTCAGAAGTGTGCCCAACATCCTCTCTGTGAAAGTTGAATTTAGAAATGTGCCCAATAGCTTCCAGGTGAAAGTTGAATTTAGAAGTGTGCCCAATAGCTTCTATGTTAAAGTTGAATTTAAAAGTGTGCCCAATGGCTTCTATGTGAAAGTTGAAAATAAGAAGTGCGCCCAATAGCTTCTATGTGAAAGTTGAATTTAGAAGTGTGCCCAATAGCCTCCCTGTAAAAGTTTAACTTAGAAATGTGCCCAATAGCTTCTATGTGAAAGTTGAGTTTAGAACTGCGCACTAAAGCTTCTATGTGAAAGTTGGTTCTAGAAGTGTGCTCAATATCCTCTCTCTGAAAAGTTGAAATTAGAAGTGTGCCCAATATCCTCTGTGAAAAGTTGAATTTAGAAGTGCGCCCAATAGCCTCTCTATGAAAATTGAATTTAAAAAGTGCGCCCAATAGCTTCATGTGAAAATTGAATTTAGAAGTGTGCCCAATAGCCTCCCTGTAAAAGTTTAACTTAGAAGTGTGCCCAATAGCTTCTATGTGAAAGTTGAATTTAAGAAGTGCGCCCAATAGCTTCTATGTGAAAGTTGAAAGTAGAAGTGTGCCCAATAGCCTCCCTGTAAAAGTTTAACTTAGAAGTGTGCCCAATAGCTTCTATGTGAAAGTTGAGTTTAGAACTGGGCCCAAACGCTGTTATGTGAAAGTTGAATTCAGAAGTGTGCCCAACATCCTCTCTGTGAAAGTTGAACTTAGAAGTGCGCCCAATAGCCTCTCTATGATAGTTGAATTCAGAAGTGTGCCCAATAGCTTGTATGTGAAAGTTGAGTTTAGAACTGTGCCCAAAAGCTTCTATGTGAAAGTTGGTTCTAGAAGTGCGCCCAATAGCCTCTCTGTGAAAGTTAAATTTAAGAAGTGCGCCCAATAGCTTCTTTGTGAAAGTTGAATTTAGAAGTTTGCCCAATAGCCTCTCTGTGAAAGTTGAATTTAAGATGTGTGCCCAACAGCTGCTATGTGAAAGTTGGTTCTAGAAGTGTGCCCAATAGCTTCTATGTGAAAGTTGGTTCTAGAAGTGTGCTCAATATCCTCTCTCTGAAAAGTTGAAATTAGAAGTGTGCCCAATATCCTCTGTGAAAAGTTGAATTTAGAAGTGCGCCCAATAGCCTCTCTATGAAAATTGAATTTAAAAGTGTGCCCAATGGCTTCTATGTGAAAGTTGAAATTAAGAAGTGCGCCCAATAGCTTATATGTGAAAGTTGAACATAGAAGTGTGCCCAATGGCTTCTATGTGAAAGTTGAAATTAAGAAGTGCGCCCAATAGCTTCTATGTGAAAGTTGACTGTAGAAGTGTGCCCAATAGCCTCCCTGTAAAAGTTTAACTTAGAAATGTGCCCAATAGCTTCTATGTGAAAGTTGAGTTTAGAACTGGGCCCAAAAGCTTCTATGTGAAAGTTGGCTCTAGAAGTGCGCCCATTAACCTCTCTGTCAAAGTTGAATTCAGAAGTGTACCTAATAGCTTCCAGGTGAAAGTTGAATTTAGAAGTGTGCCCAATAGCTTCTATGTGAAAGTTGAATTTAGAAGTGTGCCCAATAGCCTCTCTGTGAAAGTTGAATTTAAGAAGTGCGCCCAATAGCTTCTATGTGAAAGTTGAATTTAGAAGTGTGCCCAATAGCCTCTCTGTGAAAGTTGAATTTAAGAAGTGCGCCCAATAGCCTCTATGTGAAAGTTGAATTTAGAAGTGTGCCCAATAGCCTCTCTGTGAAAGTTGAATTTAAGAAGTGCGCCCAATAGCTTCTATGTGAAAGTTGAGTTTAGAACTGGGCCCAAAAGCTTCTATGTGAAAGTTGGTTCTAGAAGTGCGCCAATTGGCCTCTCTGTGAAAGTTGAATTCAGAAGTGTACTTAATAGCTTCTATGTGAAAGTTGAATTCAGAAGTGTGCCCAACATCCTCTCTGTGAAAGTTGAATTTAGAAATGTGCCCAATAGCTTCCAGGTGAAAGTTGAATTTAGAAGTGTGCCCAATAGCTTCTATGTGAAAGTTGGTTCTAGAAGTGTGTCCAATATCCTCTCTGTGAAAAGTTGAAATTAGAAGTGCACCCAATAGCCTCTCTGTGAAAGTTGAATTTTGAAGTGTGCCCAATATCCTCTGTGAAAAGTTGAATCTAGAAGTGCGCCCAATAGCCTCTCTGTGAAAGTTGAATTTAGAAGTTTGCCCAATAGCCTCTCTGTGAAAGTTGAATTTAAGATGTGTGCCCAACAGCTGCTATGTGAAAGTTGGTTCTAGAAGTGTGCCCAATAGCCTCTCTATGAAAATTGAATTTAAAGTGTGCCCAATGGCTTCTATGTGAAAGTTGAATTTAAGAAGTGCGCCCAATAGCTTCTATGTGAAAGTTGAATGTAGAAGTGTGCCCAATAGCCTCCCTGTAAAAGTTGAATTTAGAAATGTGCCCAATAGCTTCAAGGTGAAAGTTGAATTTAGAAGTGTGCCCAATAGCTTCTATGTGAAAGTTGGTTCTAGAAGTGTGCCCAATATCCTCTCTGTGAAAAGTTGAAATTAGAAGTGCGTCCAATATCCTCTGTGACAAGTTGAATTTTGAAGTGCACCCAATATCCTCTGTCAAAAGTTGAATCTAGAAGTGCACCCAATAGCCTCTCTGTGAAAGTTGAATTTAAGAAGTGCGCCCAATAGCTTCTTTGTGAAAGTTGAATTTAGAAGTGTGTCCAATAGCTTCCAGGTGAAAGTTGAATTTAGAAGTGTGCCCAATAGCTTCTATGTGAAAGTTGAATTTAGAAGTCTGCCCAATAGCCTCTCTGTGAAAGTTGAATTTAAGAAGTGCGCCCAATAGCTTCTATGTGAAAGTTGAATTTAGAAGTGTGCCCAATAGCCTCTCTGTGAAAGTTGAATTTAAGAAGTGCACCCAATAGCTTCTATGTGAAAGTTGAATTTAGAAGTATGCCCAATAGCCTCTCTGTGAAAGTTGAATTTAAAAGTGTGCCCAATGGCTTCTATGTGAAAGTTGAAAATAAGAAGTGCGCCCAATAGCTTCTATGTGAAAGTTGAATTTAGAAGTGTGCCCAATAGCCTCCCTGTAAAAGTTTAACTTAGAAATGTGCCCAATAGCTTCTATGTGAAAGTTGAGTTTAGAACTGGGCACTAAAGCTTCTATGTGAAAGTTGGTTCTAGAAGTGTGCTCAATATCCTCTCTCTGAAAAGTTGAAATTAGAAGTGTGCCCAATATCCTCTGTGAAAAGTTGAATTTAGAAGTGCGCCCAATAGCCTCTCTATGAAAATTGAATTTAAAAAGTGCGCCCAATAGCTTCATGTGAAAATTGAATTTAGAAGTGTGCCCAATAGCCTCCCTGTAAAAGTTTAACTTAGAAGTGTGCCCAATAGCTTCTATGTGAAAGTTGAATTTAAGAAGTGCGCCCAATAGCTTCTATGTGAAAGTTGAAAGTAGAAGTGTGCCCAATAGCCTCCCTGTAAAAGTTTAACTTAGAAGTGTGCCCAATAGCTTCTATGTGAAAGTTGAGTTTAGAACTGGACCCAAACGCTGTTATGTGAAAGTTGAATTCAGAAGTGTGCCCAACATCCTCTCTGTGAAAGTTGAACTTAGAAGTGCGCCCAATAGCCTCTCTATGATAGTTGAATTCAGAAGTGTGCCCAATAGCTTGTATGTGAAAGTTGAGTTTAGAACTGTGCCCAAAAGCTTCTATGTGAAAGTTGGTTCTAGAAGTGCGCCCAATAGCCTCTCTGTGAAAGTTAAATTTAAGAAGTGCGCCCAATAGCTTCTTTGTGAAAGTTGAATTTAGAAGTTTGCCCAATAGCCTCTCGGTGAAAGTTGAATTTAAGATGTGTGCCCAACAGCTGCTATGTGAAAGTTGGTTCTAGAAGTGTGCCCAATAGCTTCTATGTGAAAGTTGGTTCTAGAAGTGTGCTCAATATCCTCTCTCTGAAAAGTTGAAATTAGAAGTGTGCCCAATATCCTCTGTGAAAAGTTGAATTTAGAAGTGCGCCCAATAGCCTCTCTATGAAAATTGAATTTAAAAGTGTTCCCAATGGCTTCTATGTGAAAGTTGAAATTAAGAAGTGCGCCCAATAGCTTATATGTGAAAGTTGAATGTAGAAGTGTGCCCAATGGCTTCTATGTGAAAGTTGAAATTAAGAAGTGCGCCCAATAGCTTCTATGTGAAAGTTGACTGTAGAAGTGTGCCCAATAGCCTCCCTGTAAAAGTTTAACTTAGAAATGTGCCCAATAGCTTCTATGTGAAAGTTGAGTTTAGAACTGGGCCCAAAAGCTTCTATGTGAAAGTTGGCTCTAGAAGTGCGCCCATTAACCTCTCTGTCAAAGTTGAATTCAGAAGTGTACCTAATAGCTTCCAGGTGAATGTTGAATTTAGAAGTGTGCCCAATAGCTTCTATGTGAAAGTTGAATTTCAGAAGTGTGCCCAATAGCCTCTCTGTGAAAGTTGAATTTAAGAAGTGCGCCCAATAGCTTCTATGTGAAAGTTGAATTTAGAAGTGTGCCCAATAGCCTCTCTGTGAAAGTTGAATTTAAGAAGTGCGCCCAATAGCCTCTATGTGAAAGTTGAATTTAGAAGTGTGCCCAATAGCCTCTCTGTGAAAGTTGAATTTAAGAAGTGCGCCCAATAGCCTCTATGTGAAAGTTGAGTTTAGAACTGGGCCCAAAAGCTTCTATATGAAAGTTGGTTCTAGAAGTGCGCCAATTGGCCTCTCTGTGAAAGTTGAATTCAGAAGTGTACTTAATAGCTTCTATGTGAAAGTTGAATTTAAGAAGTGCGCCCAATAGCCTCTATGTGAAAGTTGAATTTAAGAAGTGCGCCCAATAGCCTCTATGTGAAAGTTGAATTTAGAAGTGTGCCCAGTAGCCTCTATGTGAAAGTTGAGTTTAGAACTGGGCCCAAAAGCTTCTATATGAAAGTTGGTTCTAGAAGTGCGCCAATTGGCCTCTCTGTGAAAGTTGAATTCAGAAGTGTACTTAATAGCTTCTATGTGAAAGTTGAATTCAGAAGTGTGCCCAATAGCCTCTCTGTGAAAGTTGAATTTAAGAAGTGCGCCCAATAGCCTCTATGTGAAAGTTGAATTTAGAAGTGTGCCCAATAGCCTCTCTGTGAAAGTTGAATTTAAGAAGTGCGCCCAATAGCCTCTATGTGAAAGTTGAGTTTAGAACTGGGCCCAAAAGCTTCTATGTGAAAGTTGGTTCTAGAAGTGCGCCAATTGGCCTCTCTGTGAAAGTTGAATTCAGAAGTGTACTTAATAGCTTCTATGTGAAAGTTGAATTCAGAAGTGTGCCCAACATCCTCTCTGTGAAAGTTGAATTTAGAAATGTGCCCAATAGCTTCCAGGTGAAAGTTGAATTTAGAAGTGTGCCCAATAGCTTCTATGTGAAAGTTGGTTCTAGAAGTGTGTCCAATATCCTCTCTGTGAAAATTTGAAATTAGAAGTGCACCCAATAGCCTCTCTGTGAAAGTTGAATTTTGAAGTGTGCCCAATATCCTCTGTGAAAAGTTGAATCTAGAAGTGCGCCCAATAGCCTCTCTGTGAAAGTTGAATTTAGAAGTTTGCCCAATAGACTCTCTGTGAAAGTTGAATTTAAGATGTGTGCCCAACAGCTGCTATGTGAAAGTTGGTTCTAGAAGTGTGCCCAATAGCCTCTCTATGAAAATTGAATTTAAAGTGTGCCCAATGGCTTCTATGTGAAAGTTGAATTTAAGAAGTGCGCCCAATAGCTTCTATGTGAAAGTTGAATGTAGAAGTGTGCCCAATAGCATCCCTGTAAAAGTTGAATTTAGAAATGTGCCCAATAGCTTCAAGGTGAAAGTTGAATTTAGAAGTGTGCCCAATAGCTTCTATGTGAAAGTTGGTTCTAGAAGTGTGCCCAATATCCTCTCTGTGAAAAGTTGAAATTAGAAGTGCGTCCAATATCCTCTGTGAAAAGTTGAATTTTGAAGTGCACCCAATAGCCTCTCTGTGAAAGTTGAATTTTGAAGTGTGCCCAATATCCTCTGTCAAAAGTTGAATCTAGAAGTGCACCCAATAGCCTCTCTGTGAAAGTTGAATTTAAGAAGTGCGCCCAATAGCTTCTTTGTGAAAGTTGAATTTAGAAGTGTGTCCAATAGCCTCTCTGTGAAAGTTGAATTTAAAAAGTGTGCTCAATAGGTGCTATGTGAAAGTTGAACTTAGAAGTGCACCCAATAGCCTCTATGTGAAAGTTGAATTTAGAAGTCTGCCCAATAGCTTCTATGTGAAAGTTGAATTTAGAAGTGTGCCCAATAGACTCTATGTGAAAGTTGAATTTAGAAGTGTGCCCAATAGCTTCTATCTGAAAGTTGAGTTTAGAACTGTGCCCAAAAGCTTCTATGTGAAAGTTGGTTCTAGAAGTGTGCCCAATATCCTCTCTATGAAAAGTTGAAATAAGAAGTCCTCCCAATATCCTCTGTGAAAAGTTGAATTTTGAAGTGCACCCAATAGCCTCTCTGTGAAAGTTGAATTTTGAAGTGTGCCCAATATCCTCTGTGAAAAGTTGAATCTAGAAGTGCACCCAATAGCCTCTCTGTGAAAGTTGAATTTAAGAAGTGCGCCCAATAGCTTCTTTGTGAAAGTTGAATTTGGAAGTTTGCCCAATAGCCTTTCTGTGAAAGTTGAATTTAAGATGTGTGCCCAACAGCTGCTATGTGAAAGTTGGTTCTAGAAGTGTGCCCAATAGCTTCTATGTGAAAGTTGGTTCTAGAAGTGTGCTCAATATCCTCTCTCTGAAAAGTTGAAATTAGAAGTGTGCCCAATATCCTCTGTGAAAAGTTGAATTTATGAAGTGCGCCCAATAGCTTCTATGTGAAAGTTGAATTCAGAAGTGTGCCCAACATCCTCTCTGTGAAAGTTGAATTTAGAAATGTGCCCAATAGCTTCCAGGTGAAAGTTGAATTTAGAAGTGTGCCCAATAGCTTCTATGTGAAAGTTGAATTTAGAAGTCTGCCCAATAGCCTCTCTGTGAAAGTTGAATTTAAGAAGTGCGCCCAATAGCTTCTATGTGAAAGTTGAATTTAGAAGTGTGCCCAATAGCCTCTCTGTGAAAGTTGAATTTAAGAAGTGCACCCAATAGCTTCTATGTGAATTTTGAATTTAGAAGTATGCCCAATAGCCTCTCTGTGAAAGTTGAATTTAAGAAGTGCGCCCAATAGCTTCTATGTGAAAGTTGAATTTAGAAGTCTGCTCAATAGCTTCTATGTGACAGTTGGTTCTAGAAGTGTGCTCAATATCCTATCTCTGAAAAGTTAAAATTAGAAGTGTGCCAAATATCCTCTGTGAAAGTTGAATTCAGAAGTGTACCTAATAGCTTCTATGTGAAAGTGGAATTCAGAAGTGTGCCCAACATCCTCTCTGTGAAAGTTGAATTTAGAAGTGCGCCCAATAGCCTCTCTGTGATAGTTGAATTCAGAAGTATACCCAATAGCTTCTAATTGAAAGTTGGTTCTAGAAGTGTGCCCAATATCCTCTCTGTGAAAAGTTGAAATTAGAAGTGCTCCCAATATCCTCTGTGAAAAGTTGAATTTTGAAGTTCACCCAATAGCCTCTCTGTGAAAGTTGAATTTTGAAGTATGCCCAATATCCTCTGTGAAAAGTTGAATCTAGTAGTTCGCCCAATAGCCTCTCTGTGAAAGTTAAATTTAAGAAGTGCGCCCAATAGCTTCTTTGTGAAAGTTGAATTTAGAAGTTTGCCCAATAGCCTCTCTGTGAAAGTTGAATTTAAGATGTGTGCCCAACAGCTGCTATGTGAACGTTGGTTCTAGAAGTGTGCCCAATAGCTTCTATGTGAAAGTTGGTTCTAGAAGTGTGCTCAATATCCTCTCTCTGAAAAGTTGAAATTAGAAGTGTGCCCAATATCCTCTGTGAAAAGTTGAATTTAGAAGTGCGCCCAATAGCCTCTCTATTGAAATTGAATTTAAAAGTGTGCCCAATGGCTTCTATGTGAAAGTTGAATTGAAGAAGTGCGCCCAATAGCTTCTATGTGAAAGTTGAATGTAGAAGTGTGCCCAATAGCCTCCCTGTAAAAGTTGAATTTAGAAATGTGCCCAATAGCTTCCAGGTGAAAGTTGAATTTAGAAGTGTGCCCAATAGCTTCTATGTGAAAGTTGGTTCTAGAAGTGTGCCCAATAGCCTCTCTGTGAAAGTTGAATTTAAAAAGTGTGCTCAATAGGTGCTATGTGAAAGTTGAACTTAGAAGTGCACCCAATAGCCTCTATGTGAAAGTTGAATTTAGAAGTCTGCCCAATAGCTTCTATGTGAAAGTTGAATTTAGAAGTGTGCCCAATAGACTCTCTGTGAAAGTTGAATTTATGAAGTGCGCCCAATAGCTTCTATTTGAAAGTTGAATTTAGAAGTGTGCCCAATAGCTTCTATGTGAAAGTTGAGTTTAGAACTGGGCACTAAAACTTCTATGTGAACATTGGTTCTAGAAGTGTCTCAATATCCTCTCTCTGAAATTTGAATTTAAAAAGTGTGCTCAATAGGTGCTATGTGAAAGTTGAACTTAGAAGTGCACCCAATAGCCTCTATGTGAAAGTTGAATTTAGAAGTCTGCCCAATGGCTTCTATGTGAAAGTTGAATTTAGAAGTGTGCCCAATAGACTCTCTGTGAAAGTTGAATTTATGAAGTGTGCCCAATAGCTTCTATTTGAAAGTTGAGTTTAGAACTGGGCACTAAAGCTTCTATGTGAATGTTGGTTCTAGAAGTGTGCTCAATATCCTCTCTCTGAAAAGTTGAAATTAGAAGTGTGCCCAATATCCTCTGTGAAAAGTTGAATTTAGAAGTGCGCCCAATAGCCTCTCTATGAAAATTGAATTTAAAAAGTGCGCCCAATAGCTTCATGTGAAAATTGAATTTAGAAGTGTGCCCAATGGCTTCTATGTGAAAGTTGAATTTAAGAAGTGCGCCTAATAGCTTCTATGTGAAAGATGAAAGTAGAAGTGTGCCCAATAGCCTCCCTGTAAAAGTTTAACTTAGAAGTGTGCCCAATAGCTTCTATGTGAAAGTTGAGTTTAGAACTGGGCCCAAACGCTGTTATGTGAAAGTTGAATTCAGAAGTGTGCCCAACATCCTCTCTGTGAAAGTTGAACTTAGAAGTGTGCCCAATAGCCTCTCTGTGATAGTTGAATTCAGAAGTGTGCCCAATAGCTTGTATGTGAAAGTTGAGTTTAGAGCTGTGCCCAAAAGCTTCTACGTGAAAGTTGGTTCTAGAAGTGCGCCCAATAGCCTCTCTGTAAAAGTTAAATTTAAGAAGTGCGCCCAATAGCTTCTTTGTGAAAGTTGAATTTAGAAGTTTGCCCAATAGCCTCTCTGTGAAAGTTGAATTTAAGATGTGTGCCCAACAGCTGCTATGTGAAAGTTGGTTCTAGAAATGTGCCCAATAGCTTCTATGTGAAAGTTGGTTCTAGAAGTGTGCTCAATATCCTCTCTCTCAAAAAAATTTGAAATTAGAAGTGTGCCCAATATCCTCTGTGAAAAGTTGAATTTAGAAGTGCGCCCAATAGCCTCTCTATGAAAATTGAATTTAAAAGTGTGCCCAATGGCTTCTATGTGAAAGTTGAAATTAAGAAGTGTGCCCAATAGCTTATATGTGAAAGTTGAATGTAGAAGTGTGCCCAATAGCCTCCCTGTAAAAGTTTAACTTAGAAGTGTGCCCAATAGCTTCTATGTGAAAGTTGAATTTAGAAGTGTGCCCAAAAGCTTCTATGTGAAAGTTGGTTCTAGAAGTGCGCGCATTAGCCTCTCTGTGAAAGTTGAATTCAGAAGTGTACCTAATAGCTTCTATGTGAAAGTGAATTCAGAAGTGTGCCCAACATCCTCTCTGTGAAAGTTGAATTTAGAAATGTGCCCAATAGCTTCCAGGTGAAAGTTGAATTTAGAAGTGTGCCCAATAGCTTCTATGTGAAAGTTGAATTTAAAAGTGTGCCCAATGGCTTCTATGTGAAAGTTGAAAATAAGAAGTGCGCCCAATAGCTTCTATGTGAAAGTTGAATTTAGAAGTGTGCCCAATAGCCTCCCTGTAAAAGTTTAACTTAGAAATGTGCCCAATGGCTTCTATGTGAAAGTTGAATTTAGAACTGGGCACTAAAGCTTCTATGTGAAAGTTGGTTCTAGAAGTGTGCTCAATATCCTCTCTCTGAAAAGTTGAAATTAGAAGTGTGCCCAATATCCTCTGTGAAAAGTTGAATTTAGAAGTGCGCCCAATAGCCTCTCTATGAAAATTGAATTTAAAAAGTGTGCCCAATAGCTTCATGTGAAAATTGAATTTAGAAGTGTGCCCAATAGCCTCCCTGTAAAAGTTTAACTTAGAAGTGTGCCCAATAGCGTCTATGTGAAAGTTGAATTTAAGAAGTGCGCCCAATAGCTTCTATGTGAAAGTTGAAAGTAGAAGTGTGCCCAATAGCCTCCCTGTAAAAGTTTAACTTAGAAGTGTGCCCAATAGCTTCTATGTGAAAGTTGAATTTAGAACTGGGCCCAAACGCTGTTATGTGAAAGTTGAATTCAGAAGTGTGCCCAACATCCTCTCTGTGAAAGTTGAACTTAGAAGTGCGCCCAATAGCCTCTCTATGAAAATTGAATTTAAAAGTGTGCCCAATGGCTTCTATGTGAAAGTTGAAATTAAGAAGTGCGCCCAATAGCTTATATGTGAAAGTTGAATGTAGAAGTGTGCCCAATAGCCTCCCTGTAAAAGTTTAACTTAGAAGTGTGCCCAATAGCTTCTATGTGAAAGTTGAATTTAGAAGTGTGCCCAAAAGCTTCTATGTGAAAGTTGGTTCTAGAAGTGCGCCCATTAGCCTCTCTGTGAAAGTTGAATTCAGAAGTGTACCTAATAGCTTCTATGTGAAAGTGAATTCAGAAGTGTGCCCAACATCCTCTCTGTGAAAGTTGAATTTAGAAATGTGCCCAATAGCTTCCAGGTGAAAGTTGAATTTAGAAGTGTGCCCAATAGCTTCTATGTTAAAGTTGAATTTAAAAGTGTGCCCAATGGCTTCTATGTGAAAGTTGAAAATAAGAAGTGCGCCCAATAGCTTCTATGTGAAAGTTGAATTCAGAAGTGTGCCCAATAGCCTCCCTGTAAAAGTTTAACTTAGAAATGTGCCCAATAGCTTCTATGTGAAAGTTGAGTTTAGAACTGCGCACTAAAGCTTCTATGTGAAAGTTGGTTCTAGAAGTGTGCTCAATATCCTCTCTCTGAAAAGTTGAAATTAGAAGTGTGCCCAATATCCTCTGTGAAAAGTTGAATTTAGAAGTGCGCCCAATAGCCTCTCTATGAAAATTGAATTTAAAAAGTGCGCCCAATAGCTTCATGTGAAAATTGAATTTAGAAGTGTGCCCAATAGCCTCCCTGTAAAAGTTTAACTTAGAAGTGTGCCCAATAGCTTCTATGTGAAAGTTGAATTCAAGAAGTGCGCCCAATAGCTTCTATGTGAAAGTTGAAAGTAGAAGTGTGCCCAATAGCCTCCCTGTAAAAGTTTAACTTAGAAGTGTGCCCAATAGCTTCTATGTGAAAGTTGAGTTTAGAACTGGGCCCAAACGCTGTTATGTGAAAGTTGAATTCAGAAGTGTGCCCAACATCCTCTCTGTGAAAGTTGAACTTAGAAGTGCGCCCAATAGCCTCTCTATGATAGTTGAATTCAGAAGTGTGCCCAATAGCTTGTATGTGAAAGTTGAGTTTAGAACTGTGCCCAAAAGCTTCTATGTGAAAGTTGGTTCTAGAAGTGCGCCCAATAGCCTCTCTGTGAAAGTTAAATTTAAGAAGTGCGCCCAATAGCTTCTTTGTGAAAGTTGAATTTAGAAGTTTGCCCAATAGCCTCTCTGTGAAAGTTGAATTTAAGATGTGTGCCCAACAGCTGCTATGTGAAAGTTGGTTCTAGAAGTGTGCCCAATAGCTTCTATGTGAAAGTTGGTTCTAGAAGTGTGCTCAATATCCTCTCTCTGAAAAGTTGAAATTAGAAGTGTGCCCAATATCCTCTGTGAAAAGTTGAATTTAGAAGTGCGCCCAATAGCCTCTCTATGAAAATTGAATTTAAAAGTGTGCCCAATGGCTTCTATGTGAAAGTTGAAATTAAGAAGTGCGCCCAATAGCTTATATGTGAAAGTTGAACGTAGAAGTGTGCCCAATGGCTTCTATGTGAAAGTTGAAATTAAGAAGTGCGCCCAATAGCTTCTATGTGAAAGTTGACTGTAGAAGTGTGCCCAATAGCCTCCCTGTAAAAGTTTAACTTAGAAATGTGCCCAATAGCTTCTATGTGAAAGTTGAGTTTAGAACTGGGCCCAAAAGCTTCTATGTGAAAGTTGGCTCTAGAAGTGCGCCCATTAACCTCTCTGTCAAAGTTGAATTCAGAAGTGTACCTAATAGCTTCCAGGTGAAAGTTGAATTTAGAAGTGTGCCCAATAGCTTCTATGTGAAAGTTGAATTTAGAAGTGTGCCCAATAGCCTCTCTGTGAAAGTTGAATTTAAGAAGTGCGCCCAATAGCTTCTATGTGAAAGTTGAATTTAGAAGTGTGCCCAATAGCCTCTCTGTGAAAGTTGAATTTAAGAAGTGCGCCCAATAGCCTCTATGTGAAAGTTGAATTTAGAAGTGTGCCCAATAGCCTCTCTGTGAAAGTTGAATTTAAGAAGTGCGCCCAATAGCTTCTATGTGAAAGTTGAGTTTAGAACTGGGCCCAAAAGCTTCTATGTGAAAGTTGGTTCTAGAAGTGCGCCAATTGGCCTCTCTGTGAAAGTTGAATTCAGAAGTGTACTTAATAGCTTCTATGTGAAAGTTGAATTCAGAAGTGTGCCCAACATCCTCTCTGTGAAAGTTGAATTTAGAAATGTGCCCAATAGCTTCCAGGTGAAAGTTGAATTTAGAAGTGTGCCCAATAGCTTCTATGTGAAAGTTGGTTCTAGAAGTGTGTCCAATATCCTCTCTGTGAAAAGTTGAAATTAGAAGTGCACCCAATAGCCTCTCTGTGAAAGTTGAATTTTGAAGTGTGCCCAATATCCTCTGTGAAAAGTTGAATCTAGAAGTGCGCCCAATAGCCTCTCTGTGAAAGTTGAATTTAGAAGTTTGCCCAATAGCCTCTCTGTGAAAGTTGAATTTAAGATGTGTGCCCAACAGCTGCTATGTGAAAGTTGGTTCTAGAAGTGTGCCCAATAGCCTCTCTATGAAAATTGAATTTAAAGTGTGCCCAATGGCTTCTATGTGAAAGTTGAATTTAAGAAGTGCGCCCAATAGCTTCTATGTGAAAGTTGAATGTAGAAGTGTGCCCAATAGCCTCCCTGTAAAAGTTGAATTTAGAAATGTGCCCAATAGCTTCAAGGTGAAAGTTGAATTTAGAAGTGTGCCCAATAGCTTCTATGTGAAAGTTGGTTCTAGAAGTGTGCCCAATATCCTCTCTGTGAAAAGTTGAAATTAGAAGTGCGTCCAATATCCTCTGTGACAAGTTGAATTTTGAAGTGCACCCAATATCCTCTGTCAAAAGTTGAATCTAGAAGTGCACCCAATAGCCTCTCTGTGAAAGTTGAATTTAAGAAGTGCGCCCAATAGCTTCTTTGTGAAAGTTGAATTTAGAAGTGTGTCCAATAGCCTCTCTGTGAAAGTTGAATTTAAAAAGTGTGCTCAATAGGTGCTATGTGAAAGTTGAACTTAGAAGTGCACCCAATAGCCTCTATGTGAAAGTTGAATTTAGAAGTCTGCCCAATAGCTTCTATGTGAAAGTTGAATTTAGAAGTGTGCCCAATAGACTCTATGTGAAAGTTGAATTTAGAAGTGTGCCCAATAGCTTCTATGTGAAAGTTGAGTTTAGAACTGTGCCCAAAAGCTTCTATGTGAAAGTTGGTTCTAGAAGTGTGCCCAATATCCTCTCTATGAAAAGTTGAAATAAGAAGTCCTCCCAATATCCTCTGTGAAAAGTTGAATTTTGAAGTGCACCCAACAGCCTCTCTGTGAAAGTTGAATTTTGAAGTGTGCCCAATATCCTCTGTGAAAAGTTGAATCTAGAAGTGCACCCAATAGCCTCTCTGTGAAAGTTGAATTTAAGAAGTGCGCCCAATAGCTTCTTTGTGAAAGTTGAATTTAGAAGTTTGCCCAATAGCCTTTCTGTGAAAGTTGAATTTAAGATGTGTGCCCAACAGCTGCTATGTGAAAGTTGGTTCTAGAAGTGTGCCCAATAGCTTCTATGTGAAAGTTGGTTCTAGAAGTGTGCTCAATATCCTCTCTCTGAAAAGTTGAAATTAGAAGTGTGCCCAATATCCTCTGTGAAAAGTTGAATTTATGAAGTGCGCCCAATAGCTTCTATGTGAAAGTTGAATTCAGAAGTGTGCCCAACATCCTCTCTGTGAAAGTTGAATTTAGAAATGTGCCCAATAGCTTCCAGGTGAAAGTTGAATTTAGAAGTGTGCCCAATAGCTTCTATGTGAAAGTTGAATTTAGAAGTCTGCCCAATAGCCTCTCTGTGAAAGTTGAATTTAAGAAGTGCGCCCAATAGCTTCTATGTCAAAGTTGAATTTAGAAGTGTGCCCAATAGCCTCTCTGTGAATGTTGAATTTAAGAAGTGCACCCAATAGCTTCTATGTGAAAGTTGAATTTAGAAGTATGCCCAATAGCCTCTCTGTGAAAGTTGAATTTAAGAAGTGCGCCCAATAGCATCTATGTGAAGGTTGAATTTAGAAGTCTGCTCAATAGCTTCTATGTGACAGTTGGTTCTAGAAGTGTGCTCAATATCCTATCTCTGAAAAGTTAAAATTAGAAGTGTGCCAAATATCCTCTGTGAAAGTTGAATTCAGAAGTGTACCTAATAGCTTCTATGTGAAAGTGGAATTCAGAAGTGTGCCCAACATCCTCTCTGTGAAAGTTGAATTTAGAAGTGCGCCCAATAGCCTCTCTGTGATAGTTGAATTCAGAAGTATACCCAATAGCTTCTAATTGAAAGTTGGTTCTAGAAGTGTGCCCAATATCCTCTCTGTGAAAAGTTGAAAATAGAAGTGCTCCCAATATCCTCTGTGAAAAGTTGAATTTTGAAGTTCACCCAATAGCCTCTCTGTGAAAGTTGAATTTTGAAGTATGCCCAATATCCTCTGTGAAAAGTTGAATCTAGTAGTTCGCCCAATAGCCTCTCTGTGAAAGTTAAATTTAAGAAGTGCGCCCAATAGCTTCTTTGTGAAAGTTGAATTTAGAAGTTTGCCCAATAGCCTCTCTGTGAAAGTTGAATTTAAGATGTGTGCCCAACAGCTGCTATGTGAACGTTGGTTCTAGAAGTGTGCCCAATAGCTTCTATGTGAAAGTTGGTTCTAGAAGTGTGCTCAATATCCTCTCTCTGAAAAGTTGAAATTAGAAGTGTGCCCAATATCCTCTGTGAAAAGTTGAATTTAGAAGTGCGCCCAATAGCCTCTCTATTGAAATTGAATTTAAAAGTGTGCCCAATGGCTTCTATGTGAAAGTTGAATTGAAGAAGTGCGCCCAATAGCTTCTATGTGAAAGTTGAATGTAGAAGTGTGCCCAATAGCCTCCCTGTAAAAGTTGAATTTAGAAATGTGCCCAATAGCTTCCAGGTGAAAGTTGAATTTAGAAGTGTGCCCAATAGCTTCTATGTGAAAGTTGGTTCTAGAAGTGTGCCCAATAGCCTCTCTGTGAAAGTTGAATTTGAAAAGTGTGCTCAATAGGTGCTATGTGAAAGTTGAACTTAGAAGTGCACCCAATAGCCTCTATGTGAAAGTTGAATTTAGAAGTCTGCCCAATAGCTTCTATGTGAAAGTTGAATGTAGAAGTGTGCCCAATAGCCTCCCTGTAAAAGTTTAACTTAGAAGTGTGCCCAATAGCTTCTATGTGAAAGTTGAATTTAGAAGTGTGCCCAAAAGCTTCTATGTGAAAGTTGGTTCTAGAAGTGCGCGCATTAGCCTCTCTGTGAAAGTTGAATTCAGAAGTGTACCTAATAGCTTCTATGAGAAAGTGAATTCAGAAGTGTGCCCAACATCCTCTCTGTGAAAGTTGAATTTAGAAATGTGCCCAATAGCTTCCAGGTGAAAGTTGAATTTAGAAGTGTGCCCAATAGCTTCTATGTGAAAGTTGAATTTAAAAGTGTGCCCAATGGCTTCTATGTGAAAGTTGAAAATAAGAAGTGCGCCCAATAGCTTCTATGTGAAAGTTGAATTTAGAAGTGTGCCCAATAGCCTCCCTGTAAAAGTTTAACTTAGAAATGTGCCCAATGGCTTCTATGTGAAAGGTGAGTTTAGAACTGGGCACTAAAGCTTCTATGTGAAAGTTGGTTCTAGAAGTGTGCTCAATATCCTCTCTCTGAAAAGTTGAAATTAGAAGTGTGCCCAATATCCTCTGTGAAAAGTTGAATTTAGAAGTGCGCCCAATAGCCTCTCTATGAAAATTGAATTTAAAAAGTGCGCCCAATAGCTTCATGTGAAAATTGAATTTAGAAGTGTGCCCAATAGCCTCCCTGTAAAAGTTTAACTTAGAAGTGTGCCCAATAGCTTCTATGTGAAAGTTGAATTTAAGAAGTGCGCCCAATAGCTTCTATGTGAAAGTTGAAAGTAGAAGTGTGCCCAATAGCCTCCCTGTAAAAGTTTAACTTAGAAGTGTGCCCAATAGCTTCTATGTGAAAGTTGAATTTAGAACTGGGCCCAAACGCTGTTATGTGAAAGTTGAATTCAGAAGTGTGCCCAACATCCTCTCTGTGAAAGTTGAACTTAGAAGTGCGCCCAATAGCCTCTCTGTGATAGTTGAATTCAGAAGTGTGCCCAATAGCTTGTATGTGAAAGTTGAGTTTAGAACTGTGCCCAAAAGCTTCTATGTGAAAGTTGGTTCTAGAAGTGCGCCCAATAGCCTCTCTGTGAAAGTTAAATTTAAGAAGTGCGCCCAATAGCTTCTTTGTGAAAGTTGAATTTAGAAGTTTGCCCAATAGCCTCTCTGTGAAAGTTGAATTTAAGATGTGTGCCCAACAGCTGCTATGTGAAAGTTGGTTCTAGAAGTGTGCCCAATAGCTTCTATGTGAAAGTTGGTTCTAGAAGTGTGCTCAATATCCTCTCTCTGAAAAGTTGAAATTAGAAGTGTGCCCAATATCCTCTGTGAAAAGTTGAATTTAGAAGTGCGCCCAATAGCCTCTCTATGAAAATTGAATTTAAAAGTGTGCCCAATGGCTTCTATGTGAAAGTTGAAATTAAGAAGTGCGCCCAATAGCTTATATGTGAAAGTTGAATGTAGAAGTGTGCCCAATAGCCTCCCTGTAAAAGTTTAACTTAGAAGTGTGCCCAATAGCTTCTATGTGAAAGTTGAATTTAGAAGTGTGCCCAAAAGCTTCTATGTGAAAGTTGGTTCTAGAAGTGCGCCCATTAGCCTCTCTGTGAAAGTTGAATTCAGAAGTGTACCTAATAGCTTCTATGTGAAAGTGAATTCAGATGTTTGCCCAACATCCTCTCTGTGAAAGTTGAATTTAGAAATGTGCCCAATAGCTTCCAGGTGAAAGTTGAATTTAGAAGTGTGCCCAATAGCTTCTATGTGAAAGTTGAATTTAAAAGTGTGCCCAATGGCTTCTATGTGAAAGTTGAAAATAAGAAGTGCGCCCAATAGCTTCTATGTGAAAGTTGAATTTAGAAGTGTGCCCAATAGCCTCCCTGTAAAAGTTTAACTTAGAAATGTGCCCAATAGCTTCTATGTGAAAGTTGAGTTTAGAACTGCGCACTAAAGCTTCTATGTGAAAGTTGGTTCTAGAAGTGTGCTCAATATCCTCTCTCTGAAAAGTTGAAATTAGAAGTGTGCCCAATATCCTCTGTGAAATGTTGAATTTAGAAGTGCGCCCAATAGCCTCTCTATGAAAATTGAATTTAAAAAGTGCGCCCAATAGCTTCATGTGAAAATTGAATTTAGAAGTGTGCCCAATAGCCTCCCTGTAAAAGTTTAACTTAGAAGTGTGCCCAATAGCTTCTATGTGAAAGTTGAATTTAAGAAGTGCGCCCAATAGCTTCTATGTGAAAGTTGAAAGTAGAAGTGTGCCCAATAGCCTCCCTGTAAAAGTTTAACTTAGAAGTGTGCCCAATAGCTTCTATGTGAAAGTTGAGTTTAGAACTGGGCCCAAACGCTGTTATGTGAAAGTTGAATTCAGAAGTGTGCCCAACATCCTCTCTGTGAAAGTTGAACTTAGAAGTGCGCCCAATAGCCTCTCTATGATAGTTGAATTCAGAAGTGTGCCCAATAGCTTGTATGTGAAAGTTGAGTTTAGAACTGTGCCCAAAAGGTTCTATGTGAAAGTTGGTTCTAGAAGTGCGCCCAATAGCCTCTCTGTGAAAGTTGAATTCAGAAGTGTACCTAATAGCTTCTATGTGAAAGTGAATTCAGATGTTTGCCCAACATCCTCTCTGTGAAAGTTGAATTTAGAAATGTGCCCAATAGCTTCCAGGTGAAAGTTGAATTTAGAAGTGTGCCCAATAGCTTCTATGTGAAAGTTGAATTTAAAAGTGTGCCCAATGGCTTCTATGTGAAAGTTGAAAATAAGAAGTGCGCCCAATAGCTTCTATGTGAAAGTTGAATTTAGAAGTGTGCCCAATAGCCTCCCTGTAAAAGTTTAACTTAGAAATGTGCCCAATGGCTTCTATGTGAAAGGTGAGTTTAGAACTGGGCACTAAAGCTTCTATGTGAAAGTTGGTTCTAGAAGTGTGCTCAATATCCTCTCTCTGAAAAGTTGAAATTAGAAGTGTGCCCAATATCCTCTGTGAAAAGTTGAATTTAGAAGTGCGCCCAATAGCCTCTCTATGAAAATTGAATTTAAAAAGTGCGCCCAATAGCTTCATGTGAAAATTGAATTTAGAAGTGTGCCCAATAGCCTCCCTGTAAAAGTTTAACTTAGAAGTGTGCCCAATAGCTTCTATGTGAAAGTTGAATTTAAGAAGTGCGCCCAATAGCTTCTATGTGAAAGTTGAAAGTAGAAGTGTGCCCAATAGCCTCCCTGTAAAAGTTTAACTTAGAAGTGTGCCCAATAGCTTCTATGTGAAAGTTGAATTTAGAACTGGGCCCAAACGCTGTTATGTGAAAGTTGAATTCAGAAGTGTGCCCAACATCCTCTCTGTGAAAGTTGAACTTAGAAGTGCGCCCAATAGCCTCTCTGTGATAGTTGAATTCAGAAGTGTGCCCAATAGCTTGTATGTGAAAGTTGAGTTTAGAACTGTGCCCAAAAGCTTCTATGTGAAAGTTGGTTCTAGAAGTGCGCCCAATAGCCTCTCTGTGAAAGTTAAATTTAAGAAGTGCGCCCAATAGCTTCTTTGTGAAAGTTGAATTTAGAAGTTTGCCCAATAGCCTCTCTGTGAAAGTTGAATTTAAGATGTGTGCCCAACAGCTGCTATGTGAAAGTTGGTTCTAGAAGTGTGCCCAATAGCTTCTATGTGAAAGTTGGTTCTAGAAGTGTGCTCAATATCCTCTCTCTGAAAAGTTGAAATTAGAAGTGTGCCCAATATCCTCTGTGAAAAGTTGAATTTAGAAGTGCGCCCAATAGCCTCTCTATGAAAATTGAATTTAAAAGTGTGCCCAATGGCTTCTATGTGAAAGTTGAAATTAAGAAGTGCGCCCAATAGCTTATATGTGAAAGTTGAATGTAGAAGTGTGCCCAATAGCCTCCCTGTAAAAGTTTAACTTAGAAGTGTGCCCAATAGCTTCTATGTGAAAGTTGAATTTAGAAGTGTGCCCAAAAGCTTCTATGTGAAAGTTGGTTCTAGAAGTGCGCCCATTAGCCTCTCTGTGAAAGTTGAATTCAGAAGTGTACCTAATAGCTTCTATGTGAAAGTGAATTCAGATGTTTGCCCAACATCCTCTCTGTGAAAGTTGAATTTAGAAATGTGCCCAATAGCTTCCAGGTGAAAGTTGAATTTAGAAGTGTGCCCAATAGCTTCTATGTGAAAGTTGAATTTAAAAGTGTGCCCAATGGCTTCTATGTGAAAGTTGAAAATAAGAAGTGCGCCCAATAGCTTCTATGTGAAAGTTGAATTTAGAAGTGTGCCCAATAGCCTCCCTGTAAAAGTTTAACTTAGAAATGTGCCCAATAGCTTCTATGTGAAAGTTGAGTTTAGAACTGCGCACTAAAGCTTCTATGTGAAAGTTGGTTCTAGAAGTGTGCTCAATATCCTCTCTCTGAAAAGTTGAAATTAGAAGTGTGCCCAATATCCTCTGTGAAATGTTGAATTTAGAAGTGCGCCCAATAGCCTCTCTATGAAAATTGAATTTAAAAAGTGCGCCCAATAGCTTCATGTGAAAATTGAATTTAGAAGTGTGCCCAATAGCCTCCCTGTAAAAGTTTAACTTAGAAGTGTGCCCAATAGCTTCTATGTGAAAGTTGAATTTAAGAAGTGCGCCCAATAGCTTCTATGTGAAAGTTGAAAGTAGAAGTGTGCCCAATAGCCTCCCTGTAAAAGTTTAACTTAGAAGTGTGCCCAATAGCTTCTATGTGAAAGTTGAGTTTAGAACTGGGCCCAAACGCTGTTATGTGAAAGTTGAATTCAGAAGTGTGCCCAACATCCTCTCTGTGAAAGTTGAACTTAGAAGTGCGCCCAATAGCCTCTCTATGATAGTTGAATTCAGAAGTGTGCCCAATAGCTTGTATGTGAAAGTTGAGTTTAGAACTGTGCCCAAAAGGTTCTATGTGAAAGTTAGTTCTAGAAGTGCGCCCAATAGCCTCTCTGTGAAAGTTAAATTTAAGAAGTGCGCCCAATAGCTTCTTTGTGAAAGTTGAATTTAGAAGTTTGCCCAATAGCCTCTCTGTGAAAGTTGAATTTAAGATGTGTGCCCAACAGCTGCTATGTGAAAGTTGGTTCTAGAAGTGTGCCAAATAGCTTCTATGTGAAAGTTGGTTCTAGAAGTGTGCCCAATATCCTCTGTGAAAAGTTGAATTTAGAAGTGCGCCCAATAGCCTCTCTATGAAAATTGAATTTAAAAGTGTGCCCAATGGCTTCTATGTGAAAGTTGAAATTAAGAAGTGCGCCCAATAGCTTATATGTGAAAGTTGAATGTAGAAGTGTGCCCAATGGCTTCTATGTGAAAGTTGAAATTAAGAAGTGCGCCCAATAGCTTCTGTGTGAAAGTTGACTGTAGAAGTGTGCCCAATAGCCTCCCTGTAAAAGTTTAACTTAGAAATGTGCCCAATAGCTTCTATGTGAAAGTTGAGTTTAGAACTGGGCCCAAAAGCTTCTATGTGAAAGTTGGCTCTAGAAGTGCGCCCATTAACCTCTCTGTCAAAGTTGAATTCAGAAGTGTACCTAATAGCTTCCAGGTGAAAGTTGAATTTAGAAGTGTGCCCAATAGCTTCTATGTGAAAGTTGAATTTAGAAGTGTGCCCAATAGCCTCTCTGTGAAAGTTGAATTTAAGAAGTGCGCCCAATAGCTTCTATGTGAAAGTTGAATTTAGAAGTGTGCCCAATAGCCTCTCTGTGAAAGTTGAATTTAAGAAGTGCGCCCAATAGCCTCTATGTGAAAGTTGAATTTAGAAGTCTGCCCAATAGCCTCTCTGTGAAAGTTGAATTTAAGAAGTGTGCCCAATAGCTTCTATGTGAAAGTTGAATTTAGAAGTGTGCCCAATAGCCTCTCTGTGAAAGTTGAATTTAAGAAGTGCACCCAATAGCTTCTATGTGAAAGTTGAATTTAGAAGTATGCCCAATAGCCTCTCTGTGAAAGTTGAATTTAGAAATGTGCCCAATAGCTTCCAGGTGAAAGTTGAATTTAGAAGTGTGCCCAATAGCTTCTATGTGAAAGTTGGTTCTAGAAGTGTGTCCAATATCCTCTCTGTGAAAAGTTGAAATTAGAAGTGCACCCAATAGCCTCTCTGTGAAAGTTGAATTTTGAAGTGTGCCCAATATCCTCTGTGAAAAGTTGAATCTAGAAGTGCGCCCAATAGCCTCTCTGTGAAAGTTGAATTTAGAAGTTTGCCCAATAGCCTCTCTGTGAAAGTTGAATTTAAGATGTGTGCCCAACAGCTGCTATGTGAAAGTTGGTTCTAGAAGTGTGCCCAATAGCCTCTCTATGAAAATTGAATTTAAAGTGTGCCCAATGGCTTCTATGTGAAAGTTGAATTTAAGAAGTGCGCCCAATAGCTTCTATGTGAAAGTTGAATGTAGAAGTGTGCCCAATAGCCTCCCTGTAAAAGTTGAATTTAGAAATGTGCCCAATAGCTTCAAGGTGAAAGTTGAATTTAGAAGTGTGCCCAATAGCTTCTATGTGAAAGTTGGTTCTAGAAGTGTGCCCAATATCCTCTCTGTGAAAAGTTGAAATTAGAAGTGCGTCCAATATCCTCTGTGACAAGTTGAATTTTGAAGTGCACCCAATATCCTCTGTCAAAAGTTGAATCTAGAAGTGCACCCAATAGCCTCTCTGTGAAAGTTGAATTTAAGAAGTGCGCCCAATAGCTTCTTTGTGAAAGTTGAATTTAGAAGTGTGTCCAATAGCCTCTCTGTGAAAGTTGAATTTAAAAAGTGTGCTCAATAGGTGCTATGTGAAAGTTGAACTTAGAAGTGCACCCAATAGCCTCTATGTGAAAGTTGAATTTAGAAGTCTGCCCAATAGCTTCTATGTGAAAGTTGAATTTAGAAGTGTGCCCAATACACTCTATGTGAAAGTTGAATTTAGAAGTGTGCCCAATAGCTTCTATGTGAAAGTTGAGTTTAGAACTGTGCCCAAAAGCTTCTATGTGAAAGTTGGTTCTAGAAGTGTGCCCAATATCCTCTCTATGAAAAGTTGAAATAAGAAGTCCTCCCAATATCCTCTGTGAAAAGTTGAATTTTGAAGTGCACCCAATAGCCTCTCTGTGAAAGTTGAATTTTGAAGTGTGCCCAATATCCTCTGTGAAAAGTTGAATCTAGAAGTGCACCCAATAGCCTCTCTGTGAAAGTTGAATTTAAGAAGTGCGCCCAATAGCTTCTTTGTGAAAGTTGAATTTAGAAGTTTGCCCAATAGCCTTTCTGTGAAAGTTGAATTTAAGATGTGCGCCCAACAGCTGCTATGTGAAAGTTGGTTCTAGAAGTGTGCCCAATAGCTTCTATGTGAAAGTTGGTTCTAGAAGTGTGCTCAATATCCTCTCTCTGAAAAGTTGAAATTAGAAGTGTGCCCAATATCCTCTGTGAAAAGTTGAATTCATGAAGTGCGCCCAATAGCTTCTATGTGAAAGTTGAATTCAGAAGTGTGCCCAACATCCTCTCTGTGAAAGTTGAATTTAGAAATGTGCCCAATAGCTTCCAGGTGAAAGTTGAATTTAGAAGTGTGCCCAATAGCTTTTATGTGAAAGTTGAATTTAGAAGTCTGCCCAATAGCCTCTCTGTGAAAGTTGAATTTAAGAAGTGCGCCCAATAGCTTCTATGTGAAAGTTGAATTTAGAAGTGTGCCCAATAGCCTCTCTGTGAAAGTTGAATTTAAGAAGTGCACCCAATAGCTTCTATGTGAAAGTTGAATTTAGAAGTATGCCCAATAGCCTCTCTGTGAAAGTTCAATTTAAGAAGTGCGCCCAATAGCATCTATGTGAAGGTTGAATTTAGAAGTCTGCTCAATAGCTTCTATGTGACAGTTGGTTCTAGAAGTGTGCTCAATATCCTATCTCTGAAAAGTTAAAATTAGAAGTGTGCCAAATATCCTCTGTGAAAGTTGAATTCAGAAGTGTACCTAATAGCTTCTATGTGAAAGTGGAATTCAGAAGTGTGCCCAACATCCTCTCTGTGAAAGTTGAATTTAGAAGTGCGCCCAATAGCCTCTCTGTGATAGTTGAATTCAGAAGTATACCCAATAGCTTCTAATTGAAAGTTGGTTCTAGAAGTGTGCCCAATATCCTCTCTGTGAAAAGTTGAAATTAGAAGTGCTCCCAATATCCTCTGTGAAAAGTTGAATTTTGAAGTTCACCCAATAGCCTCTCTGTGAAAGTTGAATTTTGAAGTATGCCCAATATCCTCTGTGAAAAGTTGAATCTAGTAGTTCGCCCAATAGCCTCTCTGTGAAAGTTAAATTTAAGAAGTGCGCCCAATAGCTTCTTTGTGAAAGTTGAATTTAGAAGTTTGCCCAATAGCCTCTCTGTGAAAGTTGAATTTAAGATGTGTGCCCAACAGCTGCTATGTGAACGTTGGTTCTAGAAGTGTGCCCAATAGCTTCTATGTGAAAGTTGGTTCTAGAAGTGTGCTCAATATCCTCTCTCTGAAAAGTTGAAATTAGAAGTGTGCCCAATATCCTCTGTGAAAAGTTGAATTTAGAAGTGCGCCCAATAGCCTCTCTATTGAAATTGAATTTAAAAGTGTGCCCAATGGCTTCTATGTGAAAGTTGAATTGAAGAAGTGCGCCCAATAGCTTCTATGTGAAAGTTGAATGTAGAAGTGTGCCCAATAGCCTCCCTGTAAAAGTTGAATTTAGAAATGTGCCCAATAGCTTCCAGGTGAAAGTTGAATTTAGAAGTGTGCCCAATAGCTTCTATGTGAAAGTTGGTTCTAGAAGTGTGCCCAATAGCCTCTCTGTGAAAGTTGAATTTAAAAAGTGTGCTCAATAGGTGCTATGTGAAAGTTGAACTTAGAAGTGCACCCAATAGCCTCTATGTGAAAGTTGAATTTAGAAGTCTGCCCAATAGCTTCTATGTGAAAGTTGAATTTAGAAGTGTGCCCAATAGACTCTCTGTGAAAGTTGAATTTATGAAGTGCGCCCAATAGCTTCTATTTGAAAGTTGAATTTAGAAGTGTGCCCAATAGCTTCTATGTGAAAGTTGAGTTTAGAACTGGGCACTAAAGCTTCTATGTGAACATTGGTTCTAGAAGTGTGCTCAATATCCTCTCTCTGAAATTTGAATTTAAAAAGTGTGCTCAATAGGTGCTATGTGAAAGTTGAACTTAGAAGTGCACCCATTAGCCTCTATGTGAAAGTTGAATTTAGAAGTCTGCCCAATGGCTTCTATGTGAAAGTTGAATTTAGAAGTGTGCCCAATAGACTCTCTGTGAAAGTTGAATTTATGAAGTGCGCCCAATAGCTTCTATTTGAAAGTTGAATTTAGAAGTGTGCCCAATAGCTTCTATGTGAAAGTTGAGTTTAGAACTGGGCACTAAAGCTTCTATGTGAACATTGGTTCTAGAAGTGTGCTCAATATCCTCTCTCTGAAATTTGAATTTAAAAAGTGTGCTCAATAGGTGCTATGTGAAAGTTGAACTTAGAAGTGCACCCAATAGCCTCTATGTGAAAGTTGAATTTAGAAGTCTGCCCAATGGCTTCTATGTGAAAGTTGAATTTAGAAGTGTGCCCAATAGACTCTCTGTGAAAGTTGAATTTATGAAGTGTGCCCAATAGCTTCTATTTGAAAGTTGAATTTAGAAGTGTGCCCAATAGCTTCTATGTGAAAGTTGAGTTTAGAACTGGGCACTAAAGCTTATATGTGAACGTTGGTTCTAGAAGTGTGCTCAATATCCTCTCTCTGAAAAGTTGAAATTAGAAGTGTGCCCAATATCCTCTGTGAAAAGTTGAATTTAGAAGTGTGCCCAATAGCCTCTCTATGAAAATTGAATTTAAAAAGTGCGCCCAATAGCTTCATGTGAAAATTGAATTTAGAAGTGTGCCCAATGGCTTCTATGTGAAAGTTGAATTTAAGAAGTGCGCCCAATAGCTTCTATGTGAAAGTTTAAAGTAGAAGTGTGCCCAATAGCCTCCCTGTAAAAGTTTAACTTAGAAGTGTGCCCAATAGCTTCTATGTGAAAGTTGAGTTTAGAACTGCGCCCAAAAGCTTCTATGTAAAAGTTGGCTCTAGAAGTGCGCCCATTAGCCTCTCTGTGAAAGTTGAATTCAGAAGTGTACCTAATAGCTTCTATGTGAAAGTTGAATTCAGAAGTGTGCCCAACATCCTCTCTGTGAAAGTTGAATTTAGAAATGTGCCCAATAGCTTCCAGGTGAAAGTTGAATTTAGAAGTGTGCCCAATAGCTTCTATGTGAAAGTTGAATTTAGAAGTGTGCCCAGTAGCCTCTCTGTGAAAGTTGAATTTAAGAAGTGCGCCCAATAGCTTCTATGTGAAAGTTGAATTTAGAAGTGTGCCCAATAGCCTCTCTGTGAAAGTTGAATTTAAGAAGTGCGCCCAATAGCCTCTATGTGAAAGTTGAATTTAGAAGTGTGCCCAATAGCCTCTCTGTGAAAGTTGAATTTAAGAAGTGCGCCCAATAGCTTCTATGTGAAAGTTGAGTTTAGAACTGGGCCCAAAAGCTTCTATGTGAAAGTTGGTTCTAGAAGTGCGCCCATTGGCCTCTCTGTGAAAGTTGAATTCAGAAGTGTACTTAATAGCTTCTATGTGAAAGTTGAATTCAGAAGTGTGCCCAACATCCTCTCTGTGAAAGTTGAATTTAGAAATGTGCCCAATAGCTTCCAGGTGAAAGTTGAATTTAGAAGTGTGCCCAATAGCTTCTATGTGAAAGTTGGTTCTAGAAGTGTGTCCAATATCCTCTCTGTGAAAAGTTGAAATTAGAAGTGCACCCAATAGCCTCTCTGTGAAAGTTGAATTTTGAAGTGTGCCCAATATCCTCTGTGAAAAGTTGAATCTAGAAGTGCGCCCAATAGCCTCTCTGTGAAAGTTGAATTTAGAAGTTTGCCCAATAGCCTCTCTGTGAAAGTTGAATTTAAGATGTGTGCCCAACAGCTGCTATGTGAAAGTTGGTTCTAGAAGTGTGCCCAATAGCCTCTCTATGAAAATTGAATTTAAAGTGTGCCCAATGGCTTCTATGTGAAAGTTGAATTTAAGAAGTGCGCCCAATAGCTTCTATGTGAAAGTTGAATGTAGAAGTGTGCCCAATAGCCTCCATGTAAAAGTTGAATTTAGAAATGTGCCCAATAGCTTCAAGGTGAAAGTTGAATTTAGAAGTGTGCCCAATAGCTTCTATGTGAAAGTTGGTTCTAGAAGTGTGCCCAATATCCTCTCTGTGAAAAGTTGAAATTAGAAGTGCGTCCAATATCCTCTGTGAAAAGTTGAATTTTGAAGTGCACCCAATAGCCTCTCTGTGAAAGTTGAATTTTGAAGTGTGCCCAATATCCTCTGTCAAAAGTTGAATCTAGAAGTGCACCCAATAGCCTCTCTGTGAAAGTTGAATTTAAGAAGTGCGCCCAATAGCTTCTTTGTGAAAGTTGAATTTAGAAGTGTGTCCAATAGCCTCTCTGTGAAAGTTGAATTTAAAAAGTGTGCTCAATAGGTGCTATGTGAAAGTTGAACTTAGAAGTGCACCCAATAGCCTCTATGTGAAAGTTGAATTTAGAAGTCTGCCCAATAGCTTCTATGTGAAAGTTGAATTTAGAAGTGTGCCCAATAGACTCTCTGTGAAAGTTGAATTTAAGAAGTGCGCCCAATAGCTTCTATTTGAAAGTTGAATTTAGAAGTGTGCCCAATAGCTTCTATGTGAAAGTTGAGTTTAGAACTGGGCACTAAAGCTTCTATGTGAAAGTTGGTTCTAGAAGTGTGCTCAATATCCTCTCTCTGAAAAGTTGAAATTAGAAGTGTGCCCAATATCCTCTGTGAAAAGTTGAATTTAGAAGTGCGCCCAATAGCCTCTCTATGAAAATTGAATTTAAAAAGTGCGCCCAATAGCTTCATGTGAAAATTGAATTTAGAAGTGTGCCCAATGGCTTCTATGTGAAAGTTGGATTGAAGAAGTGCACCCAATAGCCTCTATGTGAAAGTTGAATTTAGAAGTCTGCCCAATAGCTTCTATGTGAAAGTTGAATTTAGAAGTGTGCCCAATAGACTCTATGTGAAAGTTGAATTTAGAAGTGTGCCTAATAGCTTCTATGTGAAAGTTGAGTTTAGAACTGTGCCCAAAAGCTTCTATGTGAAAGTTGGTTCTAGAAGTGTGCCCAATATCCTCTCTATGAAAAGTTGAAATAAGAAGTCCTCCCAATATCCTCTGTGAAAAGTTGAATTTTGAAGTGCACCCAACAGCCTCTCTGTGAAAGTTGAATTTTGAAGTGTGCCCAATATCCTCTGTGTAAAGTTGAATCTAGAAGTGCACCCAATAGCCTCTCTGTGAAAGTTGAATTTAAGAAGTGCGCCCAATAGCTTCTTTGTGAAAGTTGAATTTAGAAGTTTGCCCAATAGCCTTTCTGTGAAAGTTGAATTTAAGATGTGTGCCCAACAGCTGCTATGTGAAAGTTGGTTCTAGAAGTGTGCCCAATAGCTTCTATGTGAAAGTTGGTTCTAGAAGTGTGCTCAATATCCTCTCTCTGAAAAGTTGAAATTAGAAGTGTGCCCAATATCCTCTGTGAAAAGTTGAATTTATGAAGTGCGCCCAATAGCTTCTATGTGAAAGTTGAATTCAGAAGTGTGCCCAACATCCTCTCTGTGAAAGTTGAATTTAGAAATGTGCCCAATAGCTTCCAGGTGAAAGTTGAATTTAGAAGTGTGCCCAATAGCTTCTATGTGAAAGTTGAATTTAGAAGTCTGCCCAATAGCCTCTCTGTGAAAGTTGAATTTAAGAAGTGCCCCCAATAGCTTCTATGTGAAAGTTGAATTTAGAAGTGTGCCCAATAGCCTCTCTGTGAAAGTTGAATTTAAGAAGTGCACCCAATAGCTTCTATGTGAAAGTTGAATTTAGAAGTATGCCCAATAGCCTCTCTGTGAAAGTTGAATTTAAGAAGTGCGCCCAATAGCATCTATGTGAAGGTTGAATTTAGAAGTCTGCTCAATAGCTTCTATGTGACAGTTGGTTCTAGAAGTGTGCTCAATATCCTATCTCTGAAAAGTTAAAATTAGAAGTGTGCCAAATATCCTCTGTGAAAGTTGAATTCAGAAGTGTACCTAATAGCTTCTATGTGAAAGTGGAATTCAGAAGTGTGCCCAACATCCTCTCTGTGAAAGTTGAATTTAGAAGTGCGCCCAATAGCCTCTCTGTGATAGTTGAATTCAGAAGTATACCCAATAGCTTCTAATTGAAAGTTGGTTCTAGAAGTGTGCCCAATATCCTCTCTGTGAAAAGTTGAAAATAGAAGTGCTCCCAATATCCTCTGTGAAAAGTTGAATTTTGAAGTTCACCCAATAGCCTCTCTGTGAAAGTTGAATTTTGAAGTATGCCCAATATCCTCTGTGAAAAGTTGAATCTAGTAGTTCGCCCAATAGCCTCTCTGTGAAAGTTAAATTTAAGAAGTGCGCCCAATAGCTTCTTTGTGAAAGTTGAATTTAGAAGTTTGCCCAATAGCCTCTCTGTGAAAGTTGAATTTAAGATGTGTGCCCAACAGCTGCTATGTGAACGTGGGTTCTAGAAGTGTGCCCAATATCTTCTATGTGAAAGTTGGTTCTAGAAGTGTGCTCAATATCCTCTCTCTGAAAAGTTGAAATTAGAAGTGTGCCCAATATCCTCTGTGAAAAGTTGAATTTAGAAGTGCGCCCAATAGCCTCTCTATTGAAATTGAATTTAAAAGTGTGCCCAATGGCTTCTATGTGAAAGTTGAATTGAAGAAGTGCGCCCAATAGCTTCTATGTGAAAGTTGAATGTAGAAGTGTGCCCAATAGCCTCCCTGTAAAAGTTGAATTTAGAAATGTGCCCAATAGCTTCCAGGTGAAAGTTGAATTTAGAAGTGTGCCCAATAGCTTCTATGTGAAAGTTGGTTCTAGAAGTGTGCCCAATAGCCTCTCTGTGAAAGTTGAATTTGAAAAGTGTGCTCAATAGGTGCTATGTGAAAGTTGAACTTAGAAGTGCACCCAATAGCCTCTATGTGAAAGTTGAATTTAGAAGTCTGCCCAATAGCTTCTATGTGAAAGTTGAATGTAGAAGTGTGCCCAATAGCCTCCCTGTAAAAGTTTAACTTAGAAGTGTGCCCAATAGCTTCTATGTGAAAGTTGAATTTAGAAGTGTGCCCAAAAGCTTCTATGTGAAAGTTGGTTCTAGAAGTGCGCGCATTAGCCTCTCTGTGAAAGTTGAATTCAGAAGTGTACCTAATAGCTTCTATGAGAAAGTGAATTCAGAAGTGTGCCCAACATCCTCTCTGTGAAAGTTGAATTTAGAAATGTGCCCAATAGCTTCCAGGTGAAAGTTGAATTTAGAAGTGTGCCCAATAGCTTCTATGTGAAAGTTGAATTTAAAAGTGTGCCCAATGGCTTCTATGTGAAAGTTGAAAATAAGAAGTGCGCCCAATAGCTTCTATGTGAAAGTTGAATTTAGAAGTGTGCCCAATAGCCTCCCTGTAAAAGTTTAACTTAGAAATGTGCCCAATGGCTTCTATGTGAAAGGTGAGTTTAGAACTGGGCACTAAAGCTTCTATGTGAAAGTTGGTTCTAGAAGTGTGCTCAATATCCTCTCTCTGAAAAGTTGAAATTAGAAGTGTGCCCAATATCCTCTGTGAAAAGTTGAATTTAGAAGTGCGCCCAATAGCCTCTCTATGAAAATTGAATTTAAAAAGTGCGCCCAATAGCTTCATGTGAAAATTGAATTTAGAAGTGTGCCCAATAGCCTCCCTGTAAAAGTTTAACTTAGAAGTGTGCCCAATAGCTTCTATGTGAAAGTTGAATTTAAGAAGTGCGCCCAATAGCTTCTATGTGAAAGTTGAAAGTAGAAGTGTGCCCAATAGCCTCCCTGTAAAAGTTTAACTTAGAAGTGTGCCCAATAGCTTCTATGTGAAAGTTGAATTTAGAACTGGGCCCAAACGCTGTTATGTGAAAGTTGAATTCAGAAGTGTGCCCAACATCCTCTCTGTGAAAGTTGAACTTAGAAGTGCGCCCAATAGCCTCTCTGTGATAGTTGAATTCAGAAGTGTGCCCAATAGCTTGTATGTGAAAGTTGAGTTTAGAACTGTGCCCAAAAGCTTCTATGTGAAAGTTGGTTCTAGAAGTGCGCCCAATAGCCTCTCTGTGAAAGTTAAATTTAAGAAGTGCGCCCAATAGCTTCTTTGTGAAAGTTGAATTTAGAAGTTTGCCCAATAGCCTCTCTGTGAAAGTTGAATTTAAGATGTGTGCCCAACAGCTGCTATGTGAAAGTTGGTTCTAGAAGTGTGCCCAATAGCTTCTATGTGAAAGTTGGTTCTAGAAGTGTGCTCAATATCCTCTCTCTGAAAAGTTGAAAATAGAAGTGTGCCCAATATCCTCTGTGAAAAGTTGAATTTAGAAGTGCGCCCAATAGCCTCTCTATGAAAATTGAATTTAAAAGTGTGCCCAATGGCTTCTATGTGAAAGTTGAAATTAAGAAGTGCGCCCAATAGCTTATATGTGAAAGTTGAATGTAGAAGTGTGCCCAATAGCCTCCCTGTAAAAGTTTAACTTAGAAGTGTGCCCAATAGCTTCTATGTGAAAGTTGAATTTAGAAGTGTGCCCAAAAGCTTCTATGTGAAAGTTGGTTCTAGAAGTGCGCCCATTAGCCTCTCTGTGAAAGTTGAATTCAGAAGTGTACCTAATAGCTTCTATGTGAAAGTGAATTCAGAAGTGTGCCCAACATCCTCTCTGTGAAAGTTGAATTTAGAAATGTGCCCAATAGCTTCCAGGTGAAAGTTGAATTTAGAAGTGTGCCCAATAGCTTCTATGTGAAAGTTGAATTTAAAAGTGTGCCCAATGGCTTCTATGTGAAAGTTGAAAATAAGAAGTGCGCCCAATAGCTTCTATGTGAAAGTTGAATTTAGAAGTGTGCCCAATAGCATCCCTGTAAAAGTTTAACTTAGAAATGTGCCCAATAGCTTCTATGTGAAAGTTGAGTTTAGAACTGCGCACTAAAGCTTCTATGTGAAAGTTGGTTCTAGAAGTGTGCTCAATATCATCTCTCTGAAAAGTTGAAATTAGAAGTGTGCCCAATATCCTCTGTGAAATGTTGAATTTAGAAGTGCGCCCAATAGCCTCTCTATTGAAATTGAATTTAAAAGTGTGCCCAATGGCTTCTATGTGAAAGTTGAATTGAAGAAGTGCGCCCAATAGCTTCTATGTGAAAGTTGAATGTAGAAGTGTACCCAATAGCCTCCCTGTAAAAGTTGAATTTAGAAATGTGCCCAATAGCTTCCAGGTGAAAGTTGAATTTAGAAGTGTGCCCAATAGCTTCTATGTGAAAGTTGGTTCTAGAAGTGTGCCCAATAGCCTCTCTGTGAAAGTTGAATTTAAAAAGTGTGCTCAATAGGTGCTATGTGAAAGTTGAACTTAGAAGTGCACCCAATAGCCTCTATGTGAAAGTTGAATTTAGAAGTCTGCCCAATAGCTTCTATGTGAAAGTTGAATTTAGAAGTGTGCCCAATAGACTCTCTGTGAAAGTTGAATTTATGAAGTGCGCCCAATAGCTTCTATTTGAAAGTTGAATTTAGAAGTGTGCCCAATAGCTTCTATGTGAAAGTTGAGTTTAGAACTGGGCACTAAAGCTTCTATGTGAACATTGGTTCTAGAAGTGTGCTCAATATCCTCTCTCTGAAATTTGAATTTAAAAAGTGTGCTCAATAGGTGCTATGTGAAAGTTGAACTTAGAAGTGCACCCATTAGCCTCTATGTGAAAGTTGAATTTAGAAGTCTGCCCAATGGCTTCTATGTGAAAGTTGAATTTAGAAGTGTGCCCAATAGACTCTCTGTGAAAGTTGAATTTATGAAGTGCGCCCAATAGCTTCTATTTGAAAGTTGAATTTAGAAGTGTGCCCAATAGCTTCTATGTGAAAGTTGAGTTTAGAACTGGGCACTAAAGCTTCTATGTGAACATTGGTTCTAGAAGTGTGCTCAATATCCTCTCTCTGAAATTTGAATTTAAAAAGTGTGCTCAATAGGTGCTATGTGAAAGTTGAACTTAGAAGTGCACCCAATAGCCTCTATGTGAAAGTTGAATTTAGAAGTCTGCCCAATGGCTTCTATGTGAAAGTTGAATTTAGAAGTGTGCCCAATAGACTCTCTGTGAAAGTTGAATTTATGAAGTGTGCCCAATAGCTTCTATTTGAAAGTTGAATTTAGAAGTGTGCCCAATAGCTTCTATGTGAAAGTTGAGTTTAGAACTGGGCACTTAAGCTTCTATGTGAACGTTGGTTCTAGAAGTGTGCTCAATATCCTCTCTCTGAAAAGTTGAAATTAGAAATGTGCCCAATATCCTCTGTGAAAAGTTGAATTTAGAAGTGTGCCCAATAGCCTCTCTATGAAAATTGAATTTAAAAAGTGCGCCCAATAGCTTCATGTGAAAATTGAATTTAGAAGTGTGCCCAATGGCTTCTATGTGAAAGTTGAATTTAAGAAGTGCGCCCAATAGCTTCTATGTGAAAGTTTAAAGTAGAAGTGTGCCCAATAGCCTCCCTGTAAAAGTTTAACTTAGAAGTGTGCCCAATAGCTTCTATGTGAAAGTTGAGTTTAGAACTGCGCCCAAAAGCTTCTATGTAAAAGTTGGCTCTAGAAGTGCGCCCATTAGCCTCTCTGTGAAAGTTGAATTCAGAAGTGTACCTAATAGCTTCTATGTGAAAGTTGAATTCAGAAGTGTGCCCAACATCCTCTCTGTGAAAGTTGAATTTAGAAATGTGCCCAATAGCTTCCAGGTGAAAGTTGAATTTAGAAGTGTGCCCAATAGCTTCTATGTGAAAGTTGAATTTAGAAGTGTGCCCAATAGCCTCTCTGTGAAAGTTGAATTTAAGAAGTGCGCCCAATAGCTTCTATGTGAAAGTTGAATTTAGAAGTGTGCCCAATAGCCTCTCTGTGAAAGTTGAATTTAAGAAGTGCGCCCAATAGCCTCTATGTGAAAGTTGAATTTAGAAGTGTGCCCAATAGCCTCTCTGTGAAAGTTGAATTTAAGAAGTGCGCCCAATAGCTTCTATGTGAAAGTTGAGTTTAGAACTGGGCCCAAAAGCTTCTATGTGAAAGTTGGTTCTAGAAGTGCGCCCATTGGCCTCTCTGTGAAAGTTGAATTCAGAAGTGTACTTAATAGCTTCTATGTGAAAGTTGAATTCAGAGGTGTGCCCAACATCCTCTCTGTGAAAGTTGAATTTAGAAATGTGCCCAATAGCTTCCAGGTGAAAGTTGAATTTAGAAGTGTGCCCAATAGCTTCTATGTGAAAGTTGGTTCTAGAAGTGTGTCCAATATCCTCTCTGTGAAAAGTTGAAATTAGAAGTGCACCCAATAGCCTCTCTGTGAAAGTTGAATTTTGAAGTGTGCCCAATATCCTCTGTGAAAAGTTGAATCTAGAAGTGCGCCCAGTAGCCTCTCTGTGAAAGTTGAATTTAGAAGTTTGCCCAATAGCCTCTCTGTGAAAGTTGAATTTAAGATGTGTGCCCAACAGCTGCTATGTGAAAGTTGGTTCTAGAAGTGTGCCCAATAGCCTCTCTATGAAAATTGAATTTAAAGTGTGCCCAATGGCTTCTATGTGAAAGTTGAATTTAAGAAGTGTGCCCAATAGCTTCTATGTGAAAGTTGAATGTAGAAGTGTGCCCAATAGCCTCCATGTAAAAGTTGAATTTAGAAATGTGCCCAATAGCTTCAAGGTGAAAGTTGAATTTAGAAGTGTGCCCAATAGCTTCTATGTGAAAGTTGGTTCTAGAAGTGTGCCCAATATCCTCTCTGTGAAAAGTTGAAATTAGAAGTGCGTCCAATATCCTCTGTGAAAAGTTGAATTTTGAAGTGCACCCAATAGCCTCTCTGTGAAAGTTGAATTTTGAAGTGTGCCCAATATCCTCTGTCAAAAGTTGAATCTAGAAGTGCACCCAATAGCCTCTCTGTGAAAGTTGAATTTAAGAAGTGCGCCCAATAGCTTCTTTGTGAAAGTTGAATTTAGAAGTGTGTCCAATAGCCTCTCTGTGAAAGTTGAATTTAAGAAGTGCGCCCAATAGCTTCTTTGTGAAAGTTGAATTTAGAAGTTTGCCCAATAGCCTTTCTGTGAAAGTTGAATTTAAGATGTGTGCCCAACAGCTGCTATGTGAAAGTTGGTTCTAGAAGTGTGCCCAATAGCTTCTATGTGAAAGTTGGTTCTAGAAGTGTGCTCAATATCCTCTCTCTGAAAAGTTGAAATTAGAAGTGTGCCCAATATCCTCTGTGAAAAGTTGAATTTATGAAGTGCGCCCAATAGCTTCTATGTGAAAGTTGAATTCAGAAGTGTGCCCAACATCCTCTCTGTGAAAGTTGAATTTAGAAATGTGCCCAATAGCTTCCAGGTGAAAGTTGAATTTAGAAGTGTGCCCAATAGCTTCTATGTGAAAGTTGAATTTAGAAGTCTGCCCAATAGCCTCTCTGTGAAAGTTGAATTTAAGAAGTGCGCCCAATAGCTTCTATGTGAAAGTTGAATTTAGAAGTGTGCCCAATAGCCTCTCTGTGAAAGTTGAATTTAAGAAGTGCACCCAATAGCTTCTATGTGAAAGTTGAATTTAGAAGTATGCCCAATAGCCTCTCTGTGAAAGTTGAATTTAAGAAGTGCGCCCAATAGCATCTATGTGAAGGTTGAATTTAGAAGTCTGCTCAATAGCTTCTATGTGACAGTTGGTTCTAGAAGTGTGCTCAATATCCTATCTCTGAAAAGTTAAAATTAGAAGTGTGCCAAATATCCTCTGTGAAAGTTGAATTCAGAAGTGTACCTAATAGCTTCTATGTGAAAGTGGAATTCAGAAGTGTGCCCAACATCCTCTCTGTGAAAGTTGAATTTAGAAGTGCGCCCAATAGCCTCTCTGTGATAGTTGAATTCAGAAGTATACCCAATAGCTTCTAATTGAAAGTTGGTTCTAGAAGTGTGCCCAATATCCTCTCTGTGAAAAGTTGAAATTAGAAGTGCTCCCAATATCCTCTGTGAAAAGTTGAATTTTGAAGTTCACCCAATAGCCTCTCTGTGAAAGTTGAATTTTGAAGTATGCCCAATATCCTCTGTGAAAAGTTGAATCTAGTAGTTCGCCCAATAGCCTCTCTGTGAAAGTTAAATTTAAGAAGTGCGCCCAATAGCTTCTTTGTGAAAGTTGAATTTAGAAGTTTGCCCAATAGCCTCTCTGTGAAAGTTGAATTTAAGATGTGTGCCCAACAGCTGCTATGTGAACGTTGGTTCTAGAAGTGTGCCCAATAGCTTCTATGTGAAAGTTGGTTCTAGAAGTGTGCTCAATATCCTCTCTCTGAAAAGTTGAAATTAGAAGTGTGCCCAATATCCTCTGTGAAAAGTTGAATTTAGAAGTGCGCCCAATAGCCTCTCTATTGAAATTGAATTTAAAAGTGTGCCCAATGGCTTCTATGTGAAAGTTGAATTGAAGAAGTGCGCCCAATAGCTTCTATGTGAAAGTTGAATGTAGAAGTGTGCCCAATAGCCTCCCTGTAAAAGTTGAATTTAGAAATGTGCCCAATAGCTTCCAGGTGAAAGTTGAATTTAGAAGTGTGCCCAATAGCTTCTATGTGAAAGTTGGTTCTAGAAGTGTGCCCAATAGCCTCTCTGTGAAAGTTGAATTTGAAAAGTGTGCTCAATAGGTGCTATGTGAAAGTTGAACTTAGAAGTGCACCCAATAGCCTCTATGTGAAAGTTGAATTTAGAAGTCTGCCCAATAGCTTCTATGTGAAAGTTGAATGTAGAAGTGTGCCCAATAGCCTCCCTGTAAAAGTTTAACTTAGAAGTGTGCCCAATAGCTTCTATGTGAAAGTTGAATTTAGAAGTGTGCCCAAAAGCTTCTATGTGAAAGTTGGTTCTAGAAGTGCGCGCATTAGCCTCTCTGTGAAAGTTGAATTCAGAAGTGTACCTAATAGCTTCTATGAGAAAGTGAATTCAGAAGTGTGCCCAACATCCTCTCTGTGAAAGTTGAATTTAGAAATGTGCCCAATAGCTTCCAGGTGAAAGTTGAATTTAGAAGTGTGCCCAATAGCTTCTATGTGAAAGTTGAATTTAAAAGTTTGCCCAATGGCTTCTATGTGAAAGTTGAAAATAAGAAGTGCGCCCAATAGCTTCTATGTGAAAGTTGAATTTAGAAGTGTGCCCAATAGCCTCCCTGTAAAAGTTTAACTTAGAAATGTGCCCAATGGCTTCTATGTGAAAGGTGAGTTTAGAACTGGGCACTAAAGCTTCTATGTGAAAGTTGGTTCTAGAAGTGTGCTCAATATCCTCTCTCTGAAAAGTTGAAATTAGAAGTGTGCCCAATATCCTCTGTGAAAAGTTGAATTTAGAAGTGCGCCCAATAGCCTCTCTATGAAAATTGAATTTAAAAAGTGCGCCCAATAGCTTCATGTGAAAATTGAATTTAGAAGTGTGCCCAATAGCCTCCCTGTAAAAGTTTAACTTAGAAGTGTGCCCAATAGCTTCTATGTGAAAGTTGAATTTAAGAAGTGCGCCCAATAGCTTCTATGTGAAAGTTGAACTTAGAAGTGCGCCCAATAGCCTCTCTGTGATAGTTGAATTCAGAAGTGTGCCCAATAGCTTGTATGTGAAAGTTGAGTTTAGAACTGTGCCCAAAAGCTTCTATGTGAAAGTTGGTTCTAGAAGTGCGCCCAATAGCCTCTCTGTGAAAGTTAAATTTAAGAAGTGCGCCCAATAGCTTCTTTGTGAAAGTTGAATTTAGAAGTTTGCCCAATAGCCTCTCTGTGAAAGTTGAATTTAAGATGTGTGCCCAACAGCTGCTATGTGAAAGTTGGTTCTAGAAGTGTGCCCAATAGCTTCTATGTGAAAGTTGGTTCTAGAAGTGTGCTCAATATCCTCTCTCTGAAAAGTTGAAATTAGAAGTGTGCCCAATATCCTCTGTGAAAAGTTGAATTTAGAAGTGCGCCCAATAGCCTCTCTATGAAAATTGAATTTAAAAGTGTGCCCAATGGCTTCTATGTGAAAGTTGAAATTAAGAAGTGCGCCCAATAGCTTATATGTGAAAGTTGAATGTAGAAGTGTGCCCAATAGCCTCCCTGTAAAAGTTTAACTTAGAAGTGTGCCCAATAGCTTCTATGTGAAAGTTGAATTTAGAAGTGTGCCCAAAAGCTTCTATGTGAAAGTTGGTTCTAGAAGTGCGCCCATTAGCCTCTCTGTGAAAGTTGAATTCAGAAGTGTACCTAATAGCTTCTATGTGAAAGTGAATTCAGAAGTGTGCCCAACATCCTCTCTGTATAAAGTTGAATTTAGAAATGTGCCCAATAGCTTCCAGGTGAAAGTTGAATTTAGAAGTGTGCCCAATAGCTTCTATGTGAAAGTTGAATTTAGAAGTGTGCCCAATGGCTTCTATGTGAAAGTTGAAAATAAGAAGTGCGCCCAATAGCTTCTATGTGAAAGTTGAATTTAGAAGTGTGCCCAATAGCATCCCTGTAAAAGTTTAACTTAGAAATGTGCCCAATAGCTTCTATGTGAAAGTTGAGTTTAGAACTGCGCACTAAAGCTTCTATGTGAAAGTTGGTTCTAGAAGTGTGCTCAATATCCTCTCTCTGAAAAGTTGAAATTAGAAGTGTGCCCAATATCCTCTGTGAAATGTTGAATTTAGAAGTGCGCCCAATAGCCTCTCTATTGAAATTGAATTTAAAAGTGTGCCCAATGGCTTCTATGTGAAAGTTGAATTGAAGAAGTGCGCCCAATAGCTTCTATGTGAAAGTTGAATGTAGAAGTGTGCCCAATAGCCTCCCTGTAAAAGTTGAATTTAGAAATGTGCCCAATAGCTTCCAGGTGAAAGTTGAATTTAGAAGTGTGCCCAATAGCTTCTATGTGAAAGTTGGTTCTAGAAGTGTGCCCAATAGCCTCTCTGTGAAAGTTGAATTTAAAAAGTGTGCTCAATAGGTGCTATGTGAAAGTTGAACTTAGAAGTGCACCCAATAGCCTCTATGTGAAAGTTGAATTTAGAAGTCTGCCCAATAGCTTCTATGTGAAAGTTGAATTTAGAAGTGTGCCCAATAGACTCTCTGTGAAAGTTGAATTTATGAAGTGCGCCCAATAGCTTCTATTTGAAAGTTGAATTTAGAAGTGTGCCCAATAGCTTCTATGTGAAAGTTGAGTTTAGAACTGGGCACTAAAGCTTCTATGTGAACATTGGTTCTAGAAGTGTGCTCAATATCCTCTCTCTGAAATTTGAATTTAAAAAGTGTGCTCAATAGGTGCTATGTGAAAGTTGAACTTAGAAGTGCACCCATTAGCCTCTATGTGAAAGTTGAATTTAGAAGTCTGCCCAATGGCTTCTATGTGAAAGTTGAATTTAGAAGTGTGCCCAATAGACTCTCTGTGAAAGTTGAATTTATGAAGTGCGCCCAATAGCTTCTATTTGAAAGTTGAATTTAGAAGTGTGCCCAATAGCTTCTATGTGAAAGTTGAGTTTAGAACTGGGCACTAAAGCTTCTATGTGAACATTGGTTCTAGAAGTGTGCTCAATATCCTCTCTCTGAAATTTGAATTTAAAAAGTGTGCTCAATAGGTGCTATGTGAAAGTTGAACTTAGAAGTGCACCCAATAGCCTCTATGTGAAAGTTGAATTTAGAAGTCTGCCCAATGGCTTCTATGTGAAAGTTGAATTTAGAAGTGTGCCCAATAGACTCTCTGTGAAAGTTGAATTTATGAAGTGTGCCCAATAGCTTCTATTTGAAAGTTGAATTTAGAAGTGTGCCCAATAGCTTCTATGTGAAAGTTGAGTTTAGAACTGGGCACTAAAGCTTCTATGTGAACGTTGGTTCTAGAAGTGTGCTCAATATCCTCTCTCTGAAAAGTTGAAATTAGAAGTGTGCCCAATATCCTCTGTGAAAAGTTGAATTTAGAAGTGTGCCCAATAGCCTCTCTATGAAAATTGAATTTAAAAAGTGCGCCCAATAGCTTCATGTGAAAATTGAATTTAGAAGTGTGCCCAATGGCTTCTATGTGAAAGTTGAATTTAGAAGTGTGCCCAATAGACTCTCTGTGAAAGTTGAATTTATGAAGTGTGCCCAATAGCTTCTATTTGAAAGTTGAATTTAGAAGTGTGCCCAATAGCTTCTATGTGAAAGTTGAGTTTAGAACTGGGCACTAAAGCTTCTATGTGAACGTTGGTTCTAGAAGTGTGCTCAATATCCTCTCTCTGAAAAGTTGAAATTAGAAGTGTGCCCAATATCCTCTGTGAAAAGTTGAATTTAGAAGTGTGCCCAATAGCCTCTCTATGAAAATTGAATTTAAAAAGTGCGCCCAATAGCTTCATGTGAAAATTGAATTTAGAAGTGTGCCCAATGGCTTCTATGTGAAAGTTGAATTTAAGAAGTGCGCCCAATAGCTTCTATGTGAAAGTTGAATGTAGAAGTGTGCCCAATAGCCTCCCTGTAAAAGTTGAATTTAGAAATGTGCCCAATAGCTTCCAGGTGAAAGTTGAATTTAGAAGTGTGCCCAATAGCTTCTATGTGAAAGTTGGTTCTAGAAGTGTGCCCAATAGCCTCTCTGTGAAAGTTGAATTTAAAAAGTGTGCTCAATAGGTGCTATGTGAAAGTTGAACTTAGAAGTGCACCCAATAGCCTCTATGTGAAAGTTGAATTTAGAAGTCTGCCCAATAGCTTCTATGTGAAAGTTGAATTTAGAAGTGTGCCCAATAGACTCTCTGTGAAAGTTGAATTTATGAAGTGCGCCCAATAGCTTCTATTTGAAAGTTGAATTTAGAAGTGTGCCCAATAGCTTCTATGTGAAAGTTGAGTTTAGAACTGGGCACTAAAGCTTCTATGTGAACATTGGTTCTAGAAGTGTGCTCAATATCCTCTCTCTGAAATTTGAATTTAAAAAGTGTGCTCAATAGGTGCTATGTGAAAGTTGAACTTAGAAGTGCACCCATTAGCCTCTATGTGAAAGTTGAATTTAGAAGTCTGCCCAATGGCTTCTATGTGAAAGTTGAATTTAGAAGTGTGCCCAATAGACTCTCTGTGAAAGTTGAATTTATGAAGTGCGCCCAATAGCTTCTATTTGAAAGTTGAATTTAGAAGTGTGCCCAATAGCTTCTATGTGAAAGTTGAGTTTAGAACTGGGCACTAAAGCTTCTATGTGAACATTGGTTCTAGAAGTGTGCTCAATATCCTCTCTCTGAAATTTGAATTTAAAAAGTGTGCTCAATAGGTGCTATGTGAAAGTTGAACTTAGAAGTGCACCCAATAGCCTCTATGTGAAAGTTGAATTTAGAAGTCTGCCCAATGGCTTCTATGTGAAAGTTGAATTTAGAAGTGTGCCCAATAGACTCTCTGTGAAAGTTGAATTTATGAAGTGTGCCCAATAGCTTCTATTTGAAAGTTGAATTTAGAAGTGTGCCCAATAGCTTCTATGTGAAAGTTGAGTTTAGAACTGGGCACTAAAGCTTCTATGTGAACGTTGGTTCTAGAAGTGTGCTCAATATCCTCTCTCTGAAAAGTTGAAATTAGAAGTGTGCCCAATATCCTCTGTGAAAAGTTGAATTTAGAAGTGTGCCCAATAGCCTCTCTATGAAAATTGAATTTAAAAAGTGCGCCCAATAGCTTCATGTGAAAATTGAATTTAGAAGTGTGCCCAATGGCTTCTATGTGAAAGTTGAATTTAAGAAGTGCGCCCAATAGCTTCTATGTGAAAGTTTAAAGTAGAAGTGTGCCCAATAGCCTCCCTGTAAAAGTTTAACTTAGAAGTGTGCCCAATAGCTTCTATGTGAAAGTTGAGTTTAGAACTGCGCCCAAAAGCTTCTATGTAAAAGTTGGCTCTAGAAGTGCGCCCATTAGCCTCTCTGTGAAAGTTGAATTCAGAAGTGTACCTAATAGCTTCTATGTGAAAGTTGAATTCAGAAGTGTGCCCAACATCCTCTCTGTGAAAGTTGAATTTAGAAATGTGCCCAATAGCTTCCAGGTGAAAGTTGAATTTAGAAGTGTGCCCAATAGCTTCTATGTGAAAGTTGAATTTAGAAGTGTGCCCAATAGCCTCTCTGTGAAAGTTGAATTTAAGAAGTGCGCCCAATAGCTTCTATGTGAAAGTTGAATTTAGAAGTGTGCCCAATAGCCTCTCTGTGAAAGTTGAATTTAAGAAGTGCGCCCAATAGCCTCTATGTGAAAGTTGAATTTAGAAGTGTGCCCAATAGCCTCTCTGTGAAAGTTGAATTTAAGAAGTGCGCCCAATAGCTTCTATGTGAAAGTTGAGTTTAGAACTGGGCCCAAAAGCTTCTATGTGAAAGTTGGTTCTAGAAGTGCGCCCATTGGCCTCTCTGTGAAAGTTGAATTCAGAAGTGTACTTAATAGCTTCTATGTGAAAGTTGAATTCAGAAGTGTGCCCAACATCCTCTCTGTGAAAGTTGAATTTAGAAATGTGCCCAATAGCTTCCAGGTGAAAGTTGAATTTAGAAGTGTGCCCAATAGCTTCTATGTGAAAGTTGGTTCTAGAAGTGTGTCCAATATCCTCTCTGTGAAAAGTTGAAATTAGAAGTGCACCCAATAGCCTCTCTGTGAAAGTTGAATTTTGAAGTGTGCCCAATATCCTCTGTGAAAAGTTGAATCGAGAAGTGCGCCCAATAGCCTCTCTGTGAAAGTTGAATTTAGAAGTTTGCCCAATAGCCTCTCTGTGAAAGTTGAATTTAAGATGTGTGCCCAACAGCTGCTATGTGAAAGTTGGTTCTAGAAGTGTGCCCAATAGCCTCTCTATGAAAATTGAATTTAAAGTGTGCCCAATGGCTTCTATGTGAAAGTTGAATTTAAGAAGTGCGCCCAATAGCTTCTATGTGAAAGTTGAATGTAGAAGTGTGCCCAATAGCCTCCATGTAAAAGTTGAATTTAGAAATGTGCCCAATAGCTTCAAGGTGAAAGTTGAATTTAGAAGTGTGCCCAATAGCTTCTATGTGAAAGTTGGTTCTAGAAGTGTGCCCAATATCCTCTCTGTGAAAAGTTGAAATTAGAAGTGCGTCCAATATCCTCTGTGAAAAGTTGAATTTTGAAGTGCACCCAATAGCCTCTCTGTGAAAGTTGAATTTTGAAGTGTGCCCAATATCCTCTGTCAAAAGTTGAATCTAGAAGTGCACCCAATAGCCTCTCTGTGAAAGTTGAATTTAAGAAGTGCGCCCAATAGCTTCTTTGTGAAAGTTGAATTTAGAAGTGTGTCCAATAGCCTCTCTGTGAAAGTTGAATTTAAAAAGTGTGCTCAATAGGTGCTATGTGAAAGTTGAACTTAGAAGTGCACCCAATAGCCTCTATGTGAAAGTTGAATTTAGAAGTCTGCCCAATAGCTTCTATGTGAAAGTTGAATTTAGAAGTGTGCCCAATAGACTCTCTGTGAAAGTTGAATTTAAGAAGTGCGCCCAATAGCTTCTATTTGAAAGTTGAATTTAGAAGTGTGCCCAATAGCTTCTATGTGAAAGTTGAGTTTAGAACTGGGCACTAAAGCTTCTATGTGAAAGTTGGTTCTAGAAGTGTGCTCAATATCCTCTCTCTGAAAAGTTGAAATTAGAAGTGTGCCCAATATCCTCTGTGAAAAGTTGAATTTAGAAGTGCGCCCAATAGCCTCTCTATGAAAATTGAATTTAAAAAGTGCGCCCAATAGCTTCATGTGAAAATTGAATTTAGAAGTGTGCCCAATGGCTTCTATGTGAAAGTTGGATTGAAGAAGTGCACCCAATAGCCTCTATGTGAAAGTTGAATTTAGAAGTCTGCCCAATAGCTTCTATGTGAAAGTTGAATTTAGAAGTGTGCCCAATAGACTCTATGTGAAAGTTGAATTTAGAAGTGTGCCTAATAGCTTCTATGTGAAAGTTGAGTTTAGAACTGTGCCCAAAAGCTTCTATGTGAAAGTTGGTTCTAGAAGTGTGCCCAATATCCTCTCTATGAAAAGTTGAAATAAGAAGTCCTCCCAATATCCTCTGTGAAAAGTTGAATTTTGAAGTGCACCCAACAGCCTCTCTGTGAAAGTTGAATTTTGAAGTGTGCCCAATATCCTCTGTGTAAAGTTGAATCTAGAAGTGCACCCAATAGCCTCTCTGTGAAAGTTGAATTTAAGAAGTGCGCCCAATAGCTTCTTTGTGAAAGTTGAATTTAGAAGTTTGCCCAATAGCCTTTCTGTGAAAGTTGAATTTAAGATGTGTGCCCAACAGCTGCTATGTGAAAGTTGGTTCTAGAAGTGTGCCCAATAGCTTCTATGTGAAAGTTGGTTCTAGAAGTGTGCTCAATATCCTCTCTCTGAAAAGTTGAAATTAGAAGTGTGCCCAATATCCTCTGTGAAAAGTTGAATTTATGAAGTGCGCCCAATAGCTTCTATGTGAAAGTTGAATTCAGAAGTGTGCCCAACATCCTCTCTGTGAAAGTTGAATTTAGAAATGTGCCCAATAGCTTCCAGGTGAAAGTTGAATTTAGAAGTGTGCCCAATAGCTTCTATGTGAAAGTTGAATTTAGAAGTCTGCCCAATAGCCTCTCTGTGAAAGTTGAATTTAAGAAGTGCCCCCAATAGCTTCTATGTGAAAGTTGAATTTAGAAGTGTGCCCAATAGCCTCTCTGTGAAAGTTGAATTTAAGAAGTGCACCCAATAGCTTCTATGTGAAAGTTGAATTTAGAAGTATGCCCAATAGCCTCTCTGTGAAAGTTGAATTTAAGAAGTGCGCCCAATAGCATCTATGTGAAGGTTGAATTTAGAAGTCTGCTCAATAGCTTCTATGTGACAGTTGGTTCTAGAAGTGTGCTCAATATCCTATCTCTGAAAAGTTAAAATTAGAAGTGTGCCAAATATCCTCTGTGAAAGTTGAATTCAGAAGTGTACCTAATAGCTTCTATGTGAAAGTGGAATTCAGAAGTGTGCCCAACATCCTCTCTGTGAAAGTTGAATTTAGAAGTGCGCCCAATAGCCTCTCTGTGATAGTTGAATTCAGAAGTATACCCAATAGCTTCTAATTGAAAGTTGGTTCTAGAAGTGTGCCCAATATCCTCTCTGTGAAAAGTTGAAAATAGAAGTGCTCCCAATATCCTCTGTGAAAAGTTGAATTTTGAAGTTCACCCAATAGCCTCTCTGTGAAAGTTGAATTTTGAAGTATGCCCAATATCCTCTGTGAAAAGTTGAATCTAGTAGTTCGCCCAATAGCCTCTCTGTGAAAGTTAAATTTAAGAAGTGCGCCCAATAGCTTCTTTGTGAAAGTTGAATTTAGAAGTTTGCCCAATAGCCTCTCTGTGAAAGTTGAATTTAAGATGTGTGCCCAACAGCTGCTATGTGAACGTGGGTTCTAGAAGTGTGCCCAATATCTTCTATGTGAAAGTTGGTTCTAGAAGTGTGCTCAATATCCTCTCTCTGAAAAGTTGAAATTAGAAGTGTGCCCAATATCCTCTGTGAAAAGTTGAATTTAGAAGTGCGCCCAATAGCCTCTCTATTGAAATTGAATTTAAAAGTGTGCCCAATGGCTTCTATGTGAAAGTTGAATTGAAGAAGTGCGCCCAATAGCTTCTATGTGAAAGTTGAATGTAGAAGTGTGCCCAATAGCCTCCCTGTAAAAGTTGAATTTAGAAATGTGCCCAATAGCTTCCAGGTGAAAGTTGAATTTAGAAGTGTGCCCAATAGCTTCTATGTGAAAGTTGGTTCTAGAAGTGTGCCCAATAGCCTCTCTGTGAAAGTTGAATTTGAAAAGTGTGCTCAATAGGTGCTATGTGAAAGTTGAACTTAGAAGTGCACCCAATAGCCTCTATGTGAAAGTTGAATTTAGAAGTCTGCCCAATAGCTTCTATGTGAAAGTTGAATGTAGAAGTGTGCCCAATAGCCTCCCTGTAAAAGTTTAACTTAGAAGTGTGCCCAATAGCTTCTATGTGAAAGTTGAATTTAGAAGTGTGCCCAAAAGCTTCTATGTGAAAGTTGGTTCTAGAAGTGCGCGCATTAGCCTCTCTGTGAAAGTTGAATTCAGAAGTGTACCTAATAGCTTCTATGAGAAAGTGAATTCAGAAGTGTGCCCAACATCCTCTCTGTGAAAGTTGAATTTAGAAATGTGCCCAATAGCTTCCAGGTGAAAGTTGAATTTAGAAGTGTGCCCAATAGCTTCTATGTGAAAGTTGAATTTAAAAGTGTGCCCAATGGCTTCTATGTGAAAGTTGAAAATAAGAAGTGCGCCCAATAGCTTCTATGTGAAAGTTGAATTTAGAAGTGTGCCCAATAGCCTCCCTGTAAAAGTTTAACTTAGAAATGTGCCCAATGGCTTCTATGTGAAAGGTGAGTTTAGAACTGGGCACTAAAGCTTCTATGTGAAAGTTGGTTCTAGAAGTGTGCTCAATATCCTCTCTCTGAAAAGTTGAAATTAGAAGTGTGCCCAATATCCTCTGTGAAAAGTTGAATTTAGAAGTGCGCCCAATAGCCTCTCTATGAAAATTGAATTTAAAAAGTGCGCCCAATAGCTTCATGTGAAAATTGAATTTAGAAGTGTGCCCAATAGCCTCCCTGTAAAAGTTTAACTTAGAAGTGTGCCCAATAGCTTCTATGTGAAAGTTGAATTTAAGAAGTGCGCCCAATAGCTTCTATGTGAAAGTTGAAAGTAGAAGTGTGCCCAATAGCCTCCCTGTAAAAGTTTAACTTAGAAGTGTGCCCAATAGCTTCTATGTGAAAGTTGAATTTAGAACTGGGCCCAAACGCTGTTATGTGAAAGTTGAATTCAGAAGTGTGCCCAACATCCTCTCTGTGAAAGTTGAACTTAGAAGTGCGCCCAATAGCCTCTCTGTGATAGTTGAATTCAGAAGTGTGCCCAATAGCTTGTATGTGAAAGTTGAGTTTAGAACTGTGCCCAAAAGCTTCTATGTGAAAGTTGGTTCTAGAAGTGCGCCCAATAGCCTCTCTGTGAAAGTTAAATTTAAGAAGTGCGCCCAATAGCTTCTTTGTGAAAGTTGAATTTAGAAGTTTGCCCAATAGCCTCTCTGTGAAAGTTGAATTTAAGATGTGTGCCCAACAGCTGCTATGTGAAAGTTGGTTCTAGAAGTGTGCCCAATAGCTTCTATGTGAAAGTTGGTTCTAGAAGTGTGCTCAATATCCTCTCTCTGAAAAGTTGAAAATAGAAGTGTGCCCAATATCCTCTGTGAAAAGTTGAATTTAGAAGTGCGCCCAATAGCCTCTCTATGAAAATTGAATTTAAAAGTGTGCCCAATGGCTTCTATGTGAAAGTTGAAATTAAGAAGTGCGCCCAATAGCTTATATGTGAAAGTTGAATGTAGAAGTGTGCCCAATAGCCTCCCTGTAAAAGTTTAACTTAGAAGTGTGCCCAATAGCTTCTATGTGAAAGTTGAATTTAGAAGTGTGCCCAAAAGCTTCTATGTGAAAGTTGGTTCTAGAAGTGCGCCCATTAGCCTCTCTGTGAAAGTTGAATTCAGAAGTGTACCTAATAGCTTCTATGTGAAAGTGAATTCAGAAGTGTGCCCAACATCCTCTCTGTGAAAGTTGAATTTAGAAATGTGCCCAATAGCTTCCAGGTGAAAGTTGAATTTAGAAGTGTGCCCAATAGCTTCTATGTGAAAGTTGAATTTAAAAGTGTGCCCAATGGCTTCTATGTGAAAGTTGAAAATAAGAAGTGCGCCCAATAGCTTCTATGTGAAAGTTGAATTTAGAAGTGTGCCCAATAGCATCCCTGTAAAAGTTTAACTTAGAAATGTGCCCAATAGCTTCTATGTGAAAGTTGAGTTTAGAACTGCGCACTAAAGCTTCTATGTGAAAGTTGGTTCTAGAAGTGTGCTCAATATCATCTCTCTGAAAAGTTGAAATTAGAAGTGTGCCCAATATCCTCTGTGAAATGTTGAATTTAGAAGTGCGCCCAATAGCCTCTCTATTGAAATTGAATTTAAAAGTGTGCCCAATGGCTTCTATGTGAAAGTTGAATTGAAGAAGTGCGCCCAATAGCTTCTATGTGAAAGTTGAATGTAGAAGTGTACCCAATAGCCTCCCTGTAAAAGTTGAATTTAGAAATGTGCCCAATAGCTTCCAGGTGAAAGTTGAATTTAGAAGTGTGCCCAATAGCTTCTATGTGAAAGTTGGTTCTAGAAGTGTGCCCAATAGCCTCTCTGTGAAAGTTGAATTTAAAAAGTGTGCTCAATAGGTGCTATGTGAAAGTTGAACTTAGAAGTGCACCCAATAGCCTCTATGTGAAAGTTGAATTTAGAAGTCTGCCCAATAGACTCTCTGTGAAAGTTGAATTTATGAAGTGCGCCCAATAGCTTCTATTTGAAAGTTGAATTTAGAAGTGTGCCCAATAGCTTCTATGTGAAAGTTGAGTTTAGAACTGGGCACTAAAGCTTCTATGTGAACATTGGTTCTAGAAGTGTGCTCAATATCCTCTCTCTGAAATTTGAATTTAAAAAGTGTGCTCAATAGGTGCTATGTGAAAGTTGAACTTAGAAGTGCACCCATTAGCCTCTATGTGAAAGTTGAATTTAGAAGTCTGCCCAATGGCTTCTATGTGAAAGTTGAATTTAGAAGTGTGCCCAATAGACTCTCTGTGAAAGTTGAATTTATGAAGTGCGCCCAATAGCTTCTATTTGAAAGTTGAATTTAGAAGTGTGCCCAATAGCTTCTATGTGAAAGTTGAGTTTAGAACTGGGCACTAAAGCTTCTATGTGAACATTGGTTCTAGAAGTGTGCTCAATATCCTCTCTCTGAAATTTGAATTTAAAAAGTGTGCTCAATAGGTGCTATGTGAAAGTTGAACTTAGAAGTGCACCCAATAGCCTCTATGTGAAAGTTGAATTTAGAAGTCTGCCCAATGGCTTCTATGTGAAAGTTGAATTTAGAAGTGTGCCCAATAGACTCTCTGTGAAAGTTGAATTTATGAAGTGTGCCCAATAGCTTCTATTTGAAAGTTGAATTTAGAAGTGTGCCCAATAGCTTCTATGTGAAAGTTGAGTTTAGAACTGGGCACTTAAGCTTCTATGTGAACGTTGGTTCTAGAAGTGTGCTCAATATCCTCTCTCTGAAAAGTTGAAATTAGAAATGTGCCCAATATCCTCTGTGAAAAGTTGAATTTAGAAGTGTGCCCAATAGCCTCTCTATGAAAATTGAATTTAAAAAGTGCGCCCAATAGCTTCATGTGAAAATTGAATTTAGAAGTGTGCCCAATGGCTTCTATGTGAAAGTTGAATTTAAGAAGTGCGCCCAATAGCTTCTATGTGAAAGTTTAAAGTAGAAGTGTGCCCAATAGCCTCCCTGTAAAAGTTTAACTTAGAAGTGTGCCCAATAGCTTCTATGTGAAAGTTGAGTTTAGAACTGCGCCCAAAAGCTTCTATGTAAAAGTTGGCTCTAGAAGTGCGCCCATTAGCCTCTCTGTGAAAGTTGAATTCAGAAGTGTACCTAATAGCTTCTATGTGAAAGTTGAATTCAGAAGTGTGCCCAACATCCTCTCTGTGAAAGTTGAATTTAGAAATGTGCCCAATAGCTTCCAGGTGAAAGTTGAATTTAGAAGTGTGCCCAATAGCTTCTATGTGAAAGTTGAATTTAGAAGTGTGCCCAATAGCCTCTCTGTGAAAGTTGAATTTAAGAAGTGCGCCCAATAGCTTCTATGTGAAAGTTGAATTTAGAAGTGTGCCCAATAGCCTCTCTGTGAAAGTTGAATTTAAGAAGTGCGCCCAATAGCCTCTATGTGAAAGTTGAATTTAGAAGTGTGCCCAATAGCCTCTCTGTGAAAGTTGAATTTAAGAAGTGCGCCCAATAGCTTCTATGTGAAAGTTGAGTTTAGAACTGGGCCCAAAAGCTTCTATGTGAAAGTTGGTTCTAGAAGTGCGCCCATTGGCCTCTCTGTGAAAGTTGAATTCAGAAGTGTACTTAATAGCTTCTATGTGAAAGTTGAATTCAGAGGTGTGCCCAACATCCTCTCTGTGAAAGTTGAATTTAGAAATGTGCCCAATAGCTTCCAGGTGAAAGTTGAATTTAGAAGTGTGCCCAATAGCTTCTATGTGAAAGTTGGTTCTAGAAGTGTGTCCAATATCCTCTCTGTGAAAAGTTGAAATTAGAAGTGCACCCAATAGCCTCTCTGTGAAAGTTGAATTTTGAAGTGTGCCCAATATCCTCTGTGAAAAGTTGAATCTAGAAGTGCGCCCAGTAGCCTCTCTGTGAAAGTTGAATTTAGAAGTTTGCCCAATAGCCTCTCTGTGAAAGTTGAATTTAAGATGTGTGCCCAACAGCTGCTATGTGAAAGTTGGTTCTAGAAGTGTGCCCAATAGCCTCTCTATGAAAATTGAATTTAAAGTGTGCCCAATGGCTTCTATGTGAAAGTTGAATTTAAGAAGTGTGCCCAATAGCTTCTATGTGAAAGTTGAATGTAGAAGTGTGCCCAATAGCCTCCATGTAAAAGTTGAATTTAGAAATGTGCCCAATAGCTTCAAGGTGAAAGTTGAATTTAGAAGTGTGCCCAATAGCTTCTATGTGAAAGTTGGTTCTAGAAGTGTGCCCAATATCCTCTCTGTGAAAAGTTGAAATTAGAAGTGCGTCCAATATCCTCTGTGAAAAGTTGAATTTTGAAGTGCACCCAATAGCCTCTCTGTGAAAGTTGAATTTTGAAGTGTGCCCAATATCCTCTGTCAAAAGTTGAATCTAGAAGTGCACCCAATAGCCTCTCTGTGAAAGTTGAATTTAAGAAGTGCGCCCAATAGCTTCTTTGTGAAAGTTGAATTTAGAAGTGTGTCCAATAGCCTCTCTGTGAAAGTTGAATTTAAGAAGTGCGCCCAATAGCTTCTTTGTGAAAGTTGAATTTAGAAGTTTGCCCAATAGCCTTTCTGTGAAAGTTGAATTTAAGATGTGTGCCCAACAGCTGCTATGTGAAAGTTGGTTCTAGAAGTGTGCCCAATAGCTTCTATGTGAAAGTTGGTTCTAGAAGTGTGCTCAATATCCTCTCTCTGAAAAGTTGAAATTAGAAGTGTGCCCAATATCCTCTGTGAAAAGTTGAATTTATGAAGTGCGCCCAATAGCTTCTATGTGAAAGTTGAATTCAGAAGTGTGCCCAACATCCTCTCTGTGAAAGTTGAATTTAGAAATGTGCCCAATAGCTTCCAGGTGAAAGTTGAATTTAGAAGTGTGCCCAATAGCTTCTATGTGAAAGTTGAATTTAGAAGTCTGCCCAATAGCCTCTCTGTGAAAGTTGAATTTAAGAAGTGCGCCCAATAGCTTCTATGTGAAAGTTGAATTTAGAAGTGTGCCCAATAGCCTCTCTGTGAAAGTTGAATTTAAGAAGTGCACCCAATAGCTTCTATGTGAAAGTTGAATTTAGAAGTATGCCCAATAGCCTCTCTGTGAAAGTTGAATTTAAGAAGTGCGCCCAATAGCATCTATGTGAAGGTTGAATTTAGAAGTCTGCTCAATAGCTTCTATGTGACAGTTGGTTCTAGAAGTGTGCTCAATATCCTATCTCTGAAAAGTTAAAATTAGAAGTGTGCCAAATATCCTCTGTGAAAGTTGAATTCAGAAGTGTACCTAATAGCTTCTATGTGAAAGTGGAATTCAGAAGTGTGCCCAACATCCTCTCTGTGAAAGTTGAATTTAGAAGTGCGCCCAATAGCCTCTCTGTGATAGTTGAATTCAGAAGTATACCCAATAGCTTCTAATTGAAAGTTGGTTCTAGAAGTGTGCCCAATATCCTCTCTGTGAAAAGTTGAAATTAGAAGTGCTCCCAATATCCTCTGTGAAAAGTTGAATTTTGAAGTTCACCCAATAGCCTCTCTGTGAAAGTTGAATTTTGAAGTATGCCCAATATCCTCTGTGAAAAGTTGAATCTAGTAGTTCGCCCAATAGCCTCTCTGTGAAAGTTAAATTTAAGAAGTGCGCCCAATAGCTTCTTTGTGAAAGTTGAATTTAGAAGTTTGCCCAATAGCCTCTCTGTGAAAGTTGAATTTAAGATGTGTGCCCAACAGCTGCTATGTGAACGTTGGTTCTAGAAGTGTGCCCAATAGCTTCTATGTGAAAGTTGGTTCTAGAAGTGTGCTCAATATCCTCTCTCTGAAAAGTTGAAATTAGAAGTGTGCCCAATATCCTCTGTGAAAAGTTGAATTTAGAAGTGCGCCCAATAGCCTCTCTATTGAAATTGAATTTAAAAGTGTGCCCAATGGCTTCTATGTGAAAGTTGAATTGAAGAAGTGCGCCCAATAGCTTCTATGTGAAAGTTGAATGTAGAAGTGTGCCCAATAGCCTCCCTGTAAAAGTTGAATTTAGAAATGTGCCCAATAGCTTCCAGGTGAAAGTTGAATTTAGAAGTGTGCCCAATAGCTTCTATGTGAAAGTTGGTTCTAGAAGTGTGCCCAATAGCCTCTCTGTGAAAGTTGAATTTGAAAAGTGTGCTCAATAGGTGCTATGTGAAAGTTGAACTTAGAAGTGCACCCAATAGCCTCTATGTGAAAGTTGAATTTAGAAGTCTGCCCAATAGCTTCTATGTGAAAGTTGAATGTAGAAGTGTGCCCAATAGCCTCCCTGTAAAAGTTTAACTTAGAAGTGTGCCCAATAGCTTCTATGTGAAAGTTGAATTTAGAAGTGTGCCCAAAAGCTTCTATGTGAAAGTTGGTTCTAGAAGTGCGCGCATTAGCCTCTCTGTGAAAGTTGAATTCAGAAGTGTACCTAATAGCTTCTATGAGAAAGTGAATTCAGAAGTGTGCCCAACATCCTCTCTGTGAAAGTTGAATTTAGAAATGTGCCCAATAGCTTCCAGGTGAAAGTTGAATTTAGAAGTGTGCCCAATAGCTTCTATGTGAAAGTTGAATTTAAAAGTTTGCCCAATGGCTTCTATGTGAAAGTTGAAAATAAGAAGTGCGCCCAATAGCTTCTATGTGAAAGTTGAATTTAGAAGTGTGCCCAATAGCCTCCCTGTAAAAGTTTAACTTAGAAATGTGCCCAATGGCTTCTATGTGAAAGGTGAGTTTAGAACTGGGCACTAAAGCTTCTATGTGAAAGTTGGTTCTAGAAGTGTGCTCAATATCCTCTCTCTGAAAAGTTGAAATTAGAAGTGTGCCCAATATCCTCTGTGAAAAGTTGAATTTAGAAGTGCGCCCAATAGCCTCTCTATGAAAATTGAATTTAAAAAGTGCGCCCAATAGCTTCATGTGAAAATTGAATTTAGAAGTGTGCCCAATAGCCTCCCTGTAAAAGTTTAACTTAGAAGTGTGCCCAATAGCTTCTATGTGAAAGTTGAATTTAAGAAGTGCGCCCAATAGCTTCTATGTGAAAGTTGAAAGTAGAAGTGTGCCCAATAGCCTCCCTGTAAAAGGTTAACTTAGAAGTGTGCCCAATAGCTTCTATGTGAAAGTTGAATTTAGAACTGGGCCCAAACGCTGTTATGTGAAAGTTGAATTCAGAAGTGTGCCCAACATCCTCTCTGTGAAAGTTGAACTTAGAAGTGCGCCCAATAGCCTCTCTGTGATAGTTGAATTCAGAAGTGTGCCCAATAGCTTGTATGTGAAAGTTGAGTTTAGAACTGTGCCCAAAAGCTTCTATGTGAAAGTTGGTTCTAGAAGTGCGCCCAATAGCCTCTCTGTGAAAGTTAAATTTAAGAAGTGCGCCCAATAGCTTCTTTGTGAAAGTTGAATTTAGAAGTTTGCCCAATAGCCTCTCTGTGAAAGTTGAATTTAAGATGTGTGCCCAACAGCTGCTATGTGAAAGTTGGTTCTAGAAGTGTGCCCAATAGCTTCTATGTGAAAGTTGGTTCTAGAAGTGTGCTCAATATCCTCTCTCTGAAAAGTTGAAATTAGAAGTGTGCCCAATATCCTCTGTGAAAAGTTGAATTTAGAAGTGCGCCCAATAGCCTCTCTATGAAAATTGAATTTAAAAGTGTGCCCAATGGCTTCTATGTGAAAGTTGAAATTAAGAAGTGCGCCCAATAGCTTATATGTGAAAGTTGAATGTAGAAGTGTGCCCAATAGCCTCCCTGTAAAAGTTTAACTTAGAAGTGTGCCCAATAGCTTCTATGTGAAAGTTGAATTTAGAAGTGTGCCCAAAAGCTTCTATGTGAAAGTTGGTTCTAGAAGTGCGCCCATTAGCCTCTCTGTGAAAGTTGAATTCAGAAGTGTACCTAATAGCTTCTATGTGAAAGTGAATTCAGAAGTGTGCCCAACATCCTCTCTGTATAAAGTTGAATTTAGAAATGTGCCCAATAGCTTCCAGGTGAAAGTTGAATTTAGAAGTGTGCCCAATAGCTTCTATGTGAAAGTTGAATTTAGAAGTGTGCCCAATGGCTTCTATGTGAAAGTTGAAAATAAGAAGTGCGCCCAATAGCTTCTATGTGAAAGTTGAATTTAGAAGTGTGCCCAATAGCATCCCTGTAAAAGTTTAACTTAGAAATGTGCCCAATAGCTTCTATGTGAAAGTTGAGTTTAGAACTGCGCACTAAAGCTTCTATGTGAAAGTTGGTTCTAGAAGTGTGCTCAATATCCTCTCTCTGAAAAGTTGAAATTAGAAGTGTGCCCAATATCCTCTGTGAAATGTTGAATTTAGAAGTGCGCCCAATAGCCTCTCTATTGAAATTGAATTTAAAAGTGTGCCCAATGGCTTCTATGTGAAAGTTGAATTGAAGAAGTGCGCCCAATAGCTTCTATGTGAAAGTTGAATGTAGAAGTGTGCCCAATAGCCTCCCTGTAAAAGTTGAATTTAGAAATGTGCCCAATAGCTTCCAGGTGAAAGTTGAATTTAGAAGTGTGCCCAATAGCTTCTATGTGAAAGTTGGTTCTAGAAGTGTGCCCAATAGCCTCTCTGTGAAAGTTGAATTTAAAAAGTGTGCTCAATAGGTGCTATGTGAAAGTTGAACTTAGAAGTGCACCCAATAGCCTCTATGTGAAAGTTGAATTTAGAAGTCTGCCCAATAGCTTCTATGTGAAAGTTGAATTTAGAAGTGTGCCCAATAGACTCTCTGTGAAAGTTGAATTTATGAAGTGCGCCCAATAGCTTCTATTTGAAAGTTGAATTTAGAAGTGTGCCCAATAGCTTCTATGTGAAAGTTGAGTTTAGAACTGGGCACTAAAGCTTCTATGTGAACATTGGTTCTAGAAGTGTGCTCAATATCCTCTCTCTGAAATTTGAATTTAAAAAGTGTGCTCAATAGGTGCTATGTGAAAGTTGAACTTAGAAGTGCACCCATTAGCCTCTATGTGAAAGTTGAATTTAGAAGTCTGCCCAATGGCTTCTATGTGAAAGTTGAATTTAGAAGTGTGCCCAATAGACTCTCTGTGAAAGTTGAATTTATGAAGTGCGCCCAATAGCTTCTATTTGAAAGTTGAATTTAGAAGTGTGCCCAATAGCTTCTATGTGAAAGTTGAGTTTAGAACTGGGCACTAAAGCTTCTATGTGAACATTGGTTCTAGAAGTGTGCTCAATATCCTCTCTCTGAAATTTGAATTTAAAAAGTGTGCTCAATAGGTGCTATGTGAAAGTTGAACTTAGAAGTGCACCCAATAGCCTCTATGTGAAAGTTGAATTTAGAAGTCTGCCCAATGGCTTCTATGTGAAAGTTGAATTTAGAAGTGTGCCCAATAGACTCTCTGTGAAAGTTGAATTTATGAAGTGTGCCCAATAGCTTCTATTTGAAAGTTGAATTTAGAAGTGTGCCCAATAGCTTCTATGTGAAAGTTGAGTTTAGAACTGGGCACTAAAGCTTCTATGTGAACGTTGGTTCTAGAAGTGTGCTCAATATCCTCTCTCTGAAAAGTTGAAATTAGAAGTGTGCCCAATATCCTCTGTGAAAAGTTGAATTTAGAAGTGTGCCCAATAGCCTCTCTATGAAAATTGAATTTAAAAAGTGCGCCCAATAGCTTCATGTGAAAATTGAATTTAGAAGTGTGCCCAATGGCTTCTATGTGAAAGTTGAATTTAGAAGTGTGCCCAATAGACTCTCTGTGAAAGTTGAATTTATGAAGTGTGCCCAATAGCTTCTATTTGAAAGTTGAATTTAGAAGTGTGCCCAATAGCTTCTATGTGAAAGTTGAGTTTAGAACTGGGCACTAAAGCTTCTATGTGAACGTTGGTTCTAGAAGTGTGCTCAATATCCTCTCTCTGAAAAGTTGAAATTAGAAGTGTGCCCAATATCCTCTGTGAAAAGTTGAATTTAGAAGTGTGCCCAATAGCCTCTCTATGAAAATTGAATTTAAAAAGTGCGCCCAATAGCTTCATGTGAAAATTGAATTTAGAAGTGTGCCCAATGGCTTCTATGTGAAAGTTGAATTTAAGAAGTGCGCCCAATAGCTTCTATGTGAAAGTTGAATGTAGAAGTGTGCCCAATAGCCTCCCTGTAAAAGTTGAATTTAGAAATGTGCCCAATAGCTTCCAGGTGAAAGTTGAATTTAGAAGTGTGCCCAATAGCTTCTATGTGAAAGTTGGTTCTAGAAGTGTGCCCAATAGCCTCTCTGTGAAAGTTGAATTTAAAAAGTGTGCTCAATAGGTGCTATGTGAAAGTTGAACTTAGAAGTGCACCCAATAGCCTCTATGTGAAAGTTGAATTTAGAAGTCTGCCCAATAGCTTCTATGTGAAAGTTGAATTTAGAAGTGTGCCCAATAGACTCTCTGTGAAAGTTGAATTTATGAAGTGCGCCCAATAGCTTCTATTTGAAAGTTGAATTTAGAAGTGTGCCCAATAGCTTCTATGTGAAAGTTGAGTTTAGAACTGGGCACTAAAGCTTCTATGTGAACATTGGTTCTAGAAGTGTGCTCAATATCCTCTCTCTGAAATTTGAATTTAAAAAGTGTGCTCAATAGGTGCTATGTGAAAGTTGAACTTAGAAGTGCACCCATTAGCCTCTATGTGAAAGTTGAATTTAGAAGTCTGCCCAATGGCTTCTATGTGAAAGTTGAATTTAGAAGTGTGCCCAATAGACTCTCTGTGAAAGTTGAATTTATGAAGTGCGCCCAATAGCTTCTATTTGAAAGTTGAATTTAGAAGTGTGCCCAATAGCTTCTATGTGAAAGTTGAGTTTAGAACTGGGCACTAAAGCTTCTATGTGAACATTGGTTCTAGAAGTGTGCTCAATATCCTCTCTCTGAAATTTGAATTTAAAAAGTGTGCTCAATAGGTGCTATGTGAAAGTTGAACTTAGAAGTGCACCCAATAGCCTCTATGTGAAAGTTGAATTTAGAAGTCTGCCCAATGGCTTCTATGTGAAAGTTGAATTTAGAAGTGTGCCCAATAGACTCTCTGTGAAAGTTGAATTTATGAAGTGTGCCCAATAGCTTCTATTTGAAAGTTGAATTTAGAAGTGTGCCCAATAGCTTCTATGTGAAAGTTGAGTTTAGAACTGGGCACTAAAGCTTCTATGTGAACGTTGGTTCTAGAAGTGTGCTCAATATCCTCTCTCTGAAAAGTTGAAATTAGAAGTGTGCCCAATATCCTCTGTGAAAAGTTGAATTTAGAAGTGTGCCCAATAGCCTCTCTATGAAAATTGAATTTAAAAAGTGCGCCCAATAGCTTCATGTGAAAATTGAATTTAGAAGTGTGCCCAATGGCTTCTATGTGAAAGTTGAATTTAAGAAGTGCGCCCAATAGCTTCTATGTGAAAGTTTAAAGTAGAAGTGTGCCCAATAGCCTCCCTGTAAAAGTTTAACTTAGAAGTGTGCCCAATAGCTTCTATGTGAAAGTTGAGTTTAGAACTGCGCCCAAAAGCTTCTATGTAAAAGTTGGCTCTAGAAGTGCGCCCATTAGCCTCTCTGTGAAAGTTGAATTCAGAAGTGTACCTAATAGCTTCTATGTGAAAGTTGAATTCAGAAGTGTGCCCAACATCCTCTCTGTGAAAGTTGAATTTAGAAATGTGCCCAATAGCTTCCAGGTGAAAGTTGAATTTAGAAGTGTGCCCAATAGCTTCTATGTGAAAGTTGAATTTAGAAGTGTGCCCAATAGCCTCTCTGTGAAAGTTGAATTTAAGAAGTGCGCCCAATAGCTTCTATGTGAAAGTTGAATTTAGAAGTGTGCCCAATAGCCTCTCTGTGAAAGTTGAATTTAAGAAGTGCGCCCAATAGCCTCTATGTGAAAGTTGAATTTAGAAGTGTGCCCAATAGCCTCTCTGTGAAAGTTGAATTTAAGAAGTGCGCCCAATAGCTTCTATGTGAAAGTTGAGTTTAGAACTGGGCCCAAAAGCTTCTATGTGAAAGTTGGTTCTAGAAGTGCGCCCATTGGCCTCTCTGTGAAAGTTGAATTCAGAAGTGTACTTAATAGCTTCTATGTGAAAGTTGAATTCAGAAGTGTGCCCAACATCCTCTCTGTGAAAGTTGAATTTAGAAATGTGCCCAATAGCTTCCAGGTGAAAGTTGAATTTAGAAGTGTGCCCAATAGCTTCTATGTGAAAGTTGGTTCTAGAAGTGTGTCCAATATCCTCTCTGTGAAAAGTTGAAATTAGAAGTGCACCCAATAGCCTCTCTGTGAAAGTTGAATTTTGAAGTGTGCCCAATATCCTCTGTGAAAAGTTGAATCGAGAAGTGCGCCCAATAGCCTCTCTGTGAAAGTTGAATTTAGAAGTTTGCCCAATAGCCTCTCTGTGAAAGTTGAATTTAAGATGTGTGCCCAACAGCTGCTATGTGAAAGTTGGTTCTAGAAGTGTGCCCAATAGCCTCTCTATGAAAATTGAATTTAAAGTGTGCCCAATGGCTTCTATGTGAAAGTTGAATTTAAGAAGTGCGCCCAATAGCTTCTATGTGAAAGTTGAATGTAGAAGTGTGCCCAATAGCCTCCATGTAAAAGTTGAATTTAGAAATGTGCCCAATAGCTTCAAGGTGAAAGTTGAATTTAGAAGTGTGCCCAATAGCTTCTATGTGAAAGTTGGTTCTAGAAGTGTGCCCAATATCCTCTCTGTGAAAAGTTGAAATTAGAAGTGCGTCCAATATCCTCTGTGAAAAGTTGAATTTTGAAGTGCACCCAATAGCCTCTCTGTGAAAGTTGAATTTTGAAGTGTGCCCAATATCCTCTGTCAAAAGTTGAATCTAGAAGTGCACCCAATAGCCTCTCTGTGAAAGTTGAATTTAAGAAGTGCGCCCAATAGCTTCTTTGTGAAAGTTGAATTTAGAAGTGTGTCCAATAGCCTCTCTGTGAAAGTTGAATTTAAAAAGTGTGCTCAATAGGTGCTATGTGAAAGTTGAACTTAGAAGTGCACCCAATAGCCTCTATGTGAAAGTTGAATTTAGAAGTCTGCCCAATAGCTTCTATGTGAAAGTTGAATTTAGAAGTGTGCCCAATAGACTCTCTGTGAAAGTTGAATTTAAGAAGTGCGCCCAATAGCTTCTATTTGAAAGTTGAATTTAGAAGTGTGCCCAATAGCTTCTATGTGAAAGTTGAGTTTAGAACTGGGCACTAAAGCTTCTATGTGAAAGTTGGTTCTAGAAGTGTGCTCAATATCCTCTCTCTGAAAAGTTGAAATTAGAAGTGTGCCCAATATCCTCTGTGAAAAGTTGAATTTAGAAGTGCGCCCAATAGCCTCTCTATGAAAATTGAATTTAAAAAGTGCGCCCAATAGCTTCATGTGAAAATTGAATTTAGAAGTGTGCCCAATGGCTTCTATGTGAAAGTTGGATTGAAGAAGTGCGCCCAATAGCTTCTATGTGAAAGTTGAAAGTAGAAGTGTGCCCAATAGCCTCCCTGTAAAAGTTTAACTTAGAAGTGTGCCCAATAGCTTCTATGTGAAAGTTGAGTTTAGAACTGGGCCCAAACGCTGTTATGTGAAAGTTGAATTCAGAAGTGTGCCCAACATCCTCTCTGTGAAAGTTGAACTTAGAAGTGCGCCCAATAGCCTCTCTGTGATAGTTGAATTCAGAAATGTGCCCAATAGCTTGTATGTGAAAGTTAAGTTTAGAACTGTGCCCAAAAGCTTCTATGTGAAAGTTGGTTCTAGAAGTGTGCCCAATATCCTCTCTATGAAAAGTTGAAATAAGAAGTCCTCCCAATATCCTCTGTGAAAAGTTGAATTTTGAAGTGTGCACAATATCCTCTGTGAAAAGTTGAATCTAGAAGAGCGCCCAATAGCCTCTCTGTGAAAGTTGAATTTAAGAAGTGCGCCCAATAGCTTCTTTGTGAAAGTTGAATTTAGAAGTTTGCCCAATAGCCTCTCTGTGAAAGTTGAATTTAAGATGTGTGCCCAACAGCTGCTATGTGAAAGTTGGTTCTAGAAGTGTGCCCAATAGCTTCTATGTGAAAGTTGGTTCTAGAAGTGTGCTCAATATCCTCTCTCTGAAAAGTTGAAATTAGAAGTGTGCCCAATATCCTCTGTGAAAAGTTGAATTAATGAAGTGCGCCCAATAGCTTCTATGTGAAAGTTGAATTCAGAAGTGTGCCCAACATCCTCTCTGTGAAAGTTGAATTTAGAAATGTGCCCAATAGCTTCCAGGTGAAAGTTGAATTTAGAAGTGTGCCCAATAGCTTCTATGTGAAAGTTGAATTTAGAAGTCTGCCCAATAGCCTCTCTGTGAAAGTTGAATTTAAGAAGTGCGCCCAATAGCTTCTATGTGAAAGTTGAATTTAGAAGTGTGCCCAATAGCCTCTCTGTGAAAGTTGAATTTAAGAAGTGCGCCCAATAGCTTCTATGTGAAAGTTGAATTTAGAAGTGTGCCCAATAGCCTCTCTGTGAAAGTTGAATTTAAGAAGTGCGCCCAATAGCTTCTATGTGAAAGTTGAATTTAGAAGTCTGCTCAATAGCTTCTATGTGACAGTTGGTTCTAGAAGTGTGCTCAATATCCTATCTCTGAAAAGTTAAAATTAGAAGTGTGCCAAATATCCTCTGTGAAAGTTGAATTCAGAAGTGTACCTAATAGCTTCTATGTGAAAGTGGAATTCAGAAGTGTGCCCAACATCCTCTCTGTGAAAGTTGAATTTAGAAATGCGCCCAATAGCCTCTCTGTGATAGTTGAATTCAGAAGTATACCCAATAGCTTCTAATTGAAAGTTGGTTCTAGAAGTGTGCCCAATATCCTCTCTGTGAAAAGTTGAAATTAGAAGTGCTCCCAATATCCTCTGTGAAAAGTTGAATTTTGAAGTATGCCCAATATCCTCTGTGAAAAGTTGAATCTATTAGTTCGCCCAATAGCCTCTCTGTGAAAGTTAAATTTAAGAAGTGCGCCCAATAGCTTCTTTGTGAAAGTTGAATTTAGAAGTTTGCCCAATAGCCTCTCTGTGAAAGTTGAATTTAAGATGTGTGCCCAACAGCTGCTATGTGAAAGTTGGTTCTAGAAGTGTGCCCAATAGCTTCTATGTGAAAGTTGGTTCTAGAAGTGTGCTCAATATCCTCTCTCTGAAAAGTTGAAATTAGAAGTGTGCCCAATATCCTCTGTGAAAAGTTGAATTTAGAAGTGCGCCCAATAGCCTCTCTATTGAAATTGAATTTAAAAGTGTGCCCAATGGCTTCTATGTGAAAGTTGAATTGAAGAAGTGCGCCCAATAGCTTCTATGTGAAAGTTGAATGTAGAAGTGTGCCCAATAGCCTCCCTGTAAAAGTTGAATTTAGAAATGTGCCCAATAGCTTCCAGGTGAAAGTTGAATTTAGAAGTGTGCCCAATAGCTTCTATGTGAAAGTTGGTTCTAGAAGTGTGCCCCATAGCCTTTCTGTGAAAGTTGAATTTAAAAAGTGTGCTCAATAGGTGCTATGTGAAAGTTGAACTTAGAAGTGCACCCAATAGCCTCTATGTGAAAGTTGAATTTAGAAGTCTGCCCGATAGTTTCTATTTGAAAGTTGAATTTAGAAGTGTGCCCAATGGCTTCCATGTGAAAGTTGAATTTAAGAATTGCACCCAATAGCTTCTATGTGAAAGTTGAAAGTAGAAGTGTGCCCAATAGCCTCCCTGTAAAAGTTTAACTTAGAAGTGTGACCAATAGCTTCTATGTGAAAGTTGAGTTTAGAACTGGGCCCAAAAGTTCCTATGTGAAAGTTGGTTTGAGAAGTGTGCTCAATATCCTCTCTCTGAAAAGTTGAAATTAGAAGTGTGCCCAATATCCTCTGTGAAAAGTTGAATTTAGAAGTGCGCCCAATAGCCTCTCTATGAAAATTGAATTTAAAAAGTGCGCCCAATAGCTTCATGTGAAAATTGAATTTAGAAGTGTGCCCAGTGGCTTCTATGTGAAAGTTGAATTTAAGAAGTGCGCCCAATAGCTTCTATGTGAAAGTTGAAAGTAGAAGTGTGCCCAATAGCCTCCCTTTAAAAGTTTAACTTAGAAGTGTGCCCAATAGCTTCTATGTGAAAGTTGAGTTTAGAACTGGGCCCAAAAGCTTCTATGTGAAAGTTGGTTCTAGAAGTGTGCCCAATATCCTCTCTGTGAAAAGTTGAAATAAGAAGTGCTCCCAATATCCTCTGTGAAAAGTTGTATTTTGAAGTGCACCCAATAGCCTATCTGTGAAAGTTGAATTTAGAAATGTGCCCAATAGCTTCCAGGTGAAAGTTGAATTTAGAAGTGTGCCCAATAGCCTGTCTGTAAAAGTTGTACTTAGAAGTGTGCCCAACATCCTCTCTGTGAAAGTTGAACTTAGAAGTGCGCCCAATAGCCTTTCTGTGAAAGTTGAATTCAGACGTGCGCCCAATACCTCTCTTTGAAAGTTGAATTCAGAAGTGTGCCCAATAGCCTCTCTGTAAAAGTCGAACTTAGAAGTGGTCCCAACATCCTCCCTGTGAAAGTTGAATTTAAGATGTGTGCCCAACAGCTGCTATGTGAAAGTTGGTTCTAGAAGTATGCCCAATAGCTTCTATGTGAAAGTTGGTTCTAGAAGTGTGCTCAATATCCTCTCTCTGAAAAGTTGAAATTAGAAGTGTGCCCAATATTCTCTGTGAAAAGTTGAATTCATGAAGTGCGCCCAATAGCTTCTATGTGAAAGTTGAATGTAGAAGTGTGCCCAATAGCCTCCCTGCAAAAGTTTAACTTAGAAGTTTGCCCAATAGCTTCTATGTGAAAGTTGAGTTTAGAATTGGGCCCAAAAGCTTCTATGTGAAAGTTGGTTCTAGAAGTGCGCCCATTAGCCTCTCTGTGAAAGTTGAATTCAGAAGTGTACCTAATAGCTTCTATGTGAAAGTTGAATTCAGAAGTGTGCCCAACATCCTCTCTGTGAAAGTTGAATTTAGAAATGTGCCCAATAGCTTCCAGGTGAAAGTTGAATTTAGAAGTTTGCCCAATAGCTTCTATGTGAAAGTTGAATTTAGAAGTGTGCCCAATAACCTCTCGGTGAAAGTTGAATTTAAGAAGTGCGCCCAATAGTTTCTATGTGAAAGTTGAATATAGAAGTGTGCCAAATGTCCTCTGTGAAAGTTGAATTCAGAAGTGTACCTAATAGCTTCTATGTGAAAGTGGAATTCAGAAGTGTGCCCAACATCCTCTCTGTGAAAGTTGAATTTAGAAGTGCGCCCAATAGCCTCTCTGTGATAGTTGAATTCAGAAGTGTACCCAATAGCTTCTAATTGAAAGTTGGTTCTAGAAGTGTGCCCAATATCCTCTCTGTGAAAGTTGAATTTTGAAGTATGCCCAATATCCTCTGTGAAAAGTTGAATCTAGAAGTTCGCCCAATAGCCTCTCTGTGAAAGTTAAATTTAAGAAGTGCACCCAATAGCTTCTTTGTGAAAGTTGAATTTAGACGTTTGCCCAATAGCCTCTCTGTGAAAGTTGAATTTAAGATGTGTGCCCAACAGCTGCTATGTGAAAGTTGGTTCTAGAAGTGTGCCCAATAGCTTCTATGTGAAAGTTGGTTCTAGAAGTTTGCTCAATATCCTATCTCTGAAAAGTTGAAATTAGAAGTGTGCCAAATATCCTCTGTGAAAGTTGAATTCAGAAGTGTACCTAATAGCTTCTATGTGAAAGTGGAATTCAGAAGTGTGCCCAACATCCTCTCTGTGAAAGTTTAATTCAGAAGTATACCCAATAGCTTCTAATTGAAAGTTGGTTCTAGAAGTGTGCCCAATATCCTCTCTGTGAAAAGTTGAAATTAGAAGTGCTCCCAATATCCTCTGTGAAAAGTTGAATTTTGAAGTGCACCCAATAGCCTCTCTGTGAAAGTTGAATTTTGAAGTATGCCCAATATCCTCTGTGAAAAGTTGAATCTAGTAGTTTGCCCAATAGCCTCTCTGTGAAAGTTAAATTTAAGAAGTGCGCCCAATAGCTTCTTTGTGAAAGTTGAATTTAGAAGTTTGCCCAATAGCCTCTCTGTGAAAGTTGAATTTAAGATGTGTGCCCAACAGCTGCTATGTGAAAGTTGGTTCTAGAAGTGTGCCCAATAGCTTCTATGTGAAAGTTGGTTCTAGAAGTGTGCTCAATATCCTCTGTGAAAAGTTGAATTTAGAAGTGCGCCCAATAGCCTCTCTATGAAAATTAAATTTAAAAGTGTGCCCAATGGCTTCTATGTGAAAGTTGAATTTAAGAAGTGCGCCCAATAGCTCCTATGTGAAAGTTGAATTTAAGAAGTGCGCCCAATAGCTTCTATGTGAAAGTTGAATGTAGAAGTGTGCCCAATAGCCTCCCTGTAAAAGTTGAATTTAGAAATGTGCCCAATAGCTTCCAGGTGAAAGTTGAATTTAGAAGTGTGCCCAATAGCTTCTATGTGAAAGTTGGTTCTAGAAGTGTGCCCAATATCCTCTCTGTGAAAAGTTGAAATTAGAAGTGCGTCCAATATCCTCTGTGAAAAGTTGAATTTTGAAGTGTGCCCTATATCCTCTGTCAAAAGTTGAATCTAGAAGTGCACCCAATAGCCTCTCTGTGAAAGTTGAATTTAAGAAGTGCGCCCAATAGCTTCTTTGTGAAAGTTGAATTCAGAAGTGTGCCCAACATCCTCTCTGTGAAAGTTGAATTTAAAAAGTGTGCTCAATAGGTGCTATGTGAAAGTTGAACTTAGAAGTGCACCCAATAGCCTCTATGTGAAAGTTGAATTTAGAAGTCTGCCCAATAGCTTCTATGTGAAAGTTGAATTTAGAAGTGTGCCCAATAGACTCTCTGTGAAAGTTGAATTTAAGAAGTGCGCCCAATAGCTTCTATTTGAAAGTTGAATTTGGAAGTGTTCCCAATAGCTTCTATGTGAAAGTTGAGTTTAGAACTGGGCCCAAAAGCTTCTATGTGAAAGTTGGTTCTAGAAGTGTGCTCAATATCCTCTCTCTGAAAAGTTGAAATTAGAAGTGTGCCCAATATCCTCTGTGAAAAGTTGAATTTAGAAGTGCGCCCAATATCCTCTCTATAAAAATTGAATTTAAAAAGTGCGCCCAATAGCTTCATGTGAAAATTGAATTTAGAAGTGTGCCCAATGGCTTCTATGTGAAAGTTGAATTTAAGAAGTGCGCCCAATAGCTTCTATGTGAAAGTTGAAAGTAGAAGTGTGCCCAATAGCCTCCCTGTAAAAGTTTAACTTAGAAGTGTGCCCAATAGCTTCTATGTGAAAGTTGAGTTTAGAACTGGGCCCAATAGCCTCTCTGTGATAGTTGAATTCAGAAGTGTGCCCAATAGCTGCTATGTGAAAGTTGGTTCTAGAAGTGTGCCCAATAGCTTCTATGTGAAAGTTGGTTCTAGAAGTGTGCTCAATATCCTAACTCTGAAAAGTTGAAATTAGAAGTGTGCCCAATATCCTCTGTGAAAAGTTGAATTCATGAAGTGCGCCCAATAGCTTCTATGTGAAAGTTGAATGTAGAAGTGTGCCCAATAGCCTCCCTGTAAAAGTTTAACTTAGAAGTGTGCCCAATAGCTTCTATGTGAAAGTTGAGTTTAGAACTGGGCCCAAAAGCTTCAATGTGAAAGTTGGTTCTAGAAGTGCGCCCATTAGCCTCTCTGTGAAAGTTGAATTCAGAAGTGTGCCCAACATCCTCTCTGTGAAAGTTGAATTTAGAAATGTGCCCAATAGCTTCCAGGTGAAAGTTGAATTTAGAAGTGTGCCCAATAGCTTCTATGTGAAAGTTGAATTTAGAAGTGTGCCCAATAGCCTCTCTGTGAAAGTTGAATTTAAGAAGTGCGCCCAATAGCTTCTATGTGAAAGTTGAATTTAGAAGTGTGCCCAATAGCCTCTCTGTGAAAGTTGAATTTAAGAAGTACGCCCAATAGCTTCTATGTGAAAGTTGAATTTAGAAGTGTGCCCAATAGCCTCTCTGTGAAAGTTGAATTTAAGAAGTGCGCCCAATAGCTTCTATGTGAAAGTTGAATTTAGAAGTCTGCTCAATAGCTTCTATGTGAACGTTGGTTCTAGAAGTGTGCTCAATATACTATCTCTGAAAAGTTGAAATTAGAAGTGTGCCAAATATCCTCTGTGAAAGTTGAATTCAGAAGTGTACCTAATAGCTTCTATGTGAAAGTGGAATTCAGAAGTGTGCCCAACATCCTCTCTGTGAAAGTTGAATTTAGAAGTGCGCCCAATAGCCTCTCTGTGATAGTTGAATTCAGAAGTGTACCCAATAGCTTCTAATTGAAAGTTGGTTCTAGAAGTGTGCTCAATATACTATCTCTGAAAAGTTGAAATTAGAAGTGTGGCAAATATCCTCTGTGAAAGTTGAATTCAGAAGTGTACCTAATAGCTTCTATGTGAAAGTGGAATTCAGAAGTGTGCCCAACATCCTCTCTGTGAAAAGTTGAAATTAGAAGTGCTCCCAATATCCTCTGTGAAAAGTTGAATTTTGAAGTGCACCCAATAGCCTCTCTGTGAAAGTTGAATTTTGAAGTATGCCCAATATCCTCTGTGAAAAGTTGAATCTAGAAGTTCGCCCAATAGCCTCTCTGTGAAAGTTAAATTTAAGAAGTGCGCCCAATAGCTTCTTTGTGAAAGTTGAATTTAGAAGTTTGCCCAATAGCCTCTCTGTGAAAGTTGAATTTAAGATGTGTGCCCAACAGCTGCTATGTGAAAGTTGGTTCTAGAAGTGTGCCCAATAGCTTATATGTGAAAGTTGGTTCTAGAAGTGTGCTCAATATCCTCTCTCTGAAAAGTTGAAATTAGAAGTGTGCCCAATATCCTCTGTGAAAAGTTGAATTTAGAAGTGCGCCCAATAGCCTCTCTATGAAAATTGAATTTAAAAGTGTGCCCAATGGCTTCTATGTAAAAGTTGAATTTAAGAAGTGCGCCCAATAGCTTCTATGTGAAAGTTGAATGTATAAGTGTGCCCAATAGCCTCCCTGTAAAAGTTGAATTTAGAAATGTGCCCAATAGCTTCCAGTTGAAAGTTGAATTTAGAAGTGTGCCCAATAGCTTCTATGTGAAAGTTGGTTCTAGAAGTGTGCCCAATATCCTCTCTGTGAAAAGTTGAAATTAGAAGTGCGTCCAATATCCTCTGTGAAAAGTTGAATTTTGAAGTGCACCCAATAGCCTCTCTGTGAAAGTTGAATTTTGAAGTGTGCCCAATATCCTCTGTCAAAAGTTGAATCTAGAAGTGCACCCAATACCCTCTCTATGAAAGTTGAATTTAAGAAGTGCGCCCAATAGCTTCTTTGTGAAAGTTGAATTTAGAAGTGTGTCCTATAGCCTCTCTGTGAAAGTTGAATTTAAAAAGTGTGCTCAATAGGTGCTATGTGAAAGTTGAACTTAGAAGTGCACCCAATAGCCTCTATGTGAAAGTTGAATTTAGAAGTCTGCCCAATAGCTTCTATGTGAAAGTTGAATTTAGAAGTGTGCCCAATAGACTCTCTGTGAAAGTTGAATTTAAGAAGTGCACCCAATAGCTTCTATTTGAAAGTTGAAATTAGAAGTGTGCCCAATATCCTCTGTGAAAAGTTGAATTTAGAAGTGCGCCCAATAGCCTCTCTATGAAAATTGAATTTAAAAAGTGCGCCCAATAGCTTCATGTGAAAATTGAATTTAGATGTGTGCCCAATGGCTTCTATGTGAAAGTTGAATTTAAGAGGTGCGCCCAATAGCTTCTATGTGAAAGTTGAAAGTAGAAGTGTGCCCAATAGCCTCCCTGTAAAAGTTTAACTTAGAAGTGTGCCCAATAGCTTCTATGTGAAAGTTGAGTTTAGAACTGGGCCAAACGCTTTCATGTGAAAGTTGAATTCAGAAGTGTGCCCAACATCCTCTCTGCGAAAGTTGAACTTAGAAGTGAACCCAATAGCCTCTCTGTGATAGTTGAATTTAAGATGTATGCCCAACAGCTGCTATGTGAAAGTTGGTTCTAGAAGTGTGCCCAATAGCTTCTATGTGAAAGTTGGTTCTAGAAGTTTGCTCAATATCCTATCTCTGAAAAGTTGAAATTAGAAGTGTGCCAAATATCCTCTGTGAAAGTTGAATTCAGAAGTGTACCTAATAGCTTCTATGTGAAAGTGGAATTCAGAAGTGTGCCCAACATCCTCTCTGTGAAAGTTTAATTCAGAAGTATACCCAATAGCTTTTAATTGAAAGTTGGTTCTAGAAGTGTGCCCAATATCCTCTCTGTGAAAAGTTGAAATTAGAAGTGCTCCCAATATCCTCTGTGAAAAGTTGAATTTTGAAGTGCACCCAATAGCCTCTCTGTGAAAGTTGAATTTAGAAGTGTGCCCAATATCCTCTCTGTGAAAAGTTGAAATTAGAAGTGCTCCCAATATCCTCTGTGAAAAGTTGTATTTTGAAGTGCACCCAATAGCCTCTCTGTGAAAGTTGAATTTAGAAATGTGCCCAATAGCTTCCAGGTGAAAGTTGAATTTAGAAGTGTGCCCAATAGCCTGTCTGTAAAAGTTGTACTTAGAAGTGTGCCCAACATCCTCTCTGTGAAAGTTGAACTTAGAAGTGCGCCCAATAGCCTTTCTGTGAAAGTTGAATTCAGACGTGCGCCCAATACCTCTCTTTGAAAGTTGAATTCAGAAGTTTGCCCAATAGCCTCTCTGTGAAAGTTGAATTTAAGATGTGTGCCCAACAGCTGCTATGTGAAAGTTGGTTCTAGAAGTATGCCCAATAGCTTCTATGTGAAAGTTGGTTCTAGAAGTGTGCTCAATATCCTCTCTCTGAAAAGTTGAAATTAGAAGTGTGCCCAATATCCTCTGTGAAAAGTTGAATTCATGAAGTGCGCCCAATAGCTTCTATGTGAAAGTTGAATGTAGAAGTGTGCCCAATAGCCTCCCTGCAAAAGTTTAACTTAGAAGTGTGCCCAATAGCTTCTATGTGAAAGTTGAGTTTAGAATTGGGCCCAAAAGCTTCTATGTGAAAGTTGGTTCTAGAAGTGCGCCCATTAGCCTCTCTGTGAAAGTTGAATTCAGAAGTGTACCTAATAGCTTCTATGTGAAAGTTGAATTCAGAAGTGTGCCCAACATCCTCTCTGTGAAAGTTGAATTTAGAAATGTGCCCAATAGCTTCCAGGTGAAAGTTGAATTTAGAAGTTTGCCCAATAGCTTCTATGTGAAAGTTGAATTTAGAAGTGTGCCCAATAGCCTCTCGGTGAAAGTTGAATTTAAGAAGTGCGCCCAATAGTTTCTATGTGAAAGTTGAATATAGAAGTGTGCCAAATGTCCTCTGTGAAAGTTGAATTCAGAAGTGTACCTAATAGCTTCTATGTGAAAGTGGAATTCAGAAGTGTGCCCAACATCCTCTCTGTGAAAGTTGAATTTAGAAGTGCGCCCAATAGCCTCTCTGTGATAGTTGAATTCAGAAGTGTACCCAATAGCTTCTAATTGAAAGTTGGTTCTAGAAGTGTGCCCAATATCCTCTCTGTGAAAGTTGAATTTTGAAGTATGCCCAATATCCTCTGTGAAAAGTTGAATCTAGAAGTTCGCCCAATAGCCTCTCTGTGAAAGTTAAATTTAAGAAGTGCACCCAATAGCTTCTTTGTGAAAGTTGAATTTAGACGTTTGCCCAATAGCCTCTCTGTGAAAGTTGAATTTAAGATGTGTGCCCAACAGCTGCTATGTCAAAGTTGGTTCTAGAAGTGTGCCCAATAGCTTCTATGTGAAAGTTGGTTCTAGAAGTTTGCTCAATATCCTATCTCTGAAAAGTTGAAATTAGAAGTGTGCCAAATATCCTCTGTGAAAGTTGAATTCAGAAGTGTACCTAATAGCTTCTATGTGAAAGTGGAATTCAGAAGTGTGCCCAACATCCTCTCTGTGAAAGTTTAATTCAGAAGTATACCCAATAGCTTCTAATTGAAAGTTGGTTCTAGAAGTGTGCCCAATATCCTCTCTGTGAAAAGTTGAAATTAGAAGTGCTCCCAATATCCTCTGTGAAAAGTTGAATTTTGAAGTGCACCCAATAGCCTCTCTGTGAAAGTTGAATTTTGAAGTATGCCCAATATCCTCTGTGAAAAGTTGAATCTAGTAGTTCGCCCAATAGCCTCTCTGTGAAAGTTAAATTTAAGAAGTGCGCCCAATAGCTTCTTTGTGAAAGTTGAATTTAGAAGTTTGCCCAATAGCCTCTCTGTGAAAGTTGAATTTAAGATGTGTGCCCAACAGCTGCTATGTGAAAGTTGGTTCTAGAAGTGTGCCCAATAGCTTCTATGTGAAAGTTGGTTCTAGAAGTGTGCTCAATATCCTCTGTGAAAAGTTGAATTTAGAAGTGCGCCCAATAGCCTCTCTATGAAAATTAAATTTAAAAGTGTGCCCAATGGCTTCTATGTGAAAGTTGAATTTAAGAAGTGCGCCCAATAGCTCCTATGTGAAAGTTGAATTTAAGAAGTGCGCCCAATAGCTTCTATGTGAAAGTTGAATGTAGAAGTGTGCCCAATAGCCTCCCTGTAAAAGTTGAATTTAGAAATGTGCCCAATAGCTTCCAGGTGAAAGTTGAATTTAGAAGTGTGCCCAATAGCTTCTATGTGAAAGTTGGTTCTAGAAGTGTGCCCAATATCCTCTCTGTGAAAATTTGAAATTAGAAGTGCGTCCAATATCCTCTGTGAAAAGTTGAATTTTGAAGTGCACCCAATAGCCTCTCTGTGAAAGTTGAATTTTGAAGTGTGCCCAATATCCTCTGTCAAAAGTTGAATCTAGAAGTGCACCCAATAGCCTCTCTGTGAAAGTTGAATTTAAGAAGTGCGCCCAATAGCTTCTTTGTGAAAGTTGAATTCAGAAGTGTGCCCAACATCCTCTCTGTGAAAGTTGAATTTAAAAAGTGTGCTCAATAGGTGCTATGTGAAAGTTGAACTTAGAAGTGCACCCAATAGCCTCTATGTGAAAGTTGAATTTAGAAGTCTGCCCAATAGCTTCTATGTGAAAGTTGAATTTAGAAGTGTGCCCAATAGACTCTCTGTGAAAGTTGAATTTAAGAAGTGCGCCCAATAGCTTCTATTTGAAAGTTGAATTTGGAAGTGTTCCCAATAGCTTCTATGTGAAAGTTGAGTTTAGAACTGGGCCCAAAAGCTTCTATGTGAAAGTTGGTTCTAGAAGTGTGCTCAATATCCTCTCTCTGAAAAGTTGAAATTAGAAGTGTGCCCAATATCCTCTGTGAAAAGTTGAATTTAGAAGTGCGCCCAATATCCTCTCTATAAAAATTGAATTTAAAAAGTGCGCCCAATAGCTTCATGTGAAAATTGAATTTAGAAGTGTGCCCAATGGCTTCTATGTGAAAGTTGAATTTAAGAAGTGCGCCCAATAGCTTCTATGTGAAAGTTGAAAGTAGAAGTGTGCCCAATAGCCTCCCTGTAAAAGTTTAACTTAGAAGTGTGCCCAATAGCTTCTATGTGAAAGTTGAGTTTAGAACTGGGCCCAAACGCTTTTATGTGAAAGTTGAATTCAGAAGTGTGCACAACATCCTCTCTGTGAACGATGAACTTAGACGTGCGCCCAATAGCCTCTCTGTGATAGTTGAATTCAGAAGTGTGCCCAATAGCTGCTATGTGAAAGTTGGTTCTAGAAGTGTGCCCAATAGCTTCTATGTGAAAGTTGGTTCTAGAAGTGTGCTCAATATCCTAACTCTGAAAAGTTGAAATTAGAAGTGTGCCCAATATCCTCTGTGAAAAGTTGAATTCATGAAGTGCGCCCAATAGCTTCTATGTGAAAGTTGAATGTAGAAGTGTGCCCAATGGCCTCCCTGTAAAAGTTTAACTTAGAAGTGTGCCCAATAGCTTCTATGTGAAAGTTGAGTTTAGAACTGGGCCCAAAAGCTTCTATGTGAAAGTTGGTTCTAGAAGTGCGCCCATTAGCCTCTCTGTGAAAGTTGAATTCAGAAGTGTGTCCAACATCCTCTCTGTGAAAGTTGAATTTAGAAATGTGCCCAATAGCTTCCAGGTGAAAGTTGAATTTAGAAGTGTGCCCAATAGCTTCTATGTGAAAGTTGAATTTAGAAGTGTGCCCAATAGCCTCTCTGTGAAAGTTGAATTTAAGAAGTGCGCCCAATAGCTTCTATGTGAAAGTTGAATTTAGAAGTGTGCCCAATAGCCTCTCTGTGAAAGTTGAATTTAAGAAGTACGCCCAATAGCTTCTATGTGAAAGTTGAATTTAGAAGTGTGCCCAATAGCCTCTCTGTGAAAGTTGAATTTAAGAAGTGCGCCCAATAGCTTCTATGTGAAAGTTGAATTTAGAAGTCTGCTCAATAGCTTCTATGTGAACGTTGGTTCTAGAAGTGTGCTCAATATACTATCTCTGAAAAGTTGAAATTAGAAGTGTGCCAAATATCCTCTGTGAAAGTTGAATTCAGAAGTGTACCTAATAGCTTCTATGTGAAAGTGGAATTCAGAAGTGTGCCCAACATCCTCTCTGTGAAAGTTGAATTTAGAAGTGCGCCCAATAGCCTCTCTGTGATAGTTGAATTCAGAAGTGTACCCAATAGCTTCTAATTGAAAGTTGGTTCTAGAAGTGTGCCCAATATCCTCTCTGTGAAAAGTTGAAATTAGAAGTGCTCCCAATATCCTCTGTGAAAAGTTGAATTTTGAAGTGCACCCAATAGCCTCTCTGTGAAAGTTGAATTTTGAAGTATGCCCAATATCCTCTGTGAAAAGTTGAATCTAGAAGTTCGCCCAATAGCCTCTCTGTGAAAGTTAAATTTAAGAAGTGCGCCCAATAGCTTCTTTGTGAAAGTTGAATTTAGAAGTTTGCCCAATAGCCTCTCTGTGAAAGTTGAATTTAAGATGTGTGCCCAACAGCTGCTATGTGAAAGTTGGTTCTAGAAGTGTGCCCAATAGCTTCTATGTGAAAGTTGGTTCTAGAAGTGTGCTCAATATCCTCTCTCTGAAAAGTTGAAATTAGAAGTGTGCCCAATATCCTCTGTGAAAAGTTGAATTTAGAAGTGCGCCCAATAGCCTCTCTATGAAAATTGAATTTAAAAGTGTGCCCAATGGCTTCTATATGAAAGTTGAATTTAAGAAGTGCGCCCAATAGCTTCTATGTGAAAGTTGAATGTATAAGTGTGCCCAATAGCCTCCCTGTAAAATTTGAATTTAGAAATGTGCCCAATAGCTTCCAGTTGAAATTTGAATTTAGAAGTGTGCCCAATAGCTTCTATGTGAAAGTTGGTTCTAGAAGTGTGCCCAATATCCTCTCTGTGAAAAGTTGAAATTAGAAGTGCGTCCAATATCCTCTGTGAAAAGTTGAATTTTGAAGTGCACCCAATAGCCTCTCTGTGAAAGTTGAATTTTGAAGTGTGCCCAATATCCTCTGTCAAAAGTTGAATCTAGAAGTGCACCCAATACCCTCTCTATGAAAGTTGAATTTAAGAAGTGCGCCCAATAGCTTCTTTGTGAAAGTTGAATTTAGAAGTGTGTCCTATAGCCTCTCTGTGAAAGTTGAATTTAAAAAGTGTGCTCAATAGGTGCTATGTGAAAGTTGAACTTAGAAGTGCACCCAATAGCCTCTATGTGAAAGTTGAATTTAGAAGTGTGCCCAATAGACTCTCTGTGAAAGTTGAATTTAAGAAGTGCACCCAATAGCTTCTATTTGAAAGTTGAAATTAGAAGTGTGCCCAATATCCTCTGTGAAAAGTTGAATTTAGAAGTGCGCCCAATAGCCTCTCTATGAAAATTGAATTTAAAAAGTGCGCCCAATAGCTTCATGTGAAAATTGAATTTAGATGTGTGCCCAATGGCTTCTATATGAAAGTTGAATTTAAGAGGTGCGCCCAATAGCTTCTATGTGAAAGTTGAAAGTAGAAGTGTGCCCAATAGCCTCCCTGTAAAAGTTTAACTTAGAAGTGTGCCCAATAGCTTCTATGTGAAAGTTGAGTTTAGAACTGGGCCAAACGCTTTCATGTGAAAGTTGAATTCAGAAGTGTGCCCAACATCCTCTCTGCGAAAGTTGAACTTAGAAGTGAACCCAATAGCCTCTCTGTGATAGTTGAATTTAAGATGTATGCCCAACAGCTGCTATGTGAAAGTTGGTTCTAGAAGTGTGCCCAATAGCTTCTATGTGAAAGTTGGTTCTAGAAGTTTGCTCAATATCCTATCTCTGAAAAGTTGAAATTAGAAGTGTGCCAAATATCCTCTGTGAAAGTTGAATTCAGAAGTGTACCTAATATCTTCTATGTGAAAGTGGAATTCAGAAGTGTGCCCAACATCCTCTCTGTGAAAGTTTAATTCAGAAGTATACCCAATAGCTTTTAATTGAAAGTTGGTTCTAGAAGTGTGCCCAATATCCTCTCTGTGAAAAGTTGAAATTAGAAGTGCTCCCAATATCCTCTGTGAAAAGTTGAATTTTGAAGTGCACCCAATAGCCTCTCTGTGAAAGTTGAATTTTGAAGTATGCCCAATATCCTCTGTGAAAAGTTGAATCTAGTAGTTCGCCCAATAGCCTCTCTGTGAAAGTTAAATTTAAGAAGTGCGCCCAATAGCTTCTTTGTGAAAGTTGAATTTAGAAGTTTGCCCAATAGCCTCTCTGTGAAAGTTGAATTTAAGATGTGTGCCCAACAGCTGCTATGTGAAAGTTGGTTCTAGAAGTGTGCCCAATAGCTTCTATGTGAAAGTTGGTTCTAGAAGTGTGCTCAATATCCTCTGTGAAAAGTTGAATTTAGAAGTGCGCCCAATAGCCTCTCTATGAAAATTAAATTTAAAAGTGTGCCCAATGGCTTCTATGTGAAAGTTGAATTTAAGAAGTGCGCCCAATAGCTCCTATGTGAAAGTTGAATTTAAGAAGTGCGCCCAATAGCTTCTATGTGAAAGTTGAATGTAGAAGTGTGCCCAATAGCCTCCCTGTAAAAGTTGAATTTAGAAATGTGCCCAATAGCTTCCAGGTGAAAGTTGAATTTAGAAGTGTGCCCAATAGCTTCTATGTGAAAGTTGGTTCTAGAAGTGTGCCCAATATCCTCTCTGTGAAAAGTTGAAATTAGAAGTGCGTACAATATCCTCTGTGAAAAGTTGAATTTTGAAGTGCACCCAATAGCCTCTCTGTGAAAGTTGAATTTTGAAGTGTGCCCAATATCCTCTGTCAAAAGTTGAATCTAGAAGTGCACCTAATAGCCTCTCTGTGAAAGTTGAATTTAAGAAGTGCGCCCAATAGCTTCTTTGTGAAAGTTGAATTCAGAAGTGTGCCCAACATCCTCTCTGTGAAAGTTGAATTTAAAAAGTGTGCTCAATAGGTGCTATGTGAAAGTTGAACTTAGAAGTGCACCCAATAGCCTCTATGTGAAAGTTGAATTTAGAAGTCTGCCCAATAGCTTCTATGTGAAAGTTGAATTTAGAAGTGTGCCCAATAGACTCTCTGTGAAAGTTGAATTTAAGAAGTGCGCCCAATAGCTTCTATTTGAAAGTTGAATTTGGAAGTGTTCCCAATAGCTTCTATGTGAAAGTTGAGTTTAGAACTGGGCCCAAAAGCTTCTATGTGAAAGTTGGTTCTAGAAGTGTGCTCAATATCCTCTCTCTGAAAAGTTGAAATTAGAAGTGTGCCCAATATCCTCTGTGAAAAGTTGAATTTAGAAGTGCGCCCAGTATCCTCTCTATAAAAATTGAATTTAAAAAGTGCGCCCAATAGCTTCATGTGAAAATTGAATTTAGAAGTGTGCCCAATGGCTTCTATGTGAAAGTTGAATTTAAGAAGTGCGCCCAATAGCTTCTATGTGAAAGTTGAAAGTAGAAGTGTGCCCAATAGCCTCCCTGTAAAAGTTTAACTTAGAAGTGTGCCCAATAGCTTCTATGTGAAAGTTGAGTTTAGAACTGGGCCCAAACGCTTTTATGTGAAAGTTGAATTCAGAAGTGTGCACAACATCCTCTCTGTGAACGATGAACTTAGAAGTGCGCCCAATAGCCTCTCCGTGATAGTTGAATTCAGAAGTGTGCCCAATAGCTGCTATGTGAAAGTTGGTTCTAGAAGTGTGCCCAATAGCTTCTATGTGAAAGTTGGTTCTAGAAGTGTGCTCAATATCCTAACTCTGAAAAGTTGAAATTAGAAGTGTGCCCAATATCCTCTGTGAAAAGTTGAATTTATGAAGTGCGCCCAATAGCTTCTATGTCAAAGTTGAATGTAGAAGTGTGCCCAATAGCCTCCCTGTAAAAGTTTAACTTAGAAGTGTGCCCAACATCCTCTCTGTGAAAGTTGAATTTAGAAATGTGCCCAATAGCTTCCAGGTGAAAGTTGAGTTTAGAACTGGGCCAAACGCTTTCATGTGAAAGTTGAATTCAGAAGTGTGCCCAACATCCTCTCTGCGAAAGTTGAACTTAGAAGTGAACCCAATAGCCTCTCTGTGATAGTTGAATTTAAGATGTGTGCCCAACAGCTGCTATGTGAAAGTTGGTTCTAGAAGTGTGCCCAATAGCTTCTATGTGAAAGTTGGTTCTAGAAGTTTGCTCAATATCCTATCTCTGAAAAGTTGAAATTAGAAGTGTGCCAAATATCCTCTGTGAAAGTTGAATTCAGAAGTGTACCTAATAGCTTCTATGTGAAAGTGGAATTCAGAAGTGTGCCCAACATCCTCTCTGTGAAAGTTTAATTCAGAAGTATACCCAATAGCTTCTAACTGAAAGTTGGTTCTAGAAGTGTGCCCAATATCCTCTCTGTGAAAAGTTGAAATTAGAAGTGCTCCCAATATCCTCTGTGAAAAGTTGAATTTTGAAGTGCACCCAATAACCTCTCTGTGAAAGTTGAATTTTGAAGTATGCCCAATATCCTCTGTGAAAAGTTGAATCTAGTAGTTCGCCCAATAGCCTCTCTGTGAAAGTTAAATTTAAGAAGTGCGCCCAATAGCTTCTTTGTGAAAGTTGAATTTAGAAGTTTGCCCAATAGCCTCTCTGTGAAAGTTGAATTTAAGATGTGTGCCCAACAGCTGCTATGTGAAAGTTGGTTCTAGAAGTGTGCCCAATAGCTTCTATGTGAAAGTTGGTTCTAGAAGTGTGCTCAATATCCTCTGTGAAAAGTTGAATTTAGAAGTGCGCCCAATAGCCTCTCTATGAAAATTAAATTTAAAAGTGTGCCCAATGGCTTCTATGTGAAAGTTGAATTTAAGAAGTGCGCCCAATAGCTCCTATGTGAAAGTTGAATTTAAGAAGTGTGCCCAATGGCTTCTATGTGAAAGTTGAATGTAGAAGTGTGCCCAATAGCCTCCCTGTAAAAGTTGAATTTAGAAATGTGCCCAATAGCTTCCAGGTGAAAGTTGAATTTAGAAGTGTGCCCAATAGCTTCTATGTGAAAGTTGGTTCTAGAAGTGTGCCCAATATCCTCTCTGTGAAAAGTTGAAATTAGAAGTGCGTCCAATATCCTCTGTGAAAAGTTGAATTTTGAAGTGCACCCAATAGCCTCTCTGTGAAAGTTGAATTTTGAAGTGTGCCCAATATCCTCTGTCAAAAGTTGAATCTAGAAGTGCACCCAATAGCCTCTCTGTGAAAGTTGAATTTAAGAAGTGCACCCAATAGCTTCTTTGTGAAAGTTGAATTCAGAAGTGTGCCCAACATCCTCTCTGTGAAAGTTGAATTTAAAAAGTGTGCTCAATAGGTGCTATGTGAAAGTTGAACTTAGAAGTGCACCCAATAGCCTCTATGTGAAAGTTGAATTTAGAAGTCTGCCCAATAGCTTCTATGTGAAAGTTGAATTTAGAAGTGTGCCCAATAGACTCTCTGTGAAAGTTGAATTTAAGAAGTGCGCCCAATAGCTTCTATTTGAAAGTTGAATTTGGAAGTGTTCCCAATAGCTTCTATGTGAAAGTTGAGTTTAGAACTGGGCCCAAAAGCTTCTATGTGAAAGTTGGTTCTAGAAGTGTGCTCAATATCCTCTCTCTGAAAAGTTGAAATTAGAAGTGTGCCCAATATCCTCTGTGAAAAGTTGAATTTAGAAGTGCGCCCAATATCCTCTCTATAAAAATTGAATTTAAAAAGTGCGCCCAATAGCTTCATGTGAAAATTGAATTTAGAAGTGTGCCCAATGGCTTCTATGTGAAAGTTGAATTTAAGAAGTGCGCCCAATAGCTTCTATGTGAAAGTTGAAAGTAGAAGTGTGCCCAATAGCCTCCCTGTAAAAGTTTAACTTAGAAGTGTGCCCAATAGCTTCTATGTGAAAGTTGAGTTTAGAACTGGGCCCAAACGCTTTTATGTGAAAGTTGAATTCAGAAGTGTGCACAACATCCTCTCTGTGAACGATGAACTTAGAAGTGCGCCCAATAGCCTCTCTGTGATAGTTGAATTCAGAAGTGTGCCCAATAGCTGCTATCTGAAAGTTGGTTCTAGAAGTGTGCCCAATAGCTTCTATGTGAAAGTTGGTTCTAGAAGTGTGCTCAATATCCTAACTCTGCAAAGTTGAAATTAGAAGTGTGCCCAATATCCTCTGTGAAAAGTTGAATTTATGAAGTGCGCCCAATAGCTTCTATGTGAAAGTTGAATGTAGAAGTCTGCCCAATAGCCTCCCTGTAAAAGTTTAACTTAGAAGTGTGCCCAATAGCTTCTATGTGAAAGTTGAGTTTAGAACTGGGCCCAAAAGCTTCTATGTGAAAGTTGGTTCTAGAAGTGCGCCCATTAGCCTCTCTGTGAAAGTTGAATTCAGAAGTGTGCCCAACATCCTCTCTGTGAAAGTTGAATTTAGAAATGTGCCCAATAGCTTCCAGGTGAAAGTTGAATTTAGAAGTGTGCCCAATAGCTTCTATGTGAAAGTTGAATTTAGAAGTGTGCCCAATAGCCTCTCTGTGAAAGTTGAATTTAAGAAGTGCGCCCAATAGCTTCTATGTGAAAGTTGAATTTAGAAGTGTGCCCAATAGCCTCTCTGTGAAAGTTGAATTTAAGAAGTACGCCCAATAGCTTCTATGTGAAAGTTGAATTTAGAAGTGTGCCCAATAGCCTCTCTGTGAAAGTTGAATTTAAGAAGTGCGCCCCATAGCTTCTATGTGAAAGTTGAATTTAGAAGTCTGCTCAATAGCTTCTAATTGAAAGTTGGTTCTAGAAGTGTGCTCAATATACTATCTCTGAAAAGTTGAAATTAGAAGTGTGCCAAATATCCTCTGTGAAAGTTGAATTCAGAAGTGTACCTAATAGCTTCTATGTGAAAGTGGAATTCAGAAGTGTGCCCAACATCCTCTCTGTGAAAGTTGAATTTAGAAGTGCGCCCAACAGCCTCTCTGTGATAGTTGAATTCAGAAGTGTACCCAATAGCTTCTAATTGAAAGTTGGTTCTAGAAGTGTGCCCAATATCCTCTCTGTGAAAAGTTGAAACTAGAAGTGCTCCCAATATCCTCTGTGAAAAGTTGAATTTTGAAGTGCACCCAATAGCCTCTCTGTGAAAGTTGAATTTTGAAGTATGCCCAATATCCTCTGTGAAAAGTTGAATCTAGAAGTTCGCCCAATAGCCTCTCTGTGAAAGTTAAATTTAAGAAGTGCGCCCAATAGCTTCTTTGTGAAAGTTGAATTTAGAAGTTTGCCCAATAGCCTCTCTGTGAAAGTTGAATTTAAGATGTGTGCCCAACAGCTGCTATGTGAAAGTTGGTTCTAGAAGTGTGCCCAATAGCTTCTATGTGAAAGTTGGTTCTAGAAGTGTGCTCAATATCCTCTCTCTGAAAAGTTGAAATTAGAAGTGTGCCCAATATCCTCTGTGAAAAGTTGAATTTAGAAGGGCGCCCAATAGCCTCTCTATGAAAATTGAATTTAAAAGTGTGCCCAATGGCTTCTATGAGAAAGTTGAATTTAAGAAGTGCGCCCAATAGCTTCTATGTGAAAGTTGAATGTATAAGTGTGCCCAATAGCCTCCCTGTAAAAGTTGAATTTAGAAATGTGCCCAATAGCTTCCAGTTGAAAGTTGAATTTAGAAGTGTGCCCAATAGCTTCTATGTGAAAGTTGGTTCTAGAAGTGTGCCCAATATCCTCTATGTGAAAAGTTGAAATTAGAAGTGCGTCCAATATCCTCTGTGAAAAGTTGAATTTTGAAGTGCACCCAATAGCCTCTCTGTGAAAGTTGAATTTTGAAGTGTGCCCAATATCCTCTGTCAAAAGTTGAATCTAGAAGTGCACCCAATAGCCTCTCTATGAAAGTTGAATTTAAGAAGTGCGCCCAATAGGTTCTTTGTGAAAGTTGAATTTAGAAGTGTGTCCTATAGCCTCTCTGTGAAAGTTGAATTTAAAAAGTGTGCTCAATAGGTGCTATGTGAAAGTTGCACTTAGAAGTGCACCCAATAGCCTCTATGTGAAAGTTGAATTTAGAAGTCTGCCCAATAGCTTCTATGTGAAAGTTGAATTTAGAAGTGTGCCCAATAGACTCTCTGTGAAAGTTGAATTTAAGAAGTGCACCCAATAGCTTCTATTTGAAAGTTGAAATTAGAAGTGTGCCCAATATCCTCTGTGAAAAGTTGAATTTAGAAGTGCGCCCAATAGCCTCTCTATGAAAATTGAATTTAAAAAGTGTGCCCAATAGCTTCTATGTGAAAGTTGAAAGTAGAAGTGTGCCCAATAGCCTCCCTGTAAAAGTTTAACTTAGAAGTGTGCCCAATAGCTTCTATGTGAAAGTTGAGTTTAGAACTGGGCCAAACGCTTTCATGTGAAAGTTGAATTCAGAAGTGTGCCCAACATCCTCTCTGCGAAAGTTGAACTTAGAAGTGAACCCAATAGCCTCTCTGTGATAGTTGAATTCAGAAGTGTGCCCAATAGCTTCTATGTGAAAGTTGAGTTTAGAACTGGGCCCAAAAGCTTCTATGTGAAAGTTGGTTCTAGAAGTATGCCCAATATCCTCTCTGTGAAAAGTTGAAATAAGAAGTGCTCCCAATATCCTCTGTGAAAAGTTGTATTTTGAAGTGCACCCAATAGCCTCTCTGTGAAAGTTGAATTTAGAAATGTGCCCAATAGCTTCCAGGTGAAAGTTGAATTTAGAAGTGTGCCCAATAGCCTGTCTGTAAAAGTTGTACTTAGAAGTGTGCCCAACATCCTCTCTGTGAAAGTTGAACTTAGAAGTGCGCCCAATAGCCTTTCTGTGAAAGTTGAATTCAGACGTGCGCCCAATACCTCTCTTTGAAAGTTGAATTCAGAAGTGTGCCCAATAGCCTCTCTGTAAAAGTCGAACTTAGAAGTGGTCCCAACATCCTCTCTGTGAAAGTTGAATTTAAGATGTGTGCCCAACAGCTGCTATGTGAAAGTTGGTTCTAGAAGTATGCCCAATAGCTTCTATGTGAAAGTTGGTTCTAGAAGTGTGCTCAATATCCTCTCTCTGAAAAGTTGAAATTAGAAGTGTGCCCAATATCCTCTGTGAAAAGTTGAATTCATGAAGTGCGCCCAATAGCTTCTATGTGAAAGTTGAATGTAGAAGTGTGCCCAATAGCCTCCCTGCAAAAGTTTAACTTAGAAGTGTGCCCAATAGCTTCTATGTGAAAGTTGAGTTTAGAATTGGGCCCAAAAGCTTCTATGTGAAAGTTGGTTCTAGAAGTGCGCCCATTAGCCTCTCTGTGAAAGTTGAATTCAGAAGTGTACCTAATAGCTTCTATGTGAAAGTTGAATTCAGAAGTGTGCCCAACATCCTCTCTGTGAAAGTTGAATTTAGAAATGTGCCCAATAGCTTCCAGGTGAAAGTTGAATTTAGAAGTTTGCCCAATAGCTTCTATGTGAAAGTTGAATTTAGAAGTGTGCCCAATAGCCTCTCGGTGAAAGTTGAATTTAAGAAGTGCGCCCAATAGTTTCTATGTGAAAGTTGAATTTAGAAGTGTGCCAAATGTCCTCTGTGAAAGTTGAATTCAGAAGTGTACCTAATAGCTTCTATGTGAAAGTGGAATTCGGAAGTGTGCCCAACATCCTCTCTGTGAAAGTTGAATTTAGAAGTGCGCCCAATAGCCTCTCTGTGATAGTTGAATTCAGAAGTGTACCCAATAGCTTCTAATTGAAAGTTGGTTCTAGAAGTGTGCCCAATATCCTCTCTGTGAAAGTTGAATTTTGAAGTATGCCCAATATCCTCTGTGAAAAGTTGAATCTAGAAGTTCGCCCAATAGCCTCTCTGTGAAAGTTAAATTTAAGAAGTGCGCCCAATAGCTTCTTTGTGAAAGTTGAATTTAGAAGTTTGCCCAATAGCCTCTCTGTGAAAGTTGAATTTAAGATGTGTGCCCAACAGCTGCTATGTGAAAGTTGGTTCTAGAAGTGTGCCCAATAGCTTCTATGTGAAAGTTGGTTCTAGAAGTTTGCTCAATATCCTATCTCTGAAAAGTTGAAATTAGAAGTGTGCCAAATATCCTCTGTGAAAGTTGAATTCAGAAGTCTACCTAATAGCTTCTATGTGAAAGTGGAATTCAGAAGTGTGCCCAACATCCTCTCTGTGAAAGTTTAATTCAGAAGTATACCCAATAGCTTCTAATTGAAAGTTGGTTCTAGAAGTGTGCCCAATATCCTCTCTGTGAAAAGTTGAAATTAGAAGTGCTCCCAATATCCTCTGTGAAAAGTTGAATTTTGAAGTGCACCCAATAGCCTCTCTGTGAAAGTTGAATTTTGAAGTATGCCCAATATCCTCTGTGAAAAGTTGAATCTAGTAGTTCGCCCAATAGCCTCTCTGTGAAAGTTAAATTTAAGAAGTGCGCCCAATAGCTTCTTTGTGAAAGTTGAATTTAGAAGTTTGCCCAATAGCCTCTCTGTGAAAGTTGAATTTAAGATGTGTGCCCAACAGCTGCTATGTGAAAGTTGGTTCTAGAAGTGTGCCCAATAGCTTCTATGTGAAAGTTGGTTCTAGAAGTGTGCTCAATATCCTCTGTGAAAAGTTGAATTTAGAAGTGCGCCCAATAGCCTCTCTATGAAAATTAAATTTAAAAGTGTGCCAAATGGCTTCTATGTGAAAGTTGAATTTAAGAAGTGCGCCCAATAGCTCCTATGTGAAAGTTGAATTTAAGAAGTGCGCCCAATAGCTTCTATGTGAAAGTTGAATGTAGAAGTGTGCCCAATAGCCTCCCTATAAAAGTTGAATTTAGAAATGTGCCCAATAGCTTCCAGGTGAAAGTTGAATTTAGAAGTGTGCCCAATAGCTTCTATGTGAAAGTTGGTTCTAGAAGTGTGCCCAATATCCTCTCTGTGAAAAGTTGAAATTAGAAGTGCGTCCAATATCCTCTGTGAAAAGTTGAATTTTGAAGTGCACCCAATAGCCTCTCTGTGAAAGTTGAATTTTGAAGTGTGCCCAATATCCTCTGTCAAAAGTTGAATCTAGAAGTGCACCCAATAGCCTCTCTGTGAAAGTTGAATTTAAGAAGTGCGCCCAATAGCTTCTTTGTGAAAGTTGAATTCAGAAGTGTGCCCAACATCCTCTCTGTGAAAGTTGAATTTAAAAAGTGTGCTCAATAGGTGCTATGTGAAAGTTGAACTTAGAAGTGCACCCAATAGCCTCTATGTGAAAGTTGAATTTAGAAGTCTGCCCAATAGCTTCTATGTGAAAGTTGAATTTAGAAGTGTGCCCAATAGACTCTCTGTGAAAGTTGAATTTAAGAAGTGCGCCCAATAGCTTCTATTTGAAAGTTGAATTTGGAAGTGTTCCCAATAGCTTCTATGTGAAAGTTGAGTTTAGAACTGGGCCCAAAAGCTTCTATGTGAAAGTTGGTTCTAGAAGTGTGCTCAATATCCTCTCTCTGAAAAGTTGAAATTAGAAGTGTGCCCAATATCCTCTGTGAAAAGTTGAATTTAGAAGTGCGCCCAATATCCTCTCTATAAAAATTGAATTTAAAAAGTGCGCCCAATAGCTTCATGTGAAAATTGAATTTAGAAGTGTGCCCAATGGCTTCTATGTGAAAGTTGAATTTAAGAAGTGCGCCCAATAGCTTCTATGTGAAAGTTGAAAGTAGAAGTGTGCCCAATAGCCTCCCTGTAAAAGTTTAACTTAGAAGTGTGCCCAATAGCTTCTATGTGAAAGTTGAGTTTAGAACTGGGCCCAAACGCTTTTATGTGAAAGTTGAATTCAGAAGTGTGCACAACATCCTCTCTGTGAACGATGAACTTAGAAGTGCGCCCAATAGCCTCTCTGTGATAGTTGAATTCAGAAGTGTGCCCAATAGCTGCTATGTGAAAGTTGGTTCTAGAAGTGTGCCCAATAGCTTCTATGTGAAAGTTGGTTCTAGAAGTGTCCTCAATATCCTAACTCTGAAAAGTTGAAATTAGAAGTGTGCCCAATATCCTCTGTGAAAAGTTGAATTTATGAAGTGCGCCCAATAGCTTCTATGTGAAAGTTGAATGTAGAAGTGTGCCCAATAGCCTCCCTGTAAAAGTTTAACTTAGAAGTGTGCCCAATAGCTTCTATGTGAAAGTTGAGTTTAGAACTGGGCCCAAAAGCTTCTATGTGAAAGTTGGTTCTAGAAGTGCGCCCATTAGCCTCTCTGTGAAAGTTGAATTCAGAAGTGTGCCCAACATCCTCTCTGTGAAAGTTGAATTTAGAAATGTGCCCAATAGCTTCCAGGTGAAAGTTGAATTTAGAAGTGTGCCCAATAGCTTCTATGTGAAAGTTGAATTTAGAAGTGTGCCCAATAGCCTCTCTGTGAAAGTTGAATTTAAGAAGTGCGCCCAATAGCTTCTATGTGAAAGTTGAATTTAGAAGTGTGCCCAATAGCCTCTCTGTGAAAGTTGAATTTAAGACGTACGCCCAATAGCTTCTATGTGAAAGTTGAATTTAGAAGTGTGCCCAATAGCCTCTCTGTGAAAGTTGAATTTAAGAAGTGCGCCCAATAGCTTCTATGTGAAAGTTGAATTTAGAAGTCTGCTCAATAGCTTCTATGTGACAGTTGGTTCTAGAAGTGTGCTCAATATACTATCTCTGAAAAGTTGAAATTAGAAGTGTGCCAAATATCCTCTCTGTGAAAGTTGAATTCAGAAGTGTACCTAATAGCTTCTATGTGAAAGTGGAATTCAGAAGTGTGCCCAACATCCTCTCTGTGAAAGTTGAATTTAGAAGTGCGCCCAATAGCCTCTCTGTGATAGTTGAATTCAGAAGTGTACCCAATAGCTTCTAATTGAAAGTTGTTTCTAGAAGTGTGCCCAATATCCTCTCTGTGAAAAGTTGAAATTAGAAGTGCTCCCAATATCCTCTGTGAAAAGTTGAATTTTAAAGTGCACCCAATAGCCTCTCTGTGAAAGTTGAATTTTGAAGTATGCCCAATATCCTCTGTGAAAAGTTGAATCTAGAAGTTCGCCCAATAGCCTCTCTGTGAAAATTAAATTTAAGAAGTGCGCCCAATAGCTTCTTTGTGAAAGTTGAATTTAGAAGTTTGCCCAATAGCCTCTCTGTGAAAGTTGAATTTAAGATGTGTGCCCAACAGCTGCTATGTGAAAGTTGGTTCTAGAAGTGTGCCCAATAGCTTCTATGTGAAAGTTGGTTCTAGAAGTGTGCTCAATATCCTCTCTCTGAAAAGTTGAAATTAGAAGTGTGCCCAATATCCTCTGTGAAAAGTTGAATTTAGAAGTGCGCCCAATAGCCTCTTTATGAAAATTGAATTTAAAAGTGTGCCCAATGGCTTCTATGTGAAAGTTGAATTTAAGAAGTGCGCCCAATAGCTTCTATGTGAAAGTTGAATGTATAAGTGTGCCCAATAGCCTCCCTGTAAAAGTTGAATTTAGAAATGTGCCCAATAGCTTCCAGTTGAAAGTTGAATTTAGAAGTGTGCCCAATAGCTTCTATGTGAAAGTTGGTTCTAGAAGTGTGCCCAATATCCTCTCTGTGAAAAGTTGAAATTAGAAGTGCGTCCAATATCCTCTGTGAAAAGTTGAATTTTGAAGTGCACCCAATAGCCTCTCTGTGAAAGTTGAATTTTGAAGTGTGCCCAATATCCTCTGTCAAAAGTTGAATCTAGAAGTGCACCCAATAGCCTCTCTATGAAAGTTGAATTTAAGAAGTGCGCCCAATAGCTTCTTTGTGAAAGTTGAATTTAGAAGTGTGTCCTATAGCCTCTCTGTGAAAGTTGAATTTAAAAAGTGTGCTCAATAGGTGCTATGTGAAAGTTGAATTTAGAAGTCTGCCCAATAGCTTCTATGTGAAAGTTGAATTTAGAAGTGCGCCCAATAGACTCTCTGTGAAAGTTGAATTTAAGAAGTGCACCCAATAGCTTCTATTTGAAAGTTGAAATTAGAAGTGTGCCCAATATCCTCTGTGAAAAGTTGAATTTAGAAGTGCGCCCAATAGCCTCTCTATGAAAATTGAATTTAAAAAGTGCGCCCAATAGCTTCATGTGAAAATTGAATCTAGAAGTGTGCCCAATGGCTTCTATGTGAAAGTTGAATTTAAGAGGTGCGCCCAATAGCTTCTATGTGAAAGTTGAAAGTAGAAGTGTGCCCAATAGCCTCCCTGTAAAAGTTTAACTTAGAAGTGTGCCCAATAGCTTCTATGTGAAAGTTGAGTTTAGAACTGGGCCAAACGCTTTCATGTGAAAGTTGAATTCAGAAGTGTGCCCAACATCCTCTCTGCGAAAGTTGAACTTAGAAGTGCACCCAATAGCCTCTCTGTGATAGTTGAATTCAGAAGTGTGCCCAATAGCTTCTATGTGAAAGTTGAGTTTAGAACTGGGCCCAAAAGCTTCTATGTGAAAGTTGGTTCTAGAAGTGTGCCCAATATCCTCTCTGTGAAAAGTTGAAATAAGAAGTGCTCCCAATATCCTCTGTGAAAAGTTGTATTTTGAAGTGCACCCAATAGCCTCTCTGTGAAAGTTGAATTTAGAAATGTGCCCAATAGCTTCCAGGTGAAAGTTGAATTTAGAAGTGTGCCCAATAGCCTGTCTGTAAAAGTTGTACTTAGAAGTGTGCCCAACATCCTCTCTGTGAAAGTTGAACTTAGAAGTGCGCCCAATAGCCTCTCTGTGAAAGTTGAATTCAGACGTGCGCCCAATAGCCTCTCTTTGAAAGTTGAATTCAGAAGTGTGCCCAATAGCCTCTCTGTAAAAGTCGAACTTAGAAGTGTTCCCAACATCCTCTCTGTGAAAGTTGAATTTAGAAGTGTGCCCAATAGCTTCTATGTGAAAGTTGAATTTAGAAGTGTGCCCAATAGCTTCTATGTGAAAGTTGGTTCTAGAAGTGTGCTCAATATCCTCTCTCTGAAAAGTTGACATTAGAAGTGTGCCCAATATCCTCTGTGAAAGTTGAATTTAGAAGTGCGCCCAATAGCCTCTCTATGAAAATTGAAATTAAAAAGTGGGCCCAATAGCTTCTACGTGAAAGTTGAATGTAGAAGTGTGCCCAATAGCCTTCCTGTAAAAGTTTAACTTAGAAGTGTGCCCATTAGCCTCTCTGTGAAAGTTGAATTCAGAAGTCTACTGTTGGGTGTCCTGACCCACGTTTGAGCTATCATGCTGCAACATTTGGTGCTGTGGGCTTAGAAAATCCAAGATGGCCAAAAAGCCCACATGTGCGCCAGAATCCAGGAGAACCACGCAGTTTGTGCATACACCAAAATGGCTGCCTAACTTGCCACCCACCAGTGCGAGCATGATGGGCCAGGGTGCCTTGAGTGGAATGGGCGCCAAAGGTAAAACAGCAGCGCCTGTTAGCTCAAAAACGCTTTAAAATTACCTTTGGTTTCTCTGAATGCCAGCTCAAAATGCATATTTTCAAACATTGCAACACATCCAAAAATCTCACTGAACACCAGCGGACATCTGGCAGAATGAAGTATGTGTGCATACAAAATCTGGGAAGATGAAGAGCCCAAAACAATGTTCATAACAAAACTGGCTGAGCTATGCATGTCAGCAGCCTAACTGAAACTGGATTAAAACCACCAGAATTGAAATGTTTAAATTAACTGAGTGACCTACTTTTTAGTGTCACATAGTTTGCAACTGTTAAAATGTCATAGTTTTGAACTTAGAATCAGCATTCTAGCTGCATATGTAAAAATTGTATTGACTTAAACTGGGAACCCAAAATGACATGTAGCTAAAAAGTGGCTTAAAGAGATTTCAATTCTGCCTGACAGGTTCCCAGGCCTAGCTGCATTCTGTTGCCCCTGCCAAAAGGAGGTCACACACTCTCTGATTGAATTACCAGGGGACTGCAAGAAACTAAACAAAGGGCCCAGGCAGATGGTTTATTGGGGGGATCGTAAATGGCTTCCTTTTGAACAAAGCCCTTCCTTGACTCAGGCAGATGTTATATTGGGGGCGTCGCAAAAGTGGCTTCCTCTTGGCAGAAACGGGGAGGTGCAGCCCCCTCTGAGGACAGGCTGAGCTTAAACAAAGTGGATAGACTGGTTTCTCCACCATGTGACCTGGGAAGACACACCCCTATTGGCCAGAATATGATTTTAAGAAAGATGTATAACTCAAGGTGGGGACTTGTCAAAATTATCTAAATGATACCATAATTCTTGTGATTTTTCTGCCCACATTTTAAGAGGTTTTAGGACCCAGTGCTATGATCTGGGGGTTTACGAGCGGAAAAGATGTATGCAGGTTAAAATTCTGACACTTCATCAATTCATGTCCATACTCCTTGCGCACATGTGTGTAAATTTGGGTAAATGTCCGATATTGCAAAACCAGTTAAAAAGCGCAAAATGTTGTCATTTTTGAATGCAAGCCCCCAGGAAGATCAGAGGCGGACAAGCATGGACCATAAGGAATATATAATGTGCACATGTAATTTCAACAAATTGTATATCTGGGAAGGATGTATTTGAATCAAATATAGATTTGTGGCCAAACTTACCAGGGGAGGATCCTCTGACCCATAAAACCTACAGCATCACTCTGACTCACATTTCCTTCCCCCAATCATGGGAGAGGGGAGAATTGGGCCAATGACAAGTAGAAAGGGGCAGGCTTAGCTAGGCCCAGGCACACACCCATTTTCAAAATACATAAAAAGAGACTGCTGGGACAAGTAGAGAGATTCAAATCCAGTTGCTGCGGAGCGTTTTGCCGGACCACACAACATCCAGAAGATACCAGTTCCAGACTGACTCCAGCTACATACTCCAGAACCTAGAACTTATACTTTAGAACCTAAATCAGAGGCCTAAAACCACAAGCTGAGTTCTCTGCAGCAGGCCGCAAATCACTGCAAGCTATGCCGGGTGAGCTGCTTGAATCCCTTGCCAAGAACCTTTGCCAGGACCAGTGCAGAGATCCAGGAGCCGTGCAGAGACCGCTGTAACCGGACAGACCAGACCAGTGCCAGACCCGACCAGACCAGACCGTGCAGAACCGCAGACCCAGAGACCAGATCGCTGATTGATCAGATCTGTGACGAGACCCAGTCCTTCCAAATATATTGTGAGTACAGCTAGGACGGGGCAAAAACCAAATCTCTTAGTTTAAAGTAATATAATTCAATCTATTTAACCTAAGTAGAACTGCCTCCTAACTGTCAACTGTCATTTGTAAAGCTGCACCACTGCCATTTGTCAATTCTGCAGCTGCAAAGCTGTCACCTGTCATTTTGAGTTTACTTTAAATTCGAAAAACGACCTTTACAAAATCGTTCATATCTCTGGAACCGTTTGGGCTACAAACTTGGTTTAACTTTCCTCTGAAAGCTTAGAATCTAAGCTTTCCAAAAAGCTAATAACCCTTTACTTCTTCCGCAATCACGATTCACAGACTCGCAAATTTCACCGCGATTTGCGATTTGGTTAAAAATCCAGCCACGTGTCACCATCAACAGTCATTTCTTTCCTTGCTAAAAATTTGTTTGCCTCTTAATCACCATCTCTGAATCATTGCTAAAGTGAGCCTGAACTCATCCCAAGTATCTCCCACTCACCCTGAACCTCCTAAAGGGAATTAAAAGCATTTTCAGCATATTTCTCACTTCATTGCCATCACATTCAAAGCACTTGGGCCTGTGTTTTAAAACTCATACCGGTTTTCTCTAAGCTTGCTGGGGGGGAACTGAATTTCGTATTGTATTTGATTGCATTCCTGAGAACTGTGTGCTCCTCTTTCCATCTACTTCCATGTCTTACCTTGCATAGGGGAGGGGAGTGAATTGCCAGAGAAAAAGTGATTATATTATCTTTTGCTAAAATCATCTCAAGTATTTCTGTACTGCCTTTTATTCCTCATTGCTTTTCCCTTGAAATCATAAAAGTATTTTTGCTACTTGATCCATCCTATACTAACTCCTCATTGATTATAAAGAAGTGTGCTAGTGTCAGATTACCCATTGTTGATTAACATTATATTTATAAGGGCGATATCGATTATTAATTTATTAGAAAAGCGTGGTATCTATATTTTGTCTTATTTCTCAAATAAACCTTTTAAACTTGCAAAACAGAACTACTTCTTGGCTCAGTGGGGTCAGGGGGATTCTAAGAGAGGGGTGTTATATATGGGTAGACATCCAGAACTCATGAACTGGACATAAAGATATATCAATAAGGGTTTCCATTCAGTATCCCAGACTAGGCATTGACTTAGCTGTAGTGTTGAATTGAATCTTTTTACAGTACCTAATAGCTTCTATGTGAAAGTTGAATTCAGAAGTGTGACCAACATCCTCTCTGTGAAAGTTGAATCTAGAAGTGCGCCAATAGCCTCTCTGTGGTAGTTGAATTCAGAAGTGTACCTAATAGCTTCTATGGGAAACTTGAGTTTAGAACTGGGCCCAAAAGCTTCTATGTGAAAGTTGGTTCTAGAAGTGTGCCCAATATCCTCTCTGTGAAAAGTTGAAATTAGAAGTGCGTCCAATATCCTCTGTGAAAAGTTGAATTTTGAAGTGCACCCAATAGCCTATCTGTGAAAGTTGAATTTTGAAGTGTGCCCAATATCCTCTGTGAAAAGTTGAATCTAGAAGTGCGCCCAATAGCCTCTCTGTGAAAGTTGAAATTAAGAAGTGCGCACAATAGCTTCTTTGTGAAAGTTGAATTTAGAAGTGTGCCCAATAGCCTTTCTGTGAAAGTTGAATTTAAGAAGTGTGCTCAATAGGTGCTAGGTGAAAGTTGAACTTAGAAGTGCACCCAATAGCCTCTATGTGAAAGTTGAATTTAGAAATGTGCCCAAAAGCCTCTATGTGAAAGTTGAATTTAGAAGTGTGCCCAAGTGTGCCTGTCTGTAAAAGTTGTACTTGGAATTGTGCCCAACATCCTCTCTGTGAAAAAAAAAATTGAAATTAGAAGTGCGTCCAATATCGTCTGTGAAAGTTGAATTTAAGAAGTGCGCTCAATAGCTTCTTTGTGAAAGTTGAATTTAGAAGTGTGCTCAATAGGTGATATGTGAAAGTTATACTTAGAAGTGCACCCAATAGCCTCTATGTGAAAGTTGAATTTAGAAATGTGCCCAATAGCGTCTATGTGAAACTTGAACTTAGAAGTGCGCCCAATAGCCTCTCTGTAAAAGTTGAATTCAGAAGTGCGCCCAATAGCCTCTCTTTGAAAGTTGAATTCAGAAGTGTGCCCAATAGCCTCTCTGTAAAAGTCGAACTTAGAGGTTTTCCCAACATCCTCTCTGTGAAAGTTGAATTTAGAAATGTGCCCAATAGCTTCCAGGTGAAAGTTGAATTTAGAAGTCTGCCCAATAGCTTATATGTGAAAGTTGAATTTAGAAGTGTGCCCAAAAGTCTCTCTGTGAAAGTTGAATTTAAGAAGTGCGCCAATAGCTTCTATGTGAAAGTTGAATTTAGAAGTGTCCCCAATAGCTTATATGTGCAAGTTGAGTTTAGAACTGGGCCCAAAAGCTTCTACGTGAAAGTTGGTTCTAGAAGTGTGCTCAATATCCTCTCTCTGAAAAGTTGAAATTAGAAGTGTGCCCAACATCCTATGTGAAAAGTTGAATTTAGAAGTGCGTCCAATAGCCTCTCAATGAAAATTGAATTTAAAAAGTGCGCCCAATAGCTTCTAACTGAAAATTGAATTTAGAAGTGTGCCCAATGGCTTCTATGTGAACGTTGAATTTAAGAAGTGCGCCCAATAGCTTCTATGTGAAAGTTGAAAGTAGAAGTGTGCCCAATAGCCTCCCTGTAAAAGTTTAACTTATAAGTGTGCCCAATAGCTTCTATGTGAAAGTTGAGTTTAGAACTGGGCCCAAACGCTTCTATGTGAAATTCGGTTCTAGAAAGGCGCCCATTAGCCTCTTTGTGAAAGTTGAATTCAGAAGTGTACCTAATAGCTTCTATGTGAAAGTTGAATTCAGAAGTGTGCCCAACATCCTCTCTGTGAAAGTTGAACTTAGAAGTGCGCCCAATAGCCTCTCTGTGATAGTTGAATTCAGAAGTGTGCCCAATAGCTTCTATGTGAAAGTTGAGTTTAAAACTGGGCCCAAAAGCTTCTATGTGAAAGTTGGTTCTAGAAGTGTGCCCAATATCTTTTCTGTGAAAAGTTGAAATAAGAAGTGCTCCCAATATCCTCTGTGAAAAGTTTAATTTTGAAGTGCACCCAATAGCCTCTCCGTGAAAGTTGAATTTTGAAGTGTGCCCAATATCCTCTGTGAAAAGTTGAATCTAGAAGTGCACCCAGTAGCCTCTCTGTGAAAGTTGAATTTAAGAAGTGCGCCCAATAGCTTCTTTGTGAAAGTTGAATTTAGAAGTTTGCCCAATAGCCTCTCTGTGAAAGTTGAATTTAAGATGTGTGCTCAACAGCTGCTATGTGTAAGTTGGTTCTAGAAGTGTGCCCAATAGTTTCTATGTGAAAGTTGGTTCTAGAAGTGTGCTCAATATCCTCTGTGAAAAGTTGAATTTAGAAGTGCGCCCAATAGCCTCTCTATGAAAATTGAATTTAAAAGTGTGCCCAATGGCTTCTATCCGAAAGTTGAATTTAAGAAGTGCGCCCACTAGCTTAAATGTGAAAGTTGAATGTAGAAGTGTGCCCAATAGCCTCCCTGTAAACGTTTAACTTAGAAGTGTGCCCAATAGCTTCTATGTGAAAGTTGAGTTTAGAACTGGGCCCAAAAGCTTCTATGTGAAAGTTGGTTCTAGAAGTGCGCCCATTAGCCTCTCTGTGAAAGTTGAATTCAGAAGTGTGCCCAACATCCTCTCTGTGAAAGTTGAATTTAGAAATGTGCCCAATAGCTTACAGGTGAAAGTTGAATTTAGAAGTGTGCCCAATAGCTTCTATGTGAAAGTTGAATTTAGAAGTCTGCCCAATAGCTTCTATGTGAAAGTTGAATTTAGAAGTGTGCCCAATAGCCTCTCTGTGAAAGTTGAATTTAAGAAGTGCGCCCAATAGCTTCTATGTGAAAGTTGAATGTAGAAGTGTGCCCAATAGCCTCCCTGTAAAAGTTTAACTTAGAAGTGTGCCCAATAGCTTCTATGTGAAAGTTGAGTTTAGAACTGGGCCCAAAAGCTTCTATGTGAAAGTTGGTTCTAGAAGTGCGCCCATTAGCCTCTCTGTGAAAGTTGAATTCAGAAGTGTGCCCAACATCTTCTCTGTGAAAGTTGAATTTAGAAATGTGCCCAATAGCTTCCAGGTGAAAGTTGAATTTAGAAGTGTGCCCAATAGCTTCTATGTGAAAGTTGAATTTAGAAGTGTGCCCAATAGCCTCTCTGTGAAAGTTGAATTTAAGAAGTGCGCCCAATAGCTTCTATGTGAAAATTGAATTTAGAAGTGTGCCCAATAGCCTCTTTGTGAAAGTTGAATTTAAGAAGTGCACCCAATAGCTTCTATGTGAAAGTTGAATTTAAGAAGTGCGCCCAATATCTTCTATGTGAAAGTTGAATATAGAAGTGTGCCCAATAGTCTCTCTGTGAAAGTTGAATTTAAGAAGTATGCCCAATAGCTTCTAAGTGAAAGTTGAATTTAGAAGTGTGCCCAATAGCTTCTATGTGACAGTTGGTTCTAGAAGTGTGCTCAATATCCTATCTCTGAAAAGCTGAAATTAGAAGTGTGCCAAATATCCTCTGTGAAAGTTGAATTTTGAAGTGCACCCAATAGCCTCTCTGTGAAAGTTGAATTTAAGATGTGTGCCCAACAGCTGCTATGTGAAAGTTGATTCTAGAAGTGTGCCCAATAGCTTCTATGTGAAAGTTGGTTCTAGAAGTGTGGTCAATATCCTCTGTGAAAAGTTGAATTTAGAAGTGCGCCCAATAGCCTCTCTATGAAAATTGAATTTAAAAGTGTGCCCAATGGCTTCTATGTGAAAGTTGAACTTAAGAAGTGTGCCCAATAGCTTCTATGTGAAAGTTGAATGTAGAAGTGTGCCCAATAGCCTCCCTGTAAAAGTTTAACTTAGAAGTGTGCCCAATAGCTTCTATGTGAAAGTTGTGTTTAGAACTGGGCCCAAAAGCTACTACGTGAAAGTTGGTTCTAGAAGTGCGCCCATTAGCCTCTCTGTGAAAGTTGAATTCAGAAGTGTGCCCAACATCCTCTCTGGGAAAGTTGAATTTAGAAATGTGCCCAATAGCTTACAGGTGAAAGTTGAAATTAGAAGTGTGCCCAATAGCTTCTATGTGAAAGTTGAATTTAGAAGTCTGCCCAATAGCTTCTATGTGAAAGTTGAATTTAGAAGTGTGCCCAATAGCCTCTCTGTGAAAGTTGAATTTAAGAAGTGTGCCCAATAGCTTCTATGTGAAAGTTGAATGTAGAAGTGTGCCCAATAGCCTCCCTGTAAAAGTTTAACTTAGAAGTGTGCCCAATAGCTTCTATGTGAAAGTTGAGTTTAGAACTGGGCCCAAAAGCTTCTATGTGAAAGTTGGTTCTAGAAGTGCGCCCATTAGCCTCTCTGTGAAAGATGAATTCAGAAGTGTGCCCAACATCCTCTCTGTGAAAGTTGAATTTAGAAATGTGCCCAATAGCTTCCAGTTGAAAGTTGAATTTAGAAGTGTGCCCAATAGCTTCTATGTGAAAGTTGAATTTAGAAGTGTGCCCAATAGCCTCACTGTGAAAGTTGAATTTAAGAAGTGCGCCCAATAGCTTCTATGTGAAAGTTGAATTTAAGAAGTGCGCCCAATAGCTTCTATGTGAAAGTTGAATTTAGAAGTGTGCCCAAAAGTCTATCTGTGAAAGTTGAATTTTAGAAGTGTGCCCAATAGCTTCTAGTTGAAAGTTGAATTTAGAAGTGTGCCCAATAGCTTCTATGTGACAGTTGGTTCTAGAAGTGTGCTCAATATCCTATCTCGGAAAAGTTGAAATTAGAAGTGTGCCAAATATCCTCTGTGAAAGTTGAATTTTGAAGTGCACCCAATAGCCTCTCTGTGAAAGTTGAATTTTGAAGTGTGCCCAATATCCTCTGTGAAAAGTTGAATTTAGAAGTTTGCCCAATAGCCTCTCTGTGAAAGTTGAATTTAAGATGTGTGCCCAACAGCTGCTATGTGAAAGTTGGTTCTAGAAGTGTGCTCAATATCTTCTATGTGAAAAGTTGAATTTAGAAGTGCGCCCAATAGCCTCTCTATGAAAATTGAATTTAAAAGTGTGCCCAATGGCTTCTATGTGAAAGTTGAACTTAAGAAGTGCGCCCAATAGCTTCTATGTGAAAGTTGAATGTAGAAGTGTGCCCAATAGCCTCCCTGTAAAAGTTTAACTTAGAAGTGTGCCCAATAGCTTCTATGTGAAAGTTGAGTTTAGAACTGGGCCCAAAAGCTTCTATGTGAAAGTTGTTTCTAGAAATGCGGCCATTAGCCTCTCTGTGAAAGTTGAATTCAGAAGTGTGCCCAACATCCTCTCTGTGAAAGTTGAATTTAGAAATGTGCCCAATAGCTTACAGGTGAAAGTTGAATTTAGAAGTTTGCCCCATAGCTTCTATGTGAAAGTTGAATTTAGAAGTCTGCCCAATAGCTTCTATGTGAAAGTTGAATTTAGAAGTGTGCCCAATAGCCTCTCTGTGAAAGTTGAATTTAAGAAGTGCGCCCAATAGCTTCTATGTGAAAGTTGAATGTAGAAGTGTGCCCAATAGCCTCCCTGTAAAAGTTTAACTTAGAAGTGTGCCCAATAGCTTCTATGTGAAAGTTGAGTTTAGAACTGGGCCCAAAAGCTTCTATGTGAAAGTTGGTTCTAGAAGTGCGCCCATTAGCCTCTCTGTGAAAGTTGAATTCAGAAGTGTGCCCAACATCCTCTCTGTGAAAGTTGAATTTAGAAATGTGCCCAATAGCTTCCAGGTGAAAGTTGAATTTAGAAGTGTGCCCAATAGCTTCTATGTGAAAGTTGAATTTAGAAGTGTGCCCAATAGCCTCTCTGTGAAAGTTGAATTTAAGAAGTGCGCCCAATAGCTTCTATGTGAAAGTTGAATTTAGAAGTTTGCCCAATAGCCTCTCTGTGAAAGTTGAATTTAAGAAGTGCGCCCAATAGCTCCAATGTGAAATTTGAATTTAAGAAGTGCGCCCAATAGCTTCTATGTGAAAGTTGAATTTAGAAGTGTGCCCAACAGTCTCTCTGTGAAAGTTGAATTTAAGAAGTGTGCCCAATAGCTTCTATGTGAAAGTTGAATTTAGAAGTGTGCCCAATAGCTTCTATGTGACAGTTGGTTCTAGAAGTGTGCTCAATATCCTATCTCTGAAAAGTTGAAATTAGAAGTGTGCCAAATATCCTCTGTGAAAGTTGAATTTTGAAGTGCACCCAATAGCCTCTCCGTGAAAGTTGAATTTTGAAGTGTGCCCAATATCCTCTGTGAAAAGTTGAATTTAGAAGTTTGCCCAATAGCCTCTATGTGAAAGTTGAACTTAGAAGTGCGCCCAATAGCCTCTATGTGAAAGTTAAATTTAGAAGTGCGCCCAATAGCCTCTTTGTGAAAGTTGAATTCAGAAGTGCGCCCAATAGCCTCCCTGTGAAAGTTGAATTCAGAAGTGTGCCCAATAGTCTCTCTGTAAAAGTCGAACTTAGAAGTGTGCCCAACATCCTCTCTGTGAAAGTTGAATTTAGAAATGTGCCCAATAGCTTCCAGGTGAAAGTTGAATTTAAAAGTGTGCCCAATAGCTTCTATGTGAAAGTTGAATTTAGAAGTGTGCCCAATAGCCTCTCTGTGAAAGGTGAATTTAAGAAGTGCACCCAATAGCTTCTATGTGAAAGTTGAATTTGAAAGTGTGCCCAATATCCACTCTGTGAAAATTGAATTTAAGAAGTGCACCCAGTAGCTTCTATGTGAAAGTTGAATTTAGAAGTGTGCCCAATAGCTTCTATGTGACAGTTGGTTCTAGAAGTGTGCTCAATACCCTATCTCTGAAAAGTTGAAATTAGAATTGTGCCCAATATCCTCTGTGAAAATTGCATTTAAAAAGTGTGCCCCATACCTTCTATGTGAAAATTGAATTTAGAAGTGCACCCAATAGCTTCTATGTGAAAATTGAATTTAGAAGTCTGCCCAATAGCTTCTATGTGAAAGTTGAATTTAGAAGTGTGCCCAAATAGTCCCTCTGTAGAAGACTTGAATCTAAGGTGTGCCTAAATATCCCTGCTGTGCAAAGCTGAATTGAGAAGTGTGCCTAATAGTGTTCCCTAGTCAAACTGACTTGTGCCCCTAAAAGTCTCCCTGTTCAAAGTTGAAATTAGAAATATGCCTAAAAGCGTGCCCTGATTGAAATCATAAGGGCGCCCAATAGTCCACCCTGGTTGAATTTAGAACAGTGCCCAATTTCTGATCTGTGTAAAGTTCAAATTAAAAATATATCTAATAGCAGCACTGTGAAAACTTATAGTTAGAAGCGTGCCTAAAATATCCCTTCTGTGCAAAGTCTAACTTAGAAGTATGCCTCATATCATCTCAGTGTAATGTAGAATTTAGAATTCTGCCTAATAGTCTAATTCCCTTCTGTACAAAACTGAATTTAGAAGCAGGCCTAATATCATCTCTGTGTACAGTTGAATTTAGAAGTGCACCTAATAGCTTAACACATTCTCTGTGTGCAATTGAATTTAGAAGTGTACCTAATAGTCTAATATCATCTATGTAAAGTAGAATTTAGAAGTGTGCCTAAAAGCAATACCTGTGGTGTTGCTGCAATCAATTTCTCCATAATAGTTTACCTGTATTACAGCTTACTAGAAGAGACCCTACCCAACAGCGTAACTGTGCTGTAGTTGCAACTAAATAGGCCGCCTAATCAACATATCCTAAGGTCTAGCTACACTTCAAAACGGCCTAATATCTGCAGCTTTGTACTAATACACTAAAAGTGAATAATAATACCCTGCTTAGTGGAACCCTGAAACCAAGACTAATCTCACCTAGTGACATAGCCGAACTTATAAAGTCCAATAAAGTGTAAGTTGCACCATAAACTACACCTAATAGCTCGTACTAACCATGAGTGCACCCACTGCACCAGGGTTTGCCGGAAACGACCACCGTGGACCGCCCCCACTCTCCGGTCTGCCTCGCCTCCCGTCTCCCCTTCCCAAATCATCCCACCCTATTCACATCCCCTACCCTTCCCCTTTCCAAACACCAAGCCAGAGGGGCACGATGGCGAGCCAACCACCCTAAAACCACTGCTTCCCCGAACCCCACCACTGACCAGCCTACGTTGATCATGCCCGCTCCCCTCACTATCATACCGGGCACACCCAGCCCTGCAATCAGCCACCCCTGCCTTTCCCACAAAACCCCCACCATCTTTCTCCCCAAGCCACACCCTTTCCCCTCCGTAAAAACTGCATGCCTAGACCTAGCAAGAACAGAAGCCCCATCCCTCTCCGACCCTCCTACCCTCCCTCACACACCAATTGCAACAAAGACACTAAAGAGGAAACGTATATGGTCCCCCTCAATCTCTCGGCACTTTTCGCCTCCCCTGTCTTGACCCACCACCTCTTCCCCCAATCACCACCTTCGCCCCCTTCACCCTTCCTGAAACCCCTCTCCATCGATTTCTCACCAACTGCAACTGAAACTCCCAACCGCCCACACCCCACCTCCAAATCCCCGAGCCAAACCCAATCATCCTAACACACGCATCCACCTACTCCCACCCACTCCCACCCACGAAACCCGCCAACTTTTCTGCTCGCCCACTTTTCCCATCGATCATCAACCACCCTACCCCTCTTCCTCTCCAGTTTCCACGCTCTCGCCCACACCCCCTTCCGCTCCAGCTCCGACACCGACCTCACCTACCGAAGTGAACTGCATCCTATTTATCACCCGATCCGTAGGAAAAAACAGACACTGCATCTTTGACCTTCTCGGATCTAACAAACCGGACCTGGTTTTCATCACCGAAACTTGGTTCTCTGACGACTTTGCCCCAATCGCCAATGAAGCCTTCCCCCCGGACTAAACCTTCATCCCACTGAACCTTCCCTCTAGCGGTGGGGGAATAGCATTCGTCTTCAAGTCTCACTTCCACACCTCAATCATCGACAACCAACCTTCCATTCCTTCCTGCGAATCACTCCTTGTTAAACTATCCCTTTCCCCGTCATCCTCACACAGCTTCCTAATAATGTACAGACCCCCTGGCTATGATAGACAATTCTCAAACAACCTCTGCGACTCTATTGCCACCCTTCAACTAAACCATCCCAACCTCACCCTCCTTGGAGACTTCAACATATGGCGCGACATCCCCACTAACCTTATGACACACTCTCTGGTGGACGGTCTAGACGCAATAAACCTCCAACCCCACATAAACGGCCTGACTCACTTTAAAGGACACACTCTTGGTGCCATCTTTAGCTCACACAACTGGATACATCTAAACCTCCCCACCCCATCATCTGGTCCGATCACTTCATTGTTTCTTTCGCCATTCGCTCACCCGACCCCCCTCCCGTACTCGAACCTGAACCTCCGAAGCTACGCAAATGTTGGAAAAAATGAATAATCGTTCCTGACCTAGCTGATGCACTCCTCCAGTCCCCACCACCAACCTGCCAACTAAATAAACAACTAACCCCCAACGCCTTTGACTCATGGCTCAACACCTCACTAATGCAGCTCACATCCTCTTGCAAACCATCAGCCCACCATGGCCTGTTCCCCAGATGGTTCACACCTGAGTTGAAGACCACTAAGCAACTATATAAATACCTAATACGCGAATGGCAGAAAGACAAAACCCAGGAGAGCATGCCACCTTGGCTCGACACCTTCATCAGTACAAGGCCGAAATCTGGAAAGCAAAAAAAGCCCACTACAACTCCCGAATCCGAAACTGCAAAAACCTCAGCAAAGAACTTCACAAAATCGTCTCCGAATTCACCAAGCCAGAATGCACTACGACTGTCCCGACCACCTCACAATCGCTGTGCGACTCTCTCTCTCTCCACTTTTACACCACGGCTCTCGAAAGAACAAATGCTCTAACCACCAAACTGGCTCTCTTAAATCCACCAGGCAACCCTCCCCCCATACCGGCCAACCCACTGCCTGCGACCACTACGCAACCAACGTTCGAATCCTTTGGTCCAATATCACCAGACCAATTTCTCAACTTCTATCTGCCTGCAAACTATCCGGCTCTCCGCTAGACCCTTGCCTGGCCACAACCCTCAAAGAAATTTTCGTTTCCACCTGTGCAGGAGAACACGCAAGATCCATCATAAATGACTCCCTTTCCTCGGGTATCTTTCCAGACGCATTCAAAACGGTTCATGTCAAACCTTTAATAAAAAAATCTTCCCTCGACCCTCTCGAGCCCAAAAACTACCACCACATTGCCAAACTCATTGACCGAACCGCCTACTCCCAACTAAATGCCTTTGTCGAAGCCAACAATCTCCTAGACCCCGCACAATCATGTTTCAGAGCCCATCACAGAACTGAAACCACCCTAACCTCTATTTGGGATGATCTTAAAATCACGGCGGACTCCGCGGGATGCACTACATTAATCCTTCTTGACCTATCCGCCGCCTTCGACACAATCAATCACTCAATCCTCCTTGACCGCCTCCACTCCCTAGGAATTTGTGGAACCGCTCTTAAATGGATAGCTTCATTCCTCAAAGATAGGTACCAAATAACGATATTCTCCACCTATTCCTCCCAAGCCTAACCAGTTGACACAGGAGTCCCACAAGGAGCATGCCTATCTGCCCTCCGGTTCAATCTCTACTTGATCACCCTCCCACCAATGATTCGTTCACACAACATCCTGTGTTACAACTATGCTGATGACACTCAACTAATTCTAAAACTCCAGAACTCAAACCCCAACTGCCGACCTGACCTCACCTCCTGCCTCCTTGACATAGAGATCTGGATGACCCAAAGCCACCTCTTGTTAAACCCCTCCAAAACTGAAATCATTGTATGTGGCAACTCCAAAATTCTTCCACACCCACTAAACTGGCCATCCGCCATGGGCAACTCACCAACCCCCTCTAACTCAGTGGAAAACCTTGGATGCACCCTTGACTCTGGCCTAACACTCTCGCGCCAAGTCAACAACGTCTCAAGGTCCAGCCACTACCACCTTAAAACCCTTAGGCGCCTCTTTCCATATCTCTCCTTTCCCAACAGACTCTCTGCGGTCCAATCAATTGTTATATCAAGACTGGACTATGCAAACCCCCTCTACCTCTTAGTACACGCTTACCAACTGAATAAACTTCAAAGGGCACAAAACGCTGCATCCAAACTGCTACTTGTACTCGGCCCTAGAGGCCACATCTCCCAGCCCTTAAGACTTTGCACTGGCTTCCAGTGGCCCGAAGGGTGACTTTCAAAACCTTATGCATCTCCCATCGAGCATTGCATAAAACCGGACCTCAATATCTTCAAGACAAGCTAAAACCCTACCACCTTTCACACACTCTAAGATCAAGTTCAGCCGGCCTCCTAGTCATACCTAAGACAAACTCAGTCAGGTTAGGTGGATCATCATTCTGAGCCTTGGCCCCCACGCTGTGGAAAGCACTCCCACCTCACATCTGCCTAACTGAAGATCTAATGTCTTTCCGCAAACTAGTGCGCCACTTAAAACCTGGCTCTTCCCCTAAAACCAACCCGTACGCAAACTAACACAAACAGAATAACAGCGTCTCAAATGACACCAATCCAACAAACTATTAGATGCGAGAAATTAACACCTAATAACCACTAATATAAAATAAAAGGACAAACAGAATAGAACAAGTAAAGTAGATCAAAGCAGTGAAGTGGATAATAAGAATAAATCGTACAAAACAGTAACGAGATTTAAATTAATGAAATGGATGAAATGCATGATGTATAAATGAAGTGAATGGAGAAGATGAAATCGTTACAATGGATGAAACGTGTGGAACGGATGAATGTGCTGAGTGGATGAATGCATTGAGCAAATGAGTGTGTAGATTGGATGAGTGTGTAGATCGGATTAGTGTATAGAACGGATAAGTATGTTGAGGGGATGAATGTGTATAGCAGACGAATGTGTAGAGTGGATGAGTGCGTAAGTACAGAGAAGTGTGTAGAGCAAATGAATGTGCGGAACGGATGAGTGTAGAACGAATGAGTATGTAGAGCAGATAAGGGCGTAGAGCGGATGAGTGCGGAAGTGCGGAAGATTGTGTAGAACGCTGGATCAGGTGAATTTGCAGACCGGATGAGTGTATAGAGCGGATGAGTATATAGAGCGGATTAGTTCTTAGAGCGGATGAGTGTACAGAAAGGATGACTGCATATGAGCGAACGATTTTGTGGAGCAGATGAGTGGATATAGCAGATGAATGCGTGGAAAGAACAAGTGCATAGAGCGGATGAGTGCGTGGAGCGGATGAGTGCGTGGAGCGGATGAGTGCATGGAGCGGATGAGTGTGTGAAGCAGATGAGTGCGTGGAGCGAGCGGGTGAGCAGAGCGTGATGGGCGAACAGAGCGGAAGAGTGTGCTGAGCGGAAGAGTGCGCAGAGCGGAAGAGTGCGCCGAGCGTAAGAGTGCACAGAGCGAAGGAGTGTGTAAGAATGGAGGAGTGTGTGCAGCGGATGATTGCGTAGAACAGACTAGTGGGCAGAGCCGATGAGTGTAAGGAACTGACGAGGGCAAATGAGCAAATGCTTGCGTAAGAAAGGAGGGGTGCACAAGAGCGAGCGAGTGAGTAGAGCGAGTGAGTGCGTAGAGCGGATGAGCGTGTAGAGCGGGTGAGTGCGTAGAGTGGGTGAGTGCGTAGAGCGGGTGAGTGAGTAGAGCAGGTGAATACATGGAGCGTGCAAGGGCATAAAGCGGACGAGTGCCTAGAGCGGACGAGTGCCTAGAGCGGACGAATTGCGTAGAGCGGATGAGTTGCATAAAGCGGATGAGTTGCATAGAGCGGATGAATTGCGTAGAGCAGATGAGCTGCATAGAGCGGATGCATAGAGCGGATGAGTTACATAGAGTGAATGAATGCATAGAACGGATAAGTGCGTAGAGCGGAAGAGTGCCTAGAACGGATGAGTGCGGAGTGCATGTATAGCGCATGAGTGCCTAGAGCGAAGGAATGCGTAGAGCGGATGATTGCGTAGAGTGGATGAGTACGTAGAGCAGCCAAATGCATAGAGCGGACGGAACGGATGACATATGCGAGCGGATCAAACGGGTGACGTATGTGGACGAAACGGGCGACGTATGTGGATGGAACGGGAGACGTATGTGGATGGAACGGGCCATCTATATGGATGGAACGGGCAATGTATATGGATGAAACAGGTGACGTATGTGGATGGAACATGTGAAAATATGGATGGAACGAATGAAGTATGTAGATGGTACGGGTGAAATATCTGGATGAAGTGCATAAAACAATTTAGAATACACAGAACGGATCAGAGTGAATAGTACAGATTCAAATGCGTGGAACGAATTGGAGTGCGTGGAACAGATTGGAGTGTGTGGTACGGATTGGAGTGTGTCAAACAGATTGGAATGTGTGGAGCAGATTGGAGTGTGTGGAGCCGACTGTAGTGCGTGGAGCGGACTGGAGTGCGTGGAGCAGACTGAGTGCGTGGAGCAGACTGGAGTATGCAGAGCGGACTGGAGTGCGCGGAGCGGACTGGAGTGCATGGGGTGGACTGTGGTGTGTGTGGCAGACTGGAGTGAATGGGGCGGACTGGATTGTGTGGGGTAGATCCGGAGTGCGTGGGGTGGTCTGCAGTGCGTGTAGCAGACTGGAGTGTGTGGAGCGGACTGGAGTGCACAGAGCGGACTGGAGTGCACGGAGCGGACTGGAGTGCATGGAGCAGTCTGGAGTGCATGAAGCGGACTAGAGTGCATGGAGCGGACTAGAGTGCATGGAGCGGACTGGAGTGCATGGAGCGGACTGGAGTACATAGAATTGCGTGACTTACATGGAATATGTTGGAGTGCATGGAACGTTTAAAAGAGCATGTAACCCATCATATCACATGACCACGCTTACTCTCTTTTTTACACCACCATTCAACTAGAACACAAAGATACTATGACACCATTCGGTGTAACTGTTCTCATACTAACATCTGCCGCATACTCCCCATCACTCTAAGTAAACCCTGCTGCTCACACCCCCCCCAGCCAGGCGTTCTCCTCAGGCCTAACGCAGCCACATTCGGTCTGGATAAATCCTGCCAGAACAAACGCATACTCCTGATCTCTCAACCACCACACCTACCGCTAAGAAGCAGCTATTACACGAATGCCACACCAGCTGCACACATATCCGGTGCTCACACGCACCTTTGACTCTCTCTACTCTCTCTACTGACCTGAACTTCGGTTCCCAAGGGTGTTCAACCTACCAGCGCCTTCAGACCATACCAATGATACATAAGGCGCTATATAAATGCAAAGTTACATAACATAACATAACATATTAATGAATGGATACATTTATATCCTCACTTAATTTCACTTGTTTTAGTCTTCTCTTGTTTTATGTTATATAATAAAGATGGTTCACCATCAGCCTTTAGCTGTTTCCCAGCACACTCAGGTATTTTCAGATGCATTAAAAGAAGGTTTGTCCTAGGCTTTGCACGTCTTTTCTAGCAATGTGCCCTTTACTCTTATCATTCTGTATTTAAAACTTGAAATGTCCTCTTGTCATTGTCCACCTTGAGCAGTCGATTGGTTCTTGCCATAGTATCTACAAGTATTAGAATCAGGATTTCCCTGTGGTGATCTCATGAAATGACCAATGTTCTCTGTCGAATGGTTGACCTGTTACTACAGTTGTGAGAATATTTCTCCACTTTCTAGATTGCATGGTCTTCTTTGCTTGTGTGCTCTAGTACCCTGAAGCATCTCTTGTCTCAGATCAAATAACCGGACAGACTCAAAGAATATGGCAAAGTAGTAATTTATTCTCAGCCAAAATAAAGCAGGGCAAACTAGCAGACATCAGACTGATGCTTGCACACTCATACACAAACGTGATTATACAGAGGTGTTGTACCCCAATATGTGAATATGCGTCATCTATGACATCATCCTACATAGCAAACCATACAACTTATGATTGGTTAGGGGAACATATGCACCTATATATTACTATATTACTATACTATATTACTATATATATATATATACCTAAATATATTTACTGCTATGTGATTTGATTATACTGGGTGTTCTTGCTCCTCTTGGCCTCTAGGGATTTGCTCACTTCCTTTTGTATAAACTATATATTTTTAATTGTCCAATACTTGGCTCTTGAAGATCTTTTCTTCTTCTTTAATCTAAGAGAAATATGTCCTTCACACATAGCTTATTCGTATGCCTCCCCTTGTGCCTTGTAATTTTTTCTTAAAAATAGCATCCTTGATACCAAGCCAACATAAGGCCTGATGATTCATGGAATATTTGTCTGGTTCACTGTGACATTGCACTGCTAAAAAGTGTCTTTGCACTATCGACACAAACCCTGATTCATTGAACTGTGCAACATGTATTTTTGCCATGCAAAGTCAGTGCAAAAGTCATTTTGTAGTGCAAAAATGAATTTGCACTGACTTTGCATGGCAAAAATACATTTTGCACAGTTCCATGAATCAGGGTTTGTGCCAGTAGAGCAAAGTCACTTTTCAGCAGTGCAAAGTCACTTTGAACCGTGCAAATAATTCCATGAATCAGGTCCATAGGCTCTATATTTTGCACACAAGACTGTTTATCCAGTGTCTCCTGACTCTGCAGCCCTGGTCTGTCTCTGAGGAAGATGAATTGAATCGTCGTCAATCTTCCCATTATGGCAATCTGACTCACGTTATATTTTCCTCTGTAGCAAGCTTCTAAGTGTCTCATCTATCTTGCGATACTGCGTATTTTCACTTATTGATCAGCAGGTTACTTTGTCTTCTTTGCATATATGATTACTTTATCCTTTCGTACATTGTCACTCTGAAGTATTTCCATATCTTTTCAGTATGTCTTCTTAGATCTGCTTCATGACATCACTCCCCTCTCGTCAGATTTCACTCAGCGCTCCATAATATCTACAGGTGCATGCTGACATCCTTCCACTCTTTCAGTGCTAGGGTACATTCAGTATGGTTGTCTGAGTGCATAGTTCTCTCCTATACTCAATGCAGTATAGGGGCAACACATGGAGTCATTTATAGGGTTCTTCTCCTGCTGTTCCAATATGAATGCAGAGAGGGGTCTGGAGCTAAGGACAACACGTCCATCTGCTCCTCTTCACTTGTGTCTCTGTTCTTATCTAGAAGGGTAACTGTCTCGTCTAAGGGGGTAGTTCTGCTAGCTTTGGGAACTGTTGTATGTATTGTTGTATCACCATTCACTGTGGTATTGGAATCTGGTATCCTTGAACCTAGGAGGATGAGGAGGGTAATTGTCATGGTAGTTAGTTCAAGGAGGTGGTGATTGGCTTCTTTCTCTATGAAAATTCAGACTTAAATTTCCTTCGGACCTGCTCCTGGGTTCTGAGTATTTCTCTATCAAGGAGCCTAAATGCCAAGAAGTTATGCAAGTGCCTGGTTTTGCAGGGTCATTATTTTGCATACCATTTAGATGACTAGTTGGGTGGCTTTGAATAGATGGTTTTCTTTTTCCTTTCAGTTCCTTAACAGCAAAGGGATAGGTCTCTGATTCTATCTGAGGAGCAAGCTTCACCTCAGCTGCCTTAATCGTGGCTGTAAGAGGCATTTATTTGGGGTTCTTTTCCTTGATGTTAGGATTTATTGGGTTCTGTACTTCTTATATCCTCCTAGCTTGCATGATTATCCACTCAAGGGTTCTTGAGTCATCACTATCACACTATTGTGGAAGGACCTGAAAGAAAGTGGTTTTGAAATCTTCACTTTCGGTATCGCCACATCGAGAAATCTGGGCAAATACATGCTTGAGTTCTTGAACAAACTCCCTAGATGATTGACCCTCAGTACAAGCAATAATGTGTAGGCTCAAAGTGGGCACATTATCAGGTCCTCTCTGGGTCAGTCCTTGGAGACACAGCAGCTTCCAGATTGGTGAAGAAGAGCAACAGCAATTCTTCTCTTCCAGCAGGGCTTCAAGGTCAAGCTTCAGTTTCACTCCAGTTACCCTTCCTAGTTTGGACTTCAGCTTCTGAAAACGATTCCTAGCAGTGAGAGGTCCCCAGATATACTGTTGATCTCCCATTTATTCTGCTGGGTCACACTCAGGCATCCAATCACTTTGAAGGGCATTCAGCAGTCAGTCAGCCAATCAGGCACACAGTGCATTCAGGCCATTCTTTTCCATCCAGACACTCACAACACAAAATGTGGATTTGGACAAGTACCACGCCATTCAACACTACACACTGCATTCATATCAGTTTCGGGCAGGGCTGTCTCAGTCATTATGTCAAACACCAGATACCAGACATTCACAACAAGAAGTATAGATTCGTAACACACTCTATTCACACTCAGGTCCCACCCACAGGTGTACCCACAACATACAGTCATTGGGAAGGCTCCAGCCAGTCTGGTCGGCACGTCCGCACACTACCATCTATGGAACTTCCACCCAACATCCAGTCAGGGGGAAGGGACAGAGTCAGGGCTTCCCGGGACTTCGGGAAGATCAAGGTAACAGGCGATGGAAGGCAAGAGGCCACGGAGGCCATCTTGTCTCCATTAGGAATCTTCCGATTCCATTGACAGGGCCTGGGCATCCCAAAATGGAGGACGCTCAGGGCACCAGTCAATTCAGCACGGAGCTGCCACCAGCCCGCACTCTGCTCTGTGGGCCACATTCAGGTTCCCAAAAACACACACTAGGGGCACAGGGTTATACCGCCCACCCATGGGTGCCATAAGGATATCCCATGGGTCTGTACACCAACCCAAAAGAGAGTGCTGCACCGCCAGGAGTCCCACATGACCTCCTGTGTGGAAAACACGTCAGAATACACAATAAAAAGCAGTAAAGTACAAGGATACGGAGGTCCTGTCCCTCTGATGCATTTCCAGCATCACACAGACCAGCAAACAAGAAAAAACGTGGGAAAATGTTAATTTGACTACGTCCATGTTACTTATATCATGCTTCATTCCAAATGATACCATCACGTGTTCATACATTTGTAGGTGTTCCCAAACAGAATATTTAGAATTTGTTTGAGGGGACAAAAAGCTTTTTATGACTTTATTCTGTCTGATTCTGTGATTGTGTCTTTCTTGTTCTATCTTTCTTCACTTGGATGCAGTCTGTCACATGACACAAATTAGTATAGAAATCCATGTTCAATGAAAAAGCATTGCTGTCTAGTCTCTTCCCCACATTATAAACATGTTCAGTAAAATATTTAACCCAAGCGCATGTATAGTGTATATTACCTGGGTGTATATTTACAAAAGTACATTTGTTTCTGTCCATTCTGCAAATGATTGCATACAAAGTCTGTTCGTTTGTTGAAATAGCCATGCACATGTCCTAATATATAGGGTTCTGTTTGTAAAAATGGTCCCCATATGGAATCAGCAGTCCTTGTCTGCAGCACGTGCGAGCTGCTATTTCATTCATGCGATGTGTTTCTAGGCTCAGGTAAAATCATTAATGTCGCAAAATTGAATAATGTAGCACACTTTGTTTTCATTAATTATGTGATGCTATCGCCTGCAAGTAAATCCTCTGAGGCCATTTGTTTTCTTTAAATCCATTTATAAGGTTTGCAGCAACCACGGTTTAGGTACAGAATGGTCTCAGAGGAGGAAGACAGTTTTAATCGGGCTAAATTTCGTTTCAACTGCAAATTTACTTTGAAAACAGCAACTTGCCAAAGTGCAGCCCTCTATTGTCTGCTGCGGTACAATGGCAGGAAATCCTCTTAAGTGTAAAATGTTGTTCAGCTTTATAGAAGAAACTGGTGGAATAAGCCACTCTTTCTGCATTGCTTTGATCATGACTTGGAAAGGTAATATGCAATTATTACCAGATGCTGATGGAATTGGGAGCTTTAGTTGTTAGGTGATAAGGATGTGGACTGTGTTTTGAGGAACCATGTCTGGTGATGCTGTTTTGCTATAAATCTCTTTCATCCTAACAATGCCTTTATAAATCCTCTAGAGACAAAATTAGACTTGAGAACACTGTGCATCAACTTTCAAGTCTTTCATTTCTCTGACAAAACACTGCCTAGAGTTTTCAACTAATATTCAAATCCTTTAAACCTACATATACATACTAAAACCTATCCAAGAATAGCTGTGTGTTGTGGAAGGCTGTAGGAACTGAGAAGTCATTATAGAGACTAACGGTTTAGGTCGGATTGACCGAAAAAAAAGGTCGAAACGACCAAAAGTTCTAAAAATGCTACCACCAAAGGATCAAACACCAAAAGTTCGATCTTTTGGTGGTAGCATTGAAAAAAAATGGGGGCTGCGGGAGTGGCCCCCGCATTGCCCTGCTCACTATACTTTATAGTATAGTGAGCTGGGGCTGCGTGGGACATCCCTGCAGCCCGTTTCTTTTTTCTTTTTTTCTTTTTACACGGACGGCTGCAGGGGTCCGTGTAAAAAAAAAAAAAAAAAAAAAAAAAAAAAAGAAACGGGGGCTGAGGTGTGTCCCCTGCATTGCCCCGCTCACTATACTTTATGGTATAGTGAGCGGGGGCTGCAGGGGACACCCTTGCAACTGTCTGTTTAAAAAAAATAAAAATAAAAGCAAAGGAGCCTGCAGCGCCGGTTCCCGATCACGGAAGTGAAAGGGACTGGTGCTGCAGGAACCAGCGTGAAGACAAGGTAAGTGAGGTTTTTTTTTATGTTGGTGGTGTGGGTGAGGGTGTGCTGAGGGTGTGGGTGGGGGGGTGTTATGGGTGTGGTGTGTGTGAGAATGTGTGTTTTCGCAAATTATCGGGGCTGAAATGTCCGAAAACAAAGTGTTCGAAATTCTGGCCATTCGAACACTTTGTTTTCGGACATTTCAGCTGCGATAATTTTGCCTTCGGTAAAATCACTCGGATTCGAGACTAACATTCCGACAAGATCAAGAATTTCAATGCAAGAATATTGATTTTCTTATGCATAATTCTTAACTACTACTGATGTGTGAAATAACAACATTGGACATAAATGTCGATTAGAAAAGCATCTATGTGAACCTGTCAGTGGAACAATGCTGTCTTCATAGTACTCCTTGGCAGATTTATGTCACCTATTTCCACTTCACCCACAGTCCTGTGGGTATGTTTGTCACTGGCATGTTTCCGCTGGTTTATCTTACTTTCATTTTGTCCCCTGAACCCTTTATCCTTCTTCACGCGTGCCCAGCACCACACATCAATCCGCTCTGACACTCCACTTACCTTGCTTTTGGGCCAGCTGTACCTGTCCCTTCTCCCCTGCTTGGCATACGTCTCCACTCATCAAGAATGTCTGGTTGCACGCAGCTAGGAATTGTGACAGCACAGTGTATCAACTGAAGCGTTGAATATGCCAGCCTTTTAGCGTGCCGTTCTATTCACAATATCATGTCCTCTCAACATGAAAAACACTGCAATCCTATCATTTCTAGTATGTCATATTTACAACCTCAGTGTTCATGGGAAGGATGGGAACAATTATAAGTAGAGACATGACTTCTCAGAGGAAACCAACTGCATAATCATGAATTTATGATGCTGATCTGTGACTCTACCCATACATCACTTTGATGTGGGTGAAGAGGCTTGATTCCCTCTGAATGTTCACTTCCTCTTTGGACCTAAAAACTGCACATACATGCGACCCACTGTTGACAGTTAATTCCTGATTGGGTCTTAAAATGCATGAGGATCGCTGAATGTCTCGGCCCTGAATATTCACTCCCGGGGAAGTGCACTCAACCAATCAGAGGGCTGGAACAGCGGGTGAGAATAGACATTCTCTGTCCGCTGTCCCAGCCACCCGAGGCCCTTCCTCGGGTGGCACCATTTTTTGTTGTTGTGTAATGTATTGCCCCCACCAAACCCTCCCACAAAATCCCCCGATCCCCTTCACCACCCCTTCTCTCCATCCCCACTCTGTGCTTTGATTCCACAGCTCTTCCCGACCGCCATATGCCGATGGCTATCTTTTATTTCGGCACCGCAAATCTCCAGAGGAATAATAATGAAAGCCATTTGCACCCTGGATGAACCCCGGCATGGGAATGGCTTTCATGTCCACTCAGGAGGGCGGATATGGTCAGTAATGACCCACAGCCCGAGCTGAGTCCCTCGCTTCACTTGGGCCTGCCTTAGCTCGGGCTGTCGGCCCATTACCGGTCATGACCGCCCTCCTGAGTGGGCATGAAAGCCACATTATTTCCACCTTGACCAGCAAAGTATCCAAATCTACCAGAGGCTACTGCAGGTAGGATCAAGAAAGCAAATTGCTTCGCAGATTTATGTCTCATCTAAAATGTGCATATTTAAATTATGAGCTGCATGAGTGGCCAGAGAGGTTAGACAAGTGAACACTGTTTAACATGCAAAGACAACAGTCATGATTGGAAATTACTGTTAAGTAATTATCTAAATTCATACAATTATTAACCACTTTACTAATGGTAGCAGTAATGTTGAAGATAAGATTTCGGGAACGTTCTTTTGCTCATCTGAAAAGATAAATACTGCCTTACTGAACTGAATATTTATCCACCTGTCATTCACCTTATGGGTAATTATATTTTAAATGAATGGTATTAAAGGTGTGTTTACCCGCTACAATATGTACACAAATGATTCATCATGTTCCAGTTCCATAATTCAATTTACAGGAACATAATTCAGCCTATATGGGTTTAAATCATATAATAAAGGCCAATACGTGTGCGTCTTATTTCTTTATTTTAGCAATGACAAAGCCTTGTGCAATACTAACAATCTCTGACTTAATAATGCCAGTAAGAAAGAGATCCTTCTCATTGGGCCCCCTGCTCCCTCTTTCCCTCCTACATTCTGACCACCCTGTTTGGGCCCTCTCTCTTCACCCTCATATGAAGCAAAAATCATTGGTGTCATTTCGACTTCTCCCCCCCAATTCTTTCCTCACATCCTGGACGTGGACAAGAATGGCCACTTTCAGCTGCACCTCTTCAGAGGCATTCTCCGGATCTGCAGAGCTCTGGGTCTCTCCATACTGGACTATTGCAACAGCCTCTTCCTCAGTTTTCCTAATTCCCCACTTTGCCCCCTTCAAATCATCCAGTACAGGTCTGTGAGTCTTATCCTTGGCCTCATGCCCAGGGACTGCATCTCTCCAGCCATTCCATCTCTCCACTGGCTCCCAGCTGTTGCAAGTACCGAATGCAAGGCCCCTGCATCAATCACAAGGTTTTCTGGGGCCTGGGGCCTGGGACCACGCTATATCCAACTCTCTTGCCAAATACTTCCCTACTAGAGCCCTCTGCTCCTCTAGCTCTCTCTGTAAATCAGACGTTTCTTCAAGCAGAGATTGGGGGTAGATCTCTCTGCTGCGCAGGTCCCTCCCTCTGGAATGGCCACCCTGCCACTCAGAAGCTCCTCAAAACATTCCTTTTCTCTTCTTCCCTCTCACTCCCCCTCACCTGCTATATGTCCCCTCTGCCTGAGACTGGTGTTCTGGTTCCTTCAGAGTTATTCAGGGAGCAAGGCCCTCCCATGCCCAGTTTACCTCTGCACGTGTTCCCCCGACCCGCCCAATCCTGCACTTGCCCTCACGTGCCCTTCATCTACACTTGGCTGGTTGGCCTGCACCCCTTGGAGCCATGTCCAGCCATTTAGCTTAACTTGGACTCATGAACCCCCCTCACTCTCGGCTTCCCCTGGTTCTGTCCACATGGCCTCCCTAGCACTCTCCTCTCTTGGGCTCTACCACTCAGCTCCTGCATTTCCCCACCTCCCTCCTCCCATGCACTTCTTGTTACTGCCCTTGCACAATACAAATGTCATAGGCCCTATTAGGATCATTAGTTTTCTCCTACTTACTTTACCCGCCAGGCTTGCTGCACTTCGACACACTTGTTGAAAAATAAATAAAATAAATAAATAAAATTGTTCATTTCAACTAAACTCAGACGAACATCTTCGCGCCCTGAAACACTTGTGTATAGGCGCATTATAAATGCCATGTCATATCATATCATATCACTAAGAACACGAAGGGTTATGTGCCGATTGTGCAAAATCCTCAATCAGTTCACTGATTTGAAGACCGAAACTAACAGTCAACACATTGAAATATATGAAGATGGAGGGAAAAAAGTGACATACGTTTTTTGAGCCACAAGAAAACAACGGTGCGATAAGAGTTGTCCTAGTTGCAACAATGTTAAAATACAGACAATTGAGGCCTAATTTCTAAGTTATACTCCTCCTTTCTACACATGACCAAAACAATCATGTAATATTTAATAATTCTCTATTGATAAAATTGTACATGATATGTTTCTAAAGTAGATATGCAAAAATACATAAATACACTGTGGAAGCCATCCTAAAATGCATTGCCCCCTCTGCAAACCATATTCTCTCTGTAGCGTTCCATTTTACTTGAAGCTAATATCAGTCTAGTATGTCTTTATCTATTAAACTATATCACACATTTTAAAAAGTGCGTTTCAATTCCAAGTGCTATTTGAAAGTCAAAGGCTTGATTTGGACATTATTGATAAATGCATTTCCCTGTGACATTTAAATGCTTACGTTCATAGAATACTTTAGATCAATCCTCTCAGAGGCAGGTCTCTACCTCTGTGACATGTGATTGTTTATTCACATGAATGTTGCGACCATTTCTAAAATGTTAACTCATTTTGAATAAACACTTTGTGCTGCTGGGTACATTTCCTTCAACCAGCACAACAATGTGGGCTGTGAGAGTTGTACATATTTGCATAGATGCGTCCTGGCTGTTGGTGCAACACATGGGATTGTGTTGAAAATACATCATGTCTTCATGGTACCATAGGTATCTCATTGCGGGTGACATTTGCTGTTCCTCACGGTGTCCTCAAGCACAGCAGCAAGGATGCACCTAAACAGCTACAGTCACAATCTCCTCCCAACAATGGCACTAGACATTATGCCTCCCTGACATTCTGATTCAGAAATGGCTCACACCTCCACTAATTAGCAGGGCTGGTCTTATCCTGTGTTCACATGTCGCAGAATCTGGGTGTAATTAGTGAAAAATGCTAGTCCCCACAGCTTATATACATACTGGGAAATGATCCATTTATTTTTTATTTTTGTAGCATTACTCCAAAACTGAATATAATTAGTTTGAGCAGTTTAACATTCATAGACTGTGCCAACAACATCCACCATTGAATGTCTATGTGTACTGCTCCATAGCAAGAGCAGCATCCTATTGATACTATGCCTGGAAGCAGGTTTCAAGATAAGGTAGCTGATTGGTCATTGCTGCAAAGTACACTGTTAACAGGGAATTGTTGCTTGTCCTTAAGAAGTTCAATGGTGTTAAACTGGACCTCTTGGAGCTTCAGCTATATTAGAGTCGATGTCAAGATGGGTCGAGTTGAAGCAATCCCACTGGCATCTTGTCATTATGAAGGTGCAGGCCCCTGAAGGATTGAACCAGTGTTCAAGTTGGCAAGTCAATGTCTTCAGATGGTTTGAGTATCTACGAGACAATGCTGTCTGCTGTTTGAAAAGGGGTGTGTGACTGCAAGTTTAATCATGTCCAGCAGATCAGGTTGCCATTCAAGTCAGTTGTTCCCTCAAAGGTTGAACCTGTGGTTGAGGTTGCTTTAGAAGGTCTGCAGTAATGGGCCAAGTCGCAATCTGGATAGTTTGAAGTGCAGCGAGCTTCAAAGTTGCAGAGCATTATAAAGGCATTACCTTGGGTCCTGTATTGGTTGGAAGGTGTTGAACACGGTTGAAGTGGCTAAATGACAATTCAAGGCAACTAAACATGATTCCAGCTGATCCTGACCTTCATGGGTGCTCTTCATCCCAATCTATGGGCTCTAGGACAACATGAGTCCTTCTGCTCTGTATCTGCTCTACCAGTATAGGAAGTTTGGCGTACTACTTCACCTTGTTTTGTCTCCTGTGAGGAGGCTGGTTCCAGTGCAACTAGAAGGGCAGCAGACCTTCACAGTAGTTCACAAACACTTTACCCAGGGCATAGTTATGGGGAAGAGCTCTCCCTAACTTGGAATCCTTCTATCTTCACCTCATTGTTGGGGGACTTTGGAGTGTACAGCACTAACAATAGAGTTCTAGTGAGTTATTTGTGTCTTCTTGAAAGTCAAAGATGTTTAAAGAAAGGAATGGCAGGCCCCTCCCTTCCAAAGACAAAATGTCACTGTGGATTGCCTCAAAGCAAGCCCCCCTGTTTGTCGTTGATTCCCTGTTGGTGTAACAATGTTCTATTGATGCCTGACCTTATACACCAAATGCCTTGTCTTGTAGGAAATGGAGCGTACAGGAAGGAAGTGGACCCTATCGGAAAACGAAGATGGTGAAGCCCCTTTCAAAACTTAACCATCCACTCTGGCAACTCTCATTCCACCCCTCTGCATGCCTGCTGAATTCAAAGTTCATCCATAGAACAGCGGCCTCTTTTTTTATGTCAGTGATGTCTTTGAAAAGCCAACTCCAACGAGATGTCCTACACAGAGCTCCTGGGCCTGGAGGGGAGGTGCAACACTTCTTCTACAAGAATCAACAGAGGCAGCACCTGTCTCTTATCACACTGGGTTTAATGGAGACAGCCAGTCTAGCCATGAATCCACATTGCCCTGACATCACAAGGCCTGGTGTCCCAGGATCGACCACTGCATGCTAATGAATTGGTGTTACTTTACTAATTGTGTATTTTATGAGTCAGCATACCCTAACCAGGTCTGGCTTAATTTAGAGACTACCATGTGACCAAACTGATTAGGTAGACAATTATAACATTTAAGATCAGAGGTGCAATGGTCAAAAGGCAACCTCCGCCTGCAGTGACCTTAAGGCACTGCTGCTGTCTGTGATACACATGTCACAATGTATCAATGATCAATGCTATCTATGTCACACCAAAATTGTTCAAATAGTCAATTGGTATTTTTAATGTTCTGTTATTTTTTCTACCAAATAACACTTTGGGCCTCATTACACGGAAGGCAGTAAGGGTTAATGGTCACCGGTAATGCTACCGGTGACTGTTAACCCTTACCGCCTTACTACGAGTTCCCTTTGGTTTTACCAGCCGTTAAAGTAGAGTGCCGCAAAGGGACCTTGGTGCTAATTACGGTACCACAATTTGCAGTACCGTAATTAGCGCCTTCCCCATTCCCATTATGCCCTATGGGGGCAAAAATGGGAATGGGGAAGGGCCTTGGTGAATGGGGAATTACCGCCCCCGCTCACCTTGGAGTAGGGCGGTAATTCCGCCATCCACCAAGGCGGACACGGTAAAATACCGGCAGCAACCATGGCGCTAATAGTGCCATGGTTACCGCCTACCGTGTAATGAGGCCCTTTGTTTCTTAAAAAAAAAAACAATTCACCTATACACTTTCTATGGACTTAGTTAGGGCCTTTAAACAAATCTATATTCCAAACAAAAACTAATCATTTCAGTTTTAGACACAAAAAAGGACATTTGTATACAGTTGAGCTCTATTGTTCACATAGATCCCTCTTGTTAATACAATTGTTATAGATCCTGATGTGGTCCAGGATAGATATAAAGTTTTTCTCTTTTTGCATAAGACCTGCCCTATCTTTGCAGTGTCAATAGTTGCTATATGTTGTAGTCGACACACTGTGTTTCGTCCGTCAGGTGAACCAAGGATGTGGTTCCACAATGACTCGGCCTTCATCAGGTCAAGTTCAAAATATTGGGTACATAATAATGTGTTTTGTGTCTACAAAAGAAACAAATATATGTGTTTTAGCAGAAGGTGTGACATGCAAATTTGGAAAGGACAACAAAATGCGTCAAAAATTATTCCGCTTAGGCAACCAATGCAGGACGTCCTGCCGTTTCGTAGTAGCCCGGGGTGCCGAGGAGTACCAATAGTCCTCATGTGCAAATGCAATCCAAAGCCATATGGAAAACTGTGTTTAGAGATATATATATATATATCAGTATGTATCCATACACTGACAATTTCAAACTGTTCTAGTTAGAAAGCAAGAGAATGTGAAGTTTACTCATGCTTCAGTCGGGGTGAGCTTCATTTGGAACAAACTCTCTCGTGTTCATGGTAGAGGATGCAAAAAATGCCTTTCTCACGGGTCCTGTAAAGGACACAGTCCAGGGTTAGCTGTGTATACTCTTCGGCCATCAGTTTCATCTTTGTGCAAAAAAACATATGTTAGATATAAACATGGAGGCAAAGGCATCATTGCCCGCACAATGGGACAGCAACAAAAAAAAAAGATATCTGCATCTGATAACTAGGATCTGTAATGGAAAATAGTGCATAAGGCAGAACTTACTTAGTGACCACTGTGTAGCTGCAGTATGTCTGATGCCGCTCGTTCCAGTTGGTAGGGTACCACGCTACTCCAAACCCATAGAATCTGAGCATGCAGGAAAAGCGGGGCTATCAGAAATCAGTTTGCTAAAATACCACACTATACACAACCGATGTAGTCTGTGCGTGCAAACCAATGTGGCAGGAATTATTGATATTGCACAGGTGCATTTAATAGTGGCCTTGAACAATAGATCTCAACTGTATACAAATGTACTTTTTTTGTGTCCGACTCAAAATAATTTGTTTTTGTTTGGAATCTAGATTTGTATGAAGGCTCTAACTAAGGCCATAGAATGTGTATAGGTGAATTATTTTTGACTGCTGTTTGGTAAAACATTTTTAAAAAGAAAACTTGTGTTTTAGAATAAACAGAAAAGTTAAAAACACAATTGAATATTTGAACAATTGTGGTGTGACATAGAATGCCTTGTTGATTGATACATTTTGTTTTGTGGTTATTAACCTGGAGGACCAAGGCTCACCAGGTACCCTTAATATATAACTCGTGTGATACACAGGTGACATTGGAGAGCAATAGCTGCAGATGTCAGGAGACAGGTGCAGCACAGGCACATTGACACACACTGATTTTGGCATGGAGCTTTATGAAAGACCGGTTAGCAGATTTTACTTTCAGAAACAGATTTAGCTGCATCGCAGATGGCAATCAGTCAAAATACATCCAATCCAATGTGTCGGAGATTTGCAGTACGCTTCTACATATTGGGAGTCCAGATAACAATGCCAGAGGAGCAAATGCCCAAGTAGTCGAAATACAGGACTTGCCCAAAGGATGTCGCCCCAAAGTCATGAAATTGCTAAACTTTTGCTCTGCAAATGATCATGATTTTTGGCTTAGGGTCTTTAATATCCTTGGTGAACGTGATCTAACACTTCCATCTCTAAGTCCTCACACAATATATCTGTGGCAAACGAAGTTGAGTGCTTGCTTGATATCTACAAATCATAAATATAAGGGATCCTTCGGAAGATGTACATATATCATCATAAGGAGCAACAAATGTCTCCATCCCTTTTCAATAGTCACTGAACCATTGTGAAACCTCTTATTTGTATTGAATAATCCCAGGAATGCTCAGTCACTAGGGAAAATACCCCACATAAAAGGTTTCATTCAACAAGTTACTGATCCCTTATAAGTATACACGGCTTTATGAGAAGCACAGGAAGATAGAGTTGGGAAAGTGGTAGAATGCTTTGTTCGTTGCTTCGGCTCAGACCTCAATAAATCCAAACTCTGACCCTTTCAGACTCATAATCAATCACTTATCTTGCACTCAAGCTCTGAATATTCCCCGATTCGTCCCTGTTGCCAGTTGGACCGCAATTCTACCACAATGTCAAAATGACCTATGCCTTAAGGATGCTTAACAAAACAATACCCATAACTATGCACATAACACATCAACAAGATGAATGTGATCATACCAAAATACCCAGTAATGGGCACAGCACACCGTCGTACAAACTTTACTTTTAGGATGAAACACCTTGGCCTGAGAGATTGATCCAAAAAAGAGCATTTGTCCATAGTTAGGTTTCTATAGCAATTGAGAAAATAATGTGTCGTTCATTTTTCAGATAGTCATATATCATTTGCATCACTCAAGTATGTTATGATGGTTTTACTGGGACATGATTTGCAACAATAGTGGTTTCCCAATTGGGACATTTAGAATTGGGTCTGGAAAGCAAATTCAATCCACGTTTAATAGTTTTGTTGCTTAGATTTACAAGCATCATGTGGGTTATGAAACTGTTCACAATATTGATTCATTCTCCAATCTTGACACACTGCCCCAAGTAATAACTGGATGCGTAGGCTTTCCATTTCATAACTTAGCAAAGACACTTCTCGTGTTGTACTACAAAATTACAAAATCAATTTTTCTCAATACAAACACATGAATAACTATGGGCCATATATATATATACGTTGGTAATGTCTAGCAGTCTTGCTAATTAATTGTAGTACACAATGCACAGTCAACGCTCATGGATATTTAGATGGTGGAGGACATGCATGAAAAACAATGATGCCATTTAGCATGATATATGATATGATTGGTTATTTATAATGCGCAGAGGTTTCTAAGTGCGTGCCGGGGATCGAACCTGTGTTGCTCTGTGTCGTCTTGTTTCCAAGGAGAGCACGTTGCCCCTGAGCTATCCTCCCTTCTATTGTCACATGTGATATAATAGATTTTATTTCACACCATTACATAACTACAATGTCACATGCAAGCTCACATGCACACTGCAGGCATGATGCATTCCTCGTCACATTCCTTTTCCTTGATTTGCGTGTCACTCATTGAGATTGTTACCTATCTATATAATATATTAATGAAAAATCTTTGTTAAAGGGACGTTATGGTTACAAGTAAAACCGAAAACCCCCAGAAATTTGCCACCACCGTGCACTGCTAAGCCTAACACCCAGGACATCAAAAATTACATCACACATGCCATTGACGGAGTACAAATGGCCCAGTTACAGCCAGGAAGGCCGGTTAGTTAGGAAAACGGGTCAGCCAGTCCATTGCTCAGTCCATGATGCTAAATGTATCATTTAAACGTTTAATGAGAATACAATGGTTGACTGTATGAAAAGCAGAGGAGACATCAATGAGCACTATCCTCAATTGTACTACAATCATAAAACCACATACACTTCAATTATATCATTCCATTCTATAACAAATACTGTATACTCCCCCTACAGTACCTATAATTACTATACACATATTATTATAGTGTATGTGCCAAGTGGCTAGATTCTTGGGGCCACTGGCCACAACAACCACAACATAATTAAAGCATATAACACGTACGTACAATACATAATTGAAATTATGCCTGCAAAGTCTGCGGACACAAAATTTTACCACAGGCTCAGTGGCACCTGCACACCCTTTTTTCACCTATAAAAACTGCTCCATATCATCTTTATTCCACCCCCACCCTTTTCAGGCCCTCTTTTGACAAACCAAATAACCCCAAATGTATTTTCTAGAGCTTTTCCCCATAGTGCTATCCGCGGACAAAAGCGGCTGTCTGCAGACACAACATGGCCACCGTTTAAAAAAATATGATGCACCTCACGCTTTTGAGCATCCAATAAGCGGATGCCTCCACCCTAATTGGCCCGGACGTGTCAGCGGACCCCAAATCAAGAAGTGAGTCTGTGGACCAGACCCAGATATCACACATTTTGTTTTTATTCTATGAGTTGAGCAACTTAACCATAATTACAGGGCTGCTACCTGAGGCTCTGTAATTACACAGCCTGCGGTAGAGGCAGTTTAGTTATGGTTAAGTTGATTCTCTCTTGCAAAGCACCATGGGAGATATAGCTATAATTTTGAGATAAATGGGCACCCCCTTCTCTGTTAAATATTTTAATAACTACTGGATAGAATAACCCCAGACCTTTCTGGAAATCGAGTCAACGCTTCATACCCAAGTTGTTTCATACCTGGTCCAGTTCTGTCTAGCAGTTTTTGGTGTGTGTTGCTCAGAAATGTCTACTTTATCTCTTTAGGGAAAAATCATGGGAGTGGGCTGAAAACATCATTTTTTACTTTCTTAATAAGTTGTAAATTTTTTAACAATTCTTTCCATAAATATCCAGTCCAGGGGGTGGGGGGAGTGACAACATTTTTGTTTGCATCGTATCAGTCAAATCCATTCAAGCGAGTCAAAAGTTATTATCAATTCAATTTTTGGGTTTCATATGTGTCTTGATACTTAGTTTAACTGAATATAATTTTTAATTAATATATATTATTTTCTTTCCAGTTCTTAACTAAAAAGGTGCTCACTGTGTTAGTCTTTAAGAGTATTATTTTAATATTTGATTTTTTATAAGGAGTGTATATTAAGGGCCTGATATACAATAATGTCTTAACATGGGAAATTCCCGAAACATTTGTGTAAATCAGGACCTAAGAGTCAACAATTATATATTGTGCTGTGATCATTATTACAAATGTTTACTTGATGATTTATGCAATTCTCACTACCAATGTGTTGCTCTGTAACCTGTACAGTTGTCGGCCACTCCAGAGATAGGTTTTCACTATAAACATATATATTTGCAATAATAATAATAATAATAATAATCACATTATTATCATAAAAGGTAGCACTACTAATAATAATAGATAAATGTTGCAGTATATTCTCCAACACAGAACTTTTATTAAAGTGAGCTTGATTAACAGATCTCAATTTCACAGGCAGAATTAGCAGTGTCATTTTGTATACAAAATCTAAAATGTCTATGCCCTAACATATGGTATTCTGTCAAACTAAGATACATGGTATCATTGCAATCAATAACACACATCGTTACCCAAAAGGCAAGAAATATGAAGGCTACACACATCAGTAGTCTTCATACTTCAGCAATCCTTGTGCTGCCTTTGACATCGTCAATCATATCACCCTTATAAATCAGCTCTGTGAAACCCTTGTCATCAGGGACCTAGCATTGGATTGGCTGACCTCTTTGTGTCTGACTGACCTTCCCAGGATCAACTTGGTTATGTTCTCTTCTCCACCACACTTTCCACCTCAGGGCTCTATCATCTTGCCGCTACTTTGCCCCTCTAGCCCACTTGAGCTCTACCTTCTCTCCTCACTTCCAGTGTTATACAGAAAACACGCAGCTCTCCTTCAAGCTTCCCTCCGCTGCCTCGTCTTCTTCCTCTCTCTTTCCTCATTGTGTGATGGCTATTCAGGCTTTAATGCCAGTAAGACTGAGATCCTTCCCATTGGGACCTCTGCTCCCTCCTTTCCCTTTCTTCCCAACTTCTCTCTGGCCGCCCTCCAGGTGTCCACTCCCCTTCCTCTCTTCTGAGGCTAAAACCTTGAGTCTTCTCTCTCCTCTCCTAACATTGCAGACCTTGCCAAGAAGGCCCACGTTCAGTTGCACCTCCTCAGAGGCATTCTCACTTTATTCACCTTCCCCCAGAAACTCAATGTCTCCAGAGATCTGTTTCTCTGTACGCTAGACTACTGCAACAGTTTCTTCCTCAATCTGCCTCTATCTGCCCTTCGCCACTTCAACTAATGCAAAATAGGATGCAAGACTTATCCTTTGCCTCAAGCCCAGGGACCAAATCTCTTCAGCCCTAAAATCTATCCACTGACTCCCGGAGGCTGCAAGGATCAAATGCAAGACCCTCTGCATCATCACATGGCTTTCTGGGGCCTAGGACCCCGCTATATCCAACTCTCTCTGCCTAAATACCTCCCTGCTAGAGCCCATCTGTCTTCTAGCTCCAATTCTCTGCAGATCAGATGCTTTGCCAAGCAGAGAGTGGTGGGAAGATCTCTCTCTTCGCTAGGAGCCTCCCTCTTAAATTACCTCATGCTTGAGACGGTTCTCATTACGTTCTGGAAAGCTTCTCAAGATCCTCCTTTTCTCTTCTTTCTTCCCTCTCCCCCTTCCCTGCTAATGCCACCCTCTACCACATTGACTGGTCCCTAATAAGTTCTACAGGGCACCAGACCTTCCTCGCCCAGTATTTTTTTAACATTTTTTTATTTGGTTGGTTGATTAAATCAACCTTTCAAATACAGCATTAAAATCCAAAAATAACCAATTATTTCAATTATTTACAATTACAAAATGAATACAATTATACAGATCATTTAAAAATGTGCAAAATATTCATGTCATACTAGTTTGCTCTCAAAGTACATCCACACAGTGTGGTTTACATTGTAAATCAAAAACATTAAACCACATCTCATTAATATTCCATTACATAGCATTCCATGTCAAAACATCATTCAACATACTATTTAAGTTCCTCATTATCAACTGACACAATATGATCCAGAAAATGTATTATTGCAACTCTCATTCCTAGTCTCTTACTTGTAAATATCCTAAACCAGATTTCATCATCGTTCATTAGGTTATAAAGACATAACAGTTTACTAAAATACATGTGTCTTATCAGGTTTAAAGCTGAACAACTCACAATTAGATTATGCAAAGTTTCACAATGTTGATTATCATGACAGACCGACAGTGATTTAGATCATTCGATATTAAACCTCTTCTATCCATGATTTCTGTTGTTTGCAGTAGATTAAATCTAAATCACAAATATTGCTGTCTTATGTATGGTGAGGGAAACTTCATTAAATAGTGTGACATATTTCAGAATTATTTGAAGTCGAACAATTGGGTGTTAAAGTCTTTATAAGTGGAACATTTTACTCTATTACAGATCCAATCATATTGGTACAGTTTCACTTTAGCATGATTTGGATTTGTCAATAGAGTATCCAAGGTTATGGAAGCATCGGATAAAGCATCCAAAACAACATTTCTCCACTTGTATGGGAAAGAAGGATTTGAAGTAGCAAGTTAATATGCAACAGCACTTAAAATGCTATTGTTTTTAAGACCCAGTAAGCATTTCTGAAAATAAACTTCACATTTTCCATACTAATTGGATAAAGAGTGAGAGCAGCCCTAGTTCAAATCTGATTATAGGAAGCGGTGTGCAGATTGGTAATTTTAGCCCTGACTTCCAGAATTGTGATTTATATAAATCCCATGTCTTTGATTGTATCACAGTTTTAGTTTCAGCACCATACAATAAAATAGAGACCACTTTGGCCTGATAAAAAGTCATGACATGATGATATCAAAATTTATCATATTTAGTCATTAGTATCATTGCCTGGGATTTCAAAGTTTGTACTTTACAATTCAACGATGTTATACAAGCAGATTCAGACAATGTATTGTAAATAATCATTCCTAAATATTTATATTCAGGTACATTCATAAGCTCAACTTCCAGTAGATGCCATTTAAATGTCTTAACAATAATTGTATTACTTGTACAACATGTAAGAACTTGTTTTTTTTCTCCAAATAGATGATAAGATTGTTTATTTTTTAATATACAGACAATTTGTCTAGACAATTCTGTAACCACTGGGTGTTTTTGATAATAAGACTAAGTCGTCCGCATATAACATCGAGGCTACGGATTGTGCCCCCAATTTTGGTGCATCAGTTGTGATAGTGGAAAACGATTCACCTAAATCTAAAATAAACTGATTAAACAAAAATGAGGCTAAAATGCAGCCTTGTTTAAGGCCTCGCCCTGTAGAGATTGAAGCAGAGAGTAAGCCTTCTATTATTAGTCTAACTTGCAAAGTTGTATATGTATGCAATTGTTTGATTATGGAAAACAGTGAAGAAATCAATAAACGCCAAGTACAGTGGCTGACTCCGGGCGGCACAATTAGATCTTATAATATTTAAGGTAATTATGTTTGGTGAGGTTCCTAAGCCAGACACAAATCCTGCTTGAAATGGATCTCTTTTCTGTAGATTCGAGGCCCAGATATTATGATCCCTAAGAACCATGCGATAAAAAATGTTCTCTGGTGCATCTAATAGGGTGATGGGCCTGTAACTAGCTGGGTCTGTCCTGTTGCCATTCTTATAGACTAGAAGGATAATGGAATGTTTACATGACTGGGGAATTTGACAGTCCATCGGGCCCAGGAGCCCTCAAGCTACTAGCCTTATTTTTGTAATAGAATATATCTTCCTTGTCAAAGATGAGAAAGAATTTATCTTCCACAACAGCTGCTATTTTTTAACTAGAATTATGTGGGGCGGAGTGCAATTTTAGAATAGTGCTTAACCCACACCTGTACTGATACATTATTTGATTGTATTACTGTCTGATGTCCACTTTTTGATTGATTTATTATTGCCCAAATCTGGGCTGTATTTTTCCCATCTTTGGTGCTTAGCATTGTAGAACCAGCATTTTGATATAAAAATGCTTTTTGATTTCTTAACCAGTTCTTACGTCTTGTTTTGAGTTTGGTTAGCAGTGCACCTCTAGCTTGTATTAGCATTTTCAAGATCTGGTGTTTCATTGATCGGCACATTTTTTTGGCTGTTTGAATGTCTTTTTTAAATACAGGTAAATTCAACTTTCTAGCTGGTTTATGTTTTGTTGTTTTAGTTTGAAACATTTGCATCAGATCATGGTATATAATTTCCTGGCATTGACCCTAATTGGCTTTTTATAGTTCCATTGCATAGAATTGATTAAATCGTTTCAAAGATGTTTCAGACCACCACAATCTATTACACCCTGCATTAATTGATACAAGATTTGTTGAGTATTTAGTTTGCAATTTATTCATAGTGTCTATGATGTTCCAATTCGTACACAAGATATCATGATCACTTATTGGAATGATACAAAATGTGGTAATTTCTGTGATGAATGTCTGATTAACATAAACATAGTCAATAAAAGCTGAGGTCATATCTCTATGCAATGCTCGATGCGGAGGCATGTCATCTATAAAAGTGCCTTTTAACATTTGGAGATTTCGAGTCTCAACAAAATAAGTTCATAAGGCATGTCTTGTAGTGTTTTTAGATGTTCCAAAATAATCCAAGTGAGATCACCTGCTAAAATTACATACAGTATTGTTTTGTCAGTGCATATCAAATCCATCAAGCAATTCAAATCTCTCGTAAAACAAAAGCCAGATATACCTACAGGGTTCCAATATATATTTATCAGGGCGTACAGAATGAGTCATATCGCTTGTAAAAATGGGTTCGGAGAGAGCCAATGTTCAGATGTAAAAGCGAGTTTTGTCTAATAGCGATAAGCAGGCTGGACGTTGGTCTTCCAAATTTAGCTTTTTGAGCAGGTCTGACATATAGATCATAATTATCCCAAAGTGGTATGTCAGTGAGCCACGTTTCTTGAAGCATGATTACATCAACATTCTCCACGCCCATGTTGGGATTATTTACGAGATGTCAGAGCCCTCTTATATTCCAACTAATGAGAGAGACTGACGTATGCTTTATAGAATGGTCTAGTTAATGCATATTCTGTTCCAAGTGACATTTGCAAATCTTCTTTACAGATTCTCTTACATTTGATTCCAAATTATTTGTAAGGCATCGCTCATTGTTCATTACAGTTGTCAATGGCATAATGGATGGAGCTGAGAGAGCAGACGAGTTGACATCTATAATGAAACCTAAATCATACAGTTGTCTCTTGGCAAGCCATATTGTGTTAAGTACCACTCTAGAATGTATCCATAGTTTTATCGAAGACAGAGCATGTATATCATCAAATTCGACCAATTGGATATCAACAGAGGTTGCGTCTTCCAATTCAGGAATTTCCGAAAAGATGGTTAAAATGGATTTACGGTTCACGTCATATTGAATACTTGGTGAGGGTCGGCATGATATAATTAATGAAAGTAATGTGGCAGTTTGGTGTTCTTTGTCAAATATTTTTGGGACTTAGGAATTTCCAATTTGGTATTGCTGTACGGTAAAGGAGGTTTCACTTCAACTGTTTTTATGAGAGCTGTTTGTATTAAGCGGTACATTTCCGGATCCAGTGCAGAAATATCATTTATGTTCCCACCTTCCAAGTCCATTTCCCCAACTAATTGTAAAAGTGGAGTGGCTGACTGAGCTACATCAACTTTGGGTTGATACACTTGTTGATGGTGTTTGATGGCTATTGGACCTGGAATGTTACCCTGACGGTGATAAGATTCTTGACAGACCAACTGTCTGTAGTTTGAACTGGTTTCACAGGAGGGTTGACTTGTGATTGGGATTTTATTCCAGATTCACAATGAGTCAAATGCTTCTGTGATGGTTGAGTACTCATGATTGCACCTACAGCACATCTAATTTCTTTTCTATAGATCTCCAAGGCATGCTGAGTGATACCAGGTAAATGGTTCTCCTTTCTTGTATTATTTGTCAAAGGTAATAATGTGGTAGAAGCAGATTTTTCCCCAGTCAAAGCTGTTGCTGACTCAACTAAGTCATCAAGAGGACCGTAAGAGGAAGCATTGGCTAAATGATTGAGCGTTGCAGTATTTGTTCGGGCCTGTGCCTGCAACTGATATTTTTTAGTAATAGCATTTGAAACTAGTAATGCACCCTTTTGCAAATTTGTTATTGTTTCAATGAATTGTTTGGTCTTAGAAGTACGATTATTCTTAGTTGTAATCACATTTTTTGTCTTCTTTGTTTGCACAGCTATTTTTTTTGTGTCTGTTTTGATTCAAACACTGTGTAAACAGGAAGCTTAGTGGGTATATGGATGCTTTTATTAGCATCAAGTGGGTGGTTCACACAAAATTGTAAACCTGTTGGTGCTTTTCATGAATAATATTAGGATAGTGTGGAGGCAAGGAATATTTTGAGTCTCGGATAATTGTTGATGCACCATTTGTAGCTGACATCAGATCTACATATAGAGATGTTTGTGTGCAAACAGACATAGTAGTGATAATTACCTTTGTAAGAGGATTCAATTCAGCACTACAGCCAAGTTAACGCCTAGTCTAGAATACTGAATGAAAACCCTTATTGATATATCTTTAGGTCCAGTTCATGCGTTCTGGATGACTACCCTTGTATAACACCCCTCTCTTGGAATCCCCCTGACCCCACTGAGCCAAGAAGTAATTCTGATTTGCAAGTTTAAAAGGTTTATTTGATAAATTAAAATATATATCACACTTTTTAATAAATTAATAATTGAATATCACACTTAATCTGATATGGTAAATATTAACAACGGAGAATCTGGCACTAGCACACTTCTTTAATCACTAATGAGTTGACATGAAATGGATAAGGTAGCACACTGGTAAATAGGAACAAAAGTATAATGTGGTAGAGGATGCTTTATGTAGGCTCAGGTGGATGCAATATTCAATGAATGCAGTACAGAAAATACGCAATATGATTTCAACCAAACAATGTAATCACTTTTCTCTGGCTACTCCCCTCCCCCCCTTGATGCAAGGCAAGGAAATGGAAGGAAAACACACAGTTCTCAGAAATGCAATCAACTGTAATTCAGTTCAATCCAGCAAGCTTAAACAGAAGTTTGAAAACACAGGCAAATGCTTTGATAGGTGCTAGCAATGAATGAGAAATATGCTGGAAACGCTCTTAATTCCCTTTTAGAGGTTCAGGATGAGTGGTATCTAGTTAATATTAGTCCAGGCTCACACTAGCAATGATGCAGGGATAGTTAGCAGGTTAAACGAATTTCTGGCAAATGAAATCAGGCAGCAGCAGTTTTTTTACATGTGAAGAAATTGCAAATCGCGGCAAAATTCGCGGATGCGCCGAGCGCTATTACAAAGGAACCGCAAGGACTATCTCTACCGTTTTGGGGTCCTAGGAAAGCCTGGGATCTCAGCTTCGATATGAAAGTTATTGCAAGTCTCTAGCCCAAACGGTTGCGGAGATATGAGTAATTTAGTAAAGGTCGTTTTTGGTTTTGTAAATTTTAAACGCACACTTTTTCAAAATGACAAATTTTACTAGAAATGACAGGTGACAGATAGGAGGCAGTTCTACTTAGGTTAAATAGATTGAATTAGATGAATTTAAACTAAGAGATGTGTTCTGAGTTTTGCTAAGTACTCACAAGAGATTTTGAACAGGAAAGCGACTTGGTCACGATCTTCAGTCTGGTCAGGTCTTTCCGGATTCTGCTCACAGCGCCTGGTCTGGTCTCGGCTAGGCACAGCACTGCTTTCTCTCTGGTCTGGTCTCTGCTAGGCACAGCACTGCTTTCTCTCTGGTCTGGTCTCTGCTAGGCACAGCACTGCTTTCTCTCTGGTCTGGTCTCTGCTCTGGATAGATTGAAGTCTCTAGTTTGGCTTTCTGGAGTTTGATGGAGGTAAGTATGGATTTTTCCGGCAGGGCTTCCAGCGGCAGATGAAATTGAATGTCTCTATGTGTCCTGACTCTCTGCTTTTATCTGTTTCTTGAGAATGGGTGTGTGTGTTGCATCACTAGACTTGCCCCTCTCATTCGTCATTGGTCAGGCTTCCATTCCTCCGCTTGATTGGCAAACTGAACTGTGAGTCAGATTGATGTCATTTTATGATCTCTTGAAACAACCTCCCTTATCATCTGTGCACCCAAATATATATATGATCAAAATCCATACTTCAGAGTTACACAGTTGTTTGAAATTACATATACATGGTGTGGCTGAATTTAGCCATGTCTATGTCCAAATCTGCTCATTCTCGGAGCTTGCATTCAAAGAGTGTACATAATTGACTTTTTAACTGCTTTTTCAATTTCCGACATGGACCCAACTTTACATACATGTGTGCAGGGGGTAGGGACATTAACTGATGAAGTTTCAGATTTTTAACATGCACACATTTAGAGTAATATCCACTTTTCCGCTAAAACCCCACTGAACATACCACCGGTTCCTACCACGTCTTAAACTGTGGGCAGAAAAATCACAAGAATTATGGTATCATTTATAAAATTTTCACATGTCCGCACTATGAATTATCCCCCTTTTTATAAAACCATATCCTTGCTGCAGGGGTGTGTCTTTTCAGGTCACATGGTACAGAAACCAGTCTTTCCAGTTTCTGCCAAGCCAGCTTGCTTCTCACAGGCAGTGCCCCTCCCAGCTTCTCCAGGAGGAAGCCACTTTTTACGACGTCTGTAATAAAAACCTTTGCCTGAGTGGAGAGGGCTTTGTTCACTCTCTGGCAGAGCACAGGAAATTCAATTATCAGATAGATGGCATATCCTTAGTGTGGGCAGCAAAAGGAACATTGGCCTGGGAACATAGTTGTGACTCAAGTTTCACTCCTGATGGGATCCGTTGCTAGGCAAAATCAAGTTCCTTAAGCCAGACCTTCAGCTAACTTTTTGTTGCTTTTAAAATAACTTGTAATTTTACACATGCAGCTAGAATGCTGATTCTAAGTGCAAAACTATGACATTTCAACAGTTACAAAGGCATGTGACACCAAACATAGGTCACTCATTTAATCTAAACATTTTCGATTTTGGTGGTTTTAAATCCAGTTGCAGTTAGGCTTAAGCTGCTGACTCCATAGCATTTTTGTTATAAGCATTGTTTTTGGGCTCTTCATTTCCCAGATTTTGTAGGCACACAAAACTCCATTCTGCCAAATGTCTGCTGGTGTTCAGTGAATATTTTGCACATGTTGCAAGGTTTGAAATAGGCATTTTGCTTGCCTTCAGAAAAACACACAGTGGGTTTTAAAACGCCGGCTTTTGGATAGTGGTGAGTACTGGTACTGCACCCATTTTTGGGATTTTCTTGGATTAATGCATTCTAAACAGGAATGGTTCTTACATGGTAGTAAATCCTGGCTTAACATTGTTTTGATGGGGCTCCTTACAGTAAGATGGTTATGTGGAACCCCACAAAAAGGGTTGAATCTTTAAAGTGGTCCAATGAGTCACGATTTCAGCAACTTTTTGACATCAGTAAAAGTGGATTTTGTTAACAAAGACCTTTCTTTACCCTGGTGGGTGGCAAGTTAGGTAACCATTTTGGTGTGCGCACAACTGCGCAGCTTTCCTGGATTTCGGCGCACATGTGGGTTTTCCGCCATCTTGAATTTCCTAAGCCCACAGCACCAAATGTTGTAGCAGGATAGCTTAAACGTGGGTCAGGACCCCCAACAAGTCCCCCCCACGCGACTGTACTTGAATTTGAGACGATGGGGAGTCGCGTGCACAAGGGTTTTGACCCACGCACCGGTCTGTCCGCATAATCTTCTTCCTCTTCTGTAGATGGCACAGTTCAGCATCTTCTTCTCCATCCGGTCAGATCGATCAGTTCTCCTCGCCGGTCCTGATGGGAAGATTGGGCGGTACCCCGGGCCTGTTGTGTCTTTGCTCCCGGTCTCCGGATCGTCCTTCTTGGTCATCCTTCATGGTTTCATCTCTCCTAGGATGATAAAGGAAGAGCGGCAATATCTACTCATAGACGATTTTTTTTTCCACCACTGTTGAGATAGTGGGGCAGCATATGCATTTCATCGTAACGAAATATTACATTCTTATTTTGAAAAAAAAAAAAAAAACAGCATCACTAGAGACAGTTTCATGTAAATCACAATATTTTAGAGACTAGATGTGGTAGGTTTTATGATTGGAACTGAATTAGTCTGATACAGTACCCGCTAGGATTCCAGAGGATTCCTCCAGTTGTTGCAGAGTGTGCCTGGGATGGCAACATTTCAACTGGTTTATGTGGACCCACTTGTCTTCCCCCTCTGCCGAACCACCTTTGGGGATGCGGATCTTGTAGGCCACAGGGGAGATCTTATCGACGATCTCAAAGGGTCCCTTCCATGTAGGCAAAAATTTGCGCTGCTTGGCCTGGTTCCTTTGGAAGTTGTATAGATAGACCCGGTCTCCCACCTGATATTCCTTCCTGGAAGTTTTCAGGTCATAATGGGTCTTCATGCTATCAGTCGATCTTTCTAGATTCCGCTGAGCATAAGCAAAAGCATGTTGGAGGTGTTTCCTTAAATTCTCTACATACTCATGAGTAGTGGAGGCATTTATCAGTGTCTGCTCTTGGGTCCTGTAGAGCAAATGCTGCGGAAGCACCATCTTGCGCCCAGTCATCAACTCAAATGGTGACATTTTGGTTGCAGATGAAGGGGTAGATCTGATGGCCATTAGGACCAGAGGTAATCGGATATCCCAACTTGGCCCAGAATCTGCCACAAACTTCTTTAATATGCTCACAATTGTCCGGTTATATCTCTCTACTGCCCCAGAAGAAGCTGGTCTATAAGCAATATGCAGCTTTCTCTTGACCCCCAGTATCTCCTACATCTTTGTCATTACTTCACTGGTGAAGTGGCTACCTCTGTCTGACTCAATCCTTTGAGGTAGACCAAAACGGGAAAAGATGTGGTTAATCATCAAGGCAGCTGCAGTTTCTGCCTTGCAGTTTGGGGCTGGGAGACATTCCACCCACTTGGTAAACAAGCATGTCACAGTCAACATGTACTTATTCCCCCTAGCCGAGCGAATCACAGGGCCTACAAAGTCGATTTGTAAATCTGACCATGGCAGTGTCATTCCCCTCTTTTGTAAAGGCGCCCTGTGTGTGAGGGATGTCGGCTGAAATTGTGCACACACAAGACAACCCTTCAAATATTGGTTGAGGTCCTGGCCCATGTGTGGCCAGTATGCAACCTCTCTTAAGATTTCCAGTGTTGTGTGAAACCCCCTATGACCGGCGGTGGCCGCATCATGGGCGTGACTTAACATCAGGCTTCGGAATGAGGTAGGAACCACCCACTGATCGTGGCCAGCTTTGGATTTCCTTACCAACAAACCGTCTTGGATTCGGAACATTTTTGGACATTTCATCAACACTCTTAGGTCCTCTTTCCCAATGTAATCGGTATCCGTCAGGGGAAAGTTCTCAGGGTCCTCAAGGTGCTGGTAAAATTTACCAATTATTGGATCCCCCTTCTGAGCGGTAATCAAATCAGCATCAGGGGTCTCCTTACTCCATTGTGCAATTGAAAGGTCGTTGTGAGCATTTGTCTGGGACCTAGTGATGGCAGTGACCTGGATTTCCCCCAACAGGGACTCAATCTCAATTAGATCCCCTTGGATGGCTCCGGTTTTGGCCAGCTGATCAGCTAAGTCATTTCCAGTTTTGTCTGGTCCCTCTACTTTGGAATGACCCTTAATCTTCTTCCAATAGATGGTCATCCCATTCGATGTGACCAGATCATCAATGTTTTGGATCAACTTCCCATGTTTCAAGGGTTTGTTGTTAGCACATACCATGCCTCTGGTCTTCCAATTAACCAGGTGCTCCACGAACCCGTTCCGTACATAATACGAATCTGTGATTATGACCAGTTTGTGGAGTTGATGCTGGACAGCAGTGAGGATGGCCTGATGCACAGCCATCAATTCTGCCACCTGACTACTTCGGGGACCAATTTTGTATCCAGCGGAGGGTTCTGGGAACTCATTCACCCATGCATTCCCTACGCCGGCCACCAGTTCTTTCTCCCCGTGGTTGTCAACATGGTAAGAGCATCCATCCACATAGACAGTGGGCATTCCCTCACACTTGTCCTCTTCAAAGACTTTGTGTGGGGAATTAAGGTATGCCTCAGTGTTGTCCTTTATTTTTAGACTTTCGTCCTCGAGACAGTTTTCTCTGGCACAATCATGCAAGTCAGCCAGACCTTGCGCGAGGGGACTCTTCTTGTTTTGGCCATATCTGACCTCCACAGGAAAGCCTTGCATTGACAGAATCCAGGAAGTAATTCGGGAATTACTCACATTTCCGGCCCGGATTCTGTCACTTTGGAGATATTGCAGAGGCTGGTGTGGAGTCTCCACTATGATGTGTTCCCCCTGGATAAACGGGCGGTAATTCTTCAATGCCCACACCGTTGCCAGGAGTGCCTTCTCACAATCGTTGAATTTTTCCTCCACAGAGGATAAAGTTTTGCTCGCATAGGAGATTACTTTATTGACCTTGTCATGCTTTTGGTATAATACTGCCGTCAAGCACGTATCAGAGAACCCCGTCTCCAGGAAGAACTCCTTGTTTCTGACAGGGTAAGCTAGGCAAGGCGCTTGTGAGAGGCTTCTTTTGAGTCGTCTTACTGCCTCGGCTTGTTCTGGACCCCATTCCCACTTGACCCCCCCCTTCAGGAGATGAATCAGGGGTCTGGTGATCTCTGCGTAGCCCTCAATGAACTTTCTGCTGTAATTAGTCAGTCCAAGGAGGCTCCTTAGTTCCCGCAGAGTTGTGGGGTCTTTCAGTTTCTGAAGTGCTTCCACTTTCTTTTCCTGGGGACAGAGACCCTGAGGAGTAATCTCATGCCCCAAGAAATTAACACGGGTTCTACACCACTGTGCTTTCTGAAAGGAAAGTTTTGCTCCGGCGGCCCTCAACTGTGTCAGAACATAACGGATCTCTGCTATGTGTTCCTCCACAGATGAACTTTTGATGAGGACATCATCTACATAAGCCAGGTTACCCCTCGTACCCAGGTCGGGCATGGCCTTATGTAGGAAAATATTGAACTCATTACCGGAGTTAAGGTATCCGAAGGGAGTCCGGGTCCATGTGTACTGCTGGCCCCCAAAGGTAAAAGCCAGCTTGTATTGGTCCTCCCTACTGACAGGCACGGTCCAGTATCCATTGGTCAGGTCTATTGCAGTGAATGCCTGTGACCCCTGAATCTGGGCCAGCCCTTGGTCAATGTAGGGAAGAGGCCATCGGGAAGTGTGGACCCGTTTGTTGAGCTCCCTGAGGTCAGCGCAGAGTCTCCACTGGCCGTTTGGCTTCAATATTCCCAGCACCGGATTATTGAAGGTGCTGTGGACTGGACGGATTATTCCCCGGGACTCAAGGTTCTTAATTATTTCAGTAAGGGACTCCATTGATGCGAGAGGCAAGCGATATTGCTTCACAAACACTGGAGTCATGCCAGGGTCCGTGGGGATTGTTGTGGTGTGGATGTCGGTGCGACCACAGTCATATGAGTCTACCGCAAAGAGATCTTGGAAATCCAAGAAAACTTGTTTCAACTTTTTCTTTTGTTCCAGAGTCACACAGGCATCAGCTAGGTTGACTCTCTCTTCCACCATCTGCCTGAAGCCTGGAAAGACTTCTGGTTTGGCTATCTCCGCGGCCTCCTCCAGCTGGGTGGAGAAGTCCCTGGTCAGAGTGCTGATTTGGACCGGAGGCTTCAGGTGGGAAAGGCAGCCCTCATGGACCTGGAAAATCACCTCATCCCTCCTGAAGTCACAGGTCACATCTTCCTTACCATAGGGGCAGGAAGTGTACACCAGGAAGTTCCCCCCATGCCGGGTAAAAATCCTGTCTGGTGTTGCGTTGTCATCACTGTCACTGTCAAAACAGTCCTTGGGGATGGGTCCTAACAGTTCATTTACAAGATCAATGGAGAAATGTCGGTCATCAACCGCCATTCCAATAATGGTGCCTGCGGCTAGAGTAATACTCTTTAAGTCGCTGTTATCCACCTCTATTAGAATGGGGTCATGTTCTATGTTGACTAATGGAGTCGGGTTTACCCCCAACCCTTGCTGTTGGAGAGAAGCATTTAGATGTATGTAAGCATCAGGGTTTTTCAACTCTTGTCCCCTTTTAACTTTCACTTCCAGGGAGAATTGTCGGGTCCTTTCTGGGATGGTGACTTCCTCTTTAACCTGAATTTCAACTGCATAAGGTAGCAATTGAGCTGACCTAAATGCTTTTTCTGGATCATCAAAGCCCATGGGATTATCCGCTAATCGGGACCAAGCTTTGAAGTTTATTAGGTCCAAACTAATGGCAAAGCGATTGAGAATGTCACTGCCTAAGTAAAAGGCGGCAGTGACGTCTCGCACGACCCAACAATTATGGACTATGCTCTTGTTGCCAATGGAGATTTTGAGCATACACCTGCTTGGCAGGAGATGTTTGGAGTCAGGTGCTTCCAGGTCCATTTCCCATTTGTCTATCAGTTTGAAGGTGGGAATGGCTGGATCTTTTGGGAGTTGGCGGAACATGGCTTCGCTGATGAAGCTCTTACCGTTGTTCACACACACTCGAGCGAGAACAGAGTCCTTCCCATCATTTAACTGAACAGGGATGAACAACTGCTCTCCAATTTGCTGAATATCAGCCAGGCTTTGAGCTGATTTCACATCTTTCTGGACTATAGGAGTGGGGGTTTCTGATTGTGGATTAGTATAGAATTTCAGAGTGTTTCCTTCCAGCGTGGAATACCACTTTAGACTGGAAGGAAGGTTGATTTTCAGAAATAGAGAGGACCCCCCATCACCAGTCTGTTGTCCTACTGCTATTACCGTCACGTCTGGAATTTGGTTGTTCTGGAAGTGAAATTCTACTTGGTCAGATTTTTGTTCAACCATGTGGCATGTGCCGTTTAAACTAACATGGTTGACACTCTGTTTTAATTTTATGGGTCGGCTAGTCTGAGTCCAGAGGACCTTGTTTACGCAATCTATTAGGGGTGACAACCTTCTCAGGAGGTCATTCCCTAGTAAACAAGGGGTGCCCTCTGGGGTCACAACTATGACCGGGTGTTTCAACTTATGTCGCCCGATCTTAATGTCCAAGTCTGCCGTCCCCTCGACGGGAATTTCCTTCCCGTCAAAGTTCTGCAGTTGTCCAGGAAGAGAGGTGAGAGGAATTTGGTAATTCTCTCCCCTTCCTGCATTCAGTTCGTCAAAGGCCCTTCTGGACAGAAGGGTAGCTTGAGATCCAGTGTCCACCAGTGCTGAGATTGTACCCTGCCCCTGTACTTGTACCGGGGCATAATATCTTCCCTCCTTCTCCTCAAGGGGGCACAGATAATGTACATTTTTGGACAACTGGTGGGCTAATTTTCTGGTTTTGGACATCGCTAGCGAGGAGATTTGGGCAGAATTCTGTGGAGAGTCTTGGGAATCTGAAAGAAAAAATTTGCAACTGGAGATCAGAGCCATTGTGGGTTCCCCTGGCTCCGTTTCTGGGCCGCCCCCCCCTTTTTGGAGGCAGTCGCCAGGATGGGTTTGAACCAGGGGATTTTCTTGCTGTTGGTTCTGGGATGAGATGGTGGGCGGCGGTAGCTCAGTCTCCACATCTCCCCAGTCTGGATTTGCATCCCTAGGGACCCATTTTTCTTTGGGAGGAGTTCCCCCCTCTCTGAAGGAGAAGATCCTTTTCCCAGGATCCTCTGAGGATCCCTCTCCCTCAAATTGGAAGATCTGTACCTCCTCCTCAAACTGAGTCTGTTTGGGTCTTTTGTTTCTCCTACCCCCCCTCTGCTCCTTAGGAGGCAGACTTTCAGGGGCAAGAGATTTTGTTTCCGGTTCCTGGGTTTCCAGGGGCTGTTTACAAGTGAGGAAGGAAGCTTCCTCCAAGGCTTTACACCCCCCTTCCCTTTGTGCCTCCTCCCTGGGAACCGGTGATTTATCGGGGTGCTGCCCCCGTCATTGTTCTGGAGCACCAGGTCCAGAGTTGGGTGCGTTCTGCGCCGGCATGCTGATCTGAGGGTTCTGCTGTGCCTACAGTATATGACCCATATCCCGCGCCATGTTTTGAACCTGGCGCTCTAACTGGGAAACCCGCTCAGGCTGATACGGGGCCCTGTTTTCTCCCCTGGGCTGATCCCGGGAAGGGTAGCTGTCCCTCCTCTGGTAGTACCCCTGGTTGGGAAGATTTTGGTACCCCTCCACCCTTGGCCTCCCCTCTCCCGGATTCAGTGGTCTGGGCTCAGGGAATTGAGGAAAGAAGGATGGATGATTTTGGGGTTGGAAGTCGGGTGGATATCTGGGGAAAAAGTTCTGCCCAGGGTTTGGTAAATTTCTGCCCTCCTGTGGGAAGTTTGGAGGGAAGTTCCCTGGGTTAGGTGCTTGGCTGGATCCCCCCCCTTGGGCTGGAGGAGTCCACACATAACCCAGGATGGGTCTGTTACCTTTGTAGCGAGGACTTACATAGTCAGGAGAGCGAGGGACCCCATTTGTGGGGCTGCCTCCCTGGCTCCCTGTCTGCGACTGGCCCGAGGACCTTCTGGGCCTAGCATTATTAGGTGCAGGTAGGTTTTTAGGCCCCCCCATCTCCAAATCCAAAACGGGGGTGACCTTTACCTCTGCCACCTTGGCAGCAGCAGGGGTGCTGTTGGCTTTGGGGTTTTTCTGGGCATTGCTTTTATTTTCTATGGGCTTCTGCACCTCATAGATGCGGGTAGCCTGTTCAATGACCCAGTCTAAAGATCTTTTCTCGTGAAAATCCCTCACGAGCTGGGTCATGATATATTTGGGCAAGGCATGGAAAAACGTGTTTATAAAATCACGGCTATCCGTGCGCACCCTTCTTGTGGTCTGTGCAAAAGCCCGCTTTAACTCCTGCACAAATTCTTGTGGGGCCTGATCCTCCCCACATTGCAAATTGTAGGCTGCCTTGCGAGCCTCTTGAGGATTTCTGTGAACAGAAAAATGTTTCAGGATGGCCGCCTTATAGGTGGACCATCTTAAATGATTTTGGTCCTCCAGCCCCGCAAAGAAACTGGAGTATTCCGGGGAGAAGGTCCACTTTACATATTGAATGCAGCTTTGGCTGTCCTTCAAATGGAAAGTCTCCATCATTTGTTCAAACAACTCTAAGTGCTCCCAAACAGAATACTTAGCGTTCTTATGGTAAGGCGTGATGACGCTCCTGATCGCCTTAATCTGCTTTAAGGGGTCCTTGAGCAAGGCCCTTTTTGCCTTATTGGCCTTTTTGGTTCGGGTAACCCTTGTCCATTCTTCGTCGGACTCAGAGGCACTGCTCCCAGAGGTTCCCGTCTGTTCTTCCAGGTTTTCCCGGATTCTGCGAGCCTGGGAATGGCTGGCAGAATGTGGGGACCTGGTCTCCTGTGTCCTGCGCAGTTCAGAGGAGTCTTCAGATTCCTCCTTGCTGTCAGGATTTGATGGGTACCCCCTCCACTGACCTAACTGGGCAGAGGTTTTCAGGATGCCCTTAATGGGCCTACTCTCCTGGGGTTCCCCATTGAACTGTACTGTACTTGGGTGCCCATACCAGGATGCCCACCCCTCCATTCCTGAGTGGTACTGGCCTATGAGCCCCATACTCTTAGCTGGATAGTAATCTGCCATCCCTGTGGCCCTGTGCTCATGTGAACCAGGGGACATGGGGGTGGCAGAGTCCAGGGACTGAGAGGTATGAGGGCCTCTGGTACTAGGGCTCCTGAGGTTATGCTCCGGAGTTTCCACTTCCCAGCGAACCTCATCTCTATCCGCCCCTGCTCCCTGTTGCAATGCAAGAGCCTGCATTTGTGCCTTCAGTTCCTCTGTTAAGGCCTTACTCGACTCTATCAGTTTCTCCTGCATCGCTACCTGTTGCTGGAGCCTATCATTGTGTTGACAGAGGGCCTCATTCTCCCTCTGTGCTTCCTGGTTGGTCCTGGAGAACTGGGCCAGTCTTTGCTGCAGGAGGTTTACCTCCTGAGCAATGTCCCTATTGGCCTGCTCCTTTCTTGCTAGAGCATCTTCCTCCCTTCTGGTGTGCTCTACCAAGTTCTGGTTTTCTTTTTGGAGATCACCCAGCCCCTGGAGGGCCAGGTGATTTTCTTCAATTTTTCTTTTCAAATGGCAGACTTCCTGGCCTAAGGCGTCTCTTTCCTGACTAAGAGCCTGCATCTGCGCCGCCAGGTCGTCCCTTTGCCTTTGGAAGGCGCCGGCTTTCTGGCGCTCCTGATCAAACTCTGCCTGGGTATCTAGGTCTTTCAAAATTAGTTTGTTGCTCTCCTCTTTCTCTCTGTCTAGTTGGATTTGCAGGGTGGCTACCTGCTCTGTGCATGCCCTGTTGAAATTGATCTGTTGCTCCAGCTTTTTCTGGCTCTGCAGTAAGGAGTCCAAACTGTCTTGGTGCTCCTTCTGCAGGGCCAGAAATCTAGTATCCTGTTCTGACTTTTCCTTTTGCAGCACATCCATATCCTCCTTTATTTTAGTAATGTACAGTCTGCTGTCATTTTCTGACTCCTGGCTCCTCTGCAGCCTCTGCTCAGAAGAGTCCAGATCAGATTGGACCTTCTGTAATGCCATCTGTTGCCTATTTGCCAGATTTTGGCTTTCAGCACATCTATCCTGCATGTCTCCCATATATAGGTACAGGTATTCTGCTATCCTGGCGATCTTATTGTGTTCCTCTTTGGCTTTAGGAGCCATATATAGTTCACTCAGGGCCACATGTAAGGGACCCTGATCTCTATATATATCTGACCCTGTTTCAGTGACCTGTTGTGTGATGGCCTGCAACCACACATCCTGGCCCTGTTCGGTCCATTCACCTCTCACAAATAGCTTATGCAAGAGGTGCTCTCTGGCTATTTTCATGTCTACTAAGGTCGTCATTCTAGAGATTGGTCTCTGTCCTGACTTACAGAAGTTTGTATTTTATTTTTGCAGAACAGAACTTTTCTTGGGGTGTCCCTTTTGAGGAATGCTTCACAGCGTAATGCAGCGTGGTGATCCGACCGGATGTATGTATCCCGTCAGTTAGCACACTGTATTAAGCTGCACAAGTGGTAAATCTAACCCAACGTCCCGGACGAGCCCCCACTTTGTAAGAGGATTCAATTCAGCACTACAGCCAAGTTAACGCCTAGTCTAGAATACTGAATGAAAACCCTTATTGATATATCTTTAGGTCCAGTTCATGCGTTCTGGATGACTACCCTTGTATAACACCCCTCTCTTGGAATCCCCCTGACCCCACTGAGCCAAGAAGTAATTCTGATTTGCAAGTTTAAAAGGTTTATTTGATAAATTAAAATATATATCACACTTTTTAATAAATTAATAATTGAATATCACACTTAATCTGATATGGTAAATATTAACAACGGAGAATCTGGCACTAGCACACTTCTTTAATCACTAATGAGTTGACATGAAATGGATAAGGTAGCACACTGGTAAATAGGAACAAAAGTATAATGTGGTAGAGGATGCTTTATGTAGGCTCAGGTGGATGCAATATTCAATGAATGCAGTACAGAAAATACGCAATATGATTTCAACCAAACAATGTAATCACTTTTCTCTGGCTACTCCCCTCCCCCCCTTGATGCAAGGCAAGGAAATGGAAGGAAAACACACAGTTCTCAGAAATGCAATCAACTGTAATTCAGTTCAATCCAGCAAGCTTAAACAGAAGTTTGAAAACACAGGCAAATGCTTTGATAGGTGCTAGCAATGAATGAGAAATATGCTGGAAACGCTCTTAATTCCCTTTTAGAGGTTCAGGATGAGTGGTATCTAGTTAATATTAGTCCAGGCTCACACTAGCAATGATGCAGGGATAGTTAGCAGGTTAAACGAATTTCTGGCAAATGAAATCAGGCAGCAGCAGTTTTTTTACATGTGAAGAAATTGCAAATCGCGGCAAAATTCGCGGATGCGCCGAGCGCTATTACAAAGGAACCGCAAGGACTATCTCTACCGTTTTGGGGTCCTAGGAAAGCCTGGGATCTCAGCTTCCAAATGAAAGTTATTGCAAGTCTCTAGCCCAAACGGTTGCGGAGATATGAGTAATTTAGTAAAGGTCGTTTTTGGTTTTGTAAATTTTAAACGCACACTTTTTCAAAATGACAAATTTTACTAGAAATGACAGGTGACAGATAGGAGGCAGTTCTACTTAGGTTAAATAGATTGAATTAGATGAATTTAAACTAAGAGATGTGTTCTGAGTTTTGCTAAGTACTCACAAGAGATTTTGAACAGGAAAGCGACTTGGTCACGATCTTCAGTCTGGTCAGGTCTTTCCGGATTCTGCTCACAGCGCCTGGTCTGGTCTCGGCTAGGCACAGCACTGCTTTCTCTCTGGTCTGGTCTCTGCTAGGCACAGCACTGCTTTCTCTCTGGTCTGGTCTCTGCTAGGCACAGCACTGCTTTCTCTCTGGTCTGGTCTCTGCTCTGGATAGATTGAAGTCTCTAGTTTGGCTTTCTGGAGTTTGATGGAGGTAAGTATGGATTTTTCCGGCAGGGCTTCCAGCGGCAGATGAAATTGAATGTCTCTATGTGTCCTGACTCTCTGCTTTTATCTGTTTCTTGAGAATGGGTGTGTGTGTTGCATCACTAGACTTGCCCCTCTCATTCGTCATTGGTCAGGCTTCCATTCCTCCGCTTGATTGGCAAACTGAACTGTGAGTCAGATTGATGTCATTTTATGATCTCTTGAAACAACCTCCCTTATCATCTGTGCACCCAAATATATATATGATCAAAATCCATACTTCAGAGTTACACAGTTGTTTGAAATTACATATACATGGTGTGGCTGAATTTAGCCATGTCTATGTCCAAATCTGCTCATTCTCGGAGCTTGCATTCAAAGAGTGTACATAATTGACTTTTTAACTGCTTTTTCAATTTCCGACATGGACCCAACTTTACATACATGTGTGCAGGGGGTAGGGACATTAACTGATGAAGTTTCAGATTTTTAACATGCACACATTTAGAGTAATATCCACTTTTCCGCTAAAACCCCCCTGAACATACCACCGGTTCCTACCACGTCTTAAACTGTGGGCAGAAAAATCACAAGAATTATGGTATCATTTATAAAATTTTCACATGTCCGCACTATGAATTATCCCCCTTTTTATAAAACCATATCCTTGCTGCAGGGGTGTGTCTTTTCAGGTCACATGGTACAGAAACCAGTCTTTCCAGTTTCTGCCAAGCCAGCTTGCTTCTCACAGGCAGTGCCCCTCCCAGCTTCTCCAGGAGGAAGCCACTTTTTACGATGTCTGTAATAAAAACCTTTGCCTGAGTGGAGAGGGCTTTGTTCACTCTCTGGCAGAGCACAGGAAATTCAATTATCAGATAGATGGCATATCCTTAGTGTGGGCAGCAAAAGGAACATTGGCCTGGGAACATAGTTGTGACTCAAGTTTCACTCCTGATGGGATCCGTTGCTAGGCAAAATCAAGTTCCTTAAGCCAGACCTTCAGCTAACTTTTTGTTGCTTTTAAAATAACTTGTAATTTTACACATGCAGCTAGAATGCTGATTCTAAGTGCAAAACTATGACATTTCAACAGTTACAAAGGCATGTGACACCAAACATAGGTCACTCATTTAATCTAAACATTTTCGATTTTGGTGGTTTTAAATCCAGTTGCAGTTAGGCTTAAGCTGCTGACTCCATAGCATTTTTGTTATAAGCATTGTTTTTGGGCTCTTCATTTCCCAGATTTTGTAGGCACACAAAACTCCATTCTGCCAAATGTCTGCTGGTGTTCAGTGAATATTTTGCACATGTTGCAAGGTTTGAAATAGGCATTTTGCTTGCCTTCAGAAAAACACACAGTGGGTTTTAAAACGCCGGCTTTTGGATAGTGGTGAGTACTGGTACTGCACCCATTTTTGGGATTTTCTTGGATTAATGCATTCTAAACAGGAATGGTTCTTACATGGTAGTAAATCCTGGCTTAACATTGTTTTGATGGGGCTCCTTACAGTAAGATGGTTATGTGGAACCCCACAAAAAGGGTTGAATCTTTAAAGTGGTCCAATGAGTCACGATTTCAGCAACTTTTTGACATCAGTAAAAGTGGATTTTGTTAACAAAGACCTTTCTTTACCCTGGTGGGTGGCAAGTTAGGTAACCATTTTGGTGTGCGCACAACTGCGCAGCTTTCCTGGATTTCGGCGCACATGTGGGTTTTCCGCCATCTTGAATTTCCTAAGCCCACAGCACCAAATGTTGTAGCAGGATAGCTTAAACGTGGGTCAGGACCCCCAACACCTTATCAGCGTTTTGACTGAGATTCTTTTTAAATTCAGTTGTTTGCATGATCGAGTTCTGCCACTGCAAATCAAGTTGTGACTTTTGAGAGAGGAGTTTGGAATCAAGTGTCTCAAAAAATTTGGCCATGGATTGTACAGCCAAGCTCATTGAATTCATGGTAATTTCCAGTAACTTACTTGTTGTACTGGTGCCATTAGGATTTTCCAGTTCAGTCATATAATTTCTCTGACTACGAGGAGTTGGAGCAGTGTAAGTTACGGCTAGCTCTCAGTTCGTATGATTATTATCCGTAAATAAATCAGGGGAGGCAGATAGATTTTGATTAACTGTATTTGAGAACTGACAAGAAGTGTTGTTCCCAAGTTCCAATATAGCTTGGTAAGAGGATTTTTCATGATTTTGATAAGAGTCATTTTGTACTGGGGCTGTGAAAACGTTACCTAGTATTATGCTATCGGTAAGTGACCAGTCAATATCATTCACCTCTGAGTTGGGTTGTTCGACCACATTTTCAATCAATGATACATCAGGTTCAACAGTGTAAACCATACCCGCAGTGACAGGGACTGATGATGTAGGTTCAGGCCCGATTCCATGTGTTACAGCAATAGAGGAAGATGTTTCCACCACCAATGGATCAGTTACCTTCTGAGCACTTCCGTAGATGTACTTACAGAAAGAGCGAATGTCAGTATTTCCCACCGGTTTCACTAAACGCTTGCAAATGGGTGGGTCTTCTGAGCCACCGGGGTAGAAAAGCACACTCCAATTCCTCCTTTTTGTTGAGCTGTATTGGAGCGCTTTTGTCCATTAGTTTTTTTTGTGAGGAAATAGTGAATTTGGCATGCCTGACTTCAAAGTCATTAGCATGCACTGCATTTCTTTTCCTTTTTCTGCCAACAACCAGAGTTCAATTGATTACACAAGCAGAGTCCAGAGATTATTGATAGCACCAAAAGGTGCGATGCTAAGGGGAGGATCAAACAACAATGAAAACAAAATTAGCGGGATGTATTGTTTGACTGCTGCGCCGCAACATCAAGGCAAGGCAGCCAAGCGGGATCTTAGGAGATTTGCTTGAATGCGCAATACACAATAATTAGACCCTTTGTTCATGCACTGAAGGCCATGCTAAATTTCACTGGGTATGCACAGATCGACTTTTTCAACTGAGCACCAAATTTGAACATTCACTTAATGTGCTATACATTGCCACACAACAGTTCAAGCATTTAACAATCTTATACAACAAGTCCCCGGGTCCCCAAGTCACCGCAGCAAAGCGGCCGAGCAGGACTTCCTGGGACTTGCTTGGGTGCGGGTGCGCATGCATTGCAGTTAACATAGGCACACCCCGTGTGACGTGGGTAGAGAGCCTAAAACAGCAAACAGAGGATGGAATAAGACACTTGCAATGCTGCTGAAATGTATCATCCTTTGCCACAGTTCTAATCACCTTGTGGGGAGTCTAGTCACTTCAATAATATAAATGCAGCAAGTCTTCAGAGCAATCAGCTGATATGCACGAACATAGTCACGGGCCAAGCGGGACTTCCTGGGACTTGCTTGGGTGCGCGTAGTATACTCCAGCACCCCCGTCTCCCTGACCACCCCCTATCCTGCACTTGCGCTTCCATGCCCCCTTCCACTGACTAGCCTGGCAGGGTGTTCATCCCTAACAAGCCTGGTCCTCGCACTTAGCATGTGTTCCTTACTCCCTGCACTCTCTGCATCCCCTGTCACTTACCCATCCTGCCTCTCCTTAGCAATTGCCTAGCCCCAGGGGTGCTCTTTCGTCCTTTCCTCCCCCTGCCCTTTATGCCTTCACTGTTCCCTGTAAGAGGATTCAATTCAACACTACAGCTAAGTCAATGCCTAGTCTGGGATACTGAATGGAAACCCTTATTGATATATCTTTATGTCCAGTTCATGCGTTCTGGATGACTACCCCTATATAACACCCCTCTCTTGGAATCCCCCTGACCCCACTGAGCCGAGAAGCAGTTCTGTTTTGCAAGTTAAAAGGTTTATTTGAGAATTTAAACAATATAGATATAGATCACACTTTATAATAAATTAATAATTGGATATCACACTTAATCTGATCAATAATCAATAATGGATAGTCTGGCACTAGCACACTTGTGAATAGGAACAGAAGAATAAGGTGGTAGAGAATACTTTATATAAGTTCAGATGGATGTAATGTTGAATGAAAAAGGCAATACAGAAAGTACTCAATATGATTTCAACAAAACAATGTAATCACTTTTCTCTGGCAATCCCCTCCCCCCTTTATGCAATGCAAAGAAATGGAAGGAAAGCACACAGTTCTCAGAAATGCAATCAAATGTAATTCAGTTCACCCCAGCAAGCTTAGACTACAGAAGTTGGAAACACAGGCCCAAAATGCTTTTATATGTGCTGGCAATGAAGTGAAAAATACGCTAAAATGCTTTTAATTCCCTCTAGAGGTTCAGGGTGAGTGGTATCTAGTTAATATTGGTCCAGGCTCACTCTAGCAATGATTCAGGGATGGTTCTTAAGAGGCAAACGAATCTTTAGCAAGGAAACTAAGGAAGCTTCTGTTTTCACACGTGGAGAAATTTGCAAATCGCTGCAAATTCGCGAGTGCGTTTTTCGCAATTACAGAGGAATTACAAGGACTAGAACTATCGTTTTGGGGTCCTAGGACAGCCTAGGATCTCAGCTTCCAGATGAAAGTTACTGCAAGTCTCTAGGGCAAACGGTCACAGAGATATGAGCGATATGGTAAAGGTCGTTTTTCAGATTTGAAATTTTAAAGTTCAAAAAGACAAGTGACAGCTAGCAACTAGAAAATGACAGGTGACAGTTAGGAGGCAGTTCTACTTAGATTAAAATAGATTGAATTATATTATTTTAACTAAGAGATTGGTTCTACACAGTTCTGCTAGGTACTCACAATATATTTTTGAAATAAATGGGCCTCGCCACGGATCTGGTCAGGTTTTCTTCACTCGCCACGGACGGTCTCTGCGCACCGCGTCTGGGTCAGCTCTCTGGTTCTGCTAACAGCGGTCTGGGTCAGCTCTGCTCTGCCTCTGGTTCTGGATATTGATAGATTTGAAGTCTCTATGTTGGCTCTCTGAAGGTTGATGGAGGTAAAGTATGGATTTTCCCGGCAGAGCGTCCCACAGCAAATGGATTTGAAGGTCCCTATCTGTCCTGACTGTCTGCTTTTATGTGTTTTGAAAATGGGTGTGTGTGCAGCATCACTAGGCTCTACCCCTCTCCACTTGTCATTGGCCACTTCATCCTCTTCCCCTTGATTGGGGGAATGAAATGAAGTGTCATCATGATGAGGTCTGTTTATGGTACAGAGAACCCACCCCCGTCAAATTACACACAATCTATATTTTGACCCAAAAGACATATTTGCACAGGTACACATTTGTTTTAAATTACATGCACCCATCATGCATTACAGGAGGTATACCCTGTCCAAATCTGCTCTTCCTGGGAGCTTGCATTCAGAAATGGCGACATTTGCACTTTTTAACTGGTTTCGCAATATCGGACATTACCCCAAATTTACACACATGTGCGCAAGGAGTATGGACATTAATTGATGAAGTGTCAGATTTTTAACATGCATACATTTTAAGTAATAGCCTCTTAACTGCTAGCTTGCCCCCAGATCAGGCCACCGGTTCAAAAACCTCTTAAAATGTGGGCAGAAAAATCACAAGAATTATGGTATCATTCAAATAATTTTCACAAGTCCGTACTATGAGTTATTCATCTTTTTCTAAAACCATATTCTGGCTACAGGGGTGTGTCTTTTCAGGTCACATGGTACAGAAACCAGTCTTTCCACTTTCTTCAAGCTCAGCCTCTGTCTCCAGTTTCTCCCCCTCCCAGTTTCTGCCAAGAGGAAGCCATTTTTATTACCCCTGCAATAAACCATCTGCTTGGGCCCTGGAAGGCCCATTGTTCAAGAGGAAGCCATTTTTACGGCCCCCGTAATAAAACATTTGCCTGAGTCAGGACAGGGCTTTGTTCAATTTCCTGCAGAGCCCAGGTAATTCAATCAGAGAAGTGTCATATCCCTTTTGGTGGGAGCAGCAAAAGGCAGGTAGGCCTGGGAACACAGCTGTTGTGCAAGTCTCATCTCCTGTCGGGGGTAGCTGGTGGGCAGAATTCAGTTCCTTAAGCCAGGCCCCAGCTAATGTCACTTTTTGTTACCCAGTTTAAGTCAAGACAATGTTTACATATGCTGCTAGAATGCTGATTCTAAGTTCAAAACTATGACATTTAAACAATTGCAACCTATGTGACACTCAAAAGTAGGTCACTCATTTCTTTTAAACATTTAGATTTTTAGTGTCTTTCAGTCCAAATTTCCTTAAACTGCTGAAATCCACAGCTCAGCCAGTCTTGTTATAAACCTTCAAGTCACTTCAGAATATAACTTTACATTGTATCCACCTCTCAGTAAGTCTTTCTTTGGCCTGCTTTGGGTTCATCTATTCAGTTTTACACAAAGTCTGGTGGTTTTAAAACGCCGGCTTTCTGATAGTGGTGAGTACTGGTAATGCAACCATTTTTGGGATTTAAGAAAATGAATTCCCCACAATTCTAGGTTGCTTTTGGCAATCAGCATTGCCATTCCCAATGGTTTCAGTCTACGGTGTGGGTAGTCCAATGGTGGTTTTAGGCAGTGTCCTTCTGTGCCCATAACATCGGCAAAAATGGGTGGCAGCCTATTCTTCATGCATTTACCTGTGCATTTTCTGGGAAGCTCTGGCCATCATGATGTTTTCAATGCCAGTACTGCACAGTTTTTGAGGTAGGGCTTGGATGCATGGGTAAAAACATCCCGCAAGCCCCCCTCTTGCGATGGCCATTCTGTTTCACTGATGGGACTCGCAAGACCTGGGATGTTTCCTCATCTTCTTCCAATAGATGGCACAGTTCAGCATCTTTTCCTCCATCCGGTACTGATCGATCGGTTCTCCTCGCCGGTCCTGATGGGAATATTGGGCGGTACCCCGGGCCCCTCGCGTCTCTGCTCCCAGTCTCCGGATCATCCTCCTTGGCCCGTCTCCAGGTTTTCTTTCTCCTAGGACGAAAAAGGAAGAGCGGCAATACCTATTCATAGACATTTTTCCCCCACCATTGATATAGTGGGGTGGCATATATATTTTAGAACTCAACAGATATGAACATGCACATTATTTTTTTAAATTAAGAGACAGAAACACATAAACTTGAGAAACACAGAATTTGATAGGCGATGTGTAGGATATTTTAAGTTAGAACTAAATTAATCTGAGACAGTACCCTCTAGGATTCCAGAGGCTTCCTCCAGTTGTTGCAGAATGTGCCTGGGATGGCAACACTTCAACTGGTTTATGTGGACCCACTTGTCTTCCCCCTCTGCCAAACCGCCTTTGGGGATGCAGATCTTGTAGGCCACAGGGGAGATTTTGTCTATAATCTCAAAGGGTCCCTTCCATGTAGGCAAACATTTTCGCTGTTTGGCCTGGTTCCTTTGGAAATTGTATAGATAGACCCGGTCCCCCACCTGATATTCCTTCCTGGAAGTCTTCAGGTCATAGTGGGTCTTCATGCTATCAGCTGATCTTTCTAGATTCCGCTGAGCATAAGCAAAAGCATGTTGAAGGTGTTTCCTTAAATTCTCCACATACTCATGAGTTGTGGAGGCATTTATCAGTGTCTGCTCTTGGGTCCTGTAGAGCAAATGCTGAGGAAGCACCATCTTGCGTCCAGTCATCAACTCGAATGGTGACATTTTGGTTGCAGATGAAGGGGTAGATCTGATGGCCATTAGGACCAGAGGTAATCGGATATTCCAACTTGGCCCAGAATCTGCCACAAACTTCTTTAATATGCTGACAATGGTTCGGTTATATCTCTCTACTGCCCCAGAAGAAGCTGGCATGTAAGCAATATGTAACTTCCTTTTGACCCCCAGTATCTCCCACATCTTTGTCATTACTTCACTGGTGAAGTGGCTACCCCTGTCTGACTCAATCCTTTGAGGTAGACCGAAACGGGAAAAGATGTGGTTAATCATCAGGGCAGCTGCAGTTCCTGCCTTGCAATTTGGGGCTGGGAGACATTCCACCCACTTGGTAAACAAGCATGTCACAGTCAACATGTACTTATTCCCCCTAGCAGAGCGAATCACGGGGCCTACAAAGTCGATTTGTAAATCTGGCCATGGCAGTGTCATCCCCCGCTTTTGGAGAGCCGCGCGGTGTGTGAGGGACGTCGGCTGAAATTGCGCACACACAAGACACCCCTTCAAGTATTGGTCAAGGTCCTGCCCCATGTGTGGCCAGTATGCAACCTCTCTTAAGATTTCCAATGTTGTGTGAAACCCCCTATGACCGGCGGTGGCCGCATCATGGGCGTGACTTAACATCAGGCTTCGGAATGAGGTAGGAACCACCCACTGATCGTGGCCAGCTTTGCATTTCCTTACCAGCAAACCGTCTTGGATCCGGAACATTTTTGGACATTTCATCAATACTCTTAGGTCCTCTTTCCCAGTGTAATCGGTATCCGTCAGGGGAAAGTTCTCAGGGTCCTCAAGGTGCTGGTAAAATTTACCAATTATTGGATCCCCCTTCTGAGCGGTAATCAAATCAGCATCAGGGGTCTCCTTACTCCATTGTGCAATTGAAAAGGTCGTTGTGAGCATCTGTCTGGGACCTAGTGATAGCAGTGACCTGGATTTCCCCCAACAGGGACTCAATCTCAATTAGATCCCCTTGGATGGCCCCGGTTTTGGCCAGCTGATCAGCTAAGTCATTTCCAGTTTTGTCTGGTCCCTCTACTTTGGAATGACCCTTGATCTTTTTCCAATAGATGGTCATCTCATTCGAGGTGAACAGATCATCAATGTTTTGGATCAACTTCCCATGTTTCAAGGGTTTGTTGTTAGCACATAACATGCCTCTGGATTTCCAATTAACCAGGTGCTCCACGAACTTGTTCCGTACATAATCCGAATCTGTGATTATGACCAGTTCGTGGAGTTGATGCTGGACAGCAGTGAGGATGGCCTGAGGCACAGCCATCAATTCTGCCACCTGACTACTTCGGGGACCAATTTTGTATCCAGCGGAGGGTTCTGGGGACTCATTCACCCAAGCATTCCCTACGCCGGCCACCAGTTCTTTTTCCCCGTTGTTGTCAACATGGTAAGAGCATCCATCCACATAGACAGTGGGCATTCCCTCACACTTGTCCTCTTCAAAGACTTTGTGTGGGGAATTAAGGTATGCCTCCATGTTGTCCTTGATTTTTAGACTTTCGTCCTCAAGACAGTTTTCTCTGGCACAATCATGCAAGTCAGCCAGACCTTGCGCGAGGGGACTCTTCTTGTTTTGGCCATATCTGACCTCCACAGGAAAGCCTTGCATTGACAGAATCCAGGAAGTAATTCGGGAATTACTCACATTTCCGGCCCGGATTCTATCACTTTGGAGATATTGCAGAGGCTGGTGTGGAGTCTCCACTATGATGTGTTCCCCCTGGATAAACGGGCGGTAATTCTTCAATGCCCACACCGTTGCCAGGAGTGCCTTCTCGCAATCGTTGAATTTTTCCTCCACAGAGGATAAAGTTTTGCTTGCATAGGAGATTACTTTATTGACCTTGTCATGCTTTTGGTATAATACTGCCGTCAAGCATGTATTAGAGAACCCTGTCTCCAGGAAGAACTCCTTGTTTCTGACAGGGTAAGCTAGGCAGGGCGCTTGTGAGAAGCTTCTTTTGAGTTGTCTTACTGCCTCGGCTTGTTCTGGACCCCATTCCCACTTGACCCCCCCCTTCAAGAGATGAATCAGGGGTCTGGTGATCTCTGCGTAGCCCTCAATGAACTTTCTGCTGTAATTAGTCAGTCCAAGGAGGCTCCTTAGTTCCCGCAGAGTTGTGGGGTCTTTCAGTTTCTGAAGTGCTTCCACTTTCTTTTCCTGGGGACAGAGACCCTGATGAGTAATCTCATGCCCCAAGAAATTAACACGGGTTCGACACCACTGTGCTTTCTGAAAGGAAAGTTTTGCTCCGGCGGCCCTCAACTGGGTCAGAACATAACGGATCTCCGCTATGTGTTCCTCCACAGATGAACTTTTGATGAGGACATCATCTACATAAGCCAGGTTACCCCTCGCACCCAGGTCGGGCATGGCCTTATGTAGGAAAATGTTGAACTCATTACCGGAGTTGAGGTATCCGAAGGGAGTCCGGGTCCATGTGTGCTTCTCGCCCCCAAAGGTAAAAGCCAGTTTGTATTGGTCCTCCCTGCTGACAGGCACGGTCCAGTATCCATTGGTCAGGTCTATTGCCGTGAATACCTGTGACCCCTGGATCTGGGCAGCCCTTGGTCAATGTAGGGCAGAGGCCATCGGGAAGTATGGACCCGTTTGTTGAGCTCCCTAAGGTCGGCGCAGAGTCTCCACTGGCCGTTTGGCTTCAATATTCCCAGCACCGGATTATTGAAGGTGCTGTGGACTGGACGGATTATTCCCCGGGACTCAAGGTTCTTAATTATTTTAGTAAGGGACTCCATTGATGCGAGAGGCAAGCGATATTGCTTCACAAACACAGGAGTCATGCCAGGGTCCGTGGGGATTGTTGTTGTGTGGATGTCGGTGCGACCACAGTCATATGAGTCTACCGCAAAGAGATCTTGGAAATCCAAGAAAACTTGTTTCAACTTTTGCTTTTGTTCCAGAGTCACACAGGCATCAGCTAGGTTGACTCTCTCTTCCACCATCTGCCTGAAGCCTGGAAAGACTTCTGGTTTGGCTATTTCAGCGGCCTCCTCCAGCTGGGTGGAGAAGTCCCTGGTCAGAATGCTGATTTGGACTGGAGGCTTCAGGTGGGAAAGGCAGCCCTTATGGACCTGGAAAATCACCTCATCCCTCCTGAAGTCACAAGTCACATCTTCCTTACCATAAGGGCAAGAAGTGTACACCGGGAAGTTCCCCCCATGCCGGGTAAAAATCCTGTCTGGTGTTGTATTGTCATCACTGTCACTGTCAAAGCAGTCCTTGGGGATTGGCCCTAACAGTTCATTACCTAAATCTATGGAAAAATGTCGGTCATCAACCGCCATTCCAATAATGGTGCCTGCGGCTAGAGTAATACTCTTTAATCGCTGTTATCCACCTCTATTGGAATGGTGTCATGTTCTATGTTGACTAATGGAGTTGGGTTTACCCCCAACCCTTGCTGTTGGAGAGAAGCGTTTAGATGTATGTAAGCATCAGGGTTTTGCAGATATTGTCCTCTTTTAACTTTCACTTCCAGGGAGAATTGTCGGGTCCTTTCTGGGATGGTGACTTCCTCTTTGATCTGAATTTCAACTGCATAAGGTAGCAATTGAGCTGACCTAAATGCTTTTTCTGGATCATCAAAGCCCATGGGATTATCCGCTAATCGGGACCAAACTTTGAAGTTTATTAGGTCCAAACTAATGGCAAAGCGATTGAGAATGTCACTGCCTAAGTAAAAGGCGGCAGTGACGTCTCGCACGACCCAACAATTATGGACTATGCTCTTGTTGCCAATGGAGATTTTGAGCATACACCTGCTTGGCAGGAGATGTTTGGAATTAGGCGCTTCAGGTCCATTTCCCATTTGTCTATCAGTTTGAATGTGGGAATGGCTGGATCTTTTGGGAGTTGGCGGAACATGGCTTCGCTGATGAAGCTCTTACCGTTGTTCACACACACTCGAGCGAGAACAGAGTCCTTCCCATCATTTAATTGGACAGGGATGAACAACTGCTCTCCAATTTGCTGAATATCAGCCAGGCTCTGAGCTGATTTCACATCTTTCTGGACTATAGGAGTGGGTGTTTCTGATTGTGGATTAGTATAGAATCTCAGAGTGTTTCCTTCCAGCGTGGAGTACCACTTTAAACTGGAAGGAAGGTTGATTTTCAGAACTAGAGAGGACCCCCCATCACCAGTCTGTTGTCCTACTGCTATTACTGTCACGTCTGGAATTTGGTTATTCTGGAAGTGAAATTCTACTAGGTCAGATTTTTGTTCAACCAGGTGGCAGGTGCCGTTTAAACTAACATGGTTGACACTCTGTTTTAATTTTATTGGTCGGCTAGTCTGGGTCCAGAGGACCTTGTTTACGCAATCTATTAAGGGTGACAACCTTCTCAGGAGGTCATTCCCTAGTAAACAAGGGGTGCCCTCTGGAGTCACAACTATGACTGGGTGTTTCAACTTGTGTCGCCCAATTTTAATGTCCAAGTCTGCCGTCCCCTCGACGGGAATTTCCTTCCCGTCAAAGTTCTGGAGTTGTCCAGAAAGTAAGGTGAGAGGAATTTGGTAATTCTCTCCCCTTCCTGCATTCAGTTCGTCAAAGGCCCTTCTGGACAGAAGGGTAGCTTGAGATCCAGTGTCCACCAGTGCCAAAATTGTACCCTGCCCCTGTACTTGTACCGGGGCATAGTATCTTCCCTCCTTCTCCTCAAGGGGGCACAGATAATGCACATTTTTGGACAACTGGTGGGCTAACTTTCTGGTTTTGGACATCGCTAGCGAAGAGATTTGGGCAGAATTCTGTGGAGAGCCTTGGGAATCTGAAAGAAAAAGTTGGCAACTGGAGATCAAAGCCATTGTGGGTTCCCCTGGTTCCGGTTCTGGGACGCCCCACCCTTTTTGGAGGCAGTCATCAGGATGGGTTTGAACCAGGGGATTTTGGTATTGTGGGTTCTGGGATGAGATGATGGGCGGCGGTAGCTCAGTCTCCCCATCTCCCCAGTCTGGATTTGCATCCCTAGGGACCCATTTTTCTTTGGGAGGAGTTCCCCCCTCTCTGAAGGAGAAGATCCTTTTCCCAGGATCCTCTGAGGATCCCTCTCCCTCAACTTGGAAGATCTGTACCTCCTCCTCAAACTGAGTCTGTTTGGGTCTTTTGTTTCTCCTACCCCCCCTCTGCTCCTTAGGAGGCAGACTTTCAGGGGCAAGAGATTTTGTTTCCGGTTCCTGGGTTTCCAGGGGCTGTTTACAAGTGAGGAAGGAAGCTTCCTCCAAGGCTTTACACCCCCCTTCCCTTTGTGCCTCCTCCCTGGGAACCGGTGAGCTATCGGGGTGCTGCCCCCGTCATTGTTCTGGAGCACCAGGTCCAGAGTTGGGTGCGTTCTGCGCCGGCATGCCGATCTGAGGGTTCTGCTGAGCCCTCAGTATGTGACCCAGATCCCGTGCCATGTTTTGAACCTGGCGCTCTAACTGGGAAACCCGCTCAGGCTGATACAGGGCCCTGTTTTCTCCCCTGGGCTGATCCCGGGAAGGGTAGCTATCCCTTCTTTGGTAGTACCCCTGGTTGGGAAGATTTGGATACCCCTCCACCCTTGGCCTCCCCTCTCCCGGATTCGGTTGTCTGGGCTCAGGGAATTGGGGAAAGAAGGGTGGAGGATTTTGGGGTTGGAAGTTGGGTGGATACCTGGGGAAAAAGTTCTGCCCAGGATTTGGAGAATTTCTGCCCTCCGGTGGGAAGTTAGGAGGGAAGTTCCCTGGGTTAGGTGCTTGGCTGGATCCCCCCCTGGGGCTGGAGGAGTCCACACGTAACCCAGGATGGGTCGATTTCCCTTGTAACGGTGACTTACATAATCAGGAGAGCGAGGGACCCCATTTGTGGGGCTGCCTCCCTGGCTCCCTGTCTGTGACTGGCCCGAGGACCTTCTGGGCCTAGCATTATTAGGTGCAGGTAGGTTTTTAGGCCCCCCCATCTCCAACTCTAAAACGGGGGTGACCTTTACCTCTGCCACCTTGGCAGCAGCAGGGGTGTTGTTGGCTTTGGTGTTTTTTTCCGCATTATTTTTATTTTCTATTGGCTTCTGCACCTCATAGATCCGGGTCGCCTGTTCAATGACCCAGTCTAAAGATCTTTTCTCGTGAAAATCCCTCACGAGCTGGGTCATTATGTATTTGGGCAAGGCATGGAAAAACGTATTAATAAATTCTCTGCTATCCGTGCGCACCCTTCTTGTGGTCTGTGCAAAAGCACGCTTTAACTCCTGCACAAATTCTTGTGGGGCCTGATCCTCCCCACATTGTAAATTGTAGGCTGCCTTGCGAGCCTCTTGAGGATTTCTATGAGTAGAAAAATGTTTCAAGATGGCCGCCTTATAGGCGGACCATCTTAAGTGATTTTGGTCCTCCAGCCCCGCAAAAGAGTATTCCGGGGAGAAGGTCCACTTTACATATTGAATACAGCTTTGGCTGTCCTTCAAATGGAAAGTCTCCATCATTTGCTCAAACAAATCTAAGTGCTCCCAAACAGAATACTTGGCATTCTTATGATACGGCGTGATGACGCTCCTGATTGCCTTAATCTGCTTTAAGGGGTCCTTAAGCAAGGCCCTTTTTGTCTTATTGGCCCTTTTGGTCCAGGTAACCCTGGTCCATTCATCTTCTGACTCAGAGGCACTGCTCCCAGAGGTTCCCGTCTGTTCTTCCAGGTTTTCCCGGATTCTGCGAGCCTGGGAATGGCTGGCAGAATGTGGGGACCTGGTCTCCTGTGTCCTGTACCGCTCAGAGGAGTCTTCAGATCCCTCCTTGCTGCCCGGATTTGATGGGTACCCCCCCCCACTGACCTAACTGGGGAGAGGTTTTCAGGATGCCCTTAATGGGCCTACTCACCTGGGGTTCCCCATCAAATTGCACTGTACTTGGGTGCCCATACCCGGATGCCCGCCCCTCCATTCCTGGGTGGTACTGGCCTATGAGCCCCATGCTTCTGGCTGGATAGTAATCTGCCATCCCTGTGGCCCTGTGCTCATGTGCGCCAGGGGACATGGGGGTGGCAGAGTCCAGGGACTGAGAGAAATAAAGGCCTCTGGTACTAGGGCTCCTGGGGTTATGCTCAGGAGTTTCTCTTTCCCAGCGAACCTCATCTCTATCCGCCCCTGCTCCCTGTTGCAATGCAAGAGCCTGCGCCTTCAGTTCCTCAGTTAAGGCCTTACTAGAATCTATCAGTCTCTCCTGCATCGCTACCTGTTGTTGGAGCCTATCATTGTGCTGGCAGAGAGCCTCATTCTCTCTCTGCGTTTCCTGATTGGTCCTGGAGCACTGGGGCAGTCTTTGCTGCAGGAGGGTTACCTCCTGAGCTGTGTCCCTATTGGCCTGCTCCTTTCTTGCTAGAGCATCCTCCACCCTCCTGGTGTGCTCTAACAAGTTCTGGTGTTCTTTTTGGAGGTCACCCAGTCCCTGGTGGGCCAGGTGATTTTCTTCCATTTTTCTTTTTAAGTGGCAGACTTCCTGGCCTAAGGTATCCCTTTCCTGACTAAGAGCCTGCATCTGTGCCGCCAGGTCGTCCCTTTGCCTTTGGAAGGCACCAGCTTTCTGGCGCTCCTGATCAAAATCTGCCTGGGTATCCAGGTCTTTCAGAATCAGTTTATTGCTCTCTGCCTTCTCCCTATCTAGGTGGCTTTGCAGGGTGACTACCTGCTCAGCACATACCCTATTGAAGTCTAACTGTTGCTCCAGCTTTTTCTGGCTCTGCAGTAGGGAGTCCAAACCTTCTTGGTACTCCTTCTGCAAGGCCAGAAATCTGGTATCCTGGTCAGCCTTTTCCTGTTGCAGGATGTCCATATCCTTCTTTATTTTAATGATGTGCTGTCTACTCTCATTTTCTGACTCCTGGCTCCCCTGCAGTCTCTGCTCAGAAGAGACCAGGTCAGATTGGATCTTCTCTAACGCCATCTGTCGCTTATTCGCCAGATCTTGGCTTTCAGTACATTTATCCTGCATGTCTCCCATATATAGGTACAGGTATGCCGCTAATCTAACCATCTTGTCTTGTTCATCCTTAGCTTTAGGAGCCATGTATAGTTCACTCAGGGCCACATGTAAGGGACCCTGATCTCTCCATATATCTGACCCTGTTTCCGTGACCTGTTGTGTGATGGCCTGCAACCAGACCATGCGGTCCTGGTGAGTCCACTAACCTCTCACAAATAACTTATGTAAGAAGTGCTCTCTGGCTATTTTCATGTCTACTAAGGTCGTCATTCTAGAGATTTGAGTTTCTTCCTGACTTACAGAAGTTTGTATTTTATTTTTGCAAAACAGACCTTTTCCTTAGAGCGTTCCTTTGAGGAGTGCTTTACAGCGTAACACAGCATGGTGATCCGACCGGATATGTGTATCTGGTCAGCTGGCACGCTTTATTAATCTGCACAAGTGATAGATCTAATCCAAACGTCCGGCACGAGCCCCCAATTTGTAAGAGGATTCAATTCAACACTACAGCTAAGTCAATGCCTAGTCTGGGATACTGAATGGAAACCCTTATTGATATATCTTTATGTCCAGTTCATGCGTTCTGGATGACTACCCCTATATAACACCCCTCTCTTGGAATTCCCCCTGACCCCACTGAGCCGAGAAGTAGTTCTGTTTTGCAAGTTAAAAGGTTTATTTGAGAATTTAAACAATATAGATATAGATCACACTTTATAATAAATTAATAATTGGATATCACACTTAATCTGATCAATAATCAATAATGGATAGTCTGGCACTAGCACACCTGTGAATAGGAACAGAAGAATAAGGTGGTAGAGAATACTTTATATAAGTTCAGATGGATGTAATGTTGAATGAAAAAGGCAATACAGAAAATACTCAATATGATTTCAACAAAACAATGTAATCACTTTTCTCTGGCAATCCCCTCCCCCCTTTATGCAATGCAAGGAAATGGAAGGAAAGCACACAGTTCTCAGAAATGCAATCAAATGTAATTCAGTTCACCCCAGCAAGCTTAGACTACAGAAGTTGGAAAGACAGGCCCAAAATGCTTTTATATGTGCTGGCAATGAAGTGAAAAATACGCTAAAATGCTTTTAATTCCCTCTAGAGGTTCAGGGTGAGTGGTATCTAGATAATATTGGTCCAGGCTCACTCTAGCAATGATTCAGGGATGGTTCTTAAGAGGCAAACGAATCTTTAGCAAGGAAACTAAGGAAGCTTCTGTTTTCACACGTGGAGAAATTTGCAAAAAGCGGCAAATTCGCAAGTGCGTTTTTCGCGATTACAGAGGACTAGCACTATCGTTTTGGGGTCCCAGGACAGCCTAGGATCTCAGCTTCCAGATGAAAGTTACTGCAAGTCTCTAGGACAAACGCTCACGGAGATATGAGCGATATGGTAAAGGTCGTTTTTCAGATTTGAAATTTTAAAGTTCAAAAAGACAAGTGACAGCTAGCAACTAGAAAATGACAGGTGACAGTTAGGAGGCAGTTCTACTTAGATTAAGATAGATTGAATTATATTATTTTAACTAAGAGATTGGTTCTACACAGTTCTGCTAGGTACTCACAATATATTTTTGAAATAAATGGGCCTCGCCACGGATCTGGTCAGGTTTTCTTCACTCGCCACGGACGGTCTCTGCGCACCGCGTCTGGGTCAGCTCTCTGGTTCTGCTAACAGTGGTCTGGGTCAGCTCTGCTCTGCCTCTGGTTCTGGATATTGATAGATTTGAAGTCTCTATGTTGGCTCTCTGAAGGTTGATGGAGGTAAAGTATGGATTTTCCCGGCAGAGCGTCCCGCAGCAAATGGATTTGAAGGTCCCTATCTGTCCTGACTGTCTGCTTTTATGTGTTTTGAAAATGGGTGTGTGTGCAGCATCACTAGGCTCTACCCCTCTCCACTTCTCATTGGCCACTTCATCCTCTTCCCCTTGATTGGGGGAATGAAATGAAGTGTCATCATGATGAGGTCTGTTTATGGTACAGAGAACCCACCCCTGTCAAATTACACACAATCTATATTTTGACCCAAAAGACATATTTGCACAGGTACACATTTGTTTTAAATTACATGCACCCATCATGCATTACAGGAGGTATACCCTGTCCAAATCTGCTCTTCCTGGGAGCTTGCATTCAGAAATGGCGACATTTGCACTTTTTAACTGGTTTCGCAATATCGGACATTACCCCAAATTTACACACATGTGCGCAAGGAGTATGGACATTAATTGATGAAGTGTCAGATTTTTAACATGCATACATTTTAAGTAATACCCTCTTAACTGCTAGCTTGCCCCCAGATCAGGCCACCGGTTCTAAAAACCTCTTAAAATGTGGGCAGAAAAATCACAAGAATTATGGTATCATTCAAATAATTTTCACAAGTCCGTACTATGAGTTATTCATCTTTTTCTTAAACCATATTCTGGCTACAGGGGTGTGTCTTTTCAGGTCACATGGTACAGAAACCAGTCTTTCCACTTTCTTCAAGCTCAGCCTCTGTCTCCAGTTTTTCCCCCTCCCAGTTTCTGCCAAGAGGAAGCCATTTTTATTACCCCTGCAATAAACCATCTGCTTGGGCCCTGGAAGGCCCATTGTTCAAGAGGAAGCTATTTTTACGGCCCCCGTAATAAAACATTTGCCTGAGTCAGGACAGGGCTTTGTTCAATTTCCTGCAGAGCCCAGGTAATTCAATCAGAGAAGTGTCATATCCCTTTTGGTGGGAGCAGCAAAAAGCAGGTAGGCCTGGGAACACAGCTGTTGTGCAAGTCTCATCTCCTGTCGGGGGTAGCTGGTGGGCAGAATTCAGTTCCTTAAGCCAGGCCCCAGCTAATGTCACTTTTTGTTACCCAGTCAAGACAATGTTTACATATGCAGCTAGAATGCTGATTCTAAGTTCAAAACTATGACATTTAAACAATTGCAACCTATGTGACACTCAAAAGTAGGTCACTCATTTCTTTTAAACATTTAGATTTTTAGTGTCTTTCAGTCCAAATTTCCTTAAACTGCTGAAATCCACAGCTCAGCCAGTCTTGTTATAAACCTTCAAGTCACTTCAGAATATAACTTTACATTGTATCCACCTCTCAGTAAGTCTTTCTCTGGCCTGCTTTGGGTTCATCTATTCAGTTTTACACAAAGTCTGGTGGTTTTAAAACGCCGGCTTTCTGATAGTGGTGAGTACTGGTAATGCAACCATTTTTGGGATTTAAGAAAATGAATTCCCCACAATTCTAGGTTGCTTTTGGCAATCAGCATTGCCATTCCCAATGGTTTCAGACTACGGTGTGGGTAGTCCAATGGTGGTTTTAGGCAGTGTCCTTCTGTGCCCATAACATCGGCAAAAATGGGTGGCAACCTATTCTTCATGCATTTCCCTGTGCATTTTCTGGGAAGCTCTGGCCATCATGATGTGTTCAATGCCAGTACTGCACAGTTTTTGAGGTAGGGCTTGGATGCATGGGTAAAAGCATCCCACATCCCGACACTTCCTTCCCACCTTATCATTATCCATTCTGCCCCGGCCAGCATTTCCTCCCACCCCCCGCTATTCTTGATTCTGCACTGGCACAATAAGAATGACACAATGCCTTGTAGAACCGTTATTGTTGCCCACCCCCCCTTTTTTGTCTTGTGGTGCCTTGACACACCATTTGCTGTTTAGGCGCTTTACGAATACCCAAATAAATACAATATAGCATATGGCTGAATCTATGACCGTTTCCATTCATTTCTACATTTCAACCCCTAATCAGGGTATACTTCAACCCTAAACAGAGCACATGTGAGTGGAGTGTGGAGACCCTGCTAACCTCCATAGGTCCACACCCCTCCACCCATGGGAATGCTCAGAGATAATGCATATCTAGGTGTCAAGTGCAGACTCAGCTATTCATCAGTCACACGTCTGATATAGTGATATGCATCAATGACTAGGGTGCAGATCAGCTTCTGTGGAGCATGTGTAGGACTTGCATGATGTACGTCACAATGTGCATTTTGCTAATCATATCCTGCCTTCAGCACACATTCTGAATGTACTCTTTCTGTAAATGGTCATGTGTGGTGGTGTGCAGTTTAGCTCCAGCACACATGCATGCTATAGGTGTCCTTACTCAAAAGCAAAGACAGATTTACTGCATTGCATGAACTCGTGTTAAATAACTCAATTCACAAAAGAAAATAAATGTGTACGTTACTCAAAACATTTATGCACTATTGTGAATTTACACTTTTTAGCGACAAGGGTTCAATTAGTTAAATTTTGCTGTGCTGGTTCTATGTCTGTATTAAAGTGCCGGCTACAAGTAAGTGTGGTTTGCCAAAAGGGCTACTTCAAACTTAAACTTTTGCGGAACATTCTTCCCTCTATGCCAGATCGCTTTCACGCACTAGTGGTCCCTTCTTCTATTTTGGACTATTGGAATTGTCCATACCTCTCTCAACTGGATTATCTGCTGCATTGACTGCAGCTACTTCAAAACTCAGCTGCGAGAGTTGCTACGTTGACCTCTTTGCCTGCCCATTTCTCATCTATTCTACACCATCTACGTCGGCTTCCAGTTGCCAAACGAGTGGATTATAAGGCAATATATGTGTACACCGTGCTTACTACCCGGTTGGCCCGGAGTGTCCACAGGAAAAAATCTGTCACTATATTACGTCTCGCTCTCTTTGCTCTACGGATGTACTCTTGATCCAGGCTCCTAGGTTTAATCAGACTAGACTTGGTGGCTGATCTGTTTCTGTTGCTGCTTCCGAGCTATAGAATGAATGACCTATGTCCCTGCGTGCTGCCGACCACCAACTTTACTTTTGGCCGCTGCTGAAAACGTTGCTGTTTTAGTCTGGTTTGTTTTTGGGTTGATTCGCCTTCTGTCCTTTTTCAGTTAGCACCAACATGTTGTGCTGTATCAATAGGCCTAACATAACATAGCATAACATCTCCAAGGGAAATGTTCTCATTGCACACATGTTTAAAGAACTGAAAACATCTAGATGTGAATTTATACTTTCTGGAAGATGTCTACAGAAAATTGTGCAATATTTCACAGAATTAAATAATACACGTGCGCATTCAAAAATGATTTGTCCAATAGAAGGGCACACAGTTTATGACACAGAACAAGAGCAGCGGCCAATGCATTTTGCATGCATTTATGAATTAACCACCAGGAACAAAAAAACATTCATAACTTGCATACCAGCATGAACTACACAAGTCTAAAAAGATGCATCATAAAATGAAATAGGGCCTGATTTATGGAAGTATTTTATAATGGCGCAATCCAATAGGAAAATGTTCCATGAATCAGGCCCACATCTGTTTAAAATACTGTGCCGAAACACATAGCGTACATCATTGTAGTTGCGCCAACACAATGGACCTGATTTACAAAGCATTTTTCCAACGGAGCGTGTCATTAAAAAAAGCTTTTGTAATCACGCGCAGTCGGTATTATGTTAAATCAAAAGCACCAAGTATTGCTGTGCTATCTGAATGCCTTGTTTATTTCATGGCATATCTCAGTGCTCCTTTCACAATTAAGGGTGCTTTCATGGTAGGTTGCTGTTAATGTTAAAACCTGCTAAGAGGGTTCAGTTACTCTAATATCTCCAACGTCAATAAGCCCCAGGGAGTATTGATTTTCAATGGGATATTATAGAAAGATCTACACACACACACACAACATTTCATTTTTCTATGTATCCCAACAGTAGCAGATAATTTGTGAATATCTTTTGTGGGGAGATAATGACAATTAGCAGAAAAGATTGATCTTCGTTGTTCATGCGCTAAGGATGACAAAAATATTCATATTTCCATGTTTGTATATTTATTTATTGTGAGAAAAAAAACTCAACCTCAACACCTCAACACGGTTTTCATCACATGACATGTGGATCTACAGGAGGTAAGTGATGTTTTGTTTACAATGCAGTGAAGCATTAATTGCCTACACAACAAGAAATCTAGCATGTGATGCAGAGAAGACAACATTCCTTTCAAATTAGGCCGCCATATACAATGGCATTTGCGGGAAAGGAAGATAAATTGTGCAACATATGTAGCTAAATTCGTTCAAGCAATAATGGACTCTCGTTAAGAATGTACAGGGTATGTTGCCCCGAACAGATACAATTAGTTTGGAATTTGGAAATTGATCTGCCTGTGCCCTTCAGTAGAAAGCAGGACGACAATCACAATGCAAGAGACATGTATGGTCTTTAAGTATGGGGCACAATGACAGTTTATCAAAACCTGGATAGGACTTAGACTGGTTTAATTTTCGAGATTGGTGGAGTGATAAATAATAAAGAAGATTATTAACTAATCATATTTGAATTCGGAAATATTTTTGTTCGAATTCTTACAATATATAAGCAATCCAATTTCAAAAGGTACAGACATCAAAGAAAGCATACATTATTTGTTAGTCTAGTGATAGAAGCTAAATTATGCATACATTTTTTTTAAAGGAGGTACCGTCATGTACTATCATGTGGGGTGTAAAAGGAACACACCCATCTTTTCAAAACTGATAGAAAAATGTCAATCTAAAGGGAATAAGAAATATAAGTGCTCCTGTCAAAACCATCGAGGTCTCCAACGTTCCAGATTCATCTCAATGTGCCAACCCCTCAATTTCCACACTGCAATAGCAATATCCACACTGCCAAGTCAATTTCACACTGTCAAGTTCCATAAAATATTGGCATTCCAGTGTCACACTCACACCATTAGGAACATTATTATGGAAAGGCATATATATTGGCAATAGAAAATGTTAATTTCGGATTCACATTTCATTTGTATAATTGCATGTGACATACAATGTGCTGTCTTAGCTAAACACAGGCACATAGCAGCTGCTGCATTGCCAGAGAATATGACCAAGCCAGTTTCACATAACATGCTGAAAAGTTGCATATTGATTTAAATAGTGGCCTGACAGTTTTGCATTTTCCGTATGTAAGCAAATTTCCATGTCATACCAATGACCAAACACATTCACCATGTGCCTTTTATAATGTTGATGGAAAATTATATTTCCCGTTTTATGTTGCTTCCAGAAAATTCCTCATTAAACATATTTCCATACCATTTCCCATACAAGGGGCTGCATGTTTAGCACTGTCGTCATTGTCTTGACAGCTTCTGATTGCCTCCAGAACATTGTCAACGCATATTGTACAACGAAATAGCAGATTGCCCAAGTTATGAACAAGTTCATGCCAGCCTGCATGCTCCACGGAAAGTGAACAGGCAAGAAACACATTGCAACAAACACACATGACTATGCCAGGTTGAACAGTGCCATGCCAGTTTGGCAATATCCCAGTTAATGAAGTTGCATGCAATGTCACTGCCCACAGAAATGACTGTCAATTTGCCTGTGTCCCAACATGTTACCATTGCGGCTCTTCATTGCTTCTAGAATGGTGCGATCCAATCAATGGCACAATGCTGATTTGATATGATCCAAGGTATGCATACTCTTATGCCAGATTGTTTCCTCACATTATTATCATTCGATGTCAATATTGCTTTCAACGGTGCTCAGCAAGCCAGTTTCATATTGTATCTTTAAAAAGTTAATGTCAGTCCTAACAGCTCCATTGCAATTTAATGTTAAAATATTATTTATGAACAATATAAGGCTACGTCATTTTACCCAGACAATGGCACAATGAAATGCCAATTTTGCATTCCACAAGAAAGCTTGCAACATCGTCAGTGCGCTGCTAATTTTGCTCCATTTAAGAACATCAAATATAATTTACGACCCAGACCACCGAATATGACTCTGCCTGCTTCACATAGCTCTTGATAAAATATCAGGCCCATTTCACCAGTGTGTGGTAGAAATCGGAATGCTAGATTCACATTTTACTGAATAATTGCACTGTACATTTCGGCAGTGACACTGCCAGCCCACTTTTCAGTTAAGCACATTCACATGCCAATATCTTCAAGCTGCTCATTAAATGAGCAGCCCAGTTCATCATTGCTCCAAACAACTTCTAATGCCAGTTTCCTATTGGCAATTGAGACATAACAGGCCGTATCCTCATTTACTCCTGAAAAAAGGCTTAACTGTTTCAACAGTGCCAGGCCAGTATAGCGCAAGGGAACATAATTGCCACACAGAGTTCTCAGCATTGAGCAAAGAAAATTAGCACGTCCATTCCATGTTCACTCTGAATGACGCCATGTCACTCAACAATGCAAATGTAGAACCCATAGCTTAATTTAAATATATATATATATATATATATATCAGCCCATCAGATATTTTTGAGCCATACAAGTAATAAAATGCCATTAGTCAAAATCAAGATATTAAAGAACAAATAGGCACCTAGCTACAAAAGGCTATACCAATATTACACAATAATGCTGAATTCCAAGGGACACTACAAGGTGGTAACAACCGCTCACCAAGTTAATAGGTCTGAGCATAGTGAAGACCTTCAGCACAGGCCAAGGATTTTGAGGAGCGGGTCATTATTTCTATTAGCACTCAGGGCAAAACCCCAAAATGCTAAGAGCAAGATCAAAGAAAAATACATTGGAAGAGACTGTAAAATGTTTTAATCGGGTGACGTCTAATTCAGTGGAATTTTCCACCCACCCCAAATCAGGCATGCACATTTTCATTAATTTAATAAAGTCTATTTTTATGAAGCTATGACCCCCAATTAACAATATTGGTTTCCCTACAGAATCCATCCCCTTTTGGGACAAGAAGCTTGCAGGGTTGCACAGAAGTTATATTCAATAACAAAATATAAATAATGTAATCAATTGAAATATGCACAAATTATGCATCTATGAAATTCCAGCTTCAATGTTCAAACAGCATTTAACATGAAAGTCATTTTTAAAAGCACATGCTTCACCCTATGTACATTTTAATTATTCTGAGCATGTATCCACCATGCATTGAACAGTTTATGAGGGCCGGGGATAACATTGTCATTTTTCAGGAAACCAAATTAAGTAAAACCATCTCTACCTATCTATAGCTCCATAACTTAATCCTTGTGAATACACATTTCTCCCCACTCAATGAACCAGCCAGAAATGCAAACCACATTCTAGAAAAGTGCATTTCATGATAAGCTACTTAACATGCTTGATAAATTTCCTTCAGTGGTGTTGCTATTGTATTATCATGTTAAAGTGTTTATTTAAATAGATGGCCGTTAATAACCCTTTCCCCCTTTTATTACCTGGATCAGCACTAGTAACAGAACTCTGCCTGGTGGTGTAACCAGGAGATTACTTCAATTACTCTATTTACCAAAGTATGTGCACAGTGAGATGTCCTTTACTCTTTTGTGCTTGCACAATGCAGTGAAAAGCTGTCAGGGTATCTCTCCATATACAAACCATAGGATCTATTTTCACAAATGTATTTTTCCAGAAGCACATAGTCTTTTGAAATGTTTCCAGGGTATTCGTAAAGTCAATGCATAGACCCCTGAACCTCTGTACTTAAGAATTAAAGTGCCCAGGATTGAATCTATTCCCCTTTAGAGTATTTTTCCCTCAGAATTATATTTCTCCTTGGCATTATGCTTACAAAGGAATTTCGTTTAGCTGTCTCACAGACAAGTGGGTATCCACTTCAGGTCTGGTTTAACTCTCCCCCTCTGCAACAGGATGGAATCTCTCAGAAAGTTGGTGTCCGCTTCCCTCCACAGCCTACTTCCCTTCTTTATATATTTGGGCCTGTCTACCATCTTACCCACCGAAGAAGGCATGACACTTGAACACCCAGTAGGCCTCTCTTTCAGATTGCTGCTTTTAATCTGAAATAGGTCCAAAAAGAAAGGCACTCTATTCCATTTTCCTTTTTCTTGTTTTCAATTCTGCTTTCTCTTCTACTTCCCCTCCATTAGTGAGTGAGTGAGAGAGTATGTCCCCAGAAACCACTACCTTTAGAGGTGTATATATGGTGTCTAATTGGTCAATGTAAGTGATTGGACAGCGCTCAAAAAGCAACATCTCACTATCCCAACCTCTTCCTGCTCATTGGGCACATTCATGAAGAGGGCAGTCTAATGGGATTAATTTCTACATCAGTTCCCCTCCCATTTGAGGTGATGTCATCTAAGAGATTTTGACATTAAACACTTGTTACTTTCTATAACACTATATTCCACAAACGTGATCATATTACTAATTGGTCAATCAGATTGTTCTAACTCAGGTGAATTAAATGATGATAGTGTAACATCAACACAACATGGGATGCGTGTGCTACAACTTGTAATCTGTTTCTTCTGATACTTTTACACACAGATTTAATTTCCAACTCAGAATAACATGCTCTCTGGCATGTACGCTTGGATATATAAATCACTTTTGAAATAAAGGATTGATTGATCACTGGCGCACTTCATATTTTCCTGAAGATATCCATATTTGCCTAATTTACATTATTAACATATATAAAACATATGTTTTTACATCCTTCTGGTGGAGCCTTTCAGGCTGATTAGTTTAAGTCTCTGGGACATTGTGTTTAGAAGTTATAAGCAATAACATACATCCCAAAAGGTATTTTCTTTCTCTTCCAATTCATAGAATTTTAAATGATATTTTCAGTTTCTGGCTTGTACAATTGTGTTATTTACTGTAATTTACTGTTATCTGATTTTAGCTCATTATGGGGCATTTATGACACAGATAAGCATGGTTGCCATGGTCACATTTCTTTGAGGTGCAAAGTCAGTAGGCAAGGGCCATGTATGACCCAGTCATGCCTCCTTGAGTGATTACAGCACCTGCCTCTTGTAGCAGACTCTAGGTCTTCCCAGGTGTGAATTATCATTCAGGAGAGTCCTGGCTGATTGAAAGATTAGATTATTTGAGAGGGGACCACAGCAGCATTGTTATTTCTTCTATATGTAAGGCATTTAGCAAAGACCATGTGTCAGATGGAAGTTGTAAATGAATATCATTTGTTTTGCTCTGCAGGTCATTAGCTTCCCGAGAATCAACTCCAAGAAGTGCTTCAGCTTCAAAAGCCTTGAGTTTAATTTCCTTGGGAAAGTCAAAGATACCCCTTCTTGTAGCCTGTGCCTATGGGTTTGGGAAGGGATAACATTTGTCCCAAGTTGCTTTATTCACCAATGCATCCTTACCTTCCTTTATCCATTGCAATTACCATATAAAACATGACAACATTATAACATCACTAGCATTTCTGGGCATAACATATGCCGATCTAGCATATCTAAAAGGTCAATATTGGTCGGTAATTCATAGGGTCACTTCTGTCCCCCTTCTTAAATATTGGAATTACCACTGGTCGCTTCCAGGAAGGGGGTGTAGGTCCCTGGGACTTATTAATGGTCATTGAAAAAGCTAAACGTATCAGATGGAATGAGAGGTATGTGTGGTACAAGAACAGTATCTAAGTTCCATCGATCACACTGGCCTCTATGGTGTGTCTTTGCAGATGCGTAATTGTCAACCATGTTCCATTGCAGAGTACCTGTGATGGCATAAGATTGCATAGTAACATAATTACAGTACCTACTTTCAGTTTTAACTCATTAGGACATCTTCATCCTACAGCGTTTCACTCTTTAGAGACTGAAACGTTGAGCCAGTAATTAAATATTCATTGACACTGGAACTGTTGTGCCCTGTGTGAAGAGAAGTGGGGGTGGAATGAAGTAACTTCCAAATTTTCGCTGTTTTGGAAGGTGAAGGTGACCACGTAAAACCGTTTTTCATCTGTTTGTTGAAATGGCAGCTGTTGTTGAAGTAGGTGCAGTTTTGCCATTTGGACAGCAGGGGGCAACCTGACACTCATAAATTGCATCAGCTGATTATGGAAACTTATCTAATCAAAGTATTTCACAAAGACATAGCTTCAGTATCTGTTTGTGTTTCTTCATTCAAAGCTTATTTTCAGTCATGTAAAGGGAAACAAACACACTGCAAGGCCCAATTATTATTTGTTTTTTCATTTTCCTGTGACCTGCTGTGTTTTTCAACTCAGATTGGACACTTGATTGATTATTTCTGATAAACAACAATCGTTTTTTGTGCTTTGCTAAATATTGGTGAACATATCATTTTATTGTAGATGCCCTGGAATTTTTTTGGAATGTGTACTCTTTCAGAGGCTGCTGCTCACATGTTTGTTTTTAAACTGGTGCTTTTCTTTCTTCACATAAAAGTGCTTACAAGGCATGCCACAGCTAAAGTAGGTATGGACATCATAAAGAGGCAATGCAAGGATCCAATCAGAACCCACCTCCCATAGCTAAAGAAATGTGGTGCTGACATGAAGTGAGAAGCTGGAAAAGTGACAGAATGCCTGATGAGTGTTGTGGTGGTATTGCCAAATTCAAGTTGATGGGTGGACCTACAGGGTTATGGCAATAAGAAGGAGCTGTAAAGGGTATTGTTTGTCCAGGAGCAATGTTATATTTGAAGTCTCTAAGGTATGGCTAGAGAACGCACGTTGTTGCTGTCAAACTAAAATCAAACAGAATCCTTACAATTGGCAGTACATTTTACAGTTACAATGAAGCTATATTCACAGATCATTTTACTAAAACCTAGGATCTGTGAAGAGATATTTATTAAAGTATCAATGCTCAGAAGTTATGTTGAGGGAAGTTTAAGTGTCACAGTACATATTATATTTGCAAATTTACCTGTTTCCTTTGGTGCTCCATTATGACCCATTTCCAATAGGGTCCATTGCGAAAGTTGATTGCCAAATTCAGATACCGTTTTCAATGTCTCTAAATGTGTGGATTAGGAACATATTGTTTGACTTGTTTCTAGGTGTAGACTAAAGAGATCACCCAAGGGGTTTCTGCAAGAAGGTTGACTAAGTCCATAGGTCAGCAGAATTCGAATGCATTGTGTTTCATGGTCAGTACTTATTTCCAAACTGGAAATGTACTGACCAATTAAAATAAGTGATGGTTCACCCCTGCTAAGGAAGCCTTTCCTCTGCTGCAGGGCCCTATCGTCTCACATTTACTTGGTAAAATACCCCTGAAAAACGTATTTTACTTAATCATTTATTCACCATGCTATTTTATACATATGCTAAAAATATATTGATATTTGTATGCAGGCATGCCATCTAACAGTGTACGATTTCCAATGTTCTGACTTATGGAAGTTGGAATGGCATACATGAAATTCTGTATATTGACAGTTTCATTTATGGCTTGGGAGCCAGCAATATGTCACTTTTTCTCGGGGGATAGTCATTAGCCCATTGTGCATGCCAGGGTCATTGATGGCATTCTGAAAATTACACTGGGCCCTTAACTACCGGTAATGTCTAAACTCTAAACTCTGCTACTTCCAGCTACTAATGGTGAGATGTCCATTGCTTCACCTTTTGTTCACATACATTGATAAACAAGTGAATGTATTTGTTTTGCCAATGCTCACATTATTTAATTCATACAAAGAAATCACAAATGTTCTGTCTTTCAACACTAACAGTGATCCACAGAACTCCAGTGAGAATATCACTCCAATTGATCAGACATGATCAAACCATGCAAGCCCTTCAATCCTTGCTCTGGCTTTCTGTAGATAAGTATTTAATCTTAATACCATATGGCCTGACTCCCAGGGCATGCCATTTTAGACCAATGCATTAGTAAAGTACCAGTCTAGTCAGCATCCTCTCATTCTCCAGCCTTGTCCAATTATCATCTGAAAATGTGTACCGCCAAAAAGGACTGAAGCTCCTTCTCTTACCTTGCTCTTCCAATATTCAATTGTCTATCAGATTCATTGAAGTATATCAATGGTAATTTTGCTTATTATTAATAGTATTAATATTATTATGGAATTTAATAAGCACGTGCCAAGCTTCAGAAAGAAATGGAATGCTTTATAAGTCATAGGGGAAAGAACACAGTGAGGGAAGCAGAGATAGAAGTGGGCAGGGAGGTAACAAATGGGGTGGGGGCAATTTGGCAGCAAGGGATCTACAAGCAACCAGGGGCAAAAGAGGAGGGAGCATATCACCCAGTATCAGGTTAGGTCCCTTTTTGTTTTTAAGTTATTACTGTAAAGTGCCAGTTCCAAGATACTCCTAAGGGTGAACTTGGCTCTGAAACCTTCCTATAAACACTGTATGATATATTGTAGTTCATACTGAGTACATTTGTTCAGATTATCAGCAAGAATACATTTAAAACTGATATAATACAAGAATGAAAGAGGGAACAGATGAGATTGTGGATTAAAATGTAGCTTGTTTATTAACTCTGATCCAGTGTCCAAATTGATATGGTGTACTGGTTATGATTTGATAACAATACATGAGTATACCTAGCTGTACCTATTTTATCATACACTTATTGAGCATGTTGTCTCTCTCTCTAATCTTTCCCTCTCTCTCTGCCCACCTCTCTTTTACTCCATCTCTCACTCTCTGACTATATCTATTTCTCTTTCTATCTTTCTCTTTATCCATATATACTCTTGCTCCCTCTCTCTATTTTACTCATTTTCCTTATCCTTTTCTCATCCTCTGTATGTGCTTTAGGGTGTATGCCTTGTTGAATGCACCCTATGCCCTCTGCATCAATAAATCCAGGGACGAGCAGGAAGGAAGTACTGAGTGGGGGCAGCAGACTTTTGATATAGTATAGCCACGTTTTCAATGTCAAAAACTGTGACAGGCCATTAAATAAAAGAGAAGGGCAGTGACTGATAACACAACATTTCAGTAGCGTAATGGGGTTCGGCTGACATCAGAGGCTATCTAGTTTTTAATGCCATAACATTGTCAAAACTACAAGATCTGGACTGCAAATTGTGGTACTCTGAACTTGAAAACTGTTTGGCCAAATGCAATGCATAACCGGACAACACACTGTAATTCGGGACACTCCTACATACATCGACATCAAATGCACTTGTGTGAGTGGTCAGACATGTGAGGTGGACAACTTTGCAAAGAGTTTTCAACTTTAGCCGCTCTAGTAACTAAAAAGGTTGGATACACTTTTCACTATCCTTACCCTGATGCAGATTTCCCTGCCTAAAATAAACTAAAGGAAACACTCTAACAAAAGGATATCTGCCCCTCAAACTTGTACAACAAATAAAGCAATAGGGGAATGTTTGGCAATTCAATTCATCAGCATTGTAACCACATGATTGGCTTTGAAATATAATCACTGTCTCTTCTCACAACCTGGGTGAAGTTCCCTTCACCAGATCTAAACAAGGGTTTTCTCCACAGTTCAAAGAAAACAAGGAAAGACTTTTTAACACAAAGTTCCAATACACTTTCAAGGTTGTGTATGAAGTTCAACTGCTTTTATAAAGTATCTCCAGAAATTAGAAGTTCCCACTCCACCTGGTATAAGAACAGTCTCATTTTGGATTTCTTTCTGTAAGCAACAACAAATGTTTTGGCCAGGATTTATTTATTTGTTTACTTATTCTTCATTCTTAATAAGGCGCTACATGCCCGTAGGCCTCAGAGCACAACAAGGAGAAAGACATCAGACATAGAAGCCAAGGAGATCAAGGCCCTAAGGCATTAGAAACGATTAATCAGCTGAGTTAAAGAGTTGAGTTTTTACACTTCTCTTGAACATTGTCAGTGATTGAGATGATATAATAGGAGAGGGCATGGCATTCCATTCTCGCGGAGCATGGTAATCAAAACTAGAGTCACCAAATCTTTTCATATAATGTAATGTCACAACTTTTGGATTCAAAAGGAAATAAACTATTCCATCTCCTCCTGGAGTAAGAACAAGGTTCTCCTTTGTAGAAACAACAAATATCTTTTTCAGGATAGTTTGCTTCAAATGGCAATAATTATAACATTTCTTCAACAGGTTTTCGCAAGTCTTCTTTAAATCGCACAAATCAATGTGAGTTGTTTATGTTAGAACCACAATTCAGTACTTGATTCAATTACTACCTGGCTTATAAATCTGCCAGGCTCTTTTGGGCAATACCTCTTGCCCTACAGTTTTACTTGCCTGTCTGTTTACTTCTTCAACAACAAGAACATAAAAGTCATTCAGTGGTAACTTCCAACTTAGTACAAAAACAACTTCATTAAACATCTTCAATATCACACTTTGAACATATTGTGGGGGGAAACAAGAACCCCCATTACTGCTCTTCAAGACTTATTGGCAACGATGCTCCTCTCCCTCTGGATAATCTGCTCTAGAAAGGCAGCCTGTTTGCCACCTTTCTTTCCCCTTTGTACCAACAACCAAATTCTGATCACAACATAGTCTCTCTTTTCTTCTACCTTGGTTTTGGAAATGTAGGTTGATATCACCTGAAGAATTGTATTTGGTAGCACATAAACTGTATGTTCTATGGTCACTAAGCCTCTCAATATTCCTCTCTTGCCTTGAGTACCGTTTGTTACCCTAATGTTGCTGGTTGGTCCACATGCTTCCATCTGCGTGACAACTGATGATTCACTTGTCCCAACGTTTTCTCTGACCTGAGGCTTCCCTCTCAGCTTCAATCATGGCTTAAGCTGTTTCTCCCTCTTACACAGTTAGGCTTCTTCTCTGAATGCCTGAACCTGAGGGGGTTTTTTAAGTCTCCCAGTCCCCTTCAGGTGTGGATCATTTACACCAATTAAGAGATCACTCCCACTGCAGTGTTCCTCTGCTACCCACTTCTTGATCCCAGTACTGAGGGAATTGTGGGACTTGAAGTCCCTGGCAACAAAGTTAGCCTTTCAAATTATTTTTACTTGCCAATATGCCATTAAAATATTGAGGTTTCAGGGAAAATTGAAATGGGAATCTCCATGTCTTCCTGACCTGTCTCCTCCCCTATGTGATCCTCCTGTAGAACACCACCCCCAGGGTTGGGATCAGGAAGAGTCTGCTTTTCCCTAAGCACATGAGGAAGGTCCCATGTTGCGGTGTTGGCGGGAATCATTACTGATTCATCACACTTGACACCTCTTCACTGGCAGATGTTGAATACTGTGCATGTTCCTGGTCCTGTACTAGAATGGAATTAGTCAGCATCTACTTCCTTGAAGCACTCTCCTGCCATTAACACCTGGCTCCCACAAATACTGTCATCTTCATCCCATCTACAGACTACATAAATCCAACAGTTAATTTATCAGTGACTTCACTAAGTAATTGCACATGGGGAAGGGCGCTGAGCCAATCGAGTGGCTGGAAATGCAGCAAGAACTCACAGTGTATTGCCAGCATTTTCCTGCCACCTGAAGCCCTTCCCCGGTTGGTGTCATCTTGATTGTGGGGAGGCGACTTTGATCCTCTCCCTGTTGACTCCCCATGTCCCTCCACCCTACTGAAACATCCCACACCCTTCCGCCACCTCTCTCCCTCCCCACTGTTCCTGCTGTAAGGAGTGCTGTGCACCAGTCCTGGTGCTCCATCCCACCCTCTGAAACCACAATAGACATAGACATAGAAATGGGTATATGCCTATTATCTATTTACTATTTGTGGGGGCTATCTTGTTGATGTTTTGATGTGAGATTGGTCTGGTGAAATACGTGCAGAGACTGGTTCTCCTATAACAAAATAAAATGTTGGTGTGAATAGCAATCATCTCCTTGTCATGGAGCGTACATGGCTGGTAATGGCCTACAGACATCGCTGGGCTGGCGAGCCATTACCGGCCATGTACGCACCCCAACGTGGGGGTGACAAACATAGTCAACACCATATCCTTCACATACTAACATCTTCTTGCTCTGGGACTGGAAATGCCACAACATTGGAACATTGCCAATAATTCCATAACCTACTGGACACTCTGTACCACATCATCACAGCCTTACCAACCATCCAATGCAGCACACTTCTGCCTCTCAAATCTTTGCCCTTCCTTTCACTACTCACCATTTCATCCTAACCAATTACACCCGTTGAAGCCTATCAGGCAAACATCGTGATTCTTGTAAGATTTCCTTTTGTAACCACTTACAGAAAGCCTGATAAACATCCCCCCATCCACATGACTTCATAACAAGGATTCTAAAAACAATTTGAAATGCATAACATCTCCCAGCAGTCCAACATGAACACACATGACCCAGAAAAACAACAAGCGATCAGATCCAAACCATGTGATTCCAAACAGTATGTGTTCTGGTACACAACATCAGCAAAAGAGTTTGCCTCAATCAAGAGAAGCATTGTCATAAGTCCATGGCCCCATCTAACCTATCACAGTACAGCAAATTCTTCCTATTTCCAATGTTATATTCAAAGCAGCAAAACCATACATCACTCCATGATGCTGCTATAGCACTCTCAATCAAGAAATCCACTACAATCAAGAACGTATTATTTAACAATGTCAGCTAGAACAACAAAAACGTTAACACTAACTCCAAAGCAGGCAAAGCTCTGCACATCCTACAATGATTTTATTGCCGCTTCACAGTTAATCTACTAGCTAGCAGACGAAATCACCATGTCTCCAGTCCTTTCATCACCACAAGTCAGAGCCTGACCAGACTAAAGCTATACAATAAGTATTTTCTGTCTATTCATATAGTATATGGAAACTCATGAAAATAAATGAAGACCTTCACCTTCTCGGAACACCTTATTTATAAAAGCTACCTAGACAATATCCCCATGGACAACCATCAGCTGCATCCCAACCCCTGCCGTTTACACACTGTTATATATATATCGCCAACTGCAAATGTTAGCTCTGCCCTTTTATCCTAAATGATATCTCAGTTATGGGTGTGAGGACGGTTCTCCTGCACTGAAACTTCCCAGGCATGTGTATGCCTGTAACCCCGAATAATGTACAACTGCCCATTGGTACTCAAAGGTAGGTTTGCAAGCAGAGAACACCCATAAAAAAATAAGATCCAATAAATAAGACAATGCCAGGTATGCTTAAAATATCCTCAGGGTGCCCACAAATTTAGCACATTATAGATGTCTAATTTACACATGGGGACAATTAGAAATCAAAAGTGCACCTTTCTCAAATGTACCCATGGAATATGCACTGCTCTTGGATTTTAGAAATGATCTATTTATCTGTGTTTCTTATGTGGCAATGTCTATTTTGGCCGAAAATGCATTTCTGTCATTGTTTACTCGTGTCTATAAATTCTTAGTTAGGGTGTATACAATGTTGACTTACCGCAAACCTTTAGCGTACAATATCTTTGTGGCAGCCTTCTATCCCTTTAACTTGTTTTGTTGTTGCAAGGTTTCAATATTTGAAACAGAGTGGGTACATTATTTGAAACGTTAAAATGATTACTTTAAGATTGATGTTTCATTTTAATTTAATTTAATTTAGACTTTTTTCTGGATGGATCAATCATCAAGATTAATACGTATTTCAAACTATTACATGGTACTAAAGAAATCTTCCTGTTTTTATGGTGGCATAATTCTGTTTCACTGAATTGGTAATCCTTTATATTGGGTTGAGCCCACTTGGTGTTATTTTCTCCATTTAGCTGCAAGTCTGTAATCGGAGAGATTTCAATAAATTATAGAAACACGTCCCACTATTTTGATTAATCAAGTTAAAAAAAAACGATAGTGTGAAAATGTATTGTTTTAGTGCCCTATTTTCCTGAAGGAGATTTGAGTAATGTGTTTTTCCATAATCAATAATGTTCGTGAGCAGTAATCATTGAAAAACGTTGTGCTCATGTATGGTTTGGAATGACATTTCCATTGTAAAATACACTATTTTCTCTTTTTTCAAGTATATATGGAAATCAGTTGGAAATATAACATTTGAAACAATGATTACAAACACTTTAAACCATTTAAGGTGAGATGGGTTTCCACTGCTTACATCATGCCAAATGGACGTTCAGCTAGTGTTTTGGTCTGCATTGTTTGTTGCATGTCACCCCTTCTGCGGGACATGGTACTATCTGGTAGTGGCGTCATGGTCACATGGGGTAACCATGTGACCATGTTAATAAAAAGAACGAGCCGCTTCCGGCTCGTCAGTCAATCCGAAACTGGCTCCGGTGTCGTTCCTTGTGTGCACAAGGCTGGTGCACCACCGCATGGAGTAGGCCCAGGGACGGGGCCCTCCACGAGGTCGGTGCCCCTGCTGGGCAATGCAGCCCTCTTCTGCTGCCTGGCCATGTGATCGTGGCTGGAGGCTGCATCCCCGGCCTGGGTGCCCCAAGAGCCGGGGCTGCCGTTTGCTGGGTGATCCCAGGACATGAGTTGATCCAGTGACCCGGAGTGTGTGGGGTGATCCCCAATCCTTTGTTCGTGGTGTGACCGCCACACCGAAGGTCCATGTCGGGCGCTCCCGCCATCCACAGGGGCCTGCCTGGTGATCTGATGCAGGCCCCCAACAATGGTGACCAGGATGCTCCGCCCGCAGGCTGGAGCTTGCGGGCTGTGAGCCTGCGTGTGTGAAGGTTGTGGCGGCCGCTCTGCAGGTGGCCCAGCACCTGCAGGTTGGATGTTGTGGAGGAGTGATGTGAAGGGGCATCGGCCGTGGCGCAGTAGAGGTGCAGGGGCCGCCAAACAGCTGAGGCGGCCCCCCTGCTGCCTGGCCATGTGATCGTGGCTGGAGGCTGCTACCCCGGCCTGGGTGCCCCCAGAGCCAGGGCTGTCATGTGCTGGGTGGTGGGGAGGAGAGCAGCGGACGGCATCTAGTAAGTCAAGTGGCGCTGAGTATGATGTGATGGTCTAGGTGTTGAGGAGGAGAGAATCTTTGGAGAGGTAGGTCTTGTGTTCTTTTATGATTTGGAAGAGTATGTAGGCTGATGCTGATGGGGAGAAGGATCTATAGTCTTGGGGCATTGGACGATAAGGGTTGTTTTCTGGTCCTTTCCTTTTTGCATCTTTGGATTTGCTGTCTGCACGTGTCCTGGCTTCTGCTGATTTGCTGATTGACGAAGATGCTAAGTTTCTCTGTGAGGTAACTGGGTTACTTGAGCCCAACTGCCTTATAGATGATGCAGCAAGACTTGAAGTTGATTTGTGCATTCAGTGGGAGCCAGTGAAGTTTGATGTGGGCCACGGTGATGTGGGTGTATCTGCAAAGACCCTTGATGAGGCGTGTAACCGCATGTAGGACACTTCTCAGGGGCACAAGTGAGGACAACAAGAGGCCTTCGAGGAGGGCACTGCCCCTATCCAGGTGTGATAGGACCAGTGCTTCAACAGTGGATCTAAAGCTGTGCAGAGGGAGGAAGGATTTGACTTTTCACAAGAAGGAGAACTGATAAAAAGCAGTCTGAGTTTTCTTACATTTGTGTCTCTTGAAGGAGTGGTGTTTGTCGATGTTTTACCAAAGGGACTTGGTGTAGGAGGTGAGATTGGGTCTGAAGCCGTCAGGGTTCATGGTTGATAGCCAGGTCGGTGTGCCTGGGTGTTTGGTGTTGTTGGTGAGGAGTAGGAATTCAGCCTTGGAGGGTTGAGCTTAAAGTATGCACAGGACATGCAAGACTGGATACGTGAGAAGCAGGTTTTGAGCCTATAGATGTTGTTGATGGAGTTGATATTGAGGTACAGATGTGTGTCATTAGTGTATTGGTGAATGTGGATGTTGTGTTTGGCTAGCGGGCTCCCAGCAGCTCCATGTATAGATTAAAGATCACTGGGAGAGGATGGAACCCTGCGGGACTCCACACCTGACTGGTAGCATTGGTGATCCAGAGTAGCCCATCTAAACAAACGGCTGGTGGTTGGTGAGGTAGGTCCTCTGTGGGGAGTGTCTTGAATGTTGTCCAGGTTGTGGAGCATGCACAAAGAGGGAAGTGAGGTGGGTCTTTGGATGCAGAGCTGGTGTCTATGTGCTGGCCAATCTGGCTGATTTTGTCAATAAAGAAGGTGTTGATGGCAGTGGATGTTTCAGTGAAGTGTGGTATGGCAGGGTCGGGTAGCATGTTGATGCAGTGCATCATTGAAGAGGGCTCTGCTTGTGTTGTCATTTTTTGTTATGGTGTTCTGATAGTACAAAACCTTGGCTGTGTTGATTACTTGTTGGCGAGTTGCTCTGAGTTCCTTGAGGACTTCAGGGTGGATGCAGTCCTGGATCAGTGCCAGGTTTTCTCTTGTTTCCAGATGATGCTTGTGCTGAGGTTGAGGTGTTGCACATACCACGGTGCTGACAGTTTTGGTTTGCAGGTGCATTGTTTCAGAGGTGTGTGTCAGTCAATGGAGGCTTAGAGGCTGGCATTGAGTGTTTCCTGTACAGTGTCACAGTTCAGTTAGGGGTGTTTGGTCCATGTGAGTTGAAAGTGGGTAAGGTTTTCTGTCAGGTCTTTGTCTTCCACAAGGTATTCCATGAGGGCTTTGTCTGATGGGAGCGAATATAACATAATTAGTACGCTAAGCACATACCTCTTATCAATAGAAGTCGCAAGATAAAGTTCCACTTTGAGGAAATCACCTTAAACTATGGGGATATAAGAGACAATAATAATATGACTGAAAAGATTAATACCCAGAGAAACAAAATGGGGATAACAATACACAGTGAAATGGGGAGAGTCACAAGTAAATTCATACAAAAAGAAAATAATATACAGAGGAGACAGTACAGTAAATCTGAGTTTAGAGAAATCAGGCAAGTGAAGCTTTACAAGAGGTTAATGGACCAAAGTAAACCAAACCACAATTGGCAGAGAGAGAAAAACTGTTCTGACATAAGGAACCCAAACTGGAGTTCAGAAGATAAGGGAAAAATACAAACCACACTTGATAAATTACAGCGACCAATGGAAGACATCACAAGATACTATTTGAGGATTTCCTATCAGTGAACAATCCTACAGACTGGTACTAGAAGTACCCTATGGAGAAGGGAGTCAATCTCTGCATATACGTTTATTTTCATAGTTATAGTTTAATGAACCATTGGTAGCCAGGAGTAGGGCTTTTTCTGGGTGTGCAATAAAGAAAGATGTCAATCATAGAACCCATTTAATCAAACCTGTACTGCCAAATAATGAAAATGGGTGAGGTTTAGCCCAGTAAAGAAAGGAATTACTCTATGGGAAGAGAGAAGATCTGATCCTTGCTACCTACCGTCCTACAAACATAGGCTGAGAAAAATACAAACCTAAATGTGCAGAAATGACTTGGCCAATTAGGGAAAGTGGTGGTACTTTGCTGGCTGGTTTGCAAATGACTGATAAGAACCAGATGACTGGGAATCCAGTGCCTGCACATTCTGAATACAACTGTGTGAAATGGAGGGATCCTGAGACATTTCCCAAAGAGGCTGAGTGGCGCTAAGAAGACTTCATTTAATAACTACAACGGCATGTGAAAGTGTGCCCCGTTGGGCTTTTGAAATATTAAATCACAGCAATTGAAACCCAGGAAAATGTGAGGGTCATATCTCTCAAGAGGTGAAATAAAACTATGCACGTTCTGAGTATGTTTTATAAAGCAAATAGTCTCTTCGGATATATGGATTCTGATAAATAAGATAACACAGATATGGCAGGAGAAATAAATACAAGTCTTTCATGCATTGCAACTGCTCTTTAATAATTACAAGTCATGAAAGAACAGTGTGGGAAGGCTATGCTAGGAAATTAGATTTTAGAAACCTGAAATTCATGATGTACAATTCCCTACTAGCCTCTCTCTTTTTTCAAACAAAAAGCAAACCCATTTCAAATGTCCCTTTTATTTATTCACAACGTGTAAACTCCAGCCCTTTCAAATTTCTATTCATGTGTTCAGAATAGGAATGATTTAATTACAAAAATATAAACTGAAGCCATGTAATTTCTTATAAAGTTGTCAATCGAATGTAAGTATGTTCTGATATATTTTTCACTTGCAACTCCCAAAAGAATATCCCACTCTATTTTTCAACAGTTTCTTATGAATTATCTCTGACAATTGTACTTTTTGTTTGAATTCAATTCAACATTCAAAGTCAATGTTCATGATAATGATTGCACTGTAAAATACCTGAGAGTAGCCATTTATATTTGATTATATACTGTGGTATAGGGGCAATAAACTTAACCTTTTAAGGAGAGTGGGGACTCATCTCAACCTTCTTAAAGTGCCAGTTTTCTTGCAAGCAGTGCCACTGTCAATCATCCAAAACCTGTCGTGCATGATGCTAGGCACTTCTCAATTTTTTGGGAGAAAACTATACATCCATCACAGCATCTTCAGAGGTGAAGAACCAAGCTACCGGCCGAAATGAAGCTCCAACTAAATATCGGGAACCTGAAAGTACAACCCAGCAATACACATATGGGAGTCTGCACTGCAACACAGTGCCCTAGTGAGCAATAAAGACCTGGGTGTACGCAGGACACTCCTAGAACATTATGCTTACCTGTAAGGGAGCCACTGAATGGTTCACCAACCAGAACAATGAACTGTCAAGCTCATGAGGCACTCACATGAACTGGAAAATGGATGACATGACTCATTGCTAGGTGTTGAGATTGCCAAGCACCAGTCGACCTTCACACGAGAAAGAGACATGGTTTAGACATCTTTTTGAATATTTTGATAATGTTACCAACTGTGGGGAGGGACGAAGGATGGGGGCAGGATAAATGGAAGCAGAGGGAGCAAGGATATTTTTGGGTTGTTCTGGTGAAGTCAGAGGAGGTGGAGGCAGACCAAGAGACCTGGGGGAGGAGGGATGGTGAAGAGGAGCACAGGGGAGGATTATTCAGGCTGCATGTAAGGTGAGGTATTGGTTGGTGAGATGAAGATGTACTGTAAGTGAATGAGTACTGAGTGTGTGTAGTGGTAAGGGAAAGTAGGGTGTGTGAAAGAAGGTGATTGTGAGAGTGAAGGGGTAACTGAAAGAGAAGGTGTGGGAGTAGTGACAGCCCTGTGGATAATGGGAGAGTACTGATAATGTGCGTAGGGGAGAATTGTAGTGGTCTGGAGAGGAGATATTAGTAGAAGGGTGGAAAGGGGAGAGTAGTATTAATGTGGAGAGGCAAGATTAGTAGTGGTGTTCAGAAGAGGGCGAGAGATAGTGTAGCAGGTAATATGTTTGAAGGGCGATGGTAGATAGTAGAGAAAAAATCATAAGAGAAATAGAAGAAGTATTAGAGAGAGTGATTAGAGATGGTGAGTTGATAAGGGGGGAGGAAAGTAGGAGGAGAGAAGGGTAAGTGGTCAAAAAATTAAGGGAGAAGAATATCAGGACATGGAACTTCCATAGAGGGTGAAGATCTGAGTGTCTGGAAACAGCCTGTATCATGTCTCAGATTGTGAGGTGGGATTGGTGTTGTGTATGACATTATATTAGTACCCGGGAAGCCATTGTATCATTGTTACAGCGCCAATGATTGGCTGCAATGCAGGCATTATGAGCCTGTGAAGCCCTTACCTCAGCGGGTTTCCGTGCTGGATCCTGCAACGTTCTCTCCATTGTCTACATCTGCATTTTTCTCCTACTCATCCCAGATTGAATATAGTCTGATTACTTTCCTTTCCATTGTCACAATCGACCTTTTGTTGATCCAGTATAGGATGTTTTTCTATGTGCATGAACATCTTGTAGTAGACTATCCTCATCAAAGGTTTGATAGAGTGTGGGATTTTGAATATACGGTTGTAATTTGTTGGATCTTCACTTGGTGTTATTCATATGTGTTTTTATGTTGATTGTCTTGAAATTGTCTTGAAATCTTGTGGAATTATTCCTTGGCCAAGGGATGAGTTGGAGATTGCTTTTTGTCATGAATTTGCGATGTCTGGTGAATGGAGTTTAAGGGTTGACAGGCAATCATTTTGATGAGAGTTTCATCTGGTCAATGTTATGATGTGAGGTGATATGGCAAAGTATTGAAGTTGAGTTGGAATGCTGTTGCTGGTTGCTCTACTCTAAGAGGTTTAACAATCACAATCAATAAAACATTTTCGAGATAACGTAAGCAAAATCATACACCCAATGACATTAGAGAAAGTGGCATTGCATGGCCTTTGCATAACCACAATCCATGGCCTGATTGACAATAGATTGCAACATGTGACATCATAGGAAATGATATCACTGATTAACATATATTCAATTAAATAAAATAAGAACACATTTTGAAAGCATACTCACAGCTATTTTCTTCAACAAGTGGCTCTTGCAGGATGATGGATGGATATGTTTTGTGAGGAAGAGGGAGCAGCAAGTAGCATGTACTTACGTTCATACATGCATAATGAAAGAGCCCAGTTTGCATTTGTAAACTGCCAGAGGACCCTCCATTCTCTTTGCTAAGATCCCAATACATTGCTAATGATAATTTGTTCCCCACATGTGTGGATGAAAAGGAGATGTGAGTTGTGATGCTGTGGGTGGGGTGAGAATGGGTTTGTGCATTGAGCTAGACAATGAATTTTGGTTTTGATGGTGAAGTTTGATGGCGTGGTTAGTGGAATGTGAAAGGAGTTATGAGGTCAGTCTGCAAAATACCAGGGTCATCACGAGTTTGGCGGAAACCCTTAAATGCGGCTGTAACGCTATTACTGCCACATTTAAGGGTCCACCAAATCACAGGTTTGGCAGGATTTACTCCCAGCTCTGAACTGGCAGTAAATCTGCCGTGAATTAGCTGATTTTTTGCACAATTACTGTGCAGTAATACCACTGACGGTAGTCACACTGCAAATTCCCCATTGGGCTCAATGGGGAATTCCTGAATGGGCCCAATGGGGAATTTCCGTTTTGCCAAACCCGCGATCTGGCACTAATAGCGCCGGGGGGGGGTAGCAGTAATGCTTTTAGCCCGGGCAGTATCCCGGCGGTAATACCGCCGGGATACCACCGAAACTTGTGATGAGTCCCATGATTTGGGATACATAGAATTACCATATGAAGTAAGTATGGGATGTGAAGTCAGTGTCCTTTGCTTGTCCTGTTTATGGTTTCCAATAGCAAGCGTGCACTAAGTAGCAGTCATGTCGAATGCCATGCGATGCATCCTTATGAATTTTTCTAGGCCTTGTTTAGTGGATTGAACATATCCTTTCACAGCTTGTGTCACATTAATAGGACTTTACGAACAGCCAAGTGACTTTCAAAAGATGGGATTTTATACAAGAGGATGTGTAATTACGTTTACATTGTGTTATAGGAATGTGTTGTCATTATTGCAAATTGTGCACCTCTTTGATGTTTCTTGCAGTATCGTGACACCATAAAATACGCACAATTGAACTATACAAGTATTTTGCTAGGTACATACATCTAGGAATTTTCCTCCATGTCTTCTGGGGCCTTTCCTTGGAAGGCCCAGTAGGTGATTCAGAGTTTTCCTTTCGTTTTTAAATCCTACATTAAATAGCAAGACATCATAGTGATTGCATTACTAAGGATGCTGGTACTCATCCTTGCAATTACTGTAGGGTTTGCCTGCAGCCATGTGAAGAGTATTATAACAGGTGTATATAAAGTATATTTGGATAGTCAGTAACGAGACCCGATGAGGAGGATTACCACAAGGGATCTGTGATGAAAGCCAGGTAATGCAAACTATTCACCTAAAAGAAACGGTATCTGACCAGAACATTTACATATGGTTCGCTCATTTGAATGCTTTTCATAATAGTCCCAAGGTTTATGATACAGTAATGTGCAGATCTATTCTTCCTTGGGTTCATGGACGGGTGTGCTTTCATGTGGCACGTAATCATTTTTATCTTGTTCAGGTTGAGTTTATCTTCCTCATTGCCAGGGGCTCACTAGCAATAGACTGCTTGGCAGCATCCTCAGGCTTCTGCAATGACTTTGTAGACAATAGGCATCATTATAATCCTGGCGGTAGCCGTGCCTGTAAAACAGGCACGGCTGCCGCCGGAGTTGCCTTGTTTCCAGCACCTGTCAATGAGGAATTACCGGGTAATTCCGACATTGCTGGACCCGATAATTCCTGCATTGCCGGGTGCCGGTGCCTCTCAGTCCCCATTCCCATTTGAGCCATATAGGGCTCAATGGGAATGGGGACATCGGATGCACCGGCACCGGCAACGACGGTGCTGGTGCATCTGAAAATGCTGCACCCACCGGGTGCCGCTCTGCCCTCCAGGCCAGACCTGGCAAGCTGATAGGCGCCTGCGAGCACAGCTCGTAGCATGGCAGTCCAGGATCTACGGTACCGGGGTTACCGGCATGCTTACCGTTACAGTAGTTCCCAGACCGCCATGCTTATAATGAGGCCCAATGTAATTGTTTCTGTCCATAGATATTGCAGGATAATCTCTCTTCTCATATGATCATGCAGAGCTTTTAAGTAGAGCAGTGACATGATTGATCCTGTGGATTCCCTGTGTGTGATGTTTGGTTTAAGGTTTATATGACATTTGACATGTAATTGGTTTCTGTCCAGTTTGAAAAAATATATATATAGTATCCAACTACTGCTGTTTGGGAAAGTCACGCTTCCGCTTATGTTTTGATAATTCTCAGATGGCCGATGGTTTAAAAGTTGGCCAATAATGTAAATTAAAGAGGGGGATGCTTTAATTTGCCAGTGGCATATTAAGGAGAGCCCAATTAATCTATGGGACGTGCTCTCATATGCTTCTATACCCTCATAGGGCCTATTACTGCTATGCTATGCCAGTTACAAGTCAGCATCTCGTGAATATTATCCATAATCTGAAATACATCCTTATATGTCTCAGCGCTTCCATAACATACAAAGTTTTTATTTTATTTTGATTGTGTTGTTTAAAGCACATACCTAGCTCGAGATCAGTGGAACGCTGTACAGTGTGTGGGTATCCAGCAATTAGGCCAGCATCCTTTAACAGTAGTAAGGTAGTGTCATGTCTGTGTGTTGATATTTGTGTCAGGTGTTGTTGAAAGAGCTATGTTTTGAGAGATTTGCAAAATTGGAGAATTGTGGGGGCACTCCGGCTGACACTGGGAACAAGTCTCAGATGGTGGGTGCATGACAAGGGAAGGATTGTTTGTGGGTCCTTCCTTTACAGGCAAGTTGTGATTCAAGCCGTTTGCTTGATTTGTGGCGTGATGTGGATGTGCTACCAGATTTGTGGAGCTTTACCACCAGGTATGCTGGCGTGCTATTCATGACTGCTTTGTAGATGATAAAAACAGTCTTGAACACTATCCTGGTCTGGAGAGGAAACCAATGCAGTTTGCATAGGATGGGGGTGATACAGTCACATTTCCATGCTCCTGTAACAAGACTCAATCCGCATGGTGGACTGATATTAGGTGGATGAAGTGAGTAGCATGGAGTCCTGTCAGGAGAGCATTTACCCCATCGATGTGTGAGACTCACAGGACTGCAGTACAGTCTGGAAGTACTGTGGCAGGATGAAGGGTTTGATTATTGAAAGGGTAGAGATTTGGAGCCAGACTTCTAGGCCTTTTTGGCTTCTGTGTTTCTGGAAGCACAGGTTGCTTTCAATTGTGGAGGCTAAGGATTTTCTAAATCTGAGTGTTGTCGATTAACCCCTTCTAGACGGATAATCATTGAGCCATTGTTGGATACATTGCTTTTTAGTGGTCAGACATTTGAGGACTAATTTAGTGTTGGATGGGCTTTGTTTGAGGTAAGCAATCAACATCCAGGATTGATTTATGGCTAGGTAATAGCAGAGACACATGATGTCCTGTGCGATATTCACAATTTATTTGACACATTTTGGTGGATGGCTATTTTGAGATCTTTGAGGAGAGTGCCCAGAAGCATCCTATAAAGTTTAAAAGGGATTGGTGGGAGGACGGAGCTGTGGGGGTACTCTGCAGGAGACCGGTAGTAAAGTTGGAACACAACAAATTCATCTGAACAGGCTGGACTGGTGTTTGCCTGAGAGGTAGGAGGTAAACGAATTTGGGACAGTGCCAGAGGATACCATCATGTTAACAAGGATGGAGAGAAGAATGAAGGATGAAGTGGTCAATGGTGTTGAATGCAGCCGAGAGATCAAGAAGGATGAGGAGGTATAAGTTGCTTTTGTCCATGATTTGAAGGACAATATTCACCACCTGGATGGTGTCTGTCTCAATGCTACACTTGTTGCAGAACCCTGACTGATAGTCATTTAGTAAGTTTCCAAGAATATTCTCATAGACTGATTTACTGTTATGTTATGCCAATTAATGTAGGTAGAGTCATCACATAGAAGATATACCCTCAGATGTCAAGAAGCTACCACTGTGTACACAGTGTAGCCAACAACGTGTTGAACACCCTATCAAAATCTTTCAAGTACTAACCAGCACCAGATAGGTAACCACCACCAGATAGCTAAAAAAGTGGCACTGCAAAGCTCAAAGCAATACAAAACATGCACGAAATCTAGCCTTCACCATGAAATAAAATAACTATTTTTTGCGTAAAAAACAGTGGGCCTCATTATAAGTGTACTGGTAAGCTTGCCGGTACCGTAGTTACTGTACTGGCAAACTACAAGTTCTGCTTGCAGGTGCCTTTTCTCCCGCCAGGTCTGCTGACCTGGTGGGAGGAACGCCACCCGCGAGCAGAGCATGTTGGATGCACCGGCACCATTGTGAATGGTGCCGGTGCATCCGACCTCCCCATTCCTATAGAGCCCTATGGGGCTCAAATGGGAACAGGGAGCATTTCATTCCGGCGCCTGCAAATGGGAAATTACTGGGTCTGGCAGGGCCGTAATGACCCGGTAATTGCCCATTCGCGAGTGCCGGAAATGTTTGCAAGTTTGGCGGCAGCCTGCCAGTTTTAGCAACAAGGCTACCGTCAAACTTATAATGGGGCCAAGTGAACTGATGACACATAACCCCAATGCCATCTTCATTTTTGACTCAAAACCACGTGCTTCACTCTCTGTAACTGGAACTATCAGTAAAAAAAGTTTTAAAAAAATCATGATGGGCTCCTTCCCAACAGCTCATCATTGTTCACATTAATTTAGAAAGTATGCAATTTGTAACCCATTCCACAAACACCACAAAAGCTCAGAAGAAATGTGCACATCACTTACTATTAATGAAGCCTTTATGCATTCACATATTTGTATTGACATGAGCACTGAAATATATTTGAATCTCAATTAGAACGTGTTCATTATTCAGCAGCAAAACAATGGATTGCTAGCTGAGTATTCCTTCCTTGCTCCCTCATATACACATGTCTTGCAACACAGCAAACACTGTCATATTGGGATCAAATAATTCCACTGCATTATCTTCTGACTTACCTTCTGCAGTGGGCCCATCTACTGTCCCAACTCTGAAGGAAGGGCACCTATGTGTAATATAATAAGCTTTGATCCCCAAATAAATAACATAGAAAGGACCTCCTTCCATCAACACTAAAGGTGATGAGGAACTATTCAGCTTCTGACATTGTCCAAACACATCAGCTTACGTCAAGCAGTAGTTTTCTCACCTCCAGACTAATGAAACCAAATTGATGCTGACTGTCCACCTCCAAGCTCAATTCATCTTGTAGCTCTTATTGTCTTGATCCTAAAACTAGGTTGATATATTTAACTCCCTGTCCCAATAGATTGGGCCTCATTAGGGGTCTGGTGGTCACTGTGCTGGTACTACCGGTGGACCTGTAAATATTTACTGGTGCCTGACTTGCCGGTAAGACCTGGAGATTACAACCCTGGTGGTCCAGAAGGTCAGGCACTGCTAAACTGTAATTCCCCATTCCCAGAGAGTCCCATAGGACTGGGGAACACGGAAGGACCAGCAACATTGTTAACGGGGCCGGTGCTTCCGTGACGGTCTGCATATCATTGCCACTGTGCCCGGCAAGGTCCGACCTGTAATATGCTGGTCTGGAAACAATGGTGCCAGTAAGATTACCAGCACCGTTGTTTCCGGACCGGCAGGCTCAGAATGAGCCCCTTTGTGTATTTAATTAACAATAAAATGGTTATAGAGAGATTAGACATTATCCCCACGGACCAGACTGGAGTAAGAACCGTTTGAACCATCTAACCATAACAGTTGACTCTGCCAAAATGGGCATATATGCTTTGTGGTTTCATAAAGTATGCAGTTAGATAGAGTGATGTGAAAAAGTTAATCCACACCAAGTCCAGTGTAGACTTTCAAGCCTTTCATCACGGATATATTGGTCACATATGAATAGCTATGCACATGTGTTCTGTGCATGTTATTTAATTTTATTCAAATCAACCCATTTGTACTATGGGTTGCTTTACACTTACCCAGAGAGGTATTACGAAGGTGTCCACATACAAGTGTGCCGTAATGTCAATTTTGGAATAACAACCTTCTTGATTGATAAACAAATATGTTCAAGGAAACTGAATAAGTCCAGTGCAACAAAACATCTATAACAAAATATTCTATATTTCTTTCTAGGTTCTGATAATGTGCTTTGATCATTAAGATATGTGTAATGTTCTTACTATGACTACAATAGATACTTGAAGTCTTCATTAAAAAAAGACAGTTTACATTTTTTTAAAACAGACCATTTACAATATGTATACAAATAATGTCCCTTTTAAATAGTTGTCTCTCAAGTGGCAATCTTTGTTGGAAATGGCCATGCTCAGGATAAAACTAATAATCTGTTTCCTCTGTCAGCATCAAGGCAACATTGTATTATGTATGCTGAACAGAGGTGGGTTGTTAGTGCTGCTGAACCTAGACATTTGTTATAGCATGCACACACGAATAATAAATCAAAATAGAAAATAAACAGTATGTTTCTGCCACCTGCCCCTCTTGTCCCTTGCGACGTCAGTAAGAATACCAGTTCTTCTCCCAGAGCCTATGCATGCCTCATTGCATTCTCACACTTTAATGACATCATTCCTTCAGGACACAAACAGTACCATTGTTTGTCTCCAAATACCATGTATGTCCCCATCTTTGTGGACGTGTGTTGCTGCATCTGTTCACATTCTACCTTTAACCCTAAGAACTCAGCACTTCCTCTTCCACCCCTTTCCTTCAAGCTATCTGTGTGTTATCAGGTTGTGCAGCTGCCATTATTGGCTGGAGGGACTTTTCATTTCTCGCCTAGCAAGTCATGTGATAGGGGAGCGACGGTGGTGATTTGATTTTTGCAATTCTTAGATGCACCAGACAGACTTAACTGCATTTGGGCACAGATGTTAACTATCCAAAAGGAGTAGAGTGTGTAGATATTGCATCTAACTTACAGCTGACCTAATGATGGAGTGGGAGGAGTAAAGAAAGGAAACAATCTTCTCCTAAATGGAATCCAGGAATTGTTAACTGCTCATAGTGACTCTCTGGTTGCACATTTTGCTGAAAAATAATGCGAAAGAATCACACCCTGGCAGTGTTTAAATTAAATGCCATACAGTACAGCTTACATTGTATGACATGCAGTTGGCCAAAAAATTGATCAACTTTAAATGACCTTAATGAGCAGACCAAAGTTTGCAATCGCTACCAAAGTTACATCATGGCATTATACATGTGAGAGCAGCCCGTGTCATCCACCCAGACCCCGAATGCTTAAGTGTATTTTTAGTTTTGTGCTTGCACGCGCTGTCAAATCGTAATTCTACTTGTATGTGGCTGATTTGACTCGTTAATGTATGTATATGTAATGTGAATATCTATTTGCCCTACCAAAACATGTCTACACTGTTTGGTTCATTTACGAAAGCATAGCAGCCTGAAGCAGTCGCATGACAGTGCATTCGTCCAACAAATATGTTTAGATAAGAATAGCTATTTTAGTGGGATCAAGAGAATGCCATTTCCTCATAGTTGCTGCTATTTTAGAGAAGTCATAATAACTTGCATGTAACATAAAAGTCCATCTCGCCTCTTCCATCTCCTATCCCCTGAGCTCTTCTCTCTAAGGATCGCTTTTCTTTGCAGATTAGGAACGGTTTTCCGCGAGGTCGCTGGGTGAGAGGCAGCGAAAAATGTCATCTCAACAATATAAACGACTTCATCGCATTGCGATGCTGACGCGGCCCGATTGCATTCCACTGCGAGATAAATTGGAGTCACTCGAAGACTGCCGAATAAATAAGGCCCTGTGAATGGCTACACACGCTGCGAAAGGCGAGCAAGTTGCTCTTGCAACCCATAACCTCCCTCCACTTCAAAAAGTAATAAACGTGTTAACGCTCGGTTGAGAGGATGTGCTGGATTGGTTTTGCTTAGCTTGCGAGACATCCATGCACACATATTTCTCTCTTGAGTTCAACATCTCATCCAGGGAAACATTCTATGGAGCTATTGCCATGCCATTGTTTAATCGTGATAAATTATGCTGGCTCTTATTATTTTATTAGTAAAGCCAAGTCACGCTCTTGCATTTTGAATACAAGGTCAATCGTGATGTGGCTTATAATGTTGAGAAAGGGATGTGGTCTAGCTAAAATGTAAACTTTCCAAGTGTTTCAATAAAATACTTCAGAAGCGCGTTCAAGCCATTAGCAGGCAGGCATACTGAAGTTATTGCTTTATTGATCGGAAATAGTTTCCAGCTGGCAGTGTTTTCTATTGCTTGTGTAATTAAGTCTTGAATGTTAGAGAGGTGATGTACTGCAAAATAGAGAGTGTATTGTGCACTATGTTATTTCATAGTTTTTGCATCAGAGCATTGATCCTAAAATATAGGTTCCTTTATTCACGCCATGCATTGTTTATCAACATATCACAGGTTCAATGATAGATATGTTAATATATTTGCTTTGCCAGGCAAGCTCATTGCAATATTCCACCTTTTCCAAGTAAATGCACTTTTGCAATGAAGTTAGCTTAATTTTGGAGAGGTCTGTGGAGTGACTAGGGAATCAGCAAAAACATTTTTGATTTTTCTTGTGGCGTAACATAAATAACTTTTTGACTTGGTGAAAGGTATTGGATAAACTATTCTTAGCGTTATTACAAATATGTAAGAGACAAATAAATGCATATATTTATACATGTACAAACATGCTTACATGAATAGAGGCCCTAGTCTATCATAGTAAAGTATTGAAACAAGTTTGTGGTAAGTGTGGGGCGATGTGGAGGGAGTGCAAGCCATTATTTAAGCAGAATGATTGCCCCGAGGCACCTATCATTGTCAAATGCTAGTCGCCTGGCAGTCTGGTGAGGTTTGGGTGTGTTGAGCTTTGGATCTGTTCTAGTGGTGGACTTGCCTTCTGCCTCAGCAACCTCACCTTTTATTCAGATGTCCCATTCACTCCTTTGCAAACTCTCTCAGCAGTTTACAGAAAGGGGTGGGTGGCTGTCCATTCTGGGCAGCCAGCCCCCCAGTGGAAGCTGGTTCCATTCAGGCACTCTGGCTATCAAGGGCAGGGGAGTGTAAAACTCCTCTCCCACTTCGTGCCTTCACAGACACACTGGAGCCTAGATGAGGACATGTGTCCCACCAAAGGCAAAACACACATTCAGACTTTCTCCTCCCAAAATGGTCGAAGAAGGGCTACCAAAGGACAACAACCATGCAAGAAATTGTGAAAATAAGGAGCCACCATTTTAGGTCATAGGTGACCCTTTGGTGCATAACCGAGGCTCTGAATACAGTATGCGGTAGAAAATAGCACCAACGTTGGTAGAACACATGCACTGCCACCAGCCATAACTCTTGGGTTGTCACTTTGGCTAGAAAATCACAGGAGCAGAGAGAAGGGGAACACTAGGTATCCCCTTAGCACTCCACATATGCTGGTGTGTGCTAATCTCTCATAGGTACATGTTTTAGAAAGGATACAAGTACACCTCTTTCCTTAAGAACAGTAGTTCTTAGGAAATATGAAAGACATATAAAAAGGAGAACCCAAAGAGTGGCCAGCAACACTGCACAGAGAGGGCTCTTAGCTGCAAAAGTGTAACACAGACGCCTTTAATAGATATGGAGGCAAGCAGACTCCAAAGAATAAGGTCATAAAAAACAGTTCCCAAAAGTCAGAGCAAATAAGAATGAATGAGGGGAAAAAGGCTCCCTTCATTCCGGGTAGAAAGAAAAAGGTCCAGAAGTCCAGCAACAAGTGCTGGGGGTCTCATTAGGACAGGGGATTATGCAGAAACGGATAAATCTCCCTAACAAGGCTCTACAGACATTACTGGCTACATGATGTTTGGACACACCACCCCTTTCCCCGGATTTCAGTAAAAGTCAAAATTTATTGGTTGGTTTGCGGCTTGGTGAAGCATTGCTCCTTATACAATTCCACACCCATTTTACCACTCTTGATCACATTCTGCATGGATACCTGTTAGGAAGCTCCAGACATTACTGACTACGTGATATTTGGACACCCCACCTTTTTCCCCAGATTTCAGCACCTTCACACATGAGACTGTTGCCTGAAATCGTCGAAGCATCAATGTGGTCGTAGAACAGCCGTTCTCGACACGTGGAATAAAACTCAAGGTAACTACAGGACTTTAAAAGCCACATTTGTTTCAAGGCCCTTGGATGAGCAGTTTCTGAGATATTTGGACCACAATTCACTGCAATGCACTGCACCACAGCATGGTGAGGCGACAGGTGGGGAGAGCACAGGAGGTCCCAGAATGCAGCAGTACACCAACTCTTGAATCCCCAACATTTTCTCCGGGACATGTCAGCCAGACACACCCATCCTCAGTGCAGTTTACTTCAGGGTGTAAAGCACATCAAGCAAGAACTGAATAGGAACAGTAACCTACATGAGCATTACTTTTCAACAATTGATGAGAGTGTTGTTATGTCTGTCCACTAAACCCATTTGAAAAAAAGACACTTTTTGTGAGTTTAATAATAAAACATACTTCTCCTGATCTTCAAAAGTGCTTCAATAGATGAAAGGCCCAATTCTAACCGTATTGCTTATTGCTTTGACCGACAGTGAGCTCTGTGGGGCAAAGAAAGAACACAATAACTGCCCCTCCAATTTCTTTAGTCATCTCATCTGCTTGTCATACAATGATTCAAGAATGTTTAGTATCGTAGGAATGATGTGGGTTTTAATATAATTTGTTTAGGCCTTCAATGGAAAAACTGCCATATGTCTGAATACAATTTTTTATCATCATGAATTTAATGCATGCCTTTGGGATAATGTAGATCCTTATCAAAAAGGCAATATGGTGAGAACTCATATGAACTCGTCATTGCTACACGTCACCTGTAGAGTCCTGCAGGGTTCTATCTCCTACACAGGGATCTTCAATCTATACATAGAGTTTCTGGGAGCACTCTTAACCACACACAACATCCATATCCATTAATTTGCCAACGAGACACAGCTATACCGCAAGATTGACTCTATCAAGGACACCCACAGGCTCAAAACCTGCCTATAGCTGATCCAGTCTTGGATGTCCTGTGCATGTTTGAAGCTCAACCCCTCAACCCCTCGAAGACCGAATTCCTACTCCTCACAAACAACACCAAACACCCTGACACACAGACCTGGCTATCATCCATGAACCCTGGGGCCTTCACACCCAAGCTCACCTCCTGTATCAAGTCCCTCAGGTTCCACATTGACAAACACCTCTCCTTCAAACACACATAGCTAAGACAACTCAGACAGCTTGGTATCAACTCTCCTTCTGCGTAGAGTAAAGTCCTTTCTCCCTGCAAACAGCCTTAGATCCACCATTAAAGCACGGGTCCTTTCCCCCCTAGATGGGGCGGTGCCCTCATAAAGGCCTCCCGCCGTCCTCCTTTGTGCCCCTGAGAAGTGTCCTACACATAGCCACACACAGCATCAAGGGTCAATGCAGAAACAACCACTTCACCCCAGTCCTCATCTACCTTCACTGGCTCCCACTCCACGAATCGCCTTCAAGTCTTGCACTATCATCTATAAGGCAGTCGCCCTCAAGTCACCCAGCTGCCTTGCAGAGAAACTCAGCATCTCTGGCGGACAGTGTACCATCAACAAGCTGTCTCTTCCTATGCTCCAAGGTTACGTTATCTCTTCTGTGTCAGTAGCAGACTCACCCCATGCTCCTACAATTCAGAAAATAAACCAGCCCCCACCTCTTGAATGAGTCTCTCCTCCTCAACAACTAGGCCATCACATCGCCCCACCATGACACCTGGCTTACTTGGCACAATCTGCCCCTCTTCTCCCGGCTACCCGGTACAGCTGTACCCCTCGTCTGTGTCCCTCTGTATCCTACCCCCTGCTGCATATCTGTTCTGGTGTTACCTCTGTAAAACACTCCATTGCTTCTTGAAGCTAGGTCCCCACTCAATAAATATAATAATAATAATAATAATAATAATAATAATAATAATAATAATAATAATAATAATAATAATAATAATAATAATAAACGTTCCAAAGTAAACATATTGTTCGATGCCTTCAAGCCAAATGTCATCAATTCACCAAACAAAATGGTTGTCCTAATGTTCAGATCATTGATATAAGAGTATTTGTTTAGAGCATTTAGAGACCTCTGTAGGACAATAGGCTTCCCTTCTATTAGAATGAGTATGCATCCCTGCTTAAGGCCATTATTTGTGTTGATGAAGGGTGATACAGTTCCATTACTCACAAGATGAATTGCCACAGAGATCCACATGTAAAATTGACGTACAATATTCAGAATGGAAGGGTCCAATCCCCAGTTTGTTAACGTCTACAAATGCTAGGTAAAGTTCTGAGGCAAGAGTATTCAGGGTTCTATTGATAAGATAATGAAAGGTCCAAATATCATGATTTGTGCCTGTCTGCTGAAAATGAAGTAATGAATGTTGTTCTGCCGACTTATTCAAGTTCCCAAGGAAGATGTTTCAATATATGTTTCCCTGAGCATCTAACATGGCTAACTGTTGAAAATTAAAAGAGTTCTAGCATGGGTCTTACTTGCGCACCGGGATGAGGAGGGTTTTTCTCCATGATTTCGCCTCAATACCCTCCTAAGAGAGAGTTATGAATAATTGGTGCAAAATACCCACTAACTGGGATCATGTTTAAAAACAACATTAGCCAGACCGTCTGGGCCAGGAGCACAAGAAGGTTTTTATTTCTGAATATAGTCTAGTATTTCCTCCTCTTTTATGTATAGTACAGATATACATGTAGCAAGATCATTTTTCATGTTTATAGAAGAATCAACACCGTTCCTGCAAAATGTACCAGAGTTTCTTCTTGTTTTGGCACCGTTCATTATCTGCTATTTTATTCTGAGCAGCAAAAAAAGAGGAGGGCATTGTTCCGATTTTGCATTAACTGCTTTTTAAAAAAAAAAAACAGGACTCAAAGTAAACTCAACAGATACCATTAATTGAGAGACGTATGGTTTAAGGAGCAGAAATACAGTAAAAAGTATGCCTAAATGTTCACCGTGTCGGAGGACCAGTGGAAAGCAGAAATAAACTGTAAGAGTTAAACATAGACCATGCAGACTTATATTAAGTGTGTGGTCGAGGTACTTGTGCTTTCCCTGCATTAAAATATATCTTGCTTCCAGGCGCCTGGTCATATACCAAAGATCACAACCTTTCCCTTTCAGAATATCCCTCAACTAAGCATATCCTTTGGGTGACAAACTGATTGTTTTTAATCACTGTGTTTGAGTGGTGAGGTTCAACTATAAACTGAGGGACATCTATTGGTGTATACTGGGTAGTCTCGTAATGAATACCCACAACCTATGGTAATGCCAGCCATGTAAAATGCAATTCAGCCAAACGACGGAATAGTACCATACAGGAGTTGCTCACTATTTCAGACTGTTTCATTGTGTGATATGTAAAAAGTTCTATAGTACAATCCAACCCCAAATCAAAACATCGCTCATTAACTACCAAGGTTCTCAAAATGTCAGCTTACTCAGATTGCATGACAGACGTGTTCTCCTGGCACCTGCGTTCTGTGCTAAATATGACCATATGTTGTGTTGAGTGCAGTATATTCAATGCGTCGACATTGCAATATCAAACTCCTCAAATTAATATCACGCATGGAAGGTGAAGAGAATTGGGATTCTTTGTTAATGTAATGATGGGTAATATGGCATTTATTTTTTAAAAATATCATGTTTCTAAAGTGTCAAAGGTGGCTGTTTTTGGGATTTATATATGGAATCAAGCACACCTCTAAGACAGCCACAAAACATTAAGGATTATTTAAAAATCTTGATCTTTTTAAAGCTATCCATCCTACAACCTTGGTCACTCAATGACAGGAAGACACAAAGAAACATACGAAACTGAAGGACACTAATCTATTACCTTTTTATGTTAAAGATCCCTCTTTTGTCAACTAGCAAAACGAGACTATAGGGAAGTGTTGAGATATCCAGTGGTCACTCTGCTTTTAATTGGGACCATCACTATTGTGCTCCTTGATTGTTCTCCCATTCAAGTCTCATAGGCCTGATTCACACGCTCCAGAAATGAATAAAGATCGGTATTAAAAGGGAAGACACTTTTGGGGACAGTCCATAAAACATGATAAATGTACCAAAAGGTGCAGATTGAGAACAAATCAGTCCATATAGTGGATTAATCCTCGTTCAGCATCTGAACACAATTGCTGCTGAGCTTTTTGGAGACATACTTTGAAACAGGCTGAATGCTTGTGTAATATCAACAAAATCCAACAGTGGCCTGCAATATCTTACAGTTGGTAATATGTCATCCCCTTTAATATATGGATGACATCCTCCACCAACACCAACCTAATGTTCTCATGTTCCAACACTTTTTTACTTTCTGCAATTGTATATCTATTTTTACATGTTCCTCTCCATTCATTCTTTAGTGTTTTGTTTCTCTGTGCTTCTCTATAGTTATCCCATACTTTAAATGGACATAGCACAAGGTCTATTATGGCTTTCACCCCTGATGTGGGGGGCAGGCATGGCCTTTAATGGCCCAATAGCCTGAGCCCAAAGTTTGTGCCACAGCGAGATATGTGGACTATTAAAGGCCATATCTGCCCCCTCCCCCCCCCCACAGCAGGGGTGAAAACCATTCGCACTCTATGGTTTATGCAGGGTGCAAATGCTTTCTTATTTTTTCTCGGTAGATGGACTGTGCAGGTGATACCAATCTCCCAAGGAAAACCAAAAAACAACAAGATGGCAGCTGCCATAGGGAAAAGGGACAAAGTCTATGGCAGTGGCTGGGAATGGGAGGAGTGCTGGGACTGGAGCACAAAGCTACGGTCCAGCACCTAAGTCGGGTGGGAGGGAGGAGGTGGGGAAGGGGTTTGCTTTGTTTAGGGGGTGGGGAGGTGGAGAGGCTCCCAGTTGCCTCCCCACATTTGAAGAAAAAAAGATGGTGCCACCCAGGGAAGGGCCTCATGTGGCTGGAAACAGGGGGCAGAGAATGTGTATTATTGCCTGTTGTTTCAGCCACCTGATTGGCTCAGTCCCCTTTCTGGGGTGTGCACAATTGTTATATACCTCTAGCATAGAGATAACAGACGATAGACATTCTTCATTTGCTTCAGGATAAGAAAGGGGGAAAACACTAAGAAAGAAGACTGCCAGTACATTGTGAGAGATGCCAGTAGCAGACCACAGCAATATAAGAGTAGGGATTTCGGATGATTGGGAGCGGATTTTTAAAACTAAATATAGTTTTATTAACCATGAGTGCATCAGTCTTATCAAAATGATGTTCCTTTTTGGTGCAATCACACTGTTTGTACTTAATTCCTAAGAATCCCTTCTGCCATATTATGTTTGAATATTTTGTGCCTGGTATTCTATTCTTGGCAATCTTTTGATGTTGATGATATTGTATGGCATTGATCACTAATTTATGAAAACAAATGATGACATGTTCTTGTCTGTTGGTGTGGCCAGAATAACAACTTAAGTTTAAGTTAACATTTCTTGTTCTCATCTTCCAAGGTGTCTTGTGTTAAAAAACATTGATCAAAGTTCCAATACTTCTAAGTTGCAAAATAATATTTGTTAAGGATTTCAATCAGGTGACACACACCTTAGTCTCGGCCAGTATGCAGCGCGCAATTGAAATGCTTATGTTAGATAGATCAGATTCAAGATTGAGATGATACACCACTCATATCACAAACCCTTTTCAAATACCCCGGGTCACAATGGACCATGAACCAGGCTGGTTGATAAAAGGTACTATTTATGTATTTATTTTAAAATTCAAAAGAAATCATACAATTTGTAATATGGGGCAGCAATCACCAATGGGTTGATAAGAACAATAGGAATGTAAGCAATGCACTTAGTTTAACCTTTGATTGACACAGCTACAAAACATCAGAAATAGGAGCACTTTTTGATTTTAGGTAAGATAGCACTTGAGTTAGAATTTCCCCCTGCAAGGTTCCCTCAACCCACACATACTCAATTTTAAGTGGATAAACAGAAGCAGTAGGTAATCAGGAATTACAAATGGAAAACAGAATTAAAATCCGACTTTCTCTCCTCAAACAAGAGAGGAAAACTTATCTTAAACCCTGACAATGCTAAAATGACACTCGGAAATGGTAGAATAAATGAATGAATGTGTATAACTCGAAACAAAAAACAATTCTTTACTGGGGCAACACTGCAAAGATTCAGCATTCATTCACAAGCAATGGATTGAGCAAAAACATACAATTCGAAATGGAATGGAAGATTGAAAACACTTTATAATCAAAATGACACGTTGTAAAATGATCAAACTTTTGGCATTCCCGCCAGAATTTAGCTAAATGGATTTTAATAAAAACGGGTGAAGTAAAAGAAAAGTAAAAGTAATCAATTTTGACAAGGACAGTTTTACTCTACACGAGAGCATTCAGGCTAGGCTACCAGATTGAGACCCAGTAAGCTCTGCAAGTTCAACCCTAGCCCCTCCGCGCCCGCCCCGGCGGGCCCAGTCCGATCACTCTAAACGGGATTAATAGTTTAGAATGTTACAAGACAACATTATTAAAGATGTTGGCGCTAGCACAAGAAATCAAAGCAGGGTTTCAAGAATGATTGTGACAATATTATAAGTTATCGGGGTCAGAATAGGATAGTTTAGAGATTCGAACTAAGGAGAAGGCACAACAAGGTATACTATGGTTCTATGGTTCCTATTTATGCTCACAGTCCACTTTTAGTTTGGATTTTGGACAGTCAGTGGTTCTGGTCGCCACACGGATCTGGTCTAACACAGGACTGCCGGACAAAATCAGCGGTACAGGAACATCTGGGCATGGACTGGTTACCAAAGGATAGTTCTTCTGGACTGGCAATTCTGGTTACTGGATACTGTAGGTTATCAGGGCATCAGGATGGCAGCAGCATGTAGTGAGTGGAAAGCCAGGTTAGTTCAGGATGCTTCCCACAACACCACAGCGTTTACCTTGGTTATTGGGATTAATTTTGAATTGATTCCTAGCTGAAGCAACATCAGCAATGTTTGGCCTTGTGGTTTGGATCTGAAGTTTAGATGGATAGATGCAAGATGAAGAGAGGAACAGGATGCCGGCGTAGGAAATCAGGAATCAGTGTGTCTGTGTGTGTGTTGCCAGGGACCCTTATTTATAATGCCAGGTGATGTCATCACAGTATATGACGGGGCAGGCTTTACTACACATGCCCCTAACAATAGGATTGGACAAGGGTAGTAATCTCCGCTTTGCTCTCTGCTGGTTGGATTTATAAGGGAATGATGTCAGGTTTATGAGATGAGGTTTACATTGTCCAGAAACGTCCACATTTACTTTACTGAAAATCTTATTTTGCTGAAAACATACATTTATGCACTTGCAATCTCTTGGCAAATTATACCCACAGGTAACATATGATGTGCAGCACAGATTAGTCCAAACCTCCAGTCTGTGCGACTTTCTTACGCCTTTCTGACTCAAAAATTGAAATCTCTCTTCTTTACAGAACAGCTGCTCTTTGTGAAATATTAAATCTGTAACTGTGTAGCTGCTCTCTGAAAAATTGTAAATGTACTCCATCACAGGAATGGGTTATGCCCAAAAACTGTGATGGATCTGCTTTACCTTTCTTTCAGACTCTGCTTATTTGGAATATACGTTTTGTTCAAGGTTCAAGGGACAAAGTACAATATAATAATTGGAACAATAAAATCAGATTTATGCAAAACAAATTAGCAACATTTGGTTTTTGAAAAAATTATGTTTGTAAAGAAAATTACAATACAAATGATAATGTTCTTAGAAAAATAGAACAAGTAATTGAAAAATGAAAACAAAATCAAAACCTTCAGACAACTAGAAATCCAATCACAAATTAATTCCTTGCATAGATGCTTTTGTTTTTTATTTCATAAAACGAAATTAATAAAAAACATAACAAAAACAATTGGAGCTAATTGGCTGAATGGGACATCCCCCTGCTCAGAAGATAAGATTAAACAAATAGCTATTTAATTTTAAAATGAGATGAAAATAAAATGGCCTGAATGCAGAAACATGCCTATTGTGTAAAATGTTCTGAAATGAAGTGTAGAAAGTCAGAAACTAGTAATTGATTCAGTCAGCATCTTACCGGCTGAGCTGGTGGATCAATGGTCCAGGCACTGATTTGATTTCTTTCTATTAAAATAATAATAAAAGGATTCCACTCAAAATAGGACTGTTTTGTAACTAGGTGCAGATTTTGTGAAAGTGTGGCCTTTGATGAAGGTGTAGATGTCAGTCTCTTTCTTCCATTTGCAATAGAATTGTGCCAGGCAGGAAAGTATGTACCTATTGCAGTATTTCCTTAGCCAGAAGTAACCCAGAATTCAGTATTAGCATGCAATTGTATTCGAGCAACGCTAATCTATCAAATCATCTATGCTATACAGTGTGTCTATATGTCTATATAAGCAGGTTGAATGCCAGTTTGACATTTTTTAACCATTTCAAGTTTCATTTTATTTTATTTTTCATTTATGAAGTGCACACAAACCTGCAGGCATCTCAGTGTTGTTACATGAGACAAGTAACATATGGCCAGAAGCCAATGAGAATACATATAGAGGTAGTACATACTGAGTATACAGAACATGAGGATATAACAGGTTTAGGTATACAGTTGTTTTTTTTTGGTTTAATGGGTTAAATCATTTGAGCTGATTCCATCCCCATTGTTTTGATCGGTTGGAATCTGAATTAAGCTGGTTCATCCATCCCTAGTTTCATGTAACTTCTGGTGGACATAGCAGACTCTACCCAAAAAAAGCACACCATGCTCTCCTCCCACTCAGCACCCGAGATAAAAATAAATGTGTTAGGCAGAATTATATGCAGTACCCTAAGGGAACACCACACACAATTAGGACTACAAGTGACAGTACAAATTCACCTTTGGCACAAGCCTGTACTACACAGTCAAGTGGTAGTGAAGGCTGGGCAGCCAGACCTATCTCAAGAGTAAAGTGAGCAGTACCAATAGTTACACAAACGACAGCAATTACTATGATTCAAACAAACCCTGACTCAAGTTTTCTGAGTAAAAGAATATACATTTATTTACACATCAGTGAAAAATCACGTTTCTAATACACTACACCGCACCCAATAGATTCTGGACAAGTTAGGCTCAAAATGAAGTGTGAGCAAAATGGCACTCCAGCAATTTTAAAGGGAGGGAAAGACAAAGTTAGGAGAAATTGAGCAGCACCAACAAATAAGTAATCAGGGCAATCTAGAAAAAGGAACTACAGTGAGGAAATCAAATTAAAGGGGCCTGGCCCAAAGTCAATGGACCAAAGTCTTTGCAGAGGATCACACAGTTCAGGGTAGATTGCGGTTAAGTCTTTGCCAAGAGTTCAGAACGAAGTTGGTCAGACGAAAAGCTACTTTAAAGAATGGAGAAGGACAAGCCCTTGGATTGGCAAAAGACTTCACACACTAAGGGAAATTAGCCATTCTGGAGAATTCTCCCTAACAAAATGGAAAGCTTTTGTTGCTATTAACAGTTCAGGAAACTGAAAGCAAAAGTGATACACTGCTCGGCAGGGGCTGACCAGGCCCCAGTAGGGCAGTTGTAAGTTCCTTTCCGGTGGCAGCATGATGCCTTCACCCACAGGGCCCTGTTGGTCTAGCCTTGAATAACCTCATATATTTCCAGACATGTGTCTGGAACATTGAGAAAGTTTGGAGGCATCTAAAGCCAGTTAGTTATGGCATTAAAAAGGGCATGAGGAATGTTGGTAGAGCTGACTAATTACCTATTGGAGGTGTCACTTTAAGGCAAGGTGCCGTTTTGTTCTTCTGGAGGATTAAAATGGAACACATGTTCTTCCTCTATAATAGGAGAAGAACGTAAGTGAGGAAATCACTAATACAATACCAGAGTGCAATTAGGAAGGGCACCTCATGAAACCCAAAGATATGCAGCTCCAACATACGCATGCATACTCCTCCTAGACCACTGCTGCTACTGCTTAGGAACCCTGACAAACCTGGCATGCTCCACTCTCAAATCTTACCACTGCTACATAGCTATCCAGGCAAAACTGGTCTCTATATAAATGTTTACTTCTCATCTTAAAATCATTGATGCCCTTGCCCATCATCTGAGCTGCATCCATCATCTGCTGCACTACTATTAGCATTCGACGAACTGGCTTCCTCTTCTGTCTATCCATCTGTAGAAATGGTTCTGATGTAATGCAAACAGTAATATGCAGTAACCTGAGCACTCCTCTCATTTCAAAATATCATGAATATTTCTCATGCTACAAACTACTACAAGAAACCATCTCTTTCTGAAAGTAATCAAAAGTGTCTGAAAGTAATCTTTATGAATCTGAAATAATTTAAAGTGCTCTGGGATATGATGAAATAATTTGAAGTAATCTGGCATAAAACAAGAATTATCTACAGGAATCTGAGGGCTCATGCCTATTTGAAATGTTGTCTCTCTTTTTCAGAATGCACTTTACAAAGGTTGCCTATTTACTACTGCTGCATTTAACCAGTAAAGATGAACTCGCCTTGATAAAGCCTATAATTTTGCCTTTGCTATAGGTATCTCAGATAGATTGTAGTAAGTGTGATTATATACATTTCCATTCATTGTATGTAAAGATTATAGTCCTGTATCAATAAACACCCATTCATGTCTTAACGCGGTGCTACAGTGCCAATACCACCCTGTGAAGACCCCAGAACGAGTGCTTATTGCTATTATCACCCTGAAGCAAACCTGTGCTACAATGCCAATACCACCCTGTGAAGACCCCAGAACGAGTGCTTATTGCTATTATCACCCTGAAGCAAACCTTCAGGGTTCCAACAGAAATACATTTCTGTGAATCAACAAAGTTGCAGAATGCATGTGTACTGTTGATTCACACAAAGCCATCCAATTCCTCATCAAACATTGCCACCATAGAAAGGTAGGTGGGCCACGGGGCAGAGCCCCTCTTCCATTTCCAGGCCATGAGTGGAGGGTGAGGTGCAGTGGCATGGCGACACCACAACAGGTGACTAAGGGATGGGGTGTGCTGGAATGGGCGATGGGGAGAGGAGGGTGCAAGAGGGAAGATGGCTGCATTGCTCCTGTTGCCCCAAACCCAGGCTTTGATCATATGATTCAGCCCGTGTTTGGAGAAAATTGATTGGTGAACGAACCCACTGAGAGTGCTAGTATGTGACAACTTCGATTTGTAAAAAAAGTTAACTACAAGTAGTGGCATTAATTCAAATTAATTGTGCTACTTCATATAACATTGTTAGATATGAATGTTGAACTTTTAGAAATATAGGAATAGGTGGGAAATATCTGGCTAAAGAAAAGTCAAAACTGTTGGTTTGGGTAATGCATGCCTTTTTAATCACAAATGCTGTCAAATATATTTGCAGCATTTCATTTAGCTACACACAGACAAGTTCCCTGGCATAGGCTTACCAGAAATACAGAGCCTTACTCATTGAGTTGCATGTTCTGTGTGTTTGAGCACCACCTTAAGTCAGCCACTGATATTTGGGGAGTCTTTAAAACATTAAGTTACTCATCAAAATAAAGCCTCCACTTAGGGAATTGGAGGGCGGATATTGGTCCAACCAGACAAACACCCATCATCTCAGAGCACCCAAGTACACATATTTTTCTTTTTCCACCACACTCACATAAAGTCTCCCGTCAACTCTTTAACAACAACGAGTGATCTTCAATGTGTCTTTCCCCTGAGTGGTTTCACGGTTTGTGACACAACACGAGTAGCTCCAAGCTCAGTATTGTCAATATCTAAACCATATGATCAGCAGGCCCTTCAACATATTTAGTTTTATGACCTTCTGTATCATTTGAAGAAGGCAGCAAAGTACATATGGCACATTACACACCTCAAACACAAATACATTAATAAGTCATAAACAAATGATGAGGTTGACAATTTGATAACTTGGGCTGTAGCATGGAACAGATCCAATGATTATGGGCGCAGTATATCAGCAATACATCTCCCATAGAAATAAAACCCCAATGTTTTGTAAATATGACAATTGTCCATTCAACAGCAGGTACTTTTACAATGACAACAACAGTATCATCAACCCAGAGAGCGTTTTAGAATCAATATGGATTCATGAAATGGAACATGAAAGAAATCCGATCCATGTGGTCCCCTCCTTTCTGTGTTATGGTTGTTTGCAACTCAAGCTCAACAATAACCCCTTATTAGCGTAAATAGAGCTAGTGTACTTTTCCTTATTTTATGTTAAAATGGTTGTATTATAACATAAATTGTAACAGTTGATTATAACAGTTGATTATAACAGGCTTAATACCAACACATGGTTTCTAAACGGGGGATCGGGATTTGAGCTGCATTGTCTTGCTTCCAAGACAAATGCATTGCCCCTGAGCTATACCTCCTCCCCAATTAGGAATGTTGTATTGCTCTGCTGTGATGGCCAGTGCCATATCCAGATCCTAAAGTATTTACATACAAATCCAAAGGCTTTCATCTTAAATGTTCAAATATATTTCAGAATGAAAGTGACGGTATAACTATGTCCCTTTAAATGATGTATAGCAATATTAGCGTCCATAGAGAATCTCAATGAATTGTGTATATCTATGACCAATAAATATTGTGCACTTTTAGGAAAATGCTTACCATCAGAAACCTGCTGTAAAGGTAATTTTGTAATAATTTGAAAAGATATAAATTCATACTGAATCACTGAAAGTACTTTTATTATGTTCCTGTTTCGTAAATCATGACCTTTTCATTTCTATGCGATGAACACGTTTTTTTTTTATTCGCTTCTATTGACAGCATTTACATAAGTCAAGAGTAAGTAAGAACCTTTTCATTAAAATCCCACTTTGAATGTTTGCCATGTTTCTATTGACCCAGAGATCCAAGGTCAGCTCTCAAGTCTGCTGTGTATAATGAGTCCAAGAAACCAGTACCACCTGATTTGGTGTCAGAATTAATTTTAAATGTGCCATGTGCAGGTTTATGAAGGTTGCAACTTGAAGTTATAATTGTCATCACTTCCAAAATATTCAGACATGTGATGGAGAACGACTTCAGCTTCTATTCTATTTTCATACAGACCTGTTTTCATTTGGAATGTTCAAGAACAATGCTGTGATCTGTTAAATATATATTTTACCATTATAATCGTCAGTTTTAAAGTGCACTCAAATATTTCATTTTTGCATATTTGAGTGTAATTTAATACACAGATCGTGTCACTTTTATGGTATGTTCCTTTTTTGAATACCTGAATATGTTGGAAATGTTGCAAATGATACTGAAAAGTACAACACTCTGAAGATGGCACATTCAAAACATGTGAGTCCTCATTACGATTTCCTCAGTGTAGTTTATTTCTGGTCATACCCGCCACATGTTTGGGCAAAAATGAAATTACTGCCAACTTCACCACACTGACACATTCTGGCATTGAAGGGGAAGTGGGGGAATTACAACCAGCATATATATACATGGAGGTAATACTACACTACTCCTCTGCAAAACATTTACCGGAACAAAATGATCACTTGTGGGAAATAAGTAAACAATCAACATTATACTCTTTGGATTCCAAAAATGGCGATTAATACTACCTTAACCCCACTCCTAATATGGCTATGAAACTGTAAGACTGAGGGCCTCATTACGAGAATGGAGGTAGCCATGGAGCTATTAGCTCCTTGGCTGCCTCCGTTCCGGGCTCCATTACCGAGTTCCTGCAATGGGGACTTACTGGGATACTCCAACATAGGAGGACCTGGTCATTCCTCCTTGCAGGAACCCATTCCCATTCCCATTTGAGTCCCCATAGGGCCCCCATATGGCTCAAATGGGAATGGGGAGGGAGGTAATAACGGGCTGGTTACATCTGGGCCGTTATTGCCTCCCTGTTCCCCTCGCGGGACCCGGAAAGCACGTCTAGTTTTACCAGGCGTGCGAACCGGGTCCCGCGATGGGAAGCTCGTAATCGGCGCTCCCGGAATGAAAGGGGCCGGTCCCGTACTGGCCCCCTTCATTACGGGGGTGCCAGCCTTATAATGAGGCCCTGAGTTACAGTACTGGTAAACAAGTTTGGAAGTAATAGCAATCTTGCAAAATGACTGTGTCACTGAGTCAGATGTTTCTGGTGTCTTAGGGCCTCATTACACATTGTGCGGTAAAAACCCCAAAATACCAGCATGGCGCTATGAACATGTCCGCCCTTGCAAGAGGGCGCTAATAACGTACTATTACGAGTACGCGGACACGAGCATAGCGCCATGCCGGTAAACCCCCTACCGCCATGGCGGTAAAGACCCAAAAAAGTCACTTACCGCCCTCGACGAAAGTGCAGATTGCACCTCCGCCCTCCTGCTGCATGCAAATAGCGGTCACCGCAATTAGCGGTGGCCGTTAAATTCCGGAACCGGAAATAGTGTCATCGCACAGGAACGGGAAAGAGCACAACGCCATCTTCAAAAACACAATCCATTGCCATCCTCTGCCCCCTGGACCTGTTTGGAGTCGTTAGCAGTTGAAAATCATCCGGGACACCTTCAACATGCCCAAGGCATTCAAAAAAAGCACTGACAGGCAGCGCAAAGAAAAATTTACAGCAGAGGAGTTGAACATGCTGACCCAGACCCTGGCTGAGAATGCTGAGGTTGTTTTTGCCAATGACATGCGGCGGCCGACACTACTTAAACAAAAAGCCATCTGGGAAGAAGTTGCAGTGAAAGTCAGTGCAGTATGCACCAGCACCCACACTGTGCGTGAGTGCAGGAAAAGGTGGGACGACCTCAGACTGCGGGTGAGGGGCATCCTTGTTGAAAACCACCGAATAGCCAGTGCAGGTGGAGCTGGTTCACCCATCAGACTAAAAGAATGGGAGGAGACATGTGGAAACCTAATCGCTGTGGAATCCATTGAGGGAGTAGGCACCATGGAGCTCGGCGTGGGTACCACTTCGGATGGAGGTGAGTGTACACATGACAAGATGCGATGTGAATGTACTGTTCCGCCCATATGTGAGCACAGAATCCTCTCATGCATGGACACACATGCATCCATCCCTCACCATGTCAGTGTCAGACCCAAACACACACACATGCACACATCACCAGAGACAAGTTCGCAAAACACAACCATGCATGGATGAGGCACTGAACTGGCACATCACCTGCATCCACAACTACTAAGTCCCAATGGCCACAACTGCATCATTGATGTAATCTGCATTAAGTATATTGAAACACAACCAATGCCATCCCCCTTCTTGTCCCTGACAGGCTCACATACAGATGGTGAGGATGCCACTAATGCATCCCAGGCACCAGCTACGAGTAAGAGGCCAAGGGCACAGGACTCGGAGGACACCCCCACAACATCAAGAGGCAAGGGGGGAAGGTCACACCTGATGAGTTTGAAACATCGTAGGAGTGCCACTGCCAGGGCAGAAGTAGCTGCACCACAAACTGCAGCCCCACCACCGGAGGTGAACCCACAGCCACCAATACCAGCCACCGAGGGCCTACCATCAGCTGCAGCAAGCTCTGCTGGTGAGGCAGCCGCCACTGCCCCCCTATCTGATCCTGAGGACACTATAGTTGGCCCAATGGAGATGCACACCCCAAGCCCCCCTAGAACTCCAGAGCCAGCACCATTCAAGACACCTGGGTCTGATGTGACTGTTGAGGACAACAATCCAGCCATAATGTCCCCCAGGGTGGCTTCACCTGCTGCAATGGATGCATCTGAGGGCACAGCATCTAGTACACCATCACCCAGCACTGCCCTCCATCTACCCACCATTCTGCAGCGTCAACAGGAACTGACTGTGCTGGTTGGCAAGCATGTTGAGGAGGCTGCCCATCTCAGGGAGGATATTGTGGAGACGGAAAAGCACTCCACTGAGAGGATGGACGCCTGTACTGACAGGCTGTGTGATGAGATATCCAGGCTCAGGGAGGTCCTTGCTCGCATAGCCCACACAATGGACCGCCACTTCTCACAACCAGGACAGTCTGCCCCATCGTCATCTGCCGGCTCAACACAGACAAGCCCCCTCCGCCGCTCAACACGCACCACCAGGCGCACGTCTGGCCATCCTCCAAATGCTGCTACAGACAATGGCCAATAGGGGGTTAATGGTGATTCCTCTGCATGCATGGGCCAACGCAAACATGGCAGACACATGAGGAACTGTTGTGGGGGATGGGGAGAAGGGCGTTATGGGTCTGTTGTGGGGGGTGGGGGAAGGGTGTTATGGGTCTGTTGTAGGGGGTGGAGGGAAGGGTGTTATGGGTCTGTTGTGGGGGGTTGGGGGAAGGGTGGTGGGATGTTTGGGGACATGCACTTTTTTATCTTTCCATTACTTAATACACTGGTGTCTAATCAAAACACAGGCTTGGACATCTTCATTGTGTTTGTGTACTTTATTGGAGACAGTGTTCATTGCGTACTTCTAAACATACACCAGTCCATCACTACCCATGTCCATGCGACATTACCAAAACATGCCCCTCAGAATATTTGGTTGATCAGATGCTGTCTCACAGCACGTCCCTCCTGGCCATCCCCTCTTGCATGTCCTGCATCCCCTTCGCCTCCGTCCTCATCAGCTTCATCATCCTCATCAGGTGCTTCTATTTCTACGTCAGGGGGCAGTGGCACATTCCGTCTGATACACATATTGTGCAGCATGACATATGCCATGGTGATCTTGGCCACTTTCTCATGGCCATACAGGAGAGCGCCACCAGACCTGCTAATGCACCTAAACCGTGATTTCAAAAGGCCAAACGTCTGTTCGATCACGATGCGGGTACGGGTATGTGCACGATTGTATTCCTCTTCGTGCCTGTTCTGTGGGTTCCGTACAGGTGTGAGGAGCCAGCTCTTCAGGGGATAGCCCGCATCACCTGTATGGGGGAACGAATGGGGTCCTGTTACTGTTCACCTGCAGAGGAGCCTGTTCATATCACACAAATTGGCATTGCATAGTGATTCCAGTACACAGTCAATGGCATACATGCAGATGGTCCGTGTGACAGCAATGTGCAAGGGTGAGCTCGACCCTGCAAGTAACATGCCCCATTACTGTCTACAACAGTAATTGACATGTCCTGAGTGAGGCGAGGTCTTAGGTGTCCCTGGGCCCAGGCAGATTTTGTTCCTCACTGTTGTTGTACTGCCATTCCAACATAGATGTTGCCATGCAGTGAGGCATCACTGCAGTGGTGGTAAAGGTGCGTGGTGAAATTCAATGTGTATGGCTAGGGCTGATCCTTTTGCATGCATCATATGGCACATTGCATTATTGATGTTGTGCTGGACTGATTCCGGATGACGTATGGAATCTGGCCATTTTGTGGCGTACAATGTTGTGCAATGTGTATGTGAATGGATGTTTGATGCTACTAGACCTGGAATTTCTGGTGTGTAGTGTAGCTCATACTTGCATGTCGGTTCATCTGTAGTACGTTGCAGCCTTCCCAGATGGACATTGGCGTACATCTTTATGTGCATTTCCCAGACAGATGACAAGCTACACCCAGTTGGGGTATGTATCTCTCCCCCCTCAATCACACCCAGTTGGTGTATGTATCTCTCCCCCCCAATCACACCCAGTTGGAGTATGTATCTCCCCCCCCCAACCACACCCAGTTGGAGTATGTATCCCCCCCCAATCACACCCAGTTGGAGTATGTATCTCTCCCCCCCAATCACACCCAGTTGGAGTATGCATCTCCCCCCCCATTCACACTGCCATGTGCTTGCCTTGCTACTCACCAAGTAGCCACGAACGTTGTGCGGTTTGTCGCTCCCTGTAGCATGGGATAGTTGAGTTCCGCAGGACCATGGAGTCATGGGTTGATCCGGGAAATCGGGCACAGCAATGTGTGATTATCTTGTTGGAGTCACATACCATTTGGACATTGATGGGGTGGAATTGCTTCCTGTTTCGGTAGACCACTTCATTGCGATGTGGGACCACCAATTCAACATGTGTACAGTCGATGACCCCGATGCAACTTGGGATTCCTGCCAGTGAATAGAATCCAACTTTGGTGTGTGCAATCTCCTGGGCAGTCCGTGGCATGGATATGTGTTCAGGTGCATGCTTCAGGAGGGCATCAAGTAACTGATTCAGCGTGCGTGAGACTACTGGTTGGGAGATGCCATGCATCTGGGCCACTGTATGCTGGTAGGTGCCTGTGGCCAGGGAGTGGAGCACAGTCACCACCTTGAGTAGAGGGGGGATGGCAGTTCTGATGTCTATGAGGCTCACAATGTCGTTGTGTATCATGTCCACGATGCTGGTGATGGTATCCCGGTCCAGACGGTACAGGGTGTGTATCTGCACAGGGGTTAGGTTAAATGGACTGGCTCTGATCCTGGGGATTGGTGGGTGCCTCTGTGGTATGATTAGGTGCCGTGGTGGTGCTTGCTGTGCCTGTCTTGCCCTCCTCCTCCTCCCCCTGCGTCTTCTTTGTGCTGCCTGTTGTTGTTGCAGCTGTGCTGCAATCATGTCCTCCAGCCCATGTAATGCTGCTAGTATTGGAACCATCTTGGTGTTGGAAGGGGTGTGTGAAGGGGTGTGGTGTGCTCCTTTTGAGCTGCCACAGTCTCCATTGCCCCCACCTGTGCTGATTGTGTCCACCTGTGGCAGGTGGGAACACTGCTCAGTTCTCTTAACGTGTGGGCCGCGATGGCGGTATTTGCTCCATGGCGGTAAGGGGTTTGGGGGGCTTTACCATGCCGCTATTGGCGTGTCCGCTCAACTTTTGATGCTGTGCTAATAGCGGCATGACGTAATTTACGGGATGGTGGGTCGCGCGCACGCGGAATGCCCGCTATTAGTGGCACCATACTTAGCGATGCCGCTAATAGCGGTGTGTCGGGTCGTGATTCGCATGGGGATTTAACATTACCGGTATTTCATTACCGGTAACGTTAAATCCCTACCATCTACCGTGTAATGAGGCTGTTAGACTTATTAAACAAAGCATGGTTTAGAGCTCACCTTATATCTCTGGAGCAATAGACACATGTTAAACAGTCAATGTGGGAGTTTAAAAATAGGGTACCTTTGATTTAGAAATATGGTGTCAAAACAAAGTAATCAAACAGTGGAAATCATAATATAAAGCAAAGATTTGTATTCATGAAAAGAAATATAAAAAAAAGTACCTTGAAGGCTTGGGTAACAATTTAGAACTACTGAGATGATTCTAAAATTGAATTTACTGCAAGTTTCTGAATCAATCATTTTCGTAAATGTACACAATTATTATTGGTCACAGATGTATATAATTCATTGAAATTCTCGATATGCACTAACATTTATCTACATTATTAAAGACACATGTCTATACCATCACTTTTAATTTGTGTGAACTTTTTAGCCACGCATCTTTGGACTTTTATTTCATAAGGCTGGGATTTGGATATAATTTGGCGCTCAGAACAGATCAATACAACCTTCCTAATCCGCTTCACCAAATGATTTGCCTTTTAATGGGGAAATTACTAAAAACTATATTTAGTTTAAAAGTAGGTCACTTCCATCTGGAATCATGTGCAAACATTGCATATTATTGGATGAATGTAACAATGACTCAGGTTTCTTCTATTTTACATTTTTGGAGACATAGTCAATATTTATTGAAAGTGACTTTTAAGAAGATTTCTGAATGTATTATGTTGTTGTAGACAATGACAATGTTACGATTGTGAATGCACCTGATCTTAATGGTGTATATCAATGGTCCATTATTTTTCAGAAAACAAATGAGGACACAATTTACAAAATTGTCACAATTATTTATTTAGATAATACAGAAATATTGAATGAATCGTGAACACATCAAAGCCAATTTTATTCAATGCAGGAAAATGAAAAAAAAAACATAACTCACTATCGCATCTGAACTAGGCATTATAAGTTAGTGAAAACATTCATATCCATATCCACTACTCACAATCATACACAAAACAACTTGAATTGTAAAACTTCACAATATAATAATATAAAGAAATTATATATTTCTCCTGGAATGGATATTATTTGTTTATTTTTGAATCACATTTCCAGGCGCTTGAATAGGACCGACCGGTTTCGACGTAATGGGCACATTTTTACCACGTCTTCATCAGGGAACAAACAATAATTTTAGCGCAGTTTGTCACCTAATACTTATTCATAGATGTAGGCAGTAATGGAAAGTCAATTAATGCCATGTGTGTTATTGCCCCAAGAAGGCACGAAAACCGAACGATTAGACACTTTCGCATTTGTGCGAAGGAGATGCTGGCTTTCTCGGGGAAATATCATGCATCAAATAGAAAAACGTGCTTCTGAAGCCCAATTGCCATTGGCTACATGTGGATTCAGTTAAAGTGAAGTGAGCCATGTATTTCAAAGTTGGTTCAGCAATAGAAAGCCCTTGGTGGTAATTATCATGTATCAATGGTCCATTTTCAAATTTCCTTTCTATAGCAGATATATATATATATATATATATATTTGCTTGAGTAATGATTGGATCTGTTGTACGCTATAGCTTAAAATACCGAAGTAGGTGTTGTTATCACAAGGTAAAGATCGGCTACAAAGTGAAGGCCCATGGACACTATCCCCAAGGAAACAACAACTTGCAAGGTATTTAAGGTTATTAGCACATGGATAGCAATACACATTTTAGAGTTGTGATGGTAAAGTAAAAGATGCTGGTTTAATAGCAAATAAATAACACAACACTGGGTATTAAGTGAAATGTAGTTTTATTTTGTAGCATTTAAAAACCTACATGTCTTTATAACCTAAGCAATTTCATTTAAATCTTTGTCGAACTGGAATAGTTTCTGAATGTGCTTGAATTAAGTGCAAATTTAAAAGGAGCAGGTTTTCTTCGAAAAAGTGAAAACATTGTTTCATGTTTAAACTTTCACCTTCACTCTGGTGTCTTAAGTTTGGCTGGAAAGTAATATTGAAAGAAATCTTGCTTGAAAATTGCATTGCTGTTTTTTAATGCAGTCACGTTTTCTAATGATTTACTTGCTGCATCTGAAGTCAGAATGTCAGGAACTACAGCATACCAAACTAATGCTAATATATCTTAAGTATGTTTGCATCTGAAACAGATCTGCCTTGTCCTATATCACTGTCTGCATTTAAACAATACATATTGATTTGTATATTTTCAGAAAAGTACTGTGCCATTTGCACTGCTCTGCCCTCCATGAATTGTACATGAGGGCATTAAACTAAAGGAGTTCAGAAGCATCAAGCTGACTTAGCAAAGTAACCTACTCAACCCAAGCGCCCTGCACATTTTGATGAGTTACTTATTTTTTAAAGAAGTGACCCACAAAACCTACAAAAGAGATAGTGAATTGATCATCCATAAAAAAACACACAAATGAAACTCAAGCAACATGTTCAAGATTGCAAGACTAAACATAGGATAAACGCTAGAAGGGAGCCCATTTTAAACGTTTAAAAACAATGCAATAAAAAAAATTATAATAATAGCAATAATAATAATAACATACAAATCTATCACAGTGAAAAGAAACAAACCACAGACTCCAGGAATAGCTCGAGATTAGAAATATATACAAATATATACAATTTCCCAAATTATAAATAAGTGTGTAAAACATGGGCTGATTTTGAGCAACAAAGAATGTGTTTGGCTTTGAAGAACATTGTCACAACGCCGATGTCACAGAGATGACATTTACCCTCCTATATCATAATTAGGCGATAGTCATGTGTGGTAAAAGGCATTCTGAGAAAGAAACACTATTTCAAATTGATATGAGCCATCCTATTACTCAAGATTACAGTTGTATAGTTTCAGATCGTATCAGATTACTTCATATTACTGCAGGTTATTTCACCATACTTCAGAGCATCCAGTTACATCCAGTTTTATCATTTTCATTTTCCTTTTTCCTCCGTTTGTTTATTTCAGATCTCTTATCAATTATCAATTATGTCTGCTCCTCGTTTTATGTTTGTGTTTCTCCTTCTGACCTGTTTCATTCTTCATTTTGCCCTACACTGTCATATGCTTTGCGTACGTTGGACAAATGGATCCAATATCTCAGGCCCTTCACCTTCACTGCTGTGGGTGTGCAATATATAACTTCATATGGGCCATGGAATCTGGGTGCATTCCACCGATGTACAAAGCTTCTCACATAGATCATCTCCCCTGGCATGAGCTGGCAGCTTGGGCTATCGGTGGCTGGCGTTAATGTGTCACTCACTGCTTCTTGTGTGAAGGGGGTGCTAGCTATTTTGCAATCATATGCGCTGCTTTTGTAAGTTTTAAATATGTGTGGAACTCTTCCCCCAACACTGTTGCATTTCTGTGTTTATCTGATTGTCTTCATAATGGGGAGTGCGCTGTGCGCATGCGTCGACCTGTCACTGTCTTGTGGGGGGACAAGTGGTGGTCCTTACTGTGTTGGTTTCTCAATTCAAATAAAGCCAATGGTAAACAATATACACCATTTTTCTTTAATGTGTGACATAGTTTTGACAGCCTACTTTTAAGGAGTCTGTTTATTTTCTCAACAATGCCATTTGATTGTGGGTGATAAATTGTGCATAATGTGTGAGCAATCCCCAGTATTGTTGTCACTTTTTTGAACAAGTCATTGACGAAATGCGTTCTCAGAATGTATAACATCAGATATCCCCCGTGGGAAAACACCTCCCTCACTAGGAACTTGGCTGCATACTTCGCGTCTGGATGGGCACAGGGGCCTGCCTCAATCTACCTTGAAAAGGGGCACACTACCACTATCAGTACCGTGATCCATGACACATCTCTCCCATGTCTGCATAGTCTATATGCAGTTCTCAGAAAGGTACAACTGGCTTAGGCAATGTTCCTCGTAATGTTCTCAATGTCATTCCTGAATTATATGTTTGACATGTGGTACGCTCTATCACCATTTTAGATATCTGTTCTTGCAGACGCCATTATTTCTGCTATATGGTCAAAACCCACACCCCACGCCCCTCCACCTACAACCGGTGGCCAACCACCCAGATGCCGGTTGTACATACAAGCCTTACATAACAATATACTCCACACATTGATCCTGGCTAAAGCAAACCCATTACGGACCAAGAGTCTGCAAGAAACATATCCCAGCAGTTCTAGACAAGCCACCCCCAAACTACCAGGTGGGGATGAGGTTTGGTTGACTACTAAGCCTCTTTACCTTGGGGTCCTTGTGAGCTACTCCACCATACACCATCTCTCAACTCCAGATATTTATCTCTCTGAAGACCACACATTCTATATTTGGGATATTTCGGGATATTTGGGATATTTCGGGATATTTCGGGATATTTTTGTATTGTTGTATTGTTGTACCATTATCCATTTCCAAGGATTTTTCCAAAGGTGGTGACGCATTCTTTTGATGCTGTTAACTTTACATTGAGACAGTCTCCATGTCTTGAATAAGTTGCTGCCCATTACAAAAAGCGGACCCTATTCACTTGTTTTGTCAGTGCAATATTTCTGCAAACGGATCAATCATAATTTTCCCACAGGGTGATCAGTGGCGGGGGGGTGAATTGAGCTATATTCTGCTTTTGAACATGTTTGTGGGTTGAGGGTTCATGGAAAAGTGTACTGCATAGCACATTGTTTCTATTTTTGTTGTATGAAGTGAATACCGATATTCTCCTTGCATTCAGTTTTAAATGGATAGTCTGGTGTGGATGCATCCAAAGTCTACATATAAATAGATAACAATAAACACTGCACACAGTCAGGAGAGCTTTTTTCCAGTGCTTGTATCCTGCACCCTAAAATCAGAGTGCATTTAAATGTAGTAGATACATCAAAACAACATCTACAAATAAACAGTTCTTAAATGCCACAAATGTAAAATAAAGTGTATTGTTTACATGAAATGTAATAACAGTCATATGGATTGAATTTATTTATTTAAATATTTTTTATGTTTACCGTGCCATAGCTCACAAGCATCAGCGGGCTCAACAGACAACATCTTTATTTACGGCTAATGAGAACGACACATTTACTAAGTTTTAAGATTTTTACGGAAAGTGCTGCACCTTTCTCAGTTTGCATGGCTATGGTCAGTTCTTTGCAGTTGCTAGCTGCTTTACTGCGAGTGCAGTGTCCTGTTTGAAGAATATTTTCTCAGTGTTCGCTTTAAATAGACTGGTGCTTCTCCATAGATACATTTGTGGGCCAAGGTCATAGTTTGGAATTGGATCCGTTTCTCCACCGGTAGCCAATGAAGTTCTTTTCTGTGATGTGAAATATGCTCTCTTCTTGAGGCATTTGAGATTATCTGGATGGCATAACTTTGGATAGTCTGTAACCTTTGGATGAATCCTGTGACCCATTTAATTGGGCAGTCATCTAATCAGTGAGACGTTCACCCTGTTGTTGAGACTCACACCAATGTATCAGGTGTGAAAATGGCGCACATTCAACCACTTTGGTGTACAACCTGTGCCTGGATGCATTTTTTGCTTGAAAGGACAACAATGTCACACTCTTCTACCACTGAAAGGATGCCCCTGACATGGGCCAGTTCATGAATGTGTGGTTGCTCAAACCATCATTGAACGTTGAGTTGCCACATATTGGTGAAATAGTGAACAACATCTTGAGAGACCCTGTGTGACGAGTAGGGTAGTTACAGAAGGGCCAACATTGTTCTGAGACCTGTGGATAATATGGATGATTTGCCCCGTAAAATTGCCCCCTTTGTTCACGCTTTCAGTTTCCTTTTGGATCAGCTAGACTTGCCCGGAGGCAAAGCAGTGCTGATTGCTGAATCTGGTTATTTTCTGTGTTCTCTATATCTGGCCAGCTTTCCAAATGTCAATGGCAACGATGAGGTAGTGAACACTTGGCTGTGATCAGGGTCGGTCTGGGGCATACAATTGTATTGGGCACCAACGAAAAAGTGGCCAACAGTTGCAAATGGGAATTAATTCCTTTTCTGACACTGTTTGAAAAGTATCCTAGAGGGAGTGTTTTGATAAAATGTGATGCAAATTGTGCATTTTAAAGAATATTTACTCAGCAACACTGGTCAAAACTATTAGCCGAATAGTGAAGTAACTCATCAAACTGCCCACATTGGTTCAAAAAGTGGCCCACTTTGACCCAAAAAATGGGCCCACAGAGGCATGTTGTGTTTTTGGTTCGGCCATGGGCCTATTGCCTTATAGGCCAGTCCGAGCCTGGCTGTGATCACAAGAAAGGCATCTAGCAAATTCTAATTATATCATGTATGTATTTAACATGCTCTGAATACTATTTATTATAATGCGCAATGCACATCTCACTCTATAACATGCATTCGTGACCCACAGCACCTTATGCCAATTTATAATGCATGCATCTCAAAAATAGTACATGCATCTCAGTATAGAATGAATGCATCCGAGTATACAGTGTGTACATGTTCATATATAATGGATGCATCTCAATATATTGTGTATACACAGCTCAGTCTATATCTATTTCAATGTACACAATCAGCAACTCACTGTAACATGCATACATCACTTTATAACATGTATGTATCTCAGTGTACGGCATGTAATGCCTGCATCTCAATATACATTGTATAGACCTCAGTGTGCAATGCCTGTATACCAGAAAATAGTGTATGTGATGATATATTTCAATACGCAATGTACATGTCTCAGTATACTATACATACAGTTCAGAATAAAATGTATGCATCTCAGTGCACACTAGGAATGCATGTCACTATATAATGTGTTCAGCTCGAGAAGCTGTATTTACATATCAGTACTACCGCATATTTATTTCAGTATATAATGCTTGAATCTTAATATATGAATCATAACTTATCAGTATGTTATGGGCACATTTCATAATGCAGTGAATAGATACATGAATGTCTAATGATGCCTCTGACAGTCTCCCGCATCAGTTATTGTTCTATGCTGCAACACTATTATAGCAGGCAAGCAGTTCTTAGTCTTTTTGTTCTGATAAGGCATCATTCTTTCCGCCACAACCTTTAAATGGTACTTCCACTATAGTGGGCATTATATTTAGCCAGATTCGAATTTCGAATATTGTTGTTCGTGAGCAGGAGCCCGGGAGTTTAGGGAGGTCAATGGCACACAGGTTCACAGAAATGCTTATTGCCAAGCTCGAAGGGTTCATTATGAGAACCAGACAATGCAATCATTACAAATGTTATTAGTGCAGCAGCAGAAAGAACCCGACTAGACACGGCATACTTCAGAATGTCTTCACGCACTATTCGTTTTTTGAACTTTGACATTAGGTGGACATCTATTCTCAGAGGAATTAGGACAGTATTGTGTGTAAACTCAAATGCAGCAGATGCCCTGGAATTATTTACAGAGGCTCTACCGACGTGTCACAGATGTGCCTATGGAGGTCCTTCAGTATTTCAACATACAGGTGATGAGGGCTAACAAAGGAGATCTATGTGATCACTGCGCCGCCCATAACTGCGACAGCCGAAATGCCGACGCAAGTTACGGCGAAGTGTAGTGATCATATAGATCACTGTGCCCGCTTCCACGGCCTGCTTTTCCCTTCCCACCCCCCAACCCCAACTTACCTTTTAAGGCGGCACACTTCTGTGTGTGCCGCCTGCACCCTGCTATCCCTGCAGCATCAGCTCCTCCCACTAACATGGGTTAGAACTGACGCTGCAGGGTGCTTTTCTTCTTTTTTCTTTCCTGTCCTGGTAAGCGGGGGACACCTCTGCAACCCTCGACTCCCATTACGGTGCCCAAGCAGAGCGGGGTACACCCCCGCTGTGCTTGGGTGCAGTAAATGTCACCCTCAATTTGTGTGCCCCTAACGTTGCAATAACTGCGGGGACGCACAAATGAGTGCGACATTTTTTGTACGATTCCAAAAAAGGCACTACTGGATTTTTCAGTCAATATTGTAAAACTAAAAACAGATACAAAACTTTCAAATATTACGGGGGCCATCAGAAGTTGGGATTTCTTTTGAGAAATACCGCTGAATGAAGTTACCACTTTTATGTCTGAACATTTGCCAGATTCCGTGTTTATTACTGATAGAGGTGGTGTCTCTGGAATAACTCAGGAGGTACTCTAGAAATATCACCTTTGCTAGTTGAAACCCTACAAGATATGTTTTTCTTTACATGCCCACCTTCAACGTGATGGTTGAAATGGAAAAAGTACAAAAGTCGATTATAACACTACTGCACGTGTATACACTGCTGAAAAAGTCAACACCGAGGCCTCAATTCTCAACAAAGTGTTAATTGCTGAAAATATCATGTAAAGGTTTTCCAACATTTTTGGTAATTAACACCAATTCTAAAGTATGAGCATTTTAGAGAGGGTGCACAGAAAGTGCCACTTTTGGAACCTCTCCACCGGTTACTATGATTGGCTGGAAAGCAACGTAGCAATTGCCATTTTTGGAAAATGTTTATTTGCATGGCTTTTCTCGTGGCACTCCTCCACAATAGCGACAGGCTGAAATTGCTGCAGATATATGGTACCTCTTTGGTGCCCATCTGCATCACTATTGTAGAGGAGTGGTTGCAGAGCACATGGTAAACCACATGGTAAACATATGTTAAGAGGGACCACTGAAATGGTATTAGTGTAGCAATTTTGTGTGCTGCTGCATTGAATATGGAAGCAGCAGTGTCTCAGCGCTGTCACTCTCACCTGACTGGAATTCAGATGGGCATCAAAAGGCATTAAAAGGCTCAGAAGATCCCTTTTGAACAGGACATTCAGATTGAGGATTCCTGGGAGGGGAGGATATATAAGGTGTTCTAATCAAGGCAGACCAATATGCTGACAAGATCCGCAGGTGTTCGGATGTAAGCTTTGGGTGAGGTTGTCTGGAGTACAGAGAACATTTTGTGCAAGCACTTCTAGCAACTCCCTCAGCTGGGGGAACGATAAATTACAAAAATGATGTATTAGGCACAGTTTATTACCGAAATACACAGGCTATAACACATACATTAGCTAGCATATGAAACAAAATACTTCAAGCTAATCCCTTTAACTTTTTTAAAATTGGAAATACCATGCAATTTAATGAAAATGCTGTTGAGATTGCAATCTGCACTTTTTCTCATAAAACAGGTAGATTGTTGACAGTGCATTGTCGTCCACTGCGCTGACGCGCAGGCCCACTTGAGAATAACCGTAACGCCTGGGCATCTGGAAAAGACGCAGAGAAGCATGCTATTTAGCATGCTCACTGGGCCTCCTTGAGAATCGGATCATGAGCCTTTTATGGACTGCATGAGTGTGACAAATTCACTTCTGAATTGCAGGAGTATAAGGATGATTAGAGGCAAAAATGCCCACTCAACCCTCACACTTCTACAAAGCAAGATCAAACACAATCATAAATGTGAAACATCCACAGTCAAGAGACTCCTTCGCCTTTTGTGGTAATGCTGGCCGAAGGAAGGGTATACTGTTAAGATGCATGTGGATGTGGTTCAGTAGCAACCCAAACAGTGAAGATCTACAGTCCAAAATAAAGAATGTCCAATGAATGTTATATACACTTTAATTAAATACACCATATACAAAATTAACTGACTAGAAAAATACTTCATAAAACCCATCCGTGAGGAAGGAATACAGAATAAGCAAAGATAGTAGATGCAACACTCTGGGTAATGAATCTGGGAGGGAAGGCAAATAAAAGCAACTATGTACTTATGAGCAGAAAAGGGTTCAAATTGACTTAACCTGTCTCTAGGGCACAGAAATAGGCCAATGGGGGCAGTTGGCAGTAAATAGTACTTTCTTTGCAGCTCTTGGTGAATTCAGCAGAACCAAACCAGACTTCTTGGGGCTCTGTGACGATCAGCAGAGAGCAAAAGTCAGCAATAGAGGGTGCTACTGGTTCACATTTGTTGGACGGTTCTTGAAACATGCTCCAAGGAGATCAAGAGTGAAAAACACTAGGATTCCAGCTGCCTTGGCTCTCAGGGTGCTGTGAATCCCAATCCACAGGTCCAGGGACAAGATGAGTCATTTCCTCGTGCTCCCAAATATGGGTGAGGCTGTCACACAACTACAGGGGTCCTCCGACACAGTGAAGTCCTGGGTACTGCTGTGGCTAGCAGAGACATGTCCGGTTCCAGCAGCAGATCACCTCCAAAGGTCCCTGGAGATGGTTAGGGGTCAAAGCTGGTCTTTGCCTTGAAAAAACTACCTTCACCTCACAACTGTAGGACTTTAGAAAGGACTGCTCTCTCAGCAGGGTCCATTGACATCTTATCAAGTGATGATTCGAAGATGCTTCAAGATGATTCTAAAGATGATTCGAAGAAGAAGAGTGTGATATCCCTTGTTTTAATGGCAGGATCTGAATGGTGATTGGACTAAAGCTAGCCTGCCTTAGGAGTCTAATTCCTGCTCTTGAAATGAGTGAACTTTGGTTTTGTACATCACACCCAATGTGTTTCGTGCTACAGAAAGAGGAGGGGACAGGAAAAATAAAGAGAGGCAGAGAGAGAGAAAATGGCAGACGTCTCCCCAAATGGTACTCCCTGGCTACACTAAACCTGCCCCCTTTCCTTCATAATACAAATGCAGGCCTTTAGAAATGAAGCCCCCTGTTGTGAGTCTCTTTGTGAATGGGTGCATCCTTTGATTCCTGTTCCTAGACCAGCATCCTTTGGAGTGCCTGTCTGTGGGAGAATGGCATTGTCTGTCTTAACAGAGGAAAAAAGAGAAACATTCCCTCCAGGCTACATTCTTACCAGTAGAGTATGGTCAGGCTTGTCTGGGGGAATACACATAAGGCTTCCACAGCTGAAGTGGGCCCACAGGGATGACACATATGCAAAACCCTATTGGACGTGGCTGTAATAATTATGAGAATACCATCAACAATATCCTATCTAAGGTATGATGTATGTTTAAAGAGTAGTCTGCCACCAGGACGTTGACCCATAATTATAGTTTTCTGGCAACATGGGGCATATATTTTAAATGCAGCCCCTGTGCTGCATAGAGTTGGATGTCACTGCAGCTGTCACAAAGGCACCTGTGACCTCTGAACATGCTCTTTGCCTTTGACAAATCAACATCCGGGGCACCAGTGATCCTGGGATGAATATTGGTTTCAGCCCCACACCTCTAGTACATCAGAAGGGATCCAAAAGCTTGGAAACACAAGCAAATTATAAACTTCCTTGTCCAATTTTGGTAATGTGGATGGAACAGGAGGCTTATCTCTGAAAGGTCGTGAATCATTGGTTATTTGTAACACAGCAAAAATACAATTATTACCCCATGATAAAAGGGCCTGCCGAGCCATGGTAGCATACAAATATCTAAAGTATTATTATCAGCACAGACAGTTCTAGCACACTACAAAAAACAAGCCACCCTGTAAAGGAATGCAGAGAACAGACAGTTTCATAGAAGGAAAAGGTATGCACTCTGGATACTGACAGGAGAATAGTCGGTACAGTAAATAATCACAACAGTTCAAGGTTACTTGGTTTCAGCACAAAGGGAGCAATGACTCATAAAATGTCACTATGGGCATTCGTAGAAGAACCAGGGGGGAAAAAACAACAATGTACCTTGTGCTGCAGGATATCTTTGTGCTCGACAGGGTTGAGTCAGTTTCAGGGCACTTTAAAGGTTCTGCGACAGGGTTTAAGATGGGAGGCAGCCACGGGTATCAGGCAGTTCGGTGAGTGAGGCTGGATGGAGGGCTGCAGGCTGGACTACACTGTGACTTGGAGACAGGAATCTTTGTCTCGGTGCTGGTCGGTGGTTCTGAACCACCGGTCGAGGTGTCTCAGAAGTCTTTAAGCAACTGCAGCGTTGCAGTCTGTTGCAGCTTGAAGGACTCGACTGACTAAAAATGTCCTTTAAGTCAGATGTCGGTAAATGCTTGTTGATGCACTTCTTATTGCTTCTTCACTGAGCTTGTGTCGTCCTTTAAGGCGGATGGCACAAAGCTGAGGAGAGTGTTGCAGGCAATGGATGGGCGAATCTCATATGGAAAGGCTGAACCACTATGTGTCGACATTATTACATAACTACATCCTGTTGTAGAGGGATGAGGGATATAAAGCAATAAGAATCCCCAGGGACTTTGATGTATGTCATAACAAGCGATGAGAAGACAGTGAGAGTTTTGAAAAATCAGAAGTAATGTGGATTGAGATTTTTGGGACCTCACTGCATTAAGTCAAGAGTACAATAATATTGCGCTTGGAAGTACTACTACACTTCCTGAGACCAATGTTTTGAATTGGTTGAACATTGCACTGTATTTTGCTTATTTGCACATTTCTGTTCACACTGTAACTAACCAAATGTATACAATTGCCCTTTTTGCACTTATAGTATGGCATATGGTATGTGCTGCATATTTTTTAAATATAGATTTGTAATAAAAAAAGAAATATGTATCTTATTTACAAAGAGATGTCTTATTATAATTTTTTATCAAAAGAGTTGGAGTACCATGAAGAGTAAGTTGCACAGCTGCTCGCTGAGGCATTTAAAGGCTATATATTAGTGAAACAGGAGGAGGGGTAGCCTGTGGTTTCTGTATTCTTTTAGGTATTTTTTATGTATGTTTCCCTGCTATATGCTAGTCCCCCAGCAGCAATAAAAATAGGAATTGACAAGTTGTTTATACTAACACACAGTACCAGATAGTACATTTCACTGTCAAACGATACTGAGGGCGGGAGCTGACATAATATTGCCACAGTTGCATGTGAAAGGTTGTTGGGGTTTCATGTCTACATTGTTAGACTCTGTTGCCAGGTCCCATGTGGGCTTGTTTGAATTACTTTCTGATTAGTTTGCAAAGATGCAACCAGCTACAGGACTCAACAAAGGGTGGATCCATGGAGCATTTGTCAGTTAATAAGTCTGACCATGACAGGGGGAAAGGTTTGGCTTCTCCCACTTATGGAGATGCAGTCAGTACTCCACCTGTCAGATCCTAACTAAATATAACATGGTGGAACTGCCCCAGTGGGCTGTGTGCACCCAAAGTACATGGTTCTATGCATTTGTTGTGCAGTGAGCATGGGAAAATGTGTGCAAATTAGCCCCACACATTTCCCTGAGGTTGATCTACCATCATGCAATTTCCATTTAAAGTTTCAAAAAAGCCCAGGTTTGCACACACCCACCGTGTGGATGGTTGAATTCGTCACAGTGCCACTGGAAGAGCAGGTGCTGTGATTCAGAATACTGATGCAGCAGGGCACAAGTACACACTATGCTTTTGGCATGAAGTTTATGACAGGGGAAAATGATGAGATTTCCCGTTCAGAAATGGAATTACCCGCATCATTCTATCACTTAATACATATCAAAAAAGCCAGGGCTTTCACACTCACGGCAGGTGGCAATTCATCATAATGGGCGAGTTGGTTAAAGATGCTCACCTTTTTAACCCTTAACCTAATTTGAATGCTGTAATGGAGATCTGCACTTCTCCTCTGTACAGTAAAATAATAATATAAAACAACATGTTTGGGGACCGTTTAGAATGGTTACCTCCACTTCTAAATTGGTGGTAAATATGGGCAGATTTTTGGCAGACAGTGGGCCTGGAACACTGCTAGTTGCATTTCTATGGAAAACCAACAACAATATTTAAAAATTGTCTGATTCGACAAATGTCACTGATGTTACTTTTGCCACCTAAGTCATAAAGACCCTTTGTTGAGGATGGTTCCAACTTGTACAATCGCCTTAGAATGCACTGTGAAATACTATAAATACATTACTAATACAATGGCATATGCGCAGGTGCTCTGTGAAATTGGAGAGCCAACTGAAGCATTTAGGGATGCCACTTATGCTAATAAATAAAGACAAAATTGCTTCACCGCCAAATCCAATTGTTTCAGATGCTTTTCCTATGTTAATTATCTATCTACCAATGTATCTATCTGCATTTCCAGCTCTGTTGATTTAGGTAATGTAGATTATACACATGCAGATATGTGGTAGCAATGCTTCACTCTCTTGGCCGCATTATGAGTGTAAGCTACCGTCCCCATTGTTACGCGACCGGCACACTCCGAGTTGTGCTGGCGGGTGCTGTCCCTCCCACCAGGTCTGACCTGGCGGGCGGAACAGCACCCGCCGCACACTTTGAGGGTTGGACCGGCACTGTTGCACACAGTGCCGGTGCATCCGCCCCCCCATTCCCATTGAGGGAATGGGGAGTTACTTTTTCCGCATAAGCATAACACCGGCGCAGCCTGCCATTTTTACTGGCAGGGCTAACGCCGGAGTCATAATGAGTCTTTCTGTCTTGAATGCTGTGCTTCTCTAATGGGCAGATTGTGTTCCCATATTTTCACCCGGTGCTCAATTGAACAAGCCATTGGTGTTCCAGGGGGCAATTCCATGCATTTGAAAAGGACATCCCGATACACAAATTGGTTTAATGTTTAGATTTGTGAAAACGAAAGCCATTGCCCTCGGTTGATGAGACAGGCTCAAAGGCATGTGCAATACGTCCAAGGTTTAAAGAAATGCTGTTCCTTTGGCATTTGTATCACGCCACCAGGGATCAGAATGTGTTTTTGTTTTTGCTACCCTTTTAACATGAAACCCCCCTTTAACCACATGTCCATTATGTGGCCCTCTGTGTCTTAGCCATGCTCCTGCACTGCCCAGGATGCGGATAGACAGAGTTTTGTAGAAATGCATTTTGAATTGGCTGCAGCACGGCACAGAGAATGCTGTTGAATTACATTGTACAGTGATAGGCCGTACTGAAATGTGCTGCCAACCTGATGCAGGCGCTGGGGGCATATAATGCCAATGCAACACAAATGTGTGCAATAGAACTGGCCAGAACGTTGTTTTCTTTGTTTATTTATATTTATATAGCGCGCAAGCAGCCCAGGGGCATTGAGGCGCTGTTACTTGCAAGAACTTAATTACACAGGTACAGGCATGGTAGCGGTCATCATACTGTTGTTACAGATATTGCACATAGTCATTATATTACAACTTGTGCAACGGGTCATATGATAAGTAGTCATGCTGATGTGTAGGGCCTTATGTGAAGAGGATGGTTTTCAAGGCTTTGCAGAAGGTTTTGTTTTGTTGTGGTGCATGGCTAACGAGAAAATGAGCAGGTCACTTTTGTGCAGGACGCATCTCAGATGACGGCCTGTGTATTTTATTATAGAATGCCTAAATATAAATATATGATACATAACATATCAGTATGTTGTGTATACATTCCACTCATGTATATGCATGCATATTGAATGATGCCTCTTACAGTCCTGCATATTAATTATGTGGGTATGTTGCCACAATGATATTAACAGCCAAACAACTCTTAGTCGTATTGCTCTGATAAGTCGTCGCAATTTCAGCCACATCTTGCACATTAAAGTTGCACTAAATATTTAACCAGATTCGAATATTTTAGTTCCTGAGAGGTGCCACGAGTGGTAAAGGAGGTCAAGGGCAGATAAGTGCACAGTAATGCTTATTGGCAAGCTCAGAGGTTTATTTATAAGAACCAGACATTGCAATCATTAAAAATGTATTAGGTGCAGCAGCAGAAAGAAACCGAACCGACAAGAGGCCTACTTAGGAATGTCTTCATGCACCATTCGTTTTTTGACATTTGACATTAGGTGGAACCCTTCAAGCACCATTAGTTTTTTTTTTTATCAACTTTGAGATTAGGTGGAAACCCATTCTCGGAGGAATTATGGAAGCGTCGCATGTAAAGACACATGCTGCCGATGCACTTAACTTACTCAGCGATCCGCTACTGTCTTTTTGGTGACGTTCATGCAAAGGGTTATCAGCATTCAAACATACGGGTGAAAATGTCAACAAAAGGCAATAATGGGCTTTTCAGTCAATATTCTAAAACTAGAAAGAGATAGAAAACCAGGACAAATGAAAAAACCCAGAGTATATGCTGCAGGTTAAATTAAATATATAAATATGCCTATTAAACGTCTTATGATTATTATGTGGAAAAATGTGTTGGGTGAAATCTCGCTGGAGGAATGTACCATTTATGTTTCTGAAAATGTGCTCAATTCACTATTTCCTCTGGCCCTGGTGGTATTTATGGAAAACCTAAAGAGTTATTTCATGAATACCACCTCTACTAATGACTACCCTAAAACGAGTTTTTTTTTAATATTGTGTTTCGTTATGTTGCCCTCTTTAATGTGAATGTGTGAATAGAAGATTTATAATATTGGTTCTCAACAATACTGAACATTTATTTGATGCTAAAAAGAGTCAACACTGCATGGGTAAGGTGAAGTGAGGGGGCCACAGAGAACAGTTACCCACCTTTTTCACCACTATTAACAATCATTTTACAATTTCGAATGCTCAATATTAGAAGCCCATCTGTAATTAGGGGCCTTTCTTTATTTCAAAACATGTTTAAATTCCATAAAGTTACATAAAGGTACATATCAATCAACAAAGTATGTTTTCCCCACTATCACTGACAAGCGCTGGAATCAGAGAAATGTTACATGCATCACATTCCCTAGGCTTACAATGAGTTTTATCAGAATTCTGCAGGCTTTGGGTTAGGGAAGCAGTGTGATCCATTCTAAATGCTCAGAAGTTTGGATCAGACACCCATCATAGGAAAATGGTTTTGTGCATTTCTGATGCAAGGATGGGTGCCCCTCCACCTTTATTTTGCAGATTGACTCCCACTGGCAAGATATTTTCTTGTTGCTGCTATATACAGCCAAGAGTACAGGGTGCAGTGGATTTACATAGCACACATGTCTACGAGTAGAATTGACATTACTATTAGTCTCCCTTCCAATCCCCAATCCTGTTTAAGTTTATTTGGCTTTCATGGAACACAAATTATCAAGCAATTCTTAATTTTCTATGGTGCAGACACCTTCAAGTCACATACACATGTGAACTATTTCTGTGAAAATGCTTTGGCTACAATTAAATGAGGTTATTATTTCCAATGAGCTGCACACAGGCTGCTCATAAGTGCTATCTGTATCACACTGTGCACAAAGCTCATACATATATTTTCGGGTTGGATTGAAAGGCCATCTCACTTGATTTAAACTGTAGTGAGAACCAATGCAGTGAGAACCAATGTATTTTAGTACCACCATTTCTAGATCAACCCCCAACCCCTTTTCTGGGACTCATCGAAAAATTGTACTAGAGTGCATACATCACTTCTTTTGGGGAGTTCTCACACTGACGTTTAAATCATCCTTATCCGGTTTTTCTTTTGGATAAGCATGTATGCTTGCAGAATGGAAATCTGCTAATCAGATAGGCACATGCTGGTATGCTTCCTTCAAGTTAGAACTGCCCCAGGTTTACCTTCTCTGTCTGGAAAATGAATCCTTCCTTCAGCAGCTTTTTGGAATCCCAGTCTTCATTTAGACAATCTGATTAATCCATCCCATTGGAACAGGTATTTTCCTTCCCTTCAGTTTTTAAATCCAGAGGCAGAGTTCTTTTTCCTGTGTGTTTCTACTCTTAAAAATGTGCAATATTCTCACACGTATATCATGATTATTTCACAGTTTGTAATTGGTCAAATTCTTCTACTGGTTTATCTAACAGTCCACACTCCCACCTTAACACACCTATCAATCTCCATTGGATCTTCACATCCCTATTACTGTAAATACAATAATAATAATAATAATAATAATAATAATAATAATAATAATAATAATAATAATAATAATAATACATACACAATTCATATATCTTAATACAAAAACGTAATATAAAAATGTGTGGAAAAAATTATTAATGTTAAATTCAAATCCATATTACATTGTGTTCAATGTATTCAGTGCTCAGGTGTCCATGGGTTTGGCACTCTCTACAAATGTCAAAAAAATAAACTAAATACGTAATTAAACACAATAAATAACTGGCTCCATGCAGCTGCAGGCCCAGCCCTCTCGCTAGCCATCCCCAACGACTACACCATCATCCGAGTGGATAGAACCGAATCTAGAGGCGGAGGCCTGGCCGTCATTGCCAAAACTCACCATAACATCAAACACGATTCCACCACCCACCTCCCATCATGTGAATCACTCACAGCTAAGCTGCCCACTGCAAATTTACAAACGATATCAATTCACATACTCTACAGACCACCTGGACCCCTAGGATCTTTCGAGGAAGAGCCCAGTGCCATCCTCACCAACAACCTAAAAAACTCCTCACAATGCCTCCTCCTAGGAGATTTCAACCTAAGCTACAAAGACCCCAAAGACCACCAGGCCACCCTCATCAATAACACTCTGTCTGAACTAGGCTTCTCACAAAAAGTATCCGGCCCCACCCATAACAAAGGGAGAACCCTTGACTGGGTAGCAGACTACAACTGCGCGGCATCTATCACTAATAACTCTCCTCAATCTTGGTCTGACCATCATCTCCTCTCCTTCTCCCTCGAAGCTTCAAGCCCCATCACCAACATGGCGCTAGCCTCAGCCATCCCCACGAGAAGCAAGAAAAATATCACAGTGGAGAAACTGATCCCTCTTATCCTCCCAACGCTTAACCAACTCCCTGCTTCTAACCCCTACGACCTCGTAGAAGGCTATAACAAAACCATGAGCACAGCCTTAGGCGCCATTGCACCACTAAAACTAAGAAAATGCAAACTGAAAAAGCACCTCAACCAATGGTTCTCCAGCCATACCCTCGGGTCTGGTGCGCAATACAAATGAATAAACTAAACTAAACTAAATAAATCACATTTATGTTTACATGTTTCGGTAGCAACATGACAACTCAATAGAATATGAATTTCTGTAATCTGTAATCCCCAGCTCACATGCATGTCTAAATATGCAGCATGAACATGTGCTATATTTATTCATAAAGATGCCAATATTACCCATTTTATTATTTTGTAATACATGATAAAAACTGCAAACGCATAATTGCTAGGTATTGTATTATCTTACAAAATCAACACACCTGTTGCTTTGTTTTTAAGTTATATAATTACAGAGTTTTGATAAATCTCATTTGTGTGTCTAAAACTCATTGTAAATATTGTTTGCATTTAATCTTGGAGAAGAGACATGACTGGGTGTGCCCTACACTCAGCACAATGACCCATGAGAGCAAGTATTTGTACTGTCTTCAGTCACTGAGGGATTTGAGGAATAAGGCAGGTGTTCTTTCTTTCGCTCCATTTAGGTCAACCAACTGGCTGACTTAATAGCTGGCAGATTTCAAAAATGTCACATTAGTGCAAGGTTGTCCTTTTGAGTCGCGGAAGTAAAAGAATAGAGCTTAATAATCTTTAACACAAATGCAGATATCAGCTTGCTGGAATTTTGGAATAAAATTAAAAGTGTTATCCCAGTCCATTTAACAAAACACAATTTTTCTGAAAATGTGCTTTACAATCCCTTGTCTAAAATCCACCATGTTACTATAAACTCTGTATAACAATCCGACAGTTGTTGGAAAAATGAATTCACTGTTGTCACTTTATATGTCCTCTGATTTCCTTCCTGCCACTTCAAATGAAAATGTATGTAGCACTGGCCACGTTTACACTTTTTATCACATTGCTGACACACTTTGGCCTGTGTACATTTTGACATATAGTTCCATGATACATAAGGGATGATGTGATTATTGGTGAAATGCAGTGCTGTATTACTGTTTCCATACTCCACATCTCTTCATCAGTATAACCTCTTACAATAAGTTGCTGCAATGTGGTAAGGTGTCATGAACACAGAGTTCCTTTTTAAACTGGTGCTTTCTGCATCTTCCATTTCCAAGTAAAAAGTAAGTATTTTGGGTGAAATATACTCAAGTACTAATATTATTCCCGCAATTGTTTGGTTTGTGGCAAAATATACACCATGCGTGGGTTGCTGTCACCAAGCTGCACAGTGTACTATTCTTCACCTCACTTAGGGAGGTACGTCTACATACCTTTTGCTGTATTCCCCTGTCTTCCATAGGATCACAAGGGGGTACATTCTTGCCGCTAACTCAATCTTACCTGACAGTTGGTAGTGGAACCTGGGTCAAGTCTACCGCTTTAGGCCTTAACTACTGTTTAGGGATTGAGTTCAGTACTTACCTGAACTGTATCTAACTTTTTGACTTGTATTAAAAATAACCACTAGCACTCACAATAAATATCTTTACACACCTACCTGAAAAGTATCTTCCTTGCAACCGGTGTCCTTTGGGCACAATGCCCGCAATAATCTTAGGGTTGGGCATTATAAGAGTTAAGGAAGGTGTTTTATGATTATCTTTAAGGATTCTTTCTATTTCTAAAGCATCTGTGTATGTATCTGTGTTACACTAGTCATTGAGTCAAATGCTATTCTATTCCTCCTAATGGTGGATGCATATATCTGTTTTATAAGAGTTTTCTATGACAATATTTGACTAGAGGTTTTATCTGCTTAATGTGTACACTAAAGGCCTAATAAATAGGTGTATGTTTACACTTACCTGTCTAACTGGAATTACTGGTGTTGCTCTGTGTGTACTAATTGTAGCCCTAGACAACACTCAAACCCTTCCTGAGACTAAGCCTTACTGATCTACTACCTTACCTTGATTGAGTTTGCTTAATCTTTCAGTGTATTCCCTGTTCACTTTCAAGGTCTCCCAAAACAAAATCCCCCCCCCCCTCCGAGGCTTGGCTTGCAGCTATGGTTAGTGACCACAATCCCTGGGCAAGTTCTTCAGCCGTGCTGCAGGCCCATTAGCCAACTCTGAGTAGACATTGGGGATCGCTGGATGCCAGGCCCAGTGCCCACTTTAACCCCATAGCCAGTCACCTGGTGCCTTGTCCAGTAGCCATATTGTCCTGCCACAGGCCATGCTTCAGGCATCAAGGTTATATCTCTGTTTTTAGTACCTTCTCTTTGGCACATTTTAAAAAATAAAGAACCGGAATGATTGTCCCCAAATTTGCAAAAGCATGCTTTCAGGTCCCTTTCTCAATTGATCAATCAGCACATTTATGCCGTGGTCGCAATTGTTATGCAGTTTCTTAATTGTTTCGGAGGCGTACAGTGGACACAGAATTAACTCAGTGATACACTTTATAAGTAGGTCAGTTTCATTTTTACCAATTTTGAAGATTAAAAACAGTCTTTATTGACATATTACGCTAGTTGCTTCAGCCATTGTTTGCAGCATCCCTTTCTGTTTCTTCAGTTCATGCTTTGGGCTCAAAAACTGTAACAGCTGGTTTTGCCATATCCCAGGCCAGCAGGCTTCGAGAGAGCTCGGGTCCAGCAACGAAATTTAAAACAGGTGGCGAAATATTCACTTCCAGGGCTTCAAATCTGTATGCAATCAGTTACTCTAAGAGCTATGCTTGGACACAAATTAGCTTCATTAGTTATGACGGCTGTGTTTCATAGGAGTCGCAGTAAAGCGAATATACACAACTAATTATCGATGACCAAGTCTGGCGTAAACATGTCTCTGAACGTGTTCATACACATGCCTCTCTGCTCGTGGGAAAGTATGTATTATCCTGACACTTTGCTGCTATTTTATGCACCTTCTGTAACCACATGATGCATGTGCTGGCCTTTTAGTTTGAAATGAGAAAAAAAACCAAGACAGTAATCTACATTTGCTGCTGTTTTAATTGTGGGGAAGGCTAACTAGAAGTGAAATTGGCAAATGCATATTCTCTTTCTGGCAATTAAACAGCATTAGAAATAGTAACCTGCCAAAAGCTTTTTGACTCAAGCAATAATGTTGGTAAAAGAAAAAGCATGTTTGCTTTATACGGATTTTGGGAATTATACACCTAATAGTTTTAATTACCATTTTAGGCATAACATTTTTTTGTTTTTGTCTTGTTGCTGTGTTATTCAGCTGTTGGTGTAGTCGTTGCTGTCTGCCAATCAGAATTGAAACTGAACGATCCTAATATGGGTCTTTCAGAAACTAAAAACAGTGGTGCGATTACCTCAACCACCCAAAGGTAGCAGAAATGGCATTGTGTGACCTCCCTTTCCATCACAGAAAGTGTTGTCATAAAACATTTTAACCAATGAGGGGTCATTACATTGATGGATAACGGATACAGAAAACCATCTGAACAATTGCCAAAGGCAATTGGATTTGGCTGTTTTGTGTCAAATGCAGATTCCAATGCGGTAATAAAGCAATTATATGGCCGGCGTAGTCAACATACATCCGGCTCTGGCAACCCCAAAAGGGGGATCACTGGGCCATTCCGACCTCAGCGGACCCAGTAATTCCCCTTGCGCGGGTGCCGGAGCCAGTATGTCCCCATTCCCATTTGAGCCCCAATAGGGCTCAATGGAAATAGGGAGGATGGTAGCAGCGGTACCGTTCATAACAGTACCATTGGTACCATCATGTTCTGCTCGCGGGTGCTGCTACGGCCACCTGGTCAGACCAGGTGGCTGCAGGGGCACCCGCGAGCAGAAGTCCTAGTATGGCGGTACAGTAGCAACAGTGCCGGTAGCGATACCGGTGCCGTTGTTGCCTTACCGCCATACTCCGAATGAGGCTCAATAAAACATAACACAATAGCAATGCTATGTTTAAAACATCACACGTTTGTACTTTTTTAAGCAAGGCTATTGATGCATCTTCAATTATGGTATCTTGTCGCCCATGAAGACACATACTTAGATGAGGATGTGGTTTGCATTCAACAACCATAGCAGGGCTGGACTGCTCTGGCAAAGTATATTCACACATGAAACAACAGTGTACAGTCACAATGTCTTGGCTTCTCAACTTCCAGTGGGTGAGCTCCTCTTTGCTCACCCTACCCACTGGCAGTAATCGGGTGAGCATGGTCTCCATGAAAGCCATTAAATACACTTTGTGGCTTCTTGGAAGGACCTAAATTCGACTCCATCTGTGCTTCCAACTTATGTAACAAGATGTTTCTTCTTGGGAGCAGATAGTTTATGTGGAGAACGTGACTTGGCTCTATTGTTTTTAGCAGTGCTTGGACTATGCTCAGTTCAAGCCCTTGTGTAACTTTAAGCAGATCTCAAACTACATGAAGATATGTCTCTCATATATTTGCAAATTGGGCCTGTGGTTGCCATGGATAAAAAGCAGGGCTCCTGGTTAATGCTCCTCCCCGGGAATCTACGACCCATGGGGAGAAGCTCTACATTTCACATTGATAGGAGCTGCATGGGAAACTGGGGACCTGTGAAATCCAACTTTCAAATGACATAGGGCCTCATTACACGAATGGCGGTAAGGATTTACCGGTACCGGTAAAATACTGGTACCGGTAAATCCTTACCGCCTTACTACGAGGTCCCTTTGCGGGTTGGGGGATTTAACGCCTGCTTTTTGCAGGCGTTAAAAACCAACCCGCAAAGGGACCCAGGGAGCTAATTACGGTACCGCAATTTGCGGTACCGCAATTAGCGCCTTCCCCATTCCCATTATGCCCTATGGGGCAAAAATGGGAATGGGGAAGGGCAATGGTGGAAGGGGGAATTACCGCCCCGCCAACCTTGGAATGGGGCGGTAATTCCCCTTTCCGCCAAGGCGGTGCCGGTATTTTACCGGCATGAACCATGGCGCTAATAGCGCCATGGTTCTCCGCCATCCGTGTAATGAGGCCCATAGAAGGTAGAATAGTCAGTTTCATTAGGCTTTAATGGATGGTCTAACGATTGGGGCAGCTGCCAATCAACATGCAAAATAGCAATACTTTTTTTCAGATGATGGTATTGCAAGACAAAATATTGAAGACACATCCCTCTTCATTCTATCCCAAGGCGGTCCAAGAAGAGTTGTGTTGGTTTGGCATATTTAAGTAACTTTGTTACTAGGGGAATCCAGACGTGGACCCCTTGTTTACTATTCTTAGAGAGGCACAGCTCCACCCTACTGATGAGGTCCAACCAGACCGAAACACGTGTTTGGGGTTGCTGTTGGTACTCTTGTTCAGAGGAGAATTGCCTAGCATTTTGGTGCTGGACTGCCTCAGGGCAGGACAAAGACTGATATGTTTGGGATATTTCTTCTCTATGAAAGATAGTGAGCTAAAGACTCTGGGTTAGTCTCTCGCAACCAGGACTGATGGGCAGAGAGACTCCCAGGAGCCCCCTTGTTAATTGGCAGTAAAGCTTATAGGCTGTTTCTCAAACAGGATTTGTATTGTGAATACCTACAAACATAAAGAAACACATTATGGGGCTTCATATGTGTCACCAGACTGAGTGGCCTCTCTTCCTTGTTGTTGTCATGAAAGAATTGGTTGCCTTCTCCCCTGTGGATTGTGCCTCCTGGTTTGTTACATTAGTCCCCAGCAGAGGCGGAGGGGGCCCCAGTTTCATCTGTTAGCAGTTAAAGGCACTGCCACAGTTACCCAACGTGCAAACACTGGGGGCCCGGGGAAGCAGGTTTACTGCTCATGGTTACCTCCCTACTGGGGATTACCTTTAGGGAAAAGGGCATGATGCTCCACCTTGTTAAGACTGGAGGGGGTATCTGTACTTCTGCCCTCTATATGGTAGAGTGGAGGCACAGAGTACCCCAGCCAAGGTTCCCTATATGGTTGCTATGGACGAGCAACCAAGGCTTAAGCTCTCAGGAGGTGATGCAGGCTGGTTCTTAAGTACAGTGAGTCCCCAAGCCCCCACAAAGGAATGTTCACACACTATGTTATGTGCTAACACAGTTCTTTATATAAAAATAAGTTTCAGAGATATAGACACAATTCAACACACACTTTGTACTCTGGTAATTCTATAATGGCAAATCTATACAATGCTATGTGGCACCACACTTAAATTTTAGATTCCGTTAAAATGCAACAACTGCATACAGTTATAATAGAGCATATACATCTTGTAAACAATGGCCATCTTGTAAACAATGGCAGAATGCTTCCTTTGGATATAGATACACAATTCTGAATGAGGATCCCCCTACTTGGGCAACCTGTAATAAAAGTATTAACATGCCCAGTCCATAAATGTTTAATAAGTCTTGCTTCCTGGTCAAAAAGTTCAACCTGAGATGGAAGAGTTTCTTCAATGGTTAGTCGACGGTGTCCCTCGAGGGTGGACTCCCTTAAAGCAGGAGCCACAGGACATCGAGATCCTCAAACAAAAGTGGAACACTTGTGGTGATGCCGCAGTTTTGACCTTCGTGGTGCTCTTCGATGATCGATTGTGGAAGTCCTTGGAAGATGAATTGTGCAGTAAACCTCAATGCACATTGTTCGGTGCCGCAAATAAGCCTTGGTGACAGATGCAGGCCCGGGAGCGGGCTTCTGGTGTCAGGAGTCGTGTTCAGCGATTGGGACTCAACCACAGCTGGACCTCGGATTTTCAATCTGACAGTGTCCTCAGGACATCTTTGTCAGCTTCTGGTGGCAGGAAACCCCCAGCAGACTTTTCTCGGTAGCCAGCAATCTCGAATTTCTCCAGAAGGACAAAGTGGTCAGCGGTGATGGCAAGGGAGCCTGTGTTCAAATGTTCTTAGGAGATGTGGAGCTTTTTGGATCCGGGTGTCGAGCAGCACGTCGTCAAGATGTCCCTGCTACTGGGCTACACAATTCGACTGGCTTCCAGCGGTCATGGAAATCTTCCGAACCTCAGTCGGTGGCAATGGACTTTGATGGCCTCGGTGTCCAGGCGCTCTCTTCGGGATTCTTGGTGGACCCCTTCTCCGGACGTCAGACTCACAGAACTGGCTTGAAGGGTGACTCGATGAAGGAGAGCAGTTTTTGCACAATGGGCCATTGCAACAAGGGGATAGGTCTCCTAGCATGGTCCTCTCGTGGAACAGTCTTAAACAGACTGAACAGCTTTTAGATGTCTTTGAAGGAATGCAGTAGCAGTCTTCTTCTTCCAGCTGGGCTTCAAGGATGAGCTTCAAGTTTCAACTTCAGCTTCTGATCAAATTATTAAGTTCGAGACATACACATTTGCTCCTCATACAGTCTGGCTGAGCCAGGCTCAGTCAGCCAATCACACAGAATGGCATGCGTGAAGGCAGGCAACCAATCATGCTCACAGGCATTCATGTCATTAACTTCCGCCCAGACACCCATAACAAGGAATGTGGATCGAGGCAAGCACCCCGACATTCAACAAACCACACTGCATTAATGTCAGTTTCAGGCAGGGCTGTCTCATTCATTGTGCCACACACTCAGAAACCGGGCACCCATAACATAGAATGCATATTGGTCACACACTCTATTCACACAGGTCACACCCCAAGGGTGTACCCACAATATACAGTCACTGGGAAGGCTCCAGCCAGTCTGGCCTGGACTTCCCCACAATACCATATATAGTTCTTCCACCCAACAGCCAGTCAGGGGAAGGGATAGAGACAGGGCTTCCCAGGACTTTGGGAAAACAAGGTAACAGGCAATAGAAACCAAGAGGCCCCAGGGGCCATCTTGCCTTCTATCAGGAATCCACTGATTCCTATGGCAGGGACGGGGTATCCCAAAATGAAGCTGCCACCAGCCCATACCCTGCTCTGTGGGCAACACACAGATGCCAAAAAATATACACTAGGGGTACAGAGTAGTACCCCCACCCATGGGTGTCATAATGGTATCCCAATGGTCTCTGTTCACCACAACCAAAAAGAGGAAGAGCTGCACTGCCAGGTGTCCCAACTGGACTCCTGTGCAGAAAACAACACGGAACATACATGATATGGGAGTACAGGACAAGGACATGGAGTCCTTGTCCCTCCAATGCATTTCCAGCATCACACACCTGCCTCCCGGGAGGGGAGGACATGTTGCTTTGGGAGGCTCATCCCTCTGAACTCAATGAATGTGCCAGTGTTTGAAGGGTTACACATTTTTGATCTGAGGGGTTCCATTGAAATCCACAGGAGGTTTTGATTTCTTTGGAATGTAAAGAGGATATCAAGGCAGTGTGACACCCTCCAAATGAGGATGTGCTGAGAGGTATGATGGGGTAACAGTAGCAGCCCTCAGGCCAAGGTCAGAACGAGGTAGACACCATGGTAATTGGCGCGCCATTCAACACCTCTTCATCAGGTGTACACATCGTTGGGCTGAATGGGCTTTAGTCTCCCCCCAGAACCTCAGTAATTCTGGGCCATTTGTCATCTGACCAGGCTCGACACCAGGCAAGGGATACTGCCAGCACTTTTGGAAGAGCCTCACAGTTACTTTTAAAATGTTCTTTTTGTGTTAGGCGATGCCCTTTCTCACGTGTTAATGAGAAGCAATCAAAACTGTGTGGGGAATTTCCAAATGAATGCCCACACACTGCTCCAACAACCTAGCAAATCTAAGCCTTCTTCCAATACAATTAAAGTGAGCCACAATATAAAGCCCTATTTTAATGCTTGGTTTATATTACATGGCCACGGTAGTGGCGATGTAGTTATGGTTAAGTTGGTGTTTCCATAGGAAGAGCACTTTTTGGGCGGGTTATAACTTTGCTCTCCTTGGACGGATCCTCACCAAACTTTGCAAAAAACAGTATTTGGGTCACTCTGAATTTTTTTGCAAAGTTTGGTGAGGATTCGTCCAGGGGGGGCAAAGTTATAGGGGGGGTCCCGAATTTTTTTTTTTCCCATAGACTGAATGGGAAAAAATGTTTTCTCGCGTCTACAGCCCAAACCGCTGGATGGATTTTCACCAAATTTGGACCAGGAGAAGCGGCTTGGTCCCGAAAGCATGCTTTTGCAAATTTGGTGATAATCCGTCCAGTAGTTTTTTTTAAAATGACCAAAAAGTAGGTCAAAAAAAATTAGTGATATCTGTGTTCAGTCCACGGACACACTTCCCTGTTCTCTCCGCGGACAGTGTCCTGATTGGTCAATCGGCTTGCGTGATGTTCGCGGACATGCAACGTGTTCGCTGATTGGACGCCGTGGAGCGTGAAGCGCGTCAGATTTTCGGTAGCGCCCGCCATCTTGGATTCGCGGTCGTCCGCGGAGAGCGCGGTGAAACTTTGTTCAAAATTTGTATTTAGTAGAGTGTGTTGGTGTGAAGGAGTGTTTGGGGAGGGTGGGAGTGTATGAGATAGGATGAAAGTTGTTTTTTTTATGTGTTAGACATTCTTTTTGTGTTCGTTTTGTCTGCGGACATCACGGGTGTTCTGAAATGTTCTAAATAAACTGAATGGGGGTGTTCTGAGGACTCAATATGTGTCAGTTTCGTTCGCAAGCAAATGAAACTGTTCTAAGAACACTTGCAGTGTCCTGAAATGTTCGCAAATAAACAAAATGGGGGTGTCCTGAGGACGCTGTCCGTATTGTTCGTTGTCAAGTTGAATATGTTCTAAGAACACTCGCGGTGTCCTGAATTGTTCGCAAATACACAAAATGGGGGTGTTCTGAAGACGTTGTCGAACACTCGCTGTGTCCTGTAATGTTCGCAAATATGAATGGGGGTTGTGGCTGACAAGTTGAATGTGTTCTAAGAACACTTGCGGTGTCCTGAAATGTTCGCAAATAAACAAAATGGGGGTGTCCTGAGGACGCTGTCCGTATTGTTCTCTGTCAAGTTGAATGTGTTCTAAGAACACTTGCGGTGTCCTGAAATGTTCACAAATAAACAAGATGGTGGTGTTCTGAAGACGGTTCTAAGAACACTCGCGGTGTCCGGGGAATGTTCGTAGGGTGTGTCCTGAAGGCGTAGTCCGCATTGTTCGCTGGCAAGTTGAATGTGTTCTAAGAACACTCGCAGTGTCCTGAAATATTCGCAAATAAACAAAATGGGGGTGTCCTGAGGACGCTGTCCGTATTGTTCTCTGTCAAGTTGAATGTGTTCTTAGAACACTCATGGTGTCCTGAAATGTTCGCAAATAAACGAAATGGGGGTGTTCTGAGGACACTGTCCGTATTGTTCGTTGTCAGGTTGAATGTGTTCTAAGAACACTCGCGGTATCCTGAAATGTTCACAAATAAACAAAATGGGGGTGTTCTGAAGACGTTTCTAGGAACACTCCCGGTGTCCTGGAATGTTCGTAGGGGGTGTCCTGAAGACGTAGTCTGTATTGTTCACTGGCAAGTTGAATGTGTTCTAAGAACACTCGCAGTGTCCTGAAATGTTCGCAAATAAACAAAATGGGGTTGTCCTGAGGACACTGTCCGTATTGTTCGTTGTCAAGTTGAAAGTGTTCTAAGAACTATTGCGTTGTTCTGAAAAGTTCGTAGGGGGTGTCCTGAAAACGCTGTCCGTATTGTTCGCTGGCAAGTTGAAAGTGTTCTAAGAACACTCATAATGTCCGCGGACATTAAAAGTTTCCATAGACCATAGTTGAAATGTTTGACTCTATGGATGTGATATGCTGCGGTGGTTGTTGCCAGGGCATAGAGTCTTGCCACTTGGCCATGCACCCAAGACTGTATGCCCTGGCAACAACCACCGCAGCATATCACATTCATATTTGCTTATAACTTTGGGTGAAAAACCAATGTATAAGGAACAAAGGTATTAGATACTATGGATGTGATATGCTGCTATGGTTCTCCTTATTATTTTATACTTACTGTTTGGTTTAGTAACGGGAGTCCATGTTTTTCTTGTTCATTTCTGTGATAAAAGAAAATAGCATGTTAGTATTAGTATTTTGTAATGACTTATTACATTGTATAATCAATATACTTTTTTTTTTTTGGACCCTCATATTTAGTAGATTTCAAATCAGAGTACTGTGCAATTTGCTCAGTTTCTGTATTTGTTGCTAAAATCATTGGGTCTGTGGGAGAAAAAAAAATCCATGTTGGATTAAAAAAAAAACATTTTCTGTTATGCTACAGTTTATTTGTTTGTTTGTTTTCAGTGTTCACTTGTTGTTTCTGGCTAATGCTTTATACTTTGGCTTGTTATATTTTTTTGGAGCAGTAACATATTATTTATTTGTTTTGATATTATAAAATTTTAGAGCAGTTAGATACCAATTGGCGTATTCTAACTGTCTATTTTTTTGATATATTTTAGTGATATTGATTTATCTTCTTGGATATTGCTAAATTTTGGGACAGTTAGATACCAATTGGCGTATTCTAACTGTGTATTTTTTGGTCTAATTTAGTGGTATTCATTTATCTGATTAGTTGTTGTAGAATCTTTGAGCAGTTAGATAGCTTTTGGAGTATTCTAACAGTTTATATTTTTTTAACACAGTTTAGTTATCAAATTTTGGTTTTAAGAACATCAAATAAGCGTTTGTAAGATTTCCTGGTAATCTCTGCTTTAGAGTAATGGTACTATCATTACATTCAAACCATCCACATTTCTTTTTTATATATGCAGTGTAGTGCCCTGAATTGGTTGTGGCTCCTGCGTGGTAGATTATACCTATTGTTGTGAAGGTTTTCTTACCAAGTGATATTTGACCATGTGTGAATCCAGTCAGCTTGCAGTTGTTTTGGTACCATCTGCATTGTAACGTAGAAGCATTAGTATTATGTATTTACTATGTGTTTGTATTACTAACGTGGAGCGATTATCTGAATTGCAGGTAGAGCATAATCTACCATGGTTTGCATTTTGTACAAGTCACTGAAATGGAATGGATTCACAATTTGGTATTGATATATATATGAAGCGTTCATTGGGGATTTCTTCTTGTGTAACATTGTTGCAGAGAATGCATGTATGTTTCCACATGTATGAAATCTGAAAGATTTCATTTATAGGTATGTTTTTGTTTTCCAGTACTTGTAGTAAGTACATTAGAAATTCTTGTGGATCTTCCTGTGAATTTATAGTGAATTTCACCATTCCAGCACAGTAGTCCAATTGTTGTCTTATTCCAAAAACACTATACGTGTTGTCAGGATTGTTTGCTGCATTTCTGTGAAGTACTAACATTTGCAAACACAATGGGTCTGTACTGTGTAAGTAAATGTTGTCAACAATTGGTGGTAATTGAAATAGAATATTCATTGCTACATTTGCGTAGCAACTTACACCAACTATATTTGAGAATTTAAATGGTCCAGGTAGTTCTGTATCTAACTGCTTTTTTTGGAGTTTGTCTTCCTTCTTCAAAGAAGTACCTGGTTTACTTTCCCTAATTGATTATTTTTTGCTTGTGGTACTTGATGAAGTATTAGTTTCTCTTACTGTCTTTGGAGGATTTGCAGTGACATCCTGTTGCATTTCTGTTTGATTTATTTTTCTTTTATAACGTTTTACTTTTTGTGGAACAGAATATGTGTTTAGGTGGGGGGTGTATAGTGAGTGAAGTCTATTGTATTCTAAAATGCAAGGAATATCAGCGTTTATTTTACTTGCATCAAAGTTGATTAGAAATAGACCGTCAAGTGTACGTAAGCGTTATAGTGCTACATAGCTCATGCCTTCTTTAAAGACTGTGTTACCAATATCTATCATTGCTTTGTCTAGGGTAAGACCTTGTGATTTATGAATCGTGACTGCGTATGCAAGAGTTAGAGAAAATTGTTCTCTGCGTACATACATATCTTTGAAGAGAAGGAATCTAGCTGTTGAGCGTCCTATCCTTTTTACTTCTGAAAGTTTGTCAAAGAGTATGTTGACAAACTGAATTTTGTTGTCGCGTGGGTATGTTTGAAAGCCAACAACTGTACCCAGTGCTCCATTAACTAGTCCTTGGTCCACGTCAAGGTTACGTTTAAGCATTACTCTGGAATTTAAGGATAATTTTAATATCTTTTCTAAGCCTGCTGTGTTTGAGATTGATTTTTCTAAACTATTGACAGGCCGATTCATGGAATAATTAGCGCGGCGCAAGTGGGCAAAAACGTGCGAATCGCAGTGGAATAGCGAAAATCGCAGTGCAATTGCGAAAATCGCACGAAAAGCAGCGCACGTCGATTCATGGAAGGCCGTGCGCGAGAAAACCAGCGTATGTGCGATAAAAAAGTGCGCGGCGCACGTTGGCGCACAGGCCATCTAACAGCGTGCGCCAGGTCACAGCGAAAATCGCACAGGCCACAGCGAAATTCGCACATAGCGCGGCGCACGCAACAAAAGTAGGCGGAACACGGGCGTAACACTCGGAATGGGGAACAACTTGCCAAAACGTGGGCGTCACGGGGGAAGTACAGGGCACAAGTGCGCGGAACGCCCACACGCTCGCCTACAACACGTATTCATGGAATAGAATAGGGCAAAAAAGCGCACGCTCAAACCAGCGCACAGGCACAAACACGACCGCCACAAGAAAGCAGGCGGTAGCGTCTCTGCGGCTGTAAGAAATGTGCGCCAAAAGGTGCGCCAACAAATAGCACCTATATACTGCCATGATGAATGTCCCATACTGTGGCCCTCAAGGAAAAATGACGTGCAAAGGGGTACCCGCAAACACGGACACCCGCTGACAAATAATACGTGTACGTGTATACCGGGGTGCGCGGGAAGTCTAACACGCGATTTCAGCAGGGTACGTGCATCACAGGGGTTCGCGTGAAGTTATTCACGCGATCGGGCCTGGGGGAGCGGGCTACGTGTATTTCAGGGGTTCGCGTGAAGTTACTCACGCGATCGGGCCTGGGTGAGCGTGCTACGTGTATTTCAGGGGTTCGCGTGAAGTTTCACACGCGATCGGGTCTGGGGGAGCGGGCTACGTGTATTACAGGGGTTCGCGTGAAGTCCCTCACGCGATCGGGCCTGGGGGAGCGTGCTACGTGTATTTCAGGGGTTCGCGTGAAGTTTCACACGCGATCGGGCCTGGGGGAGCGGGCTACGTGTATTACAGGGGTTCGCGTGAAGTTCCTCACGCGATCGGGCCTGGGGTAGCGGGCTACGTGTATTACAGGGGTTCGCGTGAAGTTCCTCACGCGATCGGGCCTGGGGGAGCGGGCTACGTGTATTCCAGGGGTGCGCGGGAAGTTCCACACGCGAATAGCCTGGGCGCGTGTATTTCAGGGGTGCGCGGGAAGTTCCACACGCGAATAGCCTGGGTGCACGTGTATTTCAGGGGTGCGCGGGGAGTACCACACTTGAATAGCCTGGGTGCGTGTATTTCAGGGGTGCGCGGGAAGTTCCACACGCGAATAGCCTGGGCGCGTGTATTTCAGGGGTGCGCGGGAAGTTCCACACGCGAATAGCCTGGGCGCGTGTATTTCAGGGGTGCGCGGGAAGTTCCACACGCGAATAGCCTGGGCGCGTGTATTACAGGGGTGCGCGGGAAGTTCCACACGCGAATAGCCTGGGTGCGCGTGTATTTCAGGGGTGCGTGGGGAGTTCCACACGCGAATAGCCTGGGTGCGTGTATTTCAGGGGTGCGCGGGAAGTTCCACACGCGAATAGCCTGGGCGCGTGTATTTCAGGGCTGCGCGGGAAGTTCCACACGTGAATAGCCTGGGTGCGCGTGTATTTCAGGGGTGCGCGGGGAGTTCCACACGCGAATAGCCTGGGTGCGTGTATTTCAGGGGTGCGCGGGAAGTTCCACACGCGAATAGCCTGGGCGTGTGTATTTCAGGGGTGCGCGGGAAGTTCCACACGCGAATAGCCTGGGCGCGTGTATTTCAGGGGTGCGCGGGAAGTTCCACATGTGATTTGACAGTGTGGGTCCTCCCAGGTGTACCCTGTACACCCTCCACGGCCCCTGCAGGCAGCCCACACCACAGGGGACTACCCTGCATCCCTGGTCATGTCCCGCAGGCAGCCCACCCAACATGGGCATGCCCCCCAGCAAAGGCACATGTCTCCTTGAACTAATGAACACCAACTCATGTCTCCCACCACCCCCACACCCCAGCCACCAGGGGCACCCTCCACCAGGCCCCCACTCATTAAACCCACCACCCCCACCCCCCAGCCACCAGGGGCACCCTCCACCAGGCCCCCACTCATGTCTCCCACCACCCCCACACCCCAGCAGTGCAGGGTCACTGTCCACCAGGCCCCCACTCATGTCTCCCACCACCCCCACACCCCAGCAGTGCAGGGGCAGCCTCCACCAGGCCCCCACTCATGTCACCCACCACCCCCACCCCCCAGCCACCAGGGGCACCCTCCACCAGGCCCCCACTCATGTCTCCCACCACCCCCACACCCCAGCAGTGCTGGGTCACCCTCCACCAGGCCCCCACTCATGTCTCCCACCACCCCCACACCCCAGCCACCAGGGGCACCCTACACCAGGCCCCCACTCATGTCTCCCACCACCCCCACACCCCAGCAGTGCAGGGTCACCCTCCACCAGGCCCCCACTCATGTCTCCCACCACCCCCACACCCCAGCACTGTGGGGCACCTGCCAGCAGGCTCCCACCCATGTCCAACTCATGTCTCCCACCACCCCCACCCCCCAGCCACCAGGGGCACCCTCCACCAGGCCCCCACTCATGTCTCCCACCACCCCCACACCCCAGCAGTGCAGGGTCACCCTCCACCAGGCCCCCACTCATGTCTCCCAGCACCCCCACACCCCAGCCACCAGGGGCACCCTCCACCAGGCCCCCACTCATGTCTCCCACCACCCCCACACCCCAGCAGTGCAGGGTCACCCTCCACCAGGCCCCCACTCATGTCTCCCACCACCCCCACACTCCAGCCACCAGGGGCACCCTCCACCAGGCCCCCACTCATGTCTCCCACCACCCCCACACCCCAGCAGTGCAGGGTCACCCTCCACCAGGCCCCCACTCATGTCTCCCACCACCCCCACACCCCAGCCACCAGGGGCACCCTACACCAGGCCCCCACTCATGTCTCCCACCACCCCCACACCCCAGCAGTGCAGGGTCACCCTCCACCAGGCCCCCACTCATGTCTCCCACCACCCCCACACCCCAGCACTGTGGGGCACCTGCCAGCAGGCCCCCACCCATGTCCAACTCATGTCTCCCACCACCCCCACCCCCCAGCCACCAGGGGCACCCTCCACCAGGCCCCCACTCATGTCTCCCACCACCCCCACACCCCAGCAGTGCAGGGTCACCCTCCACCAGGCCCCCACTCATGTCTCCCACCACCCCCACACCCCAGCCACCAGGGGCACCCTCCACCAGGCCCCCACTCATGTCTCCCACCACCCCCACACCCCAGCAGTGCAGGGTCACCCTCCACCAGGCCCCCACTCATGTCTCCCACCACCCCCACACCCCAGCCACCAGGGGCACCCTCCACCAGGCCCCCACTCATGTCTCCCACCACCCCCACACCCCAGCAGTGCAGGGTCACCCTCCACCAGGCCCCCACTCATGTCTCCCACCACCCCCACACCCCAGCCACCAGAGGCACCCTACACCAGGCCCCCACTCATGTCTCCCACCACCCCCACACCCCAGCAGTGCAGGGTCACCCTCCACCAGGCCCCCACTCATGTCTCCCACCCCCCCCACACCCCAGCACTGTGGGGCACCTGCCAGCAGGCCCCCACCCATGTCCAACTCATGTCTCCCACCACCCCCACCCCCCAGCCACCAGGGGCACCCTCCACCAGGCCCCCACTCATGTCTCCCACCACCCCCACACCCCAGCAGTGCAGGGTCACCCTCCACCAGGCCCCCACTCATGTCTCCCACCACCCCCACACCCCAGCCACCAGGGGCACCCTCCACCAGGCCCCCACTCATGTCTCCCACCACCCCCACACCCCAGCAGTGCAGGGTCACCCTCCACCAGGCCCCCACTCATGTCTCCCACCACCCCCACACCCCAGCCACCAGGGGCACCCTCCACCAGGCCCCCACTCATGTCTCCCACCACCCCCACACCCCAGCAGTGCAGGGTCACCCTCCACCAGGCCCCCACTCATGTCTCCCACCACCCCCACACCCCAGCAGTGCAGGGGCAGCCTCCACCAGGCCCCCACTCATGTCACCCACCACCCCCACCCCCCAGCCACCAGGGGCACCCTCCACCAGGCCCCCACTCATGTCTCCCACCACCCCCACACCCCAGCCACCAGGGGAACCCTCCACCAGGCCCCCACTCATGTCTCCCACCACCCCCACACCCCAGCCACCAGGGGCAGCCTCCACCAGGCCCCCACTCATGTCTCCCACCACCCCCACACCCCAGCCACCAGGGGCAGCCTCCACCAGGCCCCCACTCATGTCTCCCACCACCCCCACACCCCAGCAGTGCAGGGTCACCCTCCACCAGGCCCCCACTCATGTCTCCCACCACCCCCACACCCCAGCACTGTGGGGCACCTGCCAGCAGGCCCCCACCCATGTCCAACTCATGTCTCCCACCACCCCCACCCCCCAGCCACCAGGGGCACCCTCCACCAGGCCCCCACTCATGTCTCCCACCACCCCCACACCCCAGCAGTGCAGGGTCACCCTCCACCAGGCCCCCACTCATGTCTCCCACCACCCCCACACCCCAGCAGTGCAGGGGCAGCCTCCACCAGGCCCCCACTCATGTCACCCACCACCCCCACCCCCCAGCCACCAGGGGCACCCTCCACCAGGCCCCCACTCATGTCTCCCACCACCCCCACACCCCAGCCACCAGGGGCACCCTCCACCAGGCCCCCACTCATGTCTCCCACCACCCCCACACCCCAGCCACCAGGGGCAGCCTCCACCAGGCCCCCACTCATGTCTCCCACCACCCCCACACCCCAGCAGTGCAGGGTCACCCTCCACCAGGCCCCCACCCATGTCCCCCTGCCCCCAGGTCCTGACGATACACAATCATGGCAGTAATGGGCAGCATACCCAGCACAAACACCCAGGCAAGGAATGCATCCACCCACATAGTGAATGCAATTACATGACACAACCCCAATGGCAAGTATGTAAATGAACACATGTCCGTCACACACACATACACAATGGCTGCAAGTGAATGTCAAAACCCATATCATGACATGTATGAAACCAAAGACAAAATAAGACAAGTGGAAGTAAAAATAAAAAATGTATTAAAGATTAAAAATAAGTAAACAAATCAAACATACAACTATGTGGATAACAAAATAAATGGTCCATGTTGGAGAACAAAAGTAAAAATCAAAAAACGAAAAAGGAATAAAAAAAACAAATGTTGACCAAAGCAATATCAAGTAGAAGCAAAAGAATGAAAAACCATTTCCACATGGTGAACACAATAATGAAAAAAAGAAAATTTCCCTTCAAAAAACAAACTAAATACAGGAATGTACCAGGGTCCATGAGCCCAACACCATAAAGGAAACCTACTACTACCTAATGAAAAAAATATATACAAAAAAGTGGCCATTGTCCGAGCGGTCCAAAATAATAAAAACAAATAAAGGAAACCTAACACTAACTAACTATATAACTATATACAAAGGCAGCGGGCAAGTCCTGCGGCTCACTTGTTGATGTTGCTGGCCAGGGCATCATCGAACTCCATGTCGATGTCCTGGAGGCGGGACTCTGTCCTGGCCCCGAGGTCTCGCAGGGATAACCCCATGTTCAGCTCAAACTCCCTGCGAGCTTCCTCGAGGCACTCAGCCCGCCTCAACGCCCGACGCATGGAGAACTCCGCCCTGACCATGGCGAGCCGCTCCTCTTCCGCCCGCTGCCGCTCCGCACCTATCTGCTAAACCAACTGCTCCCACACGGAAGACACCACCATCCCAGGGTTGCCCTGCCCTCCGGCCGATGCCTGCCCCTCTGATCTTGATGGCCCCGAGCCATGATGCCTCCCACGTCGAGCCCGCTGCTGCCTCCGACGCCACTGCCTCTGCCAGCACGACGGCATCCAGGCTGATGGAAACCACCGACGCCGTCGTGCACGTGCCCTGCCTGATGATGCTGTCACATCTTCCATCTGCTGGGGTCCAGTTGCTGTGTTGTCCACCCCTGCTGGACCTCCGACTCCCAACTGTGGCAGGGATGGGATCCCCACCGAGCTGGCTGCATTGGTCGGGGCAGGTCCACAGGGGGCCCTGGTGGCATCTGGGCTGGAAGACGGCAAGGAGAACGACTGGCGGATAGCCTGCACAGAGGAGGAGAGGGCCGCCACATTGGCCAACACATGCAGGAAACCCCCGAACATGGCCGATCCCAATTGGGCCACGTCGGCACGGTGCACTTCGTGATGACGTGCGTGCTCCTCCCGGGAAGCACGCACGGCATCACGAATCACAGCCGTGCGCATCGCGACCCCAATCAGGACCTTCTCCGCACGGCCAGGGGTTCCCACATCCGCAGGTGGAGGGGAGTCAGGTGACATGGACATCCCCTCTACCTGCGGACAGGCCTGGGACGGGGCATCCCTGCTGGTGCATGGTGGTGCACTCACAGGGTCAGGGACAGCGACATGCACAGGCCCCTCCACGGTGACCTGTGCTGCCTCCTGCCCCTGGCCCTGGACTGCACCACTTGCACCAGCAGGGATGCCCCCACCAGGCCCCATGTGTACCCCAGTGGCGGCCTCCTCCTCCTCTGTGCAAACCACCAACCTGGATGGCTCCTCACCGTCTCCCACCGTAGCAGGCCCCTGTGGGGGCTCACCCACCCCTTCCGCTGCAGCCGTGGGGGCATCCCCGCCGCCTTGCTTCACAGCGCCGTCTCCGCCCTCTTCTTCACTAGCCGCTGCGTAGAGGGAGACAAAGAACACAAGCATCAGGGCACTGTACAATGGTCCCCTAGACAGGAAGCAATAGCAGATGAGCACCACTGTCAAAGTACACTTCCATCATGTCCCTCCACAACACATGGGTCAGTCCAGGCAAAACACACACAGTAACAGGCATGGTGCATGCCATGGACATTTCCATGCATGTCCAATGGACTCTTGAAACATTCAATGATATGTAACTCACATGCATCATGGCTCATGCCTATCACATGCACACACTTCACCTCAGTCACATCCATCTGGCCCCAAACACACCAAACACAGCGGATACAAGGGTAATTTGCCTGCTTCACTGAATCTGTGCATTGTCACACACATGTGTCATGCATCCATGGCATGCACAAGTCACAGACACGCAGGTCAGGCACACAGACATGGCTACCATATATGTACCTGGCATCAGCACCCATCCCTCACCCCCACCCATGTCCAGGTACAGAGACTGGCATGCTCTCATGTTCAAAATCTGCATAGGGCTCCCCATGCGGCATTTCAACACATGCAACAACCATGTGGATCACACATCACTGGTCGCACATGCATTACCATGATGTCCCTGCACACATACATGCATACATGGCCTATGGCACACATACAGGCAAGTATCATAGAACCAGCACACCGCCACATGCCCTGTCTCACACAGTAATGCTTGGACACTTACCGCTCAACTCCAGACGGGCCTCCCTCTCAAGGATCTGGGCGTGGAGCGCTGGGCGTACGCGTTCCAGGACCCTCATCTGGATGGAACTCATGCGGCCCCGGCCCCCCTCCACGAGGCGCCGGGCCTTCACAAGGGTCCTGGACCTCAAGTCCTCCCAGCGCTTCTTGATCTTCAGGACGTCGCGGGTTGCCACCCCCTCCGCGTTGATGGCAACCACACAGTCGGCCCAGATCCTCTGCCGTCCTTCCTTGCTGGCGCGGGACGATCCAAAGAGGGCATCATACTGCCCCAGGACATGCTCCACCAGGACACCAACTTCGGTGACAGTGAAGCTGGTGCCCCTCTGCCCCTCTGGCCTGGGGTTGCCACTGGTGCCAGATGTGGAAGTGCCCGACATGGCAACCCCAGAGGCAGGTGTGGGTGGGCAACTGGGTCCTGGGGCTGGGCTGTGGAGCGATGTAATCCCAGTCGGGAGTCTTCAGTTCCAGCAGGGGTGGACACAGCAACTGGACCCCTGCAGATGGCTGATGTGCAGGCACCAAATGGCAGGGCACGGTGGCAGCAGGCAGGCAGGCAGCAGCAGATGGCACGAGGGAGGCTGCTCGGGGCACTGGGGGGCAGTAACTCGGCCTTCTGGGCAGGAGCGTGGTCTTCCAGGTGTTTTCGCATGGCCAGCTTGATACGGAGTGATTTGGCACGTGAAAATCCTGCACGTCAGCGTGAAATCCGAGGAAAGGCCCTTAGCGCGTAAGCTCGTCAGCACGCATACGCGATTCTATTGGACCAGAGTCCCTCAGCGCGTAAGCGCGTCTGTGACGTGACCCGCACGGGTGTTCCCCACTCAGCACGTGATGACGGGGCACACGTGGAAATACTGCACGTCAGAGTGTCATCGCGTGTAATTGGACAAAAGTGCGCGTACACGCGATTGGCCTATGTACGTGTATTTAATGGGTGCGCGGGCACTTACACACGCAAGTACGTCAGCGAACCTGTATCCCGTGGTGCGTGTGAATTTCCACACGCTATTGGACTGGGAACTGGATTCCAGGGGTGCGCGGGTCACACGCTCGCCTAGAACACGCGCAAAGCATAAATTTGCAGACTTTAACAATAACAAGCTCAGACGCCAGGATGAACATACCGTTCCTAGCAGCAGTGGCAGTGGGCTACCAAAGGAGGAGGAGGAGGATAGTCAGGGCCAGAATATTCACACCCAGAACCAGCCTTTTCGGGATGCCTGATGACCAGGTGTATGGGAGGTACAGGTTTCCACCACACATTATACTGGACCTGGTGAGTGAGTGGGAGGATGACCTCACATCACCCACCCTGTGCTCCCAAGCACTCAGCCCCCTGGAGAAGGTCCTCAATGTACTGCACTTCTTAGCCACTGGATCATTTCAGCGGACAAGTGCCATAGTGGGTGGGGTGTCACAGGCCACCCAGTCACGCTGCCTACACCAGGTCTTGAACATCATCACTGCACGCCCATCAGTCCGCAGGCACATATACCTGCCCAGAACACCTGCAGAAAGGCATGCTGCCGCCCTGGATTTTTACGCTGTGGCACGATTCCCCAAAGTGCTAGGTGCCATCGACTGCACCCATGTGGCTCTACGTCCCCCCAGGGCATCTGAGCACATCTATAGGAACCGCAAGCACTGGCATTCCATCAACGTGCAGGTAGCATGTAATGCCAAGGGAATCATCACCTCAGCATTTGCCAACTATCCCGGCTCCACCCACGACAGCTTCATTTACCGAATGTCCACCCTAAGCCGGGACCTAGAAGCTGGGCGGCTTGGCGATACATGGCTGCTTGGTGAGTATGTATGCCACTGCACATGCATGCATGTTGGATACTGAGCAAGGTCACAACCCCACCAATGATACCAATCACCACCTCCACAGGGGACAGTGCCTACCCTCTCAGCCCACACATAATGACGCCAATTCGGAACCCCACCACGCCACCCCAGGTAAGATATAACACAGCCCACATTACAACCAGGGGCATAGTGGAGCGCACATTCGGAGTGCTAAAGTCACGCTTTCGCTCCCTTGACCGTTCTGGCGGGCAGCTGTTATACGCTCCCCCAGTAGTGTGCAGGATCATAGTGGCAGCATGTGTCCTGCACAACGTTGCAACACGCCGGGGCCTGGCCCTGGACATGGTGGTGCCCCCCCATCCCCAACCACATGCACAGCCGCTGCGCATGGGAGGGGAAAGGGCACGGGGGGAGGCAGCCCGTACACAGCTAGTGGCTAATTACTTCACATAGAAATCACACCCCTGTGGAGTGCACACTGCCCTGGCACATTCCATCTGACAATCAATGATAACTCAACCTGACACTGATCCTGAATGTCTGGAGAATGAACCGGGAATACCATGTCAGCCTGAGATTGTTCACCTGGAAGTGTCACAATGTGTGCATCCCTACCCACACAGACACCACCAATGCAGTTTAGTGAAGTTACACATTGAAGCAGCTAAAATGAATACCCACTTGCAAAATGCAACAAGAGGACAGTGCCATGTCAGCCAACCCAACCCCAGCACCGCCACACGACACACCGTGCCATGTCATGCTAATTGCAGGTAAACAAAGTAATCCCCACAACATGACATCAGTCTCACTATGTACAGTGGCACTATTAGAAACCTGCAACACCTGAAATGCTCACAGCAATGCCGGACCAACAACATACTTGAGCACGTACTACCATTAACATGACATCACAAATGTTACATATTAGTAGTCTCACCACCTGGAAATGCCTGCACTCCCACCACTACCAACTGTGCAGTGTTGTCGCCATGTAGAGTTGTAGGTGCACTGCTGCCAACATGGACCCCATCTCCAGACTAGAGGTCCTTGTGTGGACATGAGGAAGGGACCTGCAAATTGGGAGGTAGACACAGAAGAAGAGTTACACATCAATGCAACATGCAGTGTACAACACAACAGCAATATGCACTAGGAATGTATACACAGTATTGACTACAGACTGGCCACACAGCTCATGGGAGTCCAACGTCACTGTGTAATTCACTGTCACTTGGGCACACCCTTTGCAAGCCCATGGAAACGGGAAGCAGGAGGGGTGTGTGTGACTCAAACCCAAGCATCTGAACCAAATACATTACAAGCCTGCATGTGCCCAGCCACAATGCAGCGTATGCCCACAGGAACCACGGAAGCCAACAGATCGTCCCAAAAAAATTGGGAATAAAAGAAATCAAAATAAAAATAAAAATAAGAAACAATCAAAAATGGCCATTGATGGGCCCGGGGGGGTTGGGTAGGCCACCCAGGAGGTCCGAGGACAGGATGCACACCAGAACCCACCTGCGTGGATCCTGGGAAGATAAAACACCTCCATGGGCTCATGGCCCACACGGCTACCCTATTGTGGGAGTATCACTGCTGTCGCTATTATCACCCTGTGCAGCTGCATCCGGAGGTGGTTGCACTATGGGAGGCAGCCCACGCAAGGCCCTAGTCTGCTCCTCCATGGCTGCAAGCATGCGGGTGTGGTAGGTCTGGTTCTGGAGGATGAGTGTGCGGAGGTCCCCATGCAACAACTCACGGGATGCCCGGACCTCCGCCCTCGTTGCCTGCATCTCAGCTGAGAGCGTACGGGTGAGACGCTCCAGCTGCTGTTCTGTCCTTTGGTGTGTTGAAGCCTCAAGCTCAACAAGAGTCGTCCTGAGGTGAAGGAGCTCCTGCCTCAGGGCTTCCCTGTGGCCCTGGGACTCAATGGAGATGGCCTCCTGCAGAGTCGCCAGTGCCGCCCGCCTGTCCCTGTTGGACCCCAACATGTCCTCCCTGTGTGACTGGCAGATGGAGTCGGTTGCCTGCTCTAGTCGCTCCATCAGCCTTTCTGGGGGGACAATGGAAGTGGCCACCCTATCCATGGCCTGAGCCATCATCTCGGATGATGCAGCCTGTTGGGTTGCCATACCGTAAATGGATTGCTCCCATGCGGTATTGCCGGGTGGCGTACGGCCACCACGTCGGCGGGCACCACACCTGTCTGGGGCAAGGCGAACTGCGCCTTGCTGTGCCGGCACTGCCTGAGGCTGCAGGACTGCATTCCCCCTCTGATCTGCTGGCCCAGGAACAGGATCAGATGTCGCGGAGTGTGACCCTGCATCCGTAACCACCGAAGGCGTAGCTGCCAACACTGACATCCCCATGGAGGGTTCTGACCCTGGTGCAGGTGGGTGAGACAGAACAGAATCCCTCCCTGGAACACTCACCTGCGACGGCACGTAGGTCTCATCCGAATCAACACCTGAGTACAGCTCGGGGGAGGTGCAGCCAGAGACACCCCTTGAGAGCACGACCTGCAGCACTTGTGGGTTCTCCCCCACCACCACACCACGTCCCTCACTGGTGGTTGGTCGGCCCTCGGACCCCTCCTGGGTCTGCACCATCTCCACAACCCCAGCAGTATCAGGTGCGTCTTCCCCTGCAAAGACATGAAAACAAAGAAATGGAAACAGGCATTAGCACCATGGCACACAATGAGGGCTGAGAAGCAAGAGAACCAGTACTTGATTGACACATGTCCCACATGACTAAAACCCTCCCATGCATGCACCCTCACTGCGTATGAAGTGCAGGCAAATGGCACACACTGATGACACCAAGATGGAAGATGAACACATTTTCTGCATGCTGCCTGGCAGTGGCATCACACATTGGCCTGTGATTGCCAGGTGAAACACACATGCCATCACACAGATGGCATGTACCATTGCTATTGAGTGAAGATGGAGAGGAGGGCAGCACCTATTCATTCAGTCCAGTTCCCGCATGTAATTGCTTTTCTAATTCTAACAGGTCAGATTTTTCACCTGGAGCTGCCAGTCTGAAATGGTCCAATTGCACAGGGACATGTGTGTACAAATGATATCCAGGTAACAAAGTCACTCCACTTTACCATACCCATGTCAGACATGTGACTAGTGGACAGCGACATGCCTAGTGAAAGTGGTGGAATGCAAACAAACTGACTGAATGAACAGTGAAAAATAAGCAAATATGTTGTGGCAAGGTGACACTTCAAGGGCAACTGGCGTGCAGTTGGGCTAGATGTCTACTGTTGGCAGAAGGGATACTGCTATGGCCAAATGCAGCTGCGCAGGAAGTATTGCATGAAGCACATGGCTGACCCATACGACTCAGGCGCACACACTCTCACCTGGCACACAAACAGAAGCCCTCACACACACACCATGCACATGGATGACACACACATGCATGTGCACTCACCGGACAATGCCTCGTAATCAGCCAGATCTCCCACGCCTTGGATCTGTTCCTCCGTGACGTAGGTCCCAGCGACTGACTCATGTGGAGTGAGTTCCATGTCTACTACTGGAGACCCACCTCCAGTCACTAGAGTTGCGGCATGACTTGAGGCCAGCTTACCCTTTGCCCTGCGCTTTAGGTCATTCCAGCGCTTATAGCAATCATTGGCTGTGCGCCTCACGATTCCAAGGGCACTTACGATGTCCGCAACGGTCTGCCAGTGTGCCTGGCGTTGTGCAGGTCTGGTCTTGGATCCTGCAACAATGACCATCTCGTTGTCATGTCCGGACACATACTCGACAAGTGCATTCAGTTCGTCATCCGTGAAGCTGGGCTTCCTGGACGGGCCGGACTGTGTAGCCGTGTCTGGGGCATCAGCCTGTGCCGGACGAGCACTCTTACTCTTCCGCTTGGAAGGTGGTGGTGATCCTGAGTGTCCTGCGCCGCTCTGGACACTAGGGGCAGGAGCCCTGGTGGACTCTGTATCAGGAGTGTGGGATTGCACACTCAGCATGGGAGTTGGTGCAGGCATTGGCTCTAGTGTGATGGTGTCAGGGGGAATGTCAGCAGCATGGACTAGGACCGACACTGTCCTGGCTGGGTGTGTGAGGGCTGGGGTGGATGGAGCCGCAGCTGCCCCTGCAGCCTCTCCGCCCTGCCTCCTTGGTGCAGCAGATGACCTTGCTGCCCCAGATCCACGTGGCATGATGGCATCAACGTGCACCAGCGCACGTGTCGTAGCCCTGCTGACCTGGAAGTCAGCCATGGAGTCAGCCAGGTCTGGTGCCACAATGGGCTGGTCCAACAAGGGCTGAGCATGGATGGTGTCAGCCACATCAGCCTCAATGGGAGGGGGGGAGGGTGTGGGGATTATGGGTGCCCGTGACTGGTCCTCCACACATGGGGGGACAGGCTCACCCTGCAAGTTACGACCACGTCCCCTACCGGATCCACCACGGCCACCACTTGTGGCTCTTCCACCTTTGCCACCCTTACGGAATCCTCGCCTCCCAGCCATGGCACTGATGTTAATGTGCGTATGGGAGTGGATGTAGACTATTGTCCTGGGCAATTGGGGGTCAAAGGGGTTGGGTACCAGATGGTAATTGTACCCTAGTGCTCTAGCAAGGCTGAATGTAACCCCTGGGGAAAGATGACGGGTCACGCAACGCACAGGAGGCCCAAAAAAGGGAGATGACGTGCACGCAACCCCTCCTAGACCACGTGTGCAGAAAGAAAAACCTGCACTACGCTGTGGCACCCAGAAACACAAGAATGAACATATGCGTGTCACACGCAGCCTAGAATGACCTCTGAAGGGGTAGGCTACACACGGGGCAAGCACAGATGTTAGATACGTGCGTGACTCACCGTCTGCCAGGTAAACGAGCGTGTAAAAGGAGCACGTTTGGTTGGCAACACCCCCGCCAAAAGAAGATTTGTACGCTGTCTGAGGAGACAGGACAACAGTAGAAGGGAACACTGTTTGAGGGAACAGGCCCAGGTAAACCAGTAAAAGCGAAAGAAGAGAAAAAGCTGTCAGAGGTAACAGGGAATACGAACTTGAAACGCCGTGAAGTAAATCGCGTGTGAAACGACAAGAAGTACAGAATTCACCCACTCGCTCTCCACGAAAAGCACGTACAAGGAAGTGGTGTTCTACGCGTACCTTTTATACAGGCCCACACGTCCAGCGTCACTTACGCGGTGTGTCCGCGCTAGGGCCATTTCCACCAATTACACGCTTTGTCACTTCTGCGTGTAGGGCCATTTCCACCAATCACACGCGATGAGACTCTGACGTGCAGTCTTTCCACGTGTGCTCTGTCATCACGTGCTGTGTGGGAAACACCCGTGCGGGTCACGTCACAGACGCGCTTACGCGCTGAGGGCCTTTGGTCCAATAGAATCGCGTATGCATGCTGACGCGCTTACGCGCTAAGGGCCTTTCCTCGATTTTCACGCTGACGTGCAGGATTTTCACGTGCCAAATCACTCCGTACCAAGCTGGCCACGCCTAAGCACACGGAAGACCACGCTCCTGCCCAGAAGGCCGAACTACTGCCCCCCAGAGCCCCGAGCACGCTCCCACCTACCATCTGCTGCTGCCTGACTGCCTGCTGCCCACGTGCACTGCCATTTGCTGCCTGCACATCAGCCAGGGGTGCTGTTGCTGTGACCACCCCTGCTGGTACCGAAGACTCCCGACTGGAATTCCAGCGCTCCACAGCCCAGCCCCAGGACCCAGTTGCCCACCCACTCCTGCCTCTGGGGTTGTCATGTCGGGGCAAACACCATCTGTGACCACTGACAACCCCCGGCCAGAGAGGCAGAGGGGCACCAGCTTCAGTGCCACCGAAGTTGGTGTCCTGGTGGAGCAAGTCCTGGGGCAGTATGATGCCCTCTTCGGAAGTTCCCGCGCCGACAAGGAAGGACGGACTCGGATCTGGACTGACATCGTGACTGCCATCAACGCGGAGGGGGTGGCAGTCCGGGACTTACAACATGTCAGGAAGCACTGGGAGGACTTCAGGTCCAGGACCCTGAACAAGGCCCGGCGCCTCTTGAAGGCAGCGGATGCCAAGGGGCGCCGGGGCCACTTGTCGGAAGAACTTATGGGGGTCCTGGAACGCATATCCCCAGCGCTCCACGTCCAGGTCCTGGAGAAGCAGACCCGTCTGGAGTCGAGCGGTGAGTGTACATGCATCCTGATTGTGAGCAGTGCGTGTGGTGATTATTCGGTATTGTGCAGGTTGCACATCTGTTTGTATGGGGTCGAGTATGGGTGGGGGTGTACATGGCCGTGGGGCTGACACATGCGAGGGCTGTAATGTGTGAGACATGGATGGTGCTTGTGTGTGTAGGCTTGCATGGCAAATGCAGTTGTGCGTGCACACATGTTTGTATGTATGTGTATGTAAGTAGACATGTCTGTGATGTCACGCATGTATGTTGTATTGGGCTGCATGTATGAGCACTGTGTACATGTGCATGTGTGTGTATTTGACAAGGGTGCAACAGTGATGCAACATGGATGCATGTGACTGCGGTATGTGTAAGCCTGATTGGCAGATGTGACATGGATGCCCGTCTGAACAGTGCGACACTTGGCAGAGGTGTACACATGCATGCAAGTGTGGTGGTGTGTGTACATGTGTGGTGCACTTCCTGTGTTGCATGTGATGTCTGGGTCACCTTTGGCTGCTCATGCTGTTGTATGTGTATGGATGGTGGTGGCAGTTGCGATATGGCTGTGGTATGGCTCATGTGTGCGAGTTGCAATGACATGTGTGTTGGGGATTGTGATGACATGTCTGAGGTTTGCCAATGCCACTCATGTGCAACTGTCATGTGTATATGTGTCCATTGTACAGTGCCCTGATGCCTGTGTTTTGTTTCTCCCTGTCTGCAACGTCAACTGATGAAGAGGGCGGAGAAGGTGCTGTGGAGCACAGCGGCGGGGATCCGACCGCCAGCCGGAGACGCAAGGCCCGGCTCCCCTCCCGTGTTGTCATCTCGTCGGGGAGTGAGGAGTCCGGTGCCGCGTCCCAGGCCGCAGCTGCCGGGGGGAGGTCCAAGAGGCGGAGGTTGGAGTTGGACTCCTCGGCAGCAGAAGGGGCAGCTGGGACCCCACAGGGCCCAACAGGGGAAGATGGCACGGAGTCATCCAGGTTGGTGGGGGGTCTGGTGGAGGAGGAGGCCGTGCAAGCACCAGAGACGGGGTCTGGAGGTGGGGATCCCACTGGTGCTAGTGGTGCAGTCCAGGACCAGGGACAGGAGGCAGCACAGGCCGCCGCGGAGGTGCCTGTGTGCAATCCTGTCCCCGATCCTGTCCCTGCATCATCTTGCACCAGCAGGGATGCCTACGTCCAGACCCGTTTCCAGGCAGGGGATGAGCTGACGTCAACTGGCCTTCCTCTGCCTGCGGACGTGGCTATCCAGGTCCGGGTTGAGCCTGTCCTGGCTGGTGTGGCGTTGCGTCAACGGGCCATGCGAGGTGACCTGCAGTCTTTTCATGGAGAGACTGCACGTCATCTCGAATGGCTCGTTGACCACGTCAGCCTGCTGGGACAGGTCACCCAGACCGGATTCCTCCGTCTGATGGGGCTTGTTCCGACCCCCTCCTCAACTGGACCCCCTACGCGCCAGTCGTCCTCTGTGCCATCTTCCCACCCATCAGTCACCTGGGTGCCCTGTGGAGCTGCCTCTGACAGTGCGGCCAGGCTGGTGGAGGAGGCATCCCTGCCACAGTCGGGAGTCGGACGTCCAGCAGGGGTGGCCACATCAACAACTGCACCCCAGCCGGCGGAGGATGTGCAGGCAGCAGGAGGCAGTGCACGGGCAGAGGCAGAGCAGCAGCAGCAACATGGTGGGAGCCATGAGGGCTCGGGGCCTTCGACATCGGAGGGGCAGGCATCGGCCGGAGGGCAGGAGGACCCAGGACAGAGAGTGTCTTCCGTGTGGCAGCGGTTGGGCCACGCCATAGGCGCGGAGCGGCGGCGGGCGGAAGAGGCGCGGCTCACAATGGTCAGGGCGGAGAACTCCATGCGGAGGGCCCTGAGGCGGGCCGAGTGCCTCGAGGCAATCCGCAGGGGGTTGGAGGAGGACACAGCGTCGTCCCTGCGGACCCTCGGGGCCATGGAACTGGACCGCCTCCGGGACATCGAACAGGAGTTCGATGATGCCCTGGCCCGGAACACCACGGAGTGAGCCGCTGGACTTGCCCGCCGCCTTTGTATATAGTTCTTTAGTTTTAGGTTTCCTTTGTTTTTTCTTATGATTTGGAGTCGACGGACACTGCTCCACTTTTTGTATATAGTTGATATTTAGGTAGGTTTTTTAGGAGGTTTCCTTAGTTCAGTTGTGATGATGGACCCTTGTTATTTTTGTACATAGTTCTTTGTTGCATGGAGAGTTTTTACATTTCACTTTGGACAAAATTTTATGGATTTGATTTTCTACTTTTGTGTTTTTATGCGGACATGCAGCTTATTTTTTCACATTTACATTGTAGTTATTTTTCTTTCTTTACCATTCGTATTTTTGTCCAATACATTTTTTTTTCCATTGTTCACTGTGTGGTTTCATCTCATTGGTTTCATGCATGTCATGTTGTGTGTCTTCCCATTCAATTTGAAAATCTGTGTGTGACGGACATGGGTTCATTTGCTTCATGAACATTGGGGGTGTAACATGTGTTTTCATTTCCATGTGGGTGAATGGGTTACTTGGTAGGGATTTTTGGCTGTGGAGGCTGACCATTACGCACATGATTGGGGATTGTGAGGACCTGGTGGGGGCTGCACATGGTGGCAGGGGGGTGGGGGTGGTGGGAGACATGAGTGGGGGCCTGGTGGAGGCTGCCCCTGCACTGCTGGGGTGTGGGGGTGGTGGGATACATGAGTGGGGGCCTGGTGGAGGGTGCCCCTGGTGGCTGGGGGGTGGGGGTGCAGGGGGACATGAGTGGGGGCCTGGTGGTGGTTGACCCTGCACTGCTGGGGGGTGGGGGTGGTGGGAGACATGAGTGGGGGCCTGGTGGAGGGTGACCCTGCACTGCTGGGGGGTGGGGGTGGTGGGAGACATGAGTGGGGGCCTGGTGGAGGGTGACCCTGCACTGCTGGGGGGTGGGGGTGCAGGGGGACATGAGTGGGGGCCTGGTGGAGGGTGACCCTGCACTGCTGGGGGGTGGGGGTGGTGGGAGACATGAGTGGGGGCCTGGTGGAGGCTGCCCCTGCACTGCTGGGGTGTGGGGGTGGTGGGAGACATGAGTGGGGGCCTGGTGGAGGGTGCCCCTGGTGGCTGGGGTGTGGGGGTGGTGGGAGACATGAGTTGGACATGGGTGGGGGCCTGCTGGCAGGTGCCCCACAGTGCTGGGGTGTGGGGGTGGTGGGTGACATGAGTGGGGGCCTGGTGGAGGCTGCCCCTGAACTGCTGGGGTGTGGGGGTGGTGGGAGACATGAGTGGGGGCCTGGTGGAGGGTGCCCCTGGTGGCTGGGGGGTGGGGGTGCAGGGGGACATGAGTGGGGGCCTGGTGGTGGTTGACCCTGCACTGCTGGGGGGTGGGGGTGGTGGGAGACATGAGTGGGGGCCTGGTGGAGGGTGACCCTGCACTGCTGGGGGGTGGGGGTGCAGGGGGACATGAGTGGGGGCCTGGTGGAGGGTGACCCTGCACTGCTGGGGGGTGGGGGTGGTGGGAGACATGAGTGGGGGCCTGGTGGAGGGTGACCCTGCACTGCTGGGGGGTGGGGGTGCAGGGGGACATGAGTGGGGGCCTGGTGGAGGGTGACCCTGCACTGCTGGGGGGTGGGGGTGGTGGGAGACATGAGTGGGGGCCTGGTGGAGGGTGACCCTTGTGGCTGGGGGGTGGGGGTGGTGGGAGACATGAGTTGGACATGGGTGGGGGCCTGCTGGCAGGTGCCCCACAGTGCTGGGGTGTGGGGGTGGTGGTGACATGAGTGGGGGCCTGGTGGAGGCTGCCCCTGCACTGCTGGGGTGTGGGGGTGGTGGGAGACATGAGTGGGGGCCTGGTGGACGGTGCCCCTGCACTGCTGGGGGGTGGGGGTGGTGGGAGACATGAGTGGGGGCCTGGTGGAGGGTGACCCTGCACTGCTGGGGGGTGGGGGTGCAGGGGGACATGAGTGGGGGCCTGGTGGAGGGTGCCCCCGGTGGTTGGGGGGTGGGGGTGCAGGGGGACATGAGTGGGGGCCTGGTGGTGGTTGACCCTGCACTGCTGGGGGGTGGGGGTGGTGGGAGACATGAGTGGGGGCCTGGTGGTGGTTGACCCTGCACTGCTGGGGGGTGGGGGTGGTGGGAGACATGAGTGGGGGCCTGGTGGAGGCTGCCCCTGCACTGCTGGGGTGTGGGGGTGGTGGGAGACATGAGTGGGGGCCTGGTGGACGGTGCCCCTGCACTGCTGGGGTGTGGGGGTGGTGGGAGACATGAGTGGGGGCCTGGTGGAGGGTGCCCCTGGTGGCTGGGGTGTGGGAGTGGTGGGAGACATGAGTGGGGGCCTGGTGGAGGGTGCCCCTGCACTGCTGGGGGGTGGGGGTGCAGGGGGACATGAGTGGGGGCCTGGTGGAGGGTGACCCTGCACTGCTGGGGGGTGGGGGTGGTGGGAGACATGAGTGGGGGCCTGGTGGAGGGTGCCCCTGCACTGCTGGGGGGTGGGGGTGCAAGGGGACATGAGTGGGGGCCTGGTGGAGGGTGACCCTGCACTGCTGGGGGGTGGGGGTGGTGGGAGACATGAGTGGGGGCCTGGTGGAGGGTGACCCTGCACTGCTGGGGGGTGGGGGTGGTGGGAGACATGAGTGGGGGCCTGGTGGAGGGTGACCCTGCACTGCTGGGGGCTGGGGGTGCAGGGGGACATGAGCAGGTGTGCAGGGTAGTCCCCTGTTTTGTGGGCTGCCTGCTGGGGCCGTGGAGGGTGTACAGGGAACAGCTGTGAGGACCCACCCAGCCTAATTGCGTGTGATAATTCCCGCACACCCCTGTAATACATGTACCTGGCCAAATCGCATGTGAGAATTCCCGCGCACCCCTGTAATACACGTACCCAGCCGAATCGCGTGTAGAACTTCCCGTGTACCCCTGTAATACACGTACCCAGCCAAATCGCGTGTGATAATTCCCACGTACCCCTGTAATACACGTACCCTGGCCAATCGCGTGTAGAACTTCCCACGCACCCCTGTAATGCACGTACCAAGCCAAATCGCGTCTGATCATTACCACGCACCCCTGTAATACACGTACCAAGCCAAATCGCGTGTGATCATTCCCGCGCACCCCTGTAATACACGTACCCAGCCGATTCGCGTGTAGAACTTCCCGTGTACCCCTGTAATACACGTACCCAGCCAAATCGCGTGTGATAATTCCCACGTACCCCTGTAATACACGTACCCTGGCTAATCGCGTGTATGACTTCACGCGTACCCCTGTAATACTCGTGCCTTGGCTAATCGCATGTAAGACTTCCCGCGTACCCCTGTAATACACGTTCCCTGGACAATCGCGTGTTGAACTTCCCGCGTACCCCTGTAATACACGTTCCCTGGACTATCGCGTGTTGAACTTCCCGCGCACCCCTGAAATACACGTACCCTGGCAGCCTGGCTAATCGCGTGTATGACTTCACGCGTACCCCTGATATGCACGTTACCCTCTTTGCGTTCCTTGTTTGGCAGCCCTGTAAACTGGTCCAGGGTTAGCGCAGCCCTTTGCGATGATTTAGCGATTTTGATGGCTTTTCCTTGCGCGAGGGCGTTCTTGGGGGCGTTACTGGCGCTGCTGCAGGGTCGCTGCGATACTCTGCGCCACGGCTGGTTTGGGAGCCTGAAATCCATGAATACGCTGTGCGCGGAAATCGGTTTTAGCATACGTGCCTGGCGCAGACAATCGCACGCGGACACTCTGCGCCAGCCGCTTGCGACACTTTTCTGCGAAATTCTATGAATTACCCTCTTAGTCTTGTTGTGGCTTGGTCACACATGGGTAGTGTCATACCATGTACATCTAGTTTGTCTGTGGCGCTAATTTCCATGATTGGTTGCATTTCTTTACTTAGCATGATTTCATTGAATTTGAAACAGCTTGCAAGAGTTGGCATTAAGGCCATACAATTGACATTTTTGTGGGCTAATTGTTCCATAACATCTGTAGCACATGCATTATCGCCATAAAGTGCATTAATGTGCCGGGTTTTCAATATTGCTTCTGCTTCTTTAGAAAGTATACCAACTCTGATACTTTTTAAAATGTTGGCATAAGTGAGATCTGCAGATTGCCGCATGTTTTCTGTTAATTCTCTGTATTGGAAATGTTGCCAAAGGTTGACATTTTCAGTGCTGCCAACAGTTTTACGGCATAGTTTGTGTCCTAATGTTTTAAAAATAGGCTCACCTTTTACTGGTGTCAATTGAAGCAGATCTCCAAAAACAATAATGTGTTTTCCTGCAAAGAGCTCTTCATAGTCTGTTTTGAGTACTTCTTGTAATCTGAGGTGAATCAAAGCTAACATCAGGTTGGAGACGATGCTCACTTCATCTATTAGTAGCATTTTTATTTGTTTCAATACTCTGCGTAATTCCATTGCAGCTTCTGCAGAAAGTTTGTAATAGTCTAATTTGTTCTGGTGTTCTACTGGTAATAGTAGTAATCGGTGTAATGTAACACCACCTATGTTGTAGGCAGCTAAACCTGTGGGGGCAGTGACAACAGCTGACAGTTTGTTGTTTGTCAATTGTTGAAGGAACTTACTAATGATTTTGATTAGGAATGCTTTGCCAGAACCAGCTTCACCACTGACGTACAGTAGTATAGGTTTATAAATATGGCAGGAACATTCTTTATTTTCATGTTTTACACCATGTGCAATTTGTTTTGCTACTTCTTGAAAAATGCTACTTTGCTCATTGTTTAGTTTTGATTGTAGTATAGTTAAGTCTTCCTTATCTTCATACTGACACATGGTGTTTTCTACTTCTATCATAGCTAATTCTGCCTCATTTATTATTAGTGGTTCTCCCAGTGGTTCTTGGCTTCCTGTTACAGAAGGTTGACTCCTGTCAGGAGTGTCCTTATCTAGTTGGGCTTGGAGTTCTTCTTCGTGTTGCTGTTCATTGTGCATTGTTTTGTACTGTGTAAAGTTTACATTAGTTATAGTGCTTTCATTTGCTTTGAAAGCTTCCTCATATGAGTCATAGTTATCTAGTAATTGTTCTTCTTTTCTCCATGGTTTGAAGAGTTGTAGCAGGGACATGTAATATACTTCTTTATGTTGAGGAGTCTTTAATGACAATTTGATATGATTAATTAAATTTGGTTTAGTGAGTTTAACTATGCTGCCTTCACAGTTTGGCACTCTATATTTACCTTTTTTTTCACCAGGTTTCATATTATTTTTGTATGTGTAGTTTTGGGCTGTGTGGTATAGACACATTTTTTCCAAAGTATTACTTCTGTTTGGGTAGTATGTGTCCAATAAATTGTTTTTTAAAATGTCTTGGCTGTTGGGATCATGTTTGGCTATTGTTTCTATATCTTCGTATGATTTTAGAACTCTTTTTCTTGATTTAGCTGGACCAAGACTTAGCCATACTATATTTTCAGATTTACCATACAATGCAGTACCAGTTAATCGATCATCTGCTTCATAGGATCCACATTCTCTATGGGTGAGCATTTTTATGCCCAAGCTGTATAATTTCTGAGATACTGTTTTATCTGATGACAGGTCATTCCAGAGGTCTTGGAGCTCTGTCTTTTCTGCTTTAGTTAAGTATGCTGTGACATATCGTGCAACTGCAGTAGAATTGTCTGCAATGTACTGCACATCTATGTTTGCATTCCTTAAGTGGGCAGTGATTGCATTATAATCATTGATATATTTTTCTTCTTCTTTTCTTTATATGTAATATGTATTTTTAGGTGACTTACCTTTAACACTATGTCTAACTGAAGACATGAAGTCGTTTACTTGACCTGTATTTGTAACTGGTCTAGGGAAACCAAATCGGCATTTGGTGTAGTATTTCCCTTTGTTTTTGTATTTGCGACGACAATATTTTCCACATTTGTGTCTTTGAAATTGTAAAATTTGTGCATGAAGATCACTGTTTGTGACTTCTGATGGAATTTCACAAGTGACATATTTTTCAATAAACTGTAAAACAGTGGCATCACTGTCTTGACCAAATTTAGGAGCATCTTTAACCCATAAAAGCATGTGGATATGTGGTGCTCCTCTGGCTTGGTATTCTTTTCTCCAAAAGAAGTGTTGCACTTCTCCAAGGGGAGGAACAGTTTTATTACAAATAAAATGTAGCATAGCAATGAAGCGATGGTGAAAATATCTTGAAAATTTAACAGGATCCAAATAACAAAGTTCTCCAGGTGTTAGTATATCTATGTTTGTTTTGTTTTTATTTGATATGCGTAGGAAATCATGTAAATCTTCCCATGCATATTCTGCACAACTTAATGTAACAAACCAAGTGGGTGGGCCAAGGTTTCTGATCATACAACGTACATCTCCATGACGTCGAAACCAGTACTCTTTAGTACCAGACATATTTGCTAATAGATTTTAATATTTGATTGTAAAACCTCATCCTTTTGTTGCACTTTTTCTAATAATTGTGTAGCTGTCATATTTTGAAAGTGTGATCCTGATTTTAATATGTGTGCATCTCCATAACATAAAGTTGCTAGTTCACTTTCAAAGAGTAGGTGGAATATGTATTCCACATTTTGTCTAAATCTGGGATCTTCAGAATACATCCGTAATGAGCGGTATTCTGAAGCTGATATTTGAATAGGTCTATCATCGTACCTTCCTCCTTTGCCAGTAGGAAAGAGTAGAGGAAAAGCACATGCTTCTATACTTTTTTCCCATATGCTGATTGGCGATCCTTTTGTTTGACGCATTTGGTAAGTTTCCAGTACATCTTCTACGGTTTCATTACAGTGCAAAGGATGAATTGTATAATGGTCTAAAGTATTTGATATTGTAGTAGGATCTAGTAGCTCAAATTGACCAGCTTCTTGTGTTTCTTGAATTATTTCAGTTGCATCTTTCAAGTTTTCTTCAATATTAATTTCTTTGTAATATTCATTATTCTCTTTAAGATATTGGAAGGCTTGTCTAACTTTATATAAATCTACCAGCTGTTGCCATATTTTTTTGTCTTTTGTAGGTACTCCATTTACTAAGATAATTAAAGATTGCTGCATTGGACGTTGCACTCCTAGAGTATGCACATTTTCTTTTAGATCTAATGGTAAATAAACTACTTTTCCACGAATGCCTTTTACCAATTCAGAGGGAGGTAATTTTGCTGTTTTTGGTTGAAGGCGTATTATTGCTTGAAATGGGTGTACTGTTTGAATTATGATGCTCTCATATAAATTAAGTTGTTATAGGGGTTTTGGTACTGGGTATAATTCCAAATTATTTGTGATAGCACGTGAAGGAGTTTGGTTGTTGTCAAGTTTTGTAGTGCAGTAACTGCAAAGTATTAAGGGCTCAGTTATTTCGTATTTGTTTTCTGCTACAAGGTAGAGAGCTAATTCAAACCATTTAGAATCTTCATTGTCTTCTATTTTGTATGATAGGTCTACAGTTTTTGTGTTACCTTTATAAAAAGTTCTACGGCAACATACACACACATGGTTTGGTACTTCAGCGGATGTACTTTTAAATGTTAGTATTTCTTTTTTGTATGTGTTTAGCAAAAGGTTGCCATATGTAGAATTGTTGCTTAATTGATTTAAAGCTATTTCATTCTGTAAATGGCTTTCACTTCCAAAATATTTTTTCTGGATATAGTGAATTTCTTCAAGTAGGTCTTTTGCTGTACCATGTAGAAGGATGTTATTTAACTTTGCTAGTGTTAAAGCAGGACTTTTAGCATAGTACAGTTTATAGACTAGATTTCTGATAGTTGAATGATGTGTTGATATCCTTTTGATATTATGGAAAGTGGTTTTACAAGTAGGTCCTGTAATGCAGGCCAATGAATGTCCTTGTAGTCCTGTGTACTTGCGCACTGGACAGGTATCCATATTTTGCAGTAATTTAATTTTGATTTTGTCTTTGCTTTTTACATATTTATTGAGGAATTGGCGTAAAGATTTAAAACATTGTTTGGGAATGTTACACATTGACGTGCATGGCCATTTGTACACTAGACGTTCTGATTCAGTTGAATGGAGGGGTAATTCTAAGTTTTCAGGGCATATTTTTGTAAGGAGTACTTCTTGTTCCATTATGGTATAATTCACTTTTTCATAACCTCGACCCACTGCTATGTATGGCAATTATATTCGTTTGCTTTTGTTTGTACGCTTCTTCATTAAAATATGGTTCTGTGCTCGTAGTGTGATTCCATTCACCTCAGCAGATACTTAAGAGTTCTTTCTGTTGACATTTTGCTTATTGAGAAGTCTTTTTTGTAATTTAATTATTAGTTTTGTTAGTGGTTTCATTTTGTTTAACAGTAAAATAAATAACTTTCTTTTGAGAAGAATTGCACTGTCCATCAACGCCTCTAAGATTAATTTCCTACGATAGGTTTTAAGCATTGAACCTGATTTCTCTCCTATTTTTATAAGATTTTGAAGGACTTTGTGACGGTACATTTTGGCTAAAATACTTTTCTTGGTATGCTTACTTTGCACTATATTAAAATTTGAAGAAGTAGTTTTATCTGTAGTGATAGCTGATTTTCTGTTAATTGTTTTTTGGTTTGTTTTACATTTTGATAGAGGATGCAACGTTTTTGTACTTGAAACTTCTTGTGTTTCACTAAATGACTGTATTAGCTGTTTTGTTTCAACTTTTTTTACAAATTCTGCTAGAGATGGATGCTTATGTTGGACACTTTTATTTTCATTTGCTCTACTTTTGTGTTGCTTTCTACGGACTTGACTTTTGGTAGGCATTTTTAGGGTCTGTTGAAAAAAATAAAGAAGGTATGGGTTGGGGTGTTCTGCAATGTATGTGTGCTGTGTGCATGAGTGTTTGAGTAAGATGATAAAGATGTATGTAATGGTGTGTGATTGTGCATTGGGAACTACAACTAGTAGGGATAGGTATTCTTGAATTTATGTGTTACTAAACTGGGGTTCAGATGACAAAAAAAGTAAGCTAGTGGTGTGGAAAAGTACAAATAGTTAATCTAATGTATACAATTAAAACAGTTGTTTGCTCTATAATATGAAAATTGTAGCGGTTCAGTTGGGTAATTTGTGTGTCCAAAAATAGGAATTTGTGGGCCATTCTCGCTGTAAATCGCTGTTTAAGACATGGAGATTTTTGGACAAAATGGTACACAGTCTCTATTTTTAGGCACAGACATAGCTTGTATTAACTTTACAGTATGTTTGAGTAATAATACAAATATTATGGTGATATTCTACTTACTTTTTTTCTTAAATTAACAGGTAACTTCTTAGTTCTTCTTTGTTCTTCGAATTCGGCTGCTTCTTTTCAGGAGACTGGTCTTCACTGCAATTGTAAAAGCTTCAAATTAGTAACTTTGTTTGTATATAGCGCTGTTTTTAATTTAGGTATTGATTTTTTTAATTGAAATCCTCAGCGCCTTTTTTAAACGAATTTATTTACATAAGATACATTGCATCAGTTCAGTACATATGATATGTTGTTAATGAACAAATTGTATTGAATGACTATCTGTAGCAGAAAAAATATCTTTACTATGTCTTGTGAAATTTATAATGTACCAGTGAATACCACTATTTCTGTAACTAAGCTGTTCTAGGTAATAGCGGCTCAATGTCATGTCTAACTTAAAGTAATTAAGTAAATAAATAAATCAAAACGAAAAAATATGAAATTGTATAAGTATTGTTTTTTAAGATTTAAACATAGATTGTGCTTGCGTGCAATTTTGTTTGAATATATGTAGTCTATATATTTCATTTAAAACATGTTAGTTTAACATGATTTGAGTGTGTGTGTATAAAGAAAGTAAATAGCATAAAGGTTTATAAGTGATAGTTGATTTTAGGAAATTGAAAAAAATACAGTAAATTCATTTTACAGATTACACAAGCTAAAGTGTGTTTGAAAATGTGTTCATCTACTGTAGAGAAAATATGCATACCTGAAGTATGTGTTCATGCGTATGAATATGCATGGAGCTGCAAGTAGAAATCTTGCCAATGATATGACACTTGTACTCAGAGAGATTCACAGTATATTTGCAGTGCTGATCTATGATGATGCAGTTAGATGTAGAGTTCTTGAATGTGATTGGTGCATGGTCATGTGATTTCTTAGCTACATCCAATGAGGGAATGGCAGAGAGAGTGAAGTGGAAATGGTAGAAGGGCTGTTCATGTTACGATATGTCCGCGGACATGGCGGTAATTCGCGGACATAGGGAGTTACATCCGGGGATTTTTGGGTTCAGAAGTCATGGAAATGAGAATGAGTACTAAAAGGTATTGGTCAGGAAAGTTTAGTGGGTGTGTTGTGCCAGAACAGAGTTTCTCATATACTGTTTTTGCTGAAAGAACAACAGATAGCTATGTCTGTGTATTTTAGGGAAAAGATTGTATGGATTTTGGGAGATTCATGGATATATTGGTTGAAGGTGCATGCAGAAAGCTGTGGAGTAGCTGTAGATCTTGGATTCCCACATGTGGAAGTACACTGGCATGGAGTACGTGGAATGAAGTGGTTGGACTTGCTACCTCTCTGTGCTGCTTTGGAGACAGAGCAACATCCAGACATAATTGTAATTCATTGTGGAGGGAACAGTTTAGGACATGTGACATGAATTTTTTTGCAATTTGCTAAGAAAGAAGGACTTGGGAAGGTTATGGACATGTTTCCTAATTCTCAAGTGATATTTTCACGGATTGCGCAGAGACAAATGTGGCTTCGTTCTTCTTCATTTGGTCCACAAATGGAAAAAGCAAGGCGCAATGTTAATAAAGCTGTTTGTGCCTTTCTAAAAGATTTTGGCATGTCTTCTTTTCACAATGAAAATATTCTGTTTCGTAGTACAAACATTTTTCGCAAAGATGGAGTCCATCTTACTTATGGTGGCAATCAGATTTTTCTGAGAAATGTACAAAATGCATTGTGACCTTTTTTGTAATTACAACATCCATTTTGAAGTAGGTGTTAAGCATTTATAATTTTTGACTTACAAACACCTCCCAAAGGCTGTTTTCAGAGCGACCACTTCCTCCCAGAGAAAATTGCAATGTTTGTGATAGGGTATCAACCCAATTTTTTAAATGTTCGTGAACTGTCCGCGGACTTCTAAAAATACAAAGGGCCCTGCTTCATTTATTTTCACTTCTATTTTTTAACTGTGGAAGGCGGCTCTGAAAAGAGCCTTTTTTTTTTTTTTTTTGATATTTTGTATTTTTTTGGGTTTTTTATACACGACTCACTAGTAGAGGAGGGGAAAGGAAGGTAAAGGGGGGACACCAACCACAGGGATAAGAAAGGGCGAGCTGTGAGAGGAAGATGTAGAGTGGGTTTTATTTGAGTAGTGAGCAGATCTTCTCGTGCTCTGAGACGATAGTCTCAAAAGCACTACGAAGTCGCTCCCCCCTGCAGAGTACTGTGTCACAGTACATACATACAACTGTGACCCTCGAATGGTAAGGGTCATCAGCATTCTGTATGGCCTGTGAGGCAGCTTGAGGAAGACGCTGTCCCACAGAGGTGGTCCTTGTGGTGACAGGATCAGAAACAGAGGAGGAAGTAGAGGAAATCAACCTGCTACATTCTTCGCAAGGTACAACCCTGCGAATAGCCCCATCGTGAAATGACCTCAGGTATCGCTTCATAGTAGTGGTCCCAAAACTGTACTTACCGTGCTTCCCGCGACTGAGTATCATTTTGCACTCATTGCAGGTAACACGGTTCGCACGAGCCTTAGGAACATTCCCATGAATGGTAAATAACCGCCACACCCAAGACTCACGCCTCGTGCGGATAGTAGGGTTTTCCTCTACCTTATTCTCATCATCCTCTTCTTCCTCCTCTGCATCCTCACTCCTGTTCCCCTCTTCAGGCCCTTGGGGAGGTGGTGGTGGTGGAGGGGTTGGGGGTGATGCTGAAGCAGGTGCAGCACCAGGTGGCAGTTCAGCAGCCAGGGATGCCATCTTGATGATGGTGTAATCTGCAGGTGGCAGCAAAAATCGCTGTGTTCTGAAGAATAGCCAGAAACACAATGAGAATAAGCTCTAGGGCGTGGTCTTTTATAGGGGTGCTTGTGCACGGTCCGCGGACATGCGCGCTGTCCGTGGACAGATCGAACACAAAAAAAAATTCAAAAAGTATCAAAAGGTATGTAGAAACTCAGGATTACTATGTGGGACTTGTGCCATGGTGAGATTTTATTGAAAAATATTATGGATTAATTGAAAATGTACTTTTAATTTGTTCGGGGATATGAACAGTGTCCGCATTCAGAACACACGATCAGCGTGGGCGCGGTCATATGATCCGTTCGTGAACAAGTCCGCAAAGGAAGCGCATGTCCGCAAGACACCAAATGCACGGAGATTGGCTAGCGCATGCGCGTTGATGTTCTACGGACACTGTTCGGGTCCTGAACTAATTAAAATTGCGTCACACGTGAAACGAACATTTCAGGACACTGCGTGTGTTCTTAGAACAGTTTAAACTTGCTAGCGAACAATAAGGACAGATATAGTGTTCTTCAGGACACGTCCAATTTCGTTTATGTACGAACATTTCAGGACACCAATTGTGTTCTTAGAACATTTTCAACTTGCTAGCGAACAGTACGGACAGGTATAGTGTTCTTTAAGACACCTCCATTTTTGTTTAATTACGAACAATTCAGGACACCGCGTGTGTTCTTAGAACAGTTTGAACTTGCTAGCGAACACTACGAACAGGTATAGTGTTCTTCAGGACACCTCCATTTTCGTTTATTTACGAACATTTCAGAACACCTGTTGTTTTTTTTTTTAAACGAAACTATTTACAACACAATATAAAAATTAAACTGTATTTAACATATATTAATAATTTATGACAGAGAAGGTGAGGCAGAAATAGAAACAAAAACAGGAGAATTAGGGGTTTCAACATGATTGTTATTAGGTGAAGAAGGGATGGAAGTCTCATCAAAATGTTTTGGGCTATGGAGAGGGTTTGGGGATAATTGACTGGGATATGGTGAGGAGGGACAAGTACATGTGGGGCAATGGTACAAGGTTTTTGGTTTAAAATGATCTTCCACAAAAGTTTTCAAATTATTACAATTAGTCAACAATAAATCCATTTTTTCTTCTATACTGTGAAAAGTGTTATCCATAACAGGTTTTTCTGAAGTATTTTCTATTTTGGTATGCTCTGTACAAAAAAATATATATATATATGTTGAATGTATACAAAATAATAATAATTAAATGGTTTATATTATTAAGTGTTTACCATTAGCTTCACTATCTTGTGACATTTCTTCATGTGGGAAATGCTCCTCTAGCCATTCCAGAGTACTAGACATTTCTGTGAGAGAAAAAAAAAAAAGATAATATATTTTTTTATCTAATACAGAAAGTTTATAAATATATGAATGAAATTAAGTACACTTACTATTTCAGATAAGATATGTCCTATGTACTCAGTGGGTCTGCTCTTGTTCTCAGTTCTGTCGTGATTGTGAGGTAATTATGTTGGAAGCCAATTTATCTTCTTGTGGTATATTCCATTTTAGAACATAGTGCATTTAAATGAATGGTTAGTGTGTTGTATATATATGGGTTACATTTCTTATGTATTAGTACATATAATGTGTTTGTGTGCTCCTTTTTGAATTTGTTAAATGTTCCTATTTTATGATATAACAATCAAACATACCCCCCCAGAGTATTTAGGTAGTGGTACTGTTCTTCGAACATGTCCGCGAACATTAAATGAGTTCGCGGACATCAAGTACAGTAGAAGAGATTCAGTCAGTTCCATATGACATGTATATAAAGTCAAAGTCATTATTGTTAAGTTGCACTACTAAAAACCCATGAAATCCAGTGAAAAAACTTTGTTAAATGGACGTTATGGTTAAGTTGCACTACTAAAAACCTAAGAAATTTCGTGAAAAAACTTTGTTAAAGGGACGTTATGGTTAAGTTGCGCTGTTAAAAACCTATGAAATTCAGTGAAAAAACTTTGTTAAAGGGACGTTATGGTTAGGTTGCGCTGCTAAAAACCTTTCAAATTCAGTGAAAAAACTTTGTTAAAGGGACGTTATGGTTAAGTTGCGCTGATAAAAACCTATGAAATTCAGTGAAAAAACTTTGTCAAAGGGACGTTATGGTTCCAAGTAAAACAGGAAAACCCTTGAAATTCGCCAGTTATGGTAAAATAAGCAACCATAACTCACGCCACCACTGTGCACTGCTAAAACTAACACCCAGGAGATCAAAGATGACATCACAAATGTCATTGATGACATCACTGATGACATCACATGTCTGGCTCACTCTTTTTTCTTTTGCTGACATATCTAGGCCACATGGTTTTCTTCAGTAACAGTCAGAAACTAAACATTTTATTTTATTTGTAGACATATCCTTCAAGTAGGTTCTTACAGTAATTCCCTTAGAGTCCAGTCACATCATATGAAACATATACATACGGGAAGACACAAGCTTGAAAGACAGCAATCCTTTTTGTGCATAAAGATAATCAATAGATTATGCAGTGCAAACCGCAAACCATAACTCGGGCAATACCCCTTCATTAACTTTAACTGCCATGGGTTTCTCCCTCCCCAGTGCCTAGGCCTTTTATGGTGATTTTGGTATGTCGCCATTCAATGCTTTCTAACGTTTTCCCTTTTATTAACCCCTTAAGTGCCAAAGACGAGGTATCTTGACCTTGGCAACAGGGAGGTAATCGCAAGGAAGAGATACCTCATCCTTGGAACTTAAGGGGCAAAGTCAAAGTTGTCGGTGGCGGAATCAGACAAGCCAAGCCGCTGCTGACATTCACTTTGTTTCACTAACATTGCAACATGTGCCGGCAGTGGGTTAACAACATTGATCCACCGCCGGTACATATTTGCAACATTAGTAAAACAAAGTCAAAGTCATCAGTGTCATCGGGCATGCCAAGCCGCCGACGACATTCACGTAATTTCACTAATGTTGCAAACATGTGCTGACGGTGGCTGTCAGCAATAGCATTAGGGAAACAGGTTAACAAGGATTACGTCTTGAAAGAAACACTTAAACATGTCTCATTTCAAGAAACTAGTATGTTTTGTCATTTTATGGTATGTCGATTTGTATCTGGCATAGTCGGTGCATCCATCAAGCCCCAAAGAGCTGGTGTGAGTTGCAGCTTCACCCCCAAATATTGTTTGAAAAAAAGCCGTGTGTGGTGGCAACAGTGTCAGGGAGCTTCCTGCCCTGATGTGTCACAGATATGCTCAAAACATTTGGTCCCCAATACTTATTGTTTTACAAATTAAGATCTAGTTTCAAACTATGTAAACTTAAAAAGAAAGCGCGCAGAAGATATGTCATCAACATTAAATAGGTGGGAGGGATAACATTACCGAAGGGAAATAAATGTACAAAACAGCATGCCTGTTATTGTTATTGTCACAACGCATGAATCCTGGAGTTCATTTTTTTTGTTTGACATAAAGACATTTATACAAAGAAAAAAATAGCTATCGCAGGAACTTTACGACACATAGGTTAGATAGACCCTAATCATCTGCACCATCACAATAGCTATATGTAATTTGAATGATGTATGGAGAACATAGGTGCCTCATGGATATCATCAAGTGATAGAGCATCTTTGGAATGGGATTAGAGGAAAATGAGTGCATACAACATTCTGAAAACATATCTTGTCAGCACCAACATGTACATGTAGCCATTGACAAACACTCACACTGGCAATTCGAATGTAAAGTGCCCAGATGGCAGTGCATCTCATGTAAGTTATATATGCTCACACCAATTTGAATCCCAATAATGTGGTTAGAGTAGGTGATTGAGGACTGCATAAAGAAATGACTGTTAATATGTGTAATTTGCTAAGGTTTTGAATCTTTAAATCATTCTATTTGAGCTTTCAAGCATCTGTTTGAACTACAGTACAATCAGTGTCAAATGTGGTATATGGCAGAACACTGCAGTAAGTTGAGGTGTTCAACTTGATGAACATCAGAATGAAAATGGCCACCACCCATGAATATATATGTACCACAGTCTACAAACACAGGTCAGCATGTAGACATGTACACAGTTGGTAGTGCAATGCTTTGCTTCGCCACAGCAAAACATGCTTAACCAATATATAGACTGTGAAAAAAGACTGAAGAACACGTATGCAATGGATAGAGTGAGATGCTTAAATGATGTCTGTGAAATCACATTTAGAATGCACTAATCAGCAGTGAAAAGGCCCACACCCTTCCTGGTGAAAATTGAAACTAACACCAAACTATCACTCCATACCACTCTTAATATCTGATTCTAGCTACAACCAACTCAAACCATCCACTTATTCCCAAATAGTTGTAATAGATACCACTGTAGCAGCAGCATAGGGACGGCCCCTCTGTTAAGATGAGTTTCCAAAATCACCCTTTGGTGGGAAGATTTTGGGAGGTCATACCATTTATGTTAAAGAAGGACGACACTGAGAGGATAGCCATAACTTAATTAAGAAAAGGTAGCCGAGCAGTCAAGGCTTAGTCTCAGGAAAAGTGTGAGAATGGTCTAGCGCTACAGTCCACACAGAGCTACAACAATAATTTAAGCTAGACAGTACATCAACATACAATTATTTATTGGGCCTTGAGTTACACACTAAGCATACAAACACCACAGGTAACTATTATTACTCAAATCCATGTATACGTATTCGCCATTAGTAGAATAGAGTTGCATATTAATTCGTTTCCAGTGTTAAGGCATTCAGAAATGATGCAGTGAGGTGTGTTGGTAGTTTTGGGAGTTTTTAAAAGTTACAGACATATTTACCAAAACCAGGTAAGTACTCCACTATTTATTTACTAGGAAAGACTTAGGAAAGTATCCTTAGCCCTGGTTTGATAACCAGAGACCAGGCCAGAAGGAGTTAGTGTCAAGGACTTTAAACCCAATATTACCCTATAGAGTGCATAGGTGAATGGAAATAGGAATGTTAACCTATCTCCCTGACTCTGATTCTTCAGTGGGCTACTCTTCATCATCGACATGTTTGTTCCAATAATATTCTGATGAACAGTTTCAGGAGCCCTCCTTTTATACAAGATTCCCGATGGGAGCAAGACCAAGCCCACCAATAGTAAGGCTATACAACATTCACACAGCACAGGATTGTCCAATCATGGACAATCATTGGTCATCAAATCCATTCAGCATCAGACTTTTGTGCACCAGAGGATGTGGACTCAGGCAAGACAGTCCCAGTTCCCTCCTCTGGTTTACACACTTAAATGCCACCTTGCCCGTGAAAGCTGCAGCATTCCCCACGAAAGGGGATTCAATATAAGGTATTTCTGACCTGAAGAAGCCCAGAGAACAATATGGCTAAAGAACGAACGAAAATCTAATGACACAGCCATTTTAGGGTACTAGTCGCCATTTGCGGTAAATGCAAATGTGCATAAGAAAAATATCACAAGACTTGTAAAAATCACACAGCTGCCACAAGTTTGTCTAAGGCACATTGGGCCTCATTACGACCCTGGCGGTAAGGGGTTAGCGCCATCGTTAGCTGCGCCGACCCCTTACCGCCAATCACGAGTTCCCTTTCCGCCATGGCGGATTTTACACCTGCTTCTAGCGGGTGTAAAAAACCATGGCGGTAAGGGAACTTGGTGTTAATTACGCCACCGTAATTTACGGTGGCGTAATTAACGCCTTCCCCACTCCCATTATGCCCTATGGGGCAAAAATGGGAATGGGGAAGGGTAAATGGGGATTGGGGACTTACCGCCCCGCCGACCTCGGAATGGGGCGGTAAGTCCGCCAACCACCATGGCGTAAACGTAGTTTACGCCATGGTGGTAAAGTCACGGCCCAGGCGGTAACTTACCGCCTGGGTCGTAATGAGGCCCATTGTCATAGTAAAATAGAAAGTTATAATGACACAAAGTTTCCTACCTATCTTCACTGTAAGGTGATGCGTGCAATTGTAAAATACACGAATTCATAAAGGGAGACATAAGCCTCTGAGTACTGACAGTCTTAGGGACTATTCTGTCTCCTCACAAGAATAAGCAAAGCAAGCAACGGAAGTAAATCAGAAGGCTATACTAACCTCCAAAAAGTCAGGACAGTGTTCAATACATGCAGAAAGAATGGCGAGCCCATAGAATTCTATGAATGGAAAGGTTTAAAAGGAAAATATTTCATAACACCCATGATTCAGAGCCCCCAGATTGTCCAAAACTAGTGGTTGGATCTGGGTAGCAGACATCTAAGGGAGTCCTTAGCACAATTTACAGAGAGAGCACTTCACTTTAGGATACACCAATACCTCCAAATTGTAAACACAGAGATCCCCAGGACCCAATCCAATTTTTCCACTTGTTGGGAAGGAGAGAGGTCTTCCCACCCCCATAGTCGATTCCGATGAGTAAAACGCGATAGACAGCACTTTGAGAGAATTGGGGGGAGGGGGAGGTGTGCGCGCATGAGAGTGCACAATCACGTAATGGATGATTTTGGAGCTATGTAGTAGAAGCAAGTGTAAATGCCATCTTAGTTATTGGCAGCCATTTTGGAACGCAGACCCCAAGTGCAGCAAAAGCAGCAAAAGCATCAAACGTGTTAGAATTAGGCCTGCATTATCACAAGACATAACCCACACCACGAGTGAGCTTCAGGGAGATACAAGTCTTTCATTGTCTCAGAGGCTGTAGGCCTTCGCACCCCAGATGAATGTGCTCTGCAAGGCCACAAGAAGGGGGCAGAGTGCCTCTTGGTAGTTACCATCCCACGATAAAGATAGCATGACCCCTCAGCCCCAGCACCCCCTGCATCAGAGCTACATCCCTCCTATGCTTTGATCATAACACCCCCACATACCACAGAGCCAGCGAGGCCGACCACTGACCATAGAGCTGTTATGCCCCTTATCGATCGAAAAAGATCAGAAAACAAGGCTATCTTGCCTTCACATTTTGGTCACATGATTTGTGCTATGAGGTGACAACGAGGGCTGAAATGATAGCCCAAAATGACGGTGGAAGACCTTGGGTGGTTGCTGGCACATCTGGAAATGAGTGAAGTACACAAGTTGTTATGACCTCGGCTCTCCACCTGGGCCCATATCTGTGTCTGCCCAGTGCCTCGTTACATTAATAGAGTAGCATTGTTTTCAAAAGTAAAACATTGCTTATAAGACCCTGTTCTACTGCAGATGTTGAGCCCAGCAGAACCCACGTGGATGGAGGTGAACAAGAATGTGGGACCAATGTTGTAGCATCCCCTATGGATTGGGCCACCTATGTATAGGATCTTGCCAACCAGCCTTGCAGGTTTTCACAGTATGTAATGACGACATAGATGTTGACAGGCACCCTCTTAGCTTGCTACACAGCCCTAATTGGGCAGAATGTTCGACGGCAGCAGAGTTCCTTGCTGATGCATTCCTGTTTTGTAGGAATAAATACTTGTTATCTTTGAAAGCAGTGTCTCAGGACGTTTTCCCTAGCCGTTTATTTTTTTCTTTTTTCTGGTGTGAGGGTACAGGGGCTTTCCTTCACACTTCAGACTCCCTTAAATCTATTGTTAATTGCTAACTGTCTATTGTTGTTTTGCTCCTGATTGCAAGTCTTCCTATGCTTTCATGTTCTCCATATTCTGGTGTTTCATGCCAGGTTTGTGCTGCAGTGCCATGTGTGGGAGGTGCTATTGAAGATGAGAGCAGATGCAATATATGTTTGGCCACACTGTTTGAAATGCATGGGTTTCCTGGTTGCTGGAATCTTTGGGGTGCAGTTCCATTATGTGTGCACGTATTATTTTGGTCAGCACTTGCTAATTGTACTTGTTTGGTCCAACATTATTGGATTTAATGGAAATTACATGAAGCCAGAAACTGAACCAATCCTCCACATGCATTAATTCATCTGCAAGAAGTATGATCACAAATGGCACCCGCTGCAAGTGAAGATCTCTTAAGTGATAAGTATGTATGCCTTATACATTTCACAGAGACACCTGCTCATAATTCTCTCCATGCAAGTGTAACTGATGGGAATACTTGCGGCCCTGGTGTAATGAGTCTTTTGCTGCCAGTGCAATGAATACACTTTAACATCTGCAACCATGTATGTGAAATGCAGGCAGCATTAACATAACTCCTTATGGTGCCTGCGTGTTTTTTTTAAATGAGTGTAATTGATGTGGGCTGAGTTGTGGGCCTTTTTCTTGCACAGTTGTGCTGAACTGGACTTTACAATCTTTTATAAAGAGATCAGAAATGACTGCAGCGTTGCTAAATGTGCTGCTGCTATTATAATACTAGTTCTTCTTTCATTGTAGGGCAGGATTCATTGGCCAGTCACAACACAATGCTCTAAAACACAATTTTACCCTGGACATTTTCTTTTTTTTAGATAGATGATACACACTGTGGCTACTAAAAGTTATTTTTTCTCCTACATTTCTGTTTGTATTTAATTAATTGTATTACATTAAATCGCATGTGCACACGTCATACATAGTTTTTCTTTCTTTACCTTAGCTTCCCAACAATGAAGCCGATTGGATCTATATTTCATGAAATTGACATATTGTCCCCTTGATTTCCACGCCACATTTTCATATTGAAGGATTTATTCATATAGGTAATTGTGAAATGAATGTGAATACGTTGCCTGTGAAGTGAGGACATTTATTCAAATTAAAGCAAATTACCGAAAAATAGAACATTCCATAGGCGGATTTTTAATATAATTTGCCTGCTGATACATTATAAAGTGTAACAAGTTCTTCATAAAAAATGATCGTTTTCTACCAGAGCAAAATTCGCCAACTAAATCCACCCCTCTGGGTGGATTAATGAAATCAATGACACCAATGATGTATTGCAAACCAGGGATAACATGTCGGTTTTGGCAAGAACATTCCAAAATGGCATTAATTGATTTGAAAATAATGCATTAACGCTATTACCTCGTATACGTTATTCATTACTTTTTCCATCCTAGCAATACTTTGATTTTCTTTAACACGTCCATCTTATTCTTAATGAATGTGTCCACATTGCTGATCCAAAGCCTTTTAAGACAAATTGCTAATTTCATTTTCGAATCAATTTTATGGAGCAAATTAACAATTTGTGAGGCTTGTCAGGAATAATTTGAAATGCCTGCAGACAAGGACATGCTACTAACGCCATCCTAAATCTCCTTGTCAATCCCTGTTGATGGTCCATCGGAAAACATTGCATCTTCCTGTCTCAAAAGTTGTTTTGCTTCAGTCCACTTCGGCTGTAGTTAAACAAAATCTCTTTCATGAGACGGGTAATAAAACAATACCTTTCTAGGGTGACAAACGTTTGATAAGATTTATCCAAAACAGAGGGGCGTTAACGCAACAAAAAAAAAAATGTTTGCACGTTAGGCATGCCAAATACTGTAAATACGTGTATTTTACAGCGAGCACACTTCACAAAGCACATCTTCACTTTTGCAATTTGTGCTGCCTTTTGACCAACTGTGTTCTGTTTACACGATATTCCCATAGACATTGGAACGCATTTCACTGGTGTAATGTAAATAACATGCCTAAAAACATGTGCACATCTGTTGTGCATGATTCTTCATTGATTTGTATTGAGAGCCATTCATGGTGCGCATTTACCACTTCTGCTACTCACATCGGCTCTGTCTTAGAAATCGCCCTGAGTTACCGACAGCATCGGAGGTTGATGTTGGCAGCAATGCAATAGATTTCCCTGGAATCTGTCTGCTATTAGGTAACACCAGACAGACTCCGTAGAAATCCATTGGAAGTGCTGCCTGCCATGCATGCATGCATGCAAGGTGGCATTTACACTGTTTGCAATATGAAGTCGACATGCTGATATTGCATGTTTCAACACTTTGTTTGCACTTCATATTGCAAGCAATGCGCATCGCATGAAGGCTGCCTTTTGTGGACATAGGTGTCAATGCAATAGGCTCTCCCATGGAATGTGCACTTTGAAGATACGATGACTGCCCTCATTTGCAAATGGGTAAAGAGTGGGCAAACACATTTAGGTATTTAAGACAACATCGCCCATTTCAAGGGAGACGTACGGTCATATCTTCGATCTATATGATTGTCTCCCCCTACGTGTTCTCTGACATTATAAACTACATAGGGAGTGGGAGATAGGAGGGGGATGGGGTGAGGGGGGGGGAGGTTGCGGGTGGTGGGTGTAGGAGAGTTATGTTCCAAAGTGGAAAGTGAATGGTGGGGATCCTTTTACACTGTTATTCTTCTACCAAGGGAACACAATTGCCTTTAGTTTTCAGATTTCTAGTACGTTTTTGGATACATGTAAATGCTGTTTGCAAATAACGAGTAGAGGAGACATTTAAAATGGCTTCCCATGCAATCCGCCTTCTGCTATACCAGGTAGTAAATTAATCCACATTCCAATGCAAATTCTTTGGGAACATTTTATGCAGGTGTTAGGTGTTAAACGAGTGAATATGTCCTGCGGAGAGGGAAAGGGGGCAGACATGCAAAGTGTACACTGCTTCTAAACTGGGTACGAAAAATCCTACACAATACTGGGATCACTAGAAGTGGCAGTACAAGAATCAGGAACAATAACGGACCCTTTGACAAATTCACAGGTTTAAACATTGACCACCTTCAAAAATGTTAGGGCAACTTTTCATCAGAATGTCCTAGTTAATGAGCCATTTGGTTTCTTTCTAAGTATTGGACTGCAATGCCCTTGCACTTTTGAACAATAGTCCCCACCCTAGCATGCAAGCCAGCATTGTGAATAAAAGGACATGTGTGTCGAGCGGGTTGGATAAACAATGTGATGTGTATTGTGCATGTCCAATACGTGTCCAGCCGGCTCAGAGAAAATGGCCCATTGTAATATTTGAAATGCACTTCATGTACACCAAAAGGTTCAACAAATGTCTTAATGAAAGTTAGGTCTTGTGATATGTTAATGTTAAAGGATATTTATACCGTGCACTACCACCACCTGAGCGGTCCCCTGGCGCTCTGGCGGATCTGAAAAAAAGTGGGGTTGGTTGGGGTGCGTTAGTAGGACAAAGTTTGAGAAAGAGCAAGGGAGCTGTGATGTCCTGTTGGCGGCTTCAATTTTGGTTAACGCAGTTTGTTGAGCTTTTTGGTGTGGTATAAGGTTGGTATCCATTGTTTGCTGTTGTGTAATCTATGTGTGGTTTGTTTGTTGTTGTAGTGTAGTGAGGTGCGTGCGGTTTACTGTGGTTTTAGAGGTATGGTTGTTTTTAGTTAGAGTTTAAGAGGTGTATGCAGAGGGGTAAGGTTTTAGTATGGTTGGTTATTAGCATTGTTGTCTGAAGAGACGCACACTTCTTTTGTGGGTCCTCTCTCGGTGTGACTCTAGGTAATAATCACAATCCTCTGTAGATGTGACGCATGCTAATATTCACAGTTCTATCCTAAAGTGGCACAGGCTCACAGTCCTCTCTAGATGTGACTCAAGGCAATATTCACAATCCCCTCTGGATGCAACACCGGACGATATTCACAGCTCTATCCGACCACGGCCCTGGCCAATATTCACAGTTCTATCTTTGTGTGGCACAGGTCAATAATCACAGTCCTCTCTAGGTGTGACTCAAGGTAATATTTACAAATCTCTCTGAATGTGATGCAGTCTAATATTCGCAGTTCTATCTTAGTGTTGGACAGGCTAATAATCACAGGGGGTCATTACGAGTTTGGAGGCAGCCATTGTGCTTTTAGCACCATGGCTGCCTCCAAAGTCGTGTCCGGGTCCGGGTTCTCTGAATGGGGACTTACTGGGTGATTCCAACCTTGGAGGACCAGGTAAGTGCCCATTCAAAATACCCTTGCCCATTCCCATTCGAGCCCCCATAGGGCTCAATGGGAATGGGGAGGGAGCTAATAACGGGCCCGTAAATAACGGGCCCGTTATTAGCTCCCTGGTCCCTTAGCGGTGCCTGCTAAGGACAGCTGGTTTTACCAGCCGGCCTTAGTGGGACCCACTAAGGGAACTCAGAATGCGGTGGTAAGGGGTTAACGGCACCAGCATCCTTACCGGCACCGTTAACCCCATACTGCTGCACTCGTAATGAGGCCCACAGTCTTCTCTAGGTGTGCCTCAAGGTAATATTTACAATCCTCATTGGATGCGACACAGGCCAATATTCGCAGTTCTATCCTAGTGTGGTACAGGCTAATATTCACAGTTCTACCTTAGTGTTGCACCAGCTAACAATCACAGTCCTCTCTAGGTGTGGCTCAAGGTAACATTCACAATCCACTCAGGATGCGACACAGGCTAATATTCGCAGTTCTATCTTAGTGTAGAACAGGCTGAAATTCACAGTGCTACCATAGTGTGGCACCGGCTAACAATCACAGTCATCTCTAGGTGTGGCTCAAGGTAACAGTCACAATCCTCTCTGTATGCAACGCAGGCTAATATTCTCAGTTCTCTCTTAGTGTGGCATAGGATAATAGTCGCAGTCCTCTCTAGATGTGACTCAAGGTTATATTCACAATCCTCTCATGGATGCGACGCATGCTAATATTCGCAGTTCTCTCTTAGTGTGGCATAGGATAATAGTCGCAGTCCTCTCTAGATGTGACTCAAGGTTATATTCACAATCCTCTCATGGATGCGACGCATGCTAATATTCGCAGTTCTCTCTTAGTGTGGCATAGGATAATAGTCGCAGTCCTCTCTAGATGTGACTCAAGGTTATATTCACAATCCTCTCATGGATGCGACGCATGCTAATATTCGCAGTTCTCTCTTAGTGTGGCATAGGATAATAGTCGCAGTCCTCTCTAGATGTGACTCAAGGTTATATTCACAATCCTCTCTGGATGTGACGCAGGCTAATATTCACAGTTATATCTTAGTGTGGGACAGGCTAATATTCACATTTCTACCTTAGTGTGGCACAGGCTAACAATCACAGTCCTCTCTAGGTGTGGCTCAAGGTAACATTCACAATCCACTCAGGATGCGACACAGGCTAATATTCGCAGTTCTATCTTAGTGTAGAACAGGCTGAAATTCACAGTGCTACCATAGTGTGGCACCGGCTAACAATCACAGTCATCTCTAGGTGTGGCTCAAGGTAACAGTCACAATCCTCTCTGTATGCAACGCAGGCTAATATTCTCAGTTCTCTCTTAGTGTGGCATAGGATAATAGTCGCAGTCCTCTCTAGATGTGACTCAAGGTTATATTCACAATCCTCTCATGGATGCGACGCATGCTAATATTCGCAGTTCTCTCTTAGTGTGGCATAGGATAATAGTCGCAGTCCTCTCTAGATGTGACTCAAGGTTATATTCACAATCCTCTCTGGATGTAACGCAGGCTAATATTCACAGTTATATCTTAGTGTGGGACAGGCTAATATTCACATTTCTACCTTAGTGTGGCACAGGCTAATAATCACAGTCCTCTCTAGGTGTGGCTCAAGGTAATATTCACAATCCTCTCCGGATGTGACACAGGCCAATATTCGCAGTTCTATCTTAGTGTGGCATAGCCTAATATTCACAGTTCTGTCTTAGTGTGGCACAGGCCAATATTCGCAGTTCTATCTTAGTGTGGCATAGCCTAATATTCACAGTTCTGTCTTAGTGTGGCACAGGCCAATATTCCCAGTTCTATCTTAGTGCGGTACAGGTTAATATTCACAGTTCTATCCTATTTTGGCACAGGCTAATAATCACAGTTCTGTCCTAGTGTGGCATAGGCTAATATTCACAGTTATGTCTAGATTTGACTCAAGGTAATATTCACAGTTCTATCCTGATATGGCACCAGTCAGTATTCACAATCCTCACTAGTTGTGAAGCTGTTTAGTATTAATAGTCTGGTGTGCTATGTTCTACGGGAAGGTAGAGTGGAAGGTCTTCTGGAGTAAAGTGATTGCTTCCCACCCAGGCCGCACCTACCTTGATGGTCACTGCTGGTTGATGGTTGGCTACTGGCCTCCCCTGCTGACACCTGCAGACACTGTCGGGAGCCACTACTGAAGGAGCTTCCTTTTACCTTGCGGCCCTTAGCCGCGTGGGTTGTGACGGGCAGAATTCTGCCCTAGCAGTGTAATAGTTATGAGACCAGTTGGCCAATCAGGGGAGGGGGAGGAGGGAGGGATGGGAGGCAGGATAAGGATAGCATGCACTGGTCAAAAAACGATTGGAAAAAACACTCAAACCCCTCCATAGAGGCACATGAAACAGGCCAGAAATGGATTACAATCAATATAAAACTACTGACTGAGCATCAACCAGCCCCTAAGGCTGCTTCCCAAGTGGTTTCCCCAGGAGATCCTTCAATATTGCAGTCCAGGAGGCAAGTGGAAATGGCTGCCAAGAGCAAGGAAGAGACAAGCCGCATTTGGGATAGTGGAATGCCCAGAAGATGGAAACATACTCTGAGCCTGATTTACAAAATGTTTTTCAAGGGCATTTTCCCTTTGAAAAACACGTTGGTAAATCAGACACTCTGTCTTTTACCCTCTATTCTTTTCAGAGCCAACTTATTGCACGGCTGCTTCTGGAACTCTGTCCTTGCCTCCATTGATATTATTGCCCCAGCCTAATAATGTGCTGTTCCTGCTATTCCAGACCAGCCTTTACATATTCACTTTTGCCAACTACACCCTTACTAAACAAAGGTCAAGACAATTGTCTCCAAAGAGGTTTCTTTAACAATGGTCACAGGTTGCACTGCAGAGCCTGGAAGCTTCAGTAGGCAAATATGAATCGCTAGTTTATCAGGGGATCAATCGCTTTTCTTTTAGCTACGCATTTCTCTCTTCTATGTTTAAACACATTCTCATTCAGCTTCCATTTCTAACAGCAGGATAGATGGTGAAGGAATGTTTCTTTCAAGTGTTTCTCAAATGAGAGTTCATTGGGTTTAGTATGGTTCCATTATTTAAGAGACAGAATGGGCCTCATTATGAGTATGGAGGCAGCCATGCCCTTAATAAGGTCATGGCTGCCTCCATTCCGGGTCCAGGACCGGGTTCCTTCAATGAGGAATAACCGGGTCATTCCCACTTTGGAGGACCCAGTAATTCCTCCTTGAAGGAACCCATCCCCATTCCCATTTGAGCCCTCATAGGGCTCAATGGGAATGGGGAGGGAGCTAATAACGGGCATGTTAATAACGGCCCGTTATTAGCTCCCTGTTCCCCTCGCGGGACCCGCTAAGGATGCCTGGTTCTACCAGGCATCCTTACCAGGTCCCGCAAAGGGAACCTCGTAATTGCGCATCCCGGAATGAACAGTGACGATCCCGTACCGGCACTCTTCATTACGGCAGCTCAAGCCTCGCAATGAGGCCCAGTAGGTTTATGTTATCGCCTGGATGTTTTAGCACAGTTCATTTAATCAGAATGGGGATGAGGAGTGAGGAGGCAGGGTAGGCAAGCAAAGGCCTCATGGAGACACCATTGAACATATCATAAACACAATAACATTGTGTCATGTCACAATTCTTATGAAGAACCATAAACACTGTATTAACGCCAAAATAGTATCATAACTTATCTGTGGAAACTATAAACCTGCAGTAATTGTCAAAGGTAAATTACAGTTTGCAAATATACTGTGGTATGACCACCTTCATGAATGAAGTACCATTCTACTATAATGGGTATATAGATTGACATGAAAAAGAGAGCTACAGTAATTTTTCAGGTAAATATGCCTTCTGATGAGTACCCTGGTATTCCTGTGATGCGTCCGGCATGCTGCAGCACGATGTCCCAAAGACCTCACTGAGAAACTCAGCTTCTCCTGAGGCCTTCGATCCACCAGAAAGCACACATACAAACCTGAACTCTGACGATGCAAGAAGGAAAGAAACAGAAGACAGGCCTTCACTGTGTAGAGCCCAAGACTCTGGAATCTCCATCCCATCAACATCAGACGCAGCCCTCACTGCTACCTGTTTACCGCATGAAGGCATACCTACAAAGACAATGATCTCTATTACTAACCGTTATTACTTTGGTCATACAAAACGTGACACCAACCTACAGAACCAAATGAAAAAAGTGCCTAAACGTGATCCCTGTGACATTACCAGACCCAATAACTCCCTTGCCCAGAGGGATTGACTGTTATTATCATTGTGGCATGTTTCTCCCTTTCCATGTCATTAATGCTAAGACCTATCTATGGCCTCAACCTAAGCTACACTGAAGCACATTTTTAAATATAAGTACCTCACTCACATATTTTAATTTCAATACTATGTTCTTTATCACAATAAGGCATACCAAAATCCACAATGATCGCTATTACTGATGTTTATTAGTGTTTAATGTACATTATATGAAAATAAACAATAAACACTTATAATCCAGAACACCTCAAACTTCCTTCTGGCGGCAGCAACTCTGCATCCTCCTCCTTACTTTGTCCTCTGTGTGGAGTTTTTCATCTAAACACTGCTTATAACTCTCCATTTGTACACCATCCAAAAATAATGCTCTGTACACAATACCAAAAATTCTCTTTCACCACACTTCTTAGAATGAAAAACGGAAACACTTAAGCAATAAGCCCCGAGCAGGAGGTGCATTACCTCTTCAGGTAATGCTCCGGGGACCCATGGTTACAGGCACCTGCAAAGAGAGGGCCTTATTACTATTAGTATGCCAGCCTGTAATACTGGGGTACTGAAAGCATTTTTTGATTTCCACAATAGAAAAAACAGTAAGACAAATGCCCACTTTCGCTTACCATGGTGGCCATTGAAAATAAATGTAATAAAAGTAAACAAAAAAAATAGCCACCATGGAAAGCCTGTTGCAGATGGAGAGCGGACGCGCTGGAGACAGAAGTATTTCCAGCGTCTCCACTCCCGAAGAGGAGAAAAAAAGCAGGTAAGTGGAGGGAAGGGGGTGGAGGGAAGGGAAATCTGTGCAGCAGGCGGGAAGAAGGGAGTACTTACCTGAATCCCAGTTAGGGGGAGATGGCGGTCTCCAGCCGCGAGGAGGCATGGAGCAGGGCGTTTACCATGAAGCAATACCCCTGTTCTAAGCCTCCTTATTGGCCGGAAGGCTGCTACACCCCCCCACCACTGGGCACTAATATAGCATAACAAACAAGGTAGGATTCTCTGTACTTCATTTATGATTGGCAACCTAGTAGTTCTACAGAGTGACAAATATCCACTATAACGTCAAGTACCTCAGCTGATCTTCAGCTATTGAGCCAATAAGACAATGGGCCTCATTACGACCTCGGCGGTAGCCATGCCGCCTTTGGCGGCATGGCTGCCGCCGAAATCGCGTCCGGGTCCGGGTCCACAGAATGAGGAATTACCAGGCCATTCTGAATTCGGAAGGCCCAGTAATTCCTCCCTCCAAGGACCCGGGCCCCCATAGGGCTGAATGGGAATGGGAGAGGGAGCAAACAACGGGCCATTACGAGTTGGCCCGTTGTTTGCTCCCTCTTCCCCTCGCGGGACCCGGTAAACACGCCTGGTTTGACCAGGCGTTACTTCCTGGGTCCCGCGAGGGGACCTCGTAATGAGGCGGTACAGGGTAAACGGCGCTGGCACCTTTTACGGCGCCGTTAACCCCATACCGCCAGGGTCGTAATGAGGCCCAATGTCATTTTGTGAGTAATTACTCTATGGACCAATTAAAACTGGTTGGTAGATCATCGTAATCAGACCTTCATTTCAGATGAAGACCTCAATCACAAGAAACCAACAGTGTTCCTACCATTAGAGCCGGAAGCTCAGTAGATTATGAATGCAGTGCAGAAACATGTCTATGGATGTATGTTTGTATGTCTTTACCCACATCTTAAATGGTATTTGAGTAGAAATTGCTTCATTCACAACATGTGGTCAGCTTTTCCTCACTAGTTCCAGATGTACTTATTCCTCTTGAAAAATAAGTAAATAATCTTTCATATAAAAAAAGAACATTGTGAGGCAACCAGATCTCTTTACATGGCAGTAAAAATGATCACCTGACAGCTACTCTTGTTAATTGTTTATCAGAGTAGTATTTATAAAGACCCAAAGCTTCTTTTAAGAGCATCACCATGTTTATATGTAATGATACGAAAGTTATCACAAGACTATAAAATTCTAATATACAATCAACAGTTCGAATTGAGAATCATAATCCTTCAAAATCACAAGATATTTTTCATATGTATTAAGCACACTACCCACAATCTGTAAAATTGACAATTTCATTTTTTTTATCTTTACTTGTATCACTGATCACACACCTAAAAATAATATTCATACACCCCTCTTACTTGTTTTCCCTCTTACTCGTCCCAGTACCTAAGTACATCTCGATTCCAATGTACAAACAAAAAGTCACAATCTCACACGTGGATCATGTAAATGATGTACATTTTTTACAATGTATATTCTTTACATTAGTCACTGCTTACGAATCGATAAATCATGTGGCATAGTGAGAATTCTTCTCAGTGCATTCTGCAGCGCTCCCAAAACGGACACTACTAATCTACTTCCTTTATATCCCTCTCATCCTCCCTTCAACCATTAAAGAATCCTCAAATCAACTGTTACAAGCTCTGTAAAACACACACTTTGAGAACCGTGCAGAGGAATACACTGAAATGAGAATTGAAACTGTGTAACACTTGAAATCCTTCTCAAATCAAAACAACAAACATTACATACATGACATGGTTCCAATTATAACTCGATAGATGCACATTTGTTTATATTAATAAACCCCAAATAAGGGTGAAAACATAAAACAAAGCCATACTACAATATATGCCCATAACCTACCTCCCACACTTTTGTATATCACATTGCTGTCATGCAGCAAAATGCAGGGCATGTCACCATGACAGAAACAGCATCCACACAGTATGTACAAGAAGCCATCTTATCATGGCATATGCCGAACGGCAACAACATTCCCTGCTCAGGGACATGCTGCCAGTGAACACATTGCCAACAAACAGGGTTCTTAGCAAGCACATTATAAAACATGGCATAGCAAACTGTTGACTAATACCAGTGAAATGGACATGGTCATCTGGCTCTGTGTTGTGCAATTAGATGACATGTCAACAGGTCGACACACATGATAGTTATGATAGTTATATGTATAGCACCTATACACAATGTGTTTCACAGCGCTTCAAGGCAAGGGAAAGAACAAGGGAAAATACAATGACACTCTTACAACGCCATGAAGTAAGGATGTGAAATTAACTATCGTACTCGGCCTGATGACATTTGGGATAGTGCAAGAGCTAAGACATAGATAAGGAAAGGGAGGGGGAGAGTGGGAAGGACATGGAAACAGAAAGGGAGGGGAGGAACAAAACAAGCGACTATCGTACTAGGCCTGACGTAATTTCAGATAGTGCTGGGGGGGAACTAAGGGGAGGGTGGAGGAGACACATTCACATTCAAGTCCACCTCCATCACATGCCACACCAGGGTTGACCTAGCACAGGTACGGCACACAATGGGAACATTCCGTAAGTGTGGAAAAAAGGAAACAGTCCCAGTTGAAGTATGACTGTAAGAGTAACACCTAGCCAAGTTCTGTGAAGTGGAGAGAGTAAGTAAATGAAGATGGACTTAGGAACAAGGTACGGTGACCCACAAGAGGGACGGGGCATGGACCCATGGAGTGTGTGCTGAGTGTGGGAGAGTAACAGGGATCAGGCTTCACAACGATTTGACTCAGGAGTCATTGCCATACGGTAGTAGGGATGTGCATAGGCTAGACATATGCACACTCACTTATGGCACGCAGAAATGCATGTTGGTTGTCATCTTGGATGTTCTGTGTAGCATGGAAGCACCTACGTACATGTGTGAATATAGATCTATACCCTGCAGTTCATGAATTGTAACTCGTTTTTCAGACACAAGCACATGTCTTTCAGATTAGAGTCACTGACATCAAGGATGCAACTAACAGGAGGGCACATTGTGGTATCATGTTACACATCTTGGGTGGGTATGCTAGTGGGGGTATGGTTACACAGCCATTTTCAACTGATGTACGACACATGGGTTGTACCCACTCTTGAGTACACTAGACACCACAACATGGTTTACCAAGGGCAGTCATTAAAATGCAGCCAGATGCGCAACACAATCCTACATCTTGGTGATGCTTCAATACATGTACTCAGGATGCACAATCTTGGTCACTCACTGGATGGGCCCTCGTAATTTGGCAGGCCTCCCACACCTTGCACCTGCTCCAGAAGAATGAATTGGCTCATAGCCTCTTCATATTAGGGCAGCTCCTCCTACTCTAGTGACCCCCTCCAGTTGCCATAGCAGAGGCGAGGTTGGCACCCAGCTTGGACTTGGTGCGACGGGTGAGGTCATTCCAGCGCTTCCCTACCTGAACAGCAATGCGCTTCTCAAACCGTAAGGCATTTATCTCATCCTTCACATGTTGCCAATGCACCAAACGTTGAGCAGGTGTATGTGTGCTCCCCGGTTGCAGACACATGTCATGGTGGTGCATGGTCACGTAGTTCATGAGGTTCTGAAGTTCATCATCATGGAAGTTTCCTTTCCTCAACGTCCCAGTGTCCTGTGCCATGCCATGGGGTTGAGACTGTTCTTGCAGTACAGGCTTCTTGCCACGTGGTGTTGGTATTGACCCTGTGTGGATGCGACCACTCTGGGTTCCAGATGCTGGACCACTAGATTCCTGGGGCATGGGATTACTGTGATGCTGGAAATGCATCGGAGGGACAGGGCCTCCGTATCCTTGTCCTTTACTGCTTTTTATCATGTGTTCTGTCGTGCTTTCCGCGCAGGAATCCATGTGGGTCTCCTGGCGGTGCAGCTCTCTCTTTTGGTTTGGTGTACAGACCCATGGGATACCCTTATGGCACCCATGGGTGGGGGTACAACCCTGTGCCCCTAGTGCATGTATTTGGGCACCTCCGTGTGGCCCACAAAGCAGGGTATGGGCTGGTGGCAACTCCATGCAGAATTTGACAGGTGCTCTGAGTATCCTCCATTTTGGGATACCCAGGCCCTGTCATTGGAATCAGTTGATTCCTAATAGTAAACAAGATGGCCCCCGTGGCCTCTTGCTTTCTATTGCCTGTTACCTTGTTTTTCCAAAGTCCTGGGAAGCCCTGACTCTGTCACTTCCCCCTGACCGGCTGTTGGGTGGATGTTCCACATATGGTGTTGTTGTGAATTCCAGGCCAGACTGGCTGGAGCCTTCCTAGTGACTGTATGTTGTGGGTACACCCTGTGGGTGGGACCTGGGTGAATGGAGTGTGTGACGAATACGCAGTCTGTGTTGTGGGTGTCTAGTATCTGGTGGTTGACACAATGACTGAGGCAGCCCTGCTCGAAACTGGTATGAATGCAGTCTGGAGTGTTGAATGGCTGGGTACTTGTCCCAACACACATAACTTGCTGTGAGTGTCTGTAGAGAGGTGAATGGCCTGAATGTGCTATGCACCTGATTGGCTGCCTGCCTGCATGAATTCCCTTCTGACCGATTGGTTGCCTGAGTGTGACCCAGCAGAATGAATGGGAGATCAGCTAGTATATCTGGGGGCCTCTCACTGATAGAATCTGTGTTCAGTAGCTGAAATCCACTACGAAGAGTAACTGGAGTACACAACATGAAGCTTAACCTTGAAGCCCTGCTGGAAGAGAAGTCTTGCTGAGGCTATACTTATTCAATCTGAAAGCTGCTCTGCCTACAAGGACAAACCCAGAGAGGACCTGGTGAGGTACCCTCTTCCCAAGTTATGAGGGACCATCGTGCACCAGCTGATCTTTGCCAAAGCTCCCTGGTAGACAAACCTAAGACAGGCTGCTGACCGGGAACGGGGACTTCTGCGGAATCCCCAAGGAGAAGTGGCCGAGCTGTTGTCCGCCACTGTTGAAGACCGCCGTCGCCGACTGGAGCCGCCTTGCTCCCGTTTGCCTAAGAACTTCATTTGATCCAAGGACGCTCTTGTCTGCATCGCCGTCCGCTTCATCCCGCTGGAGAAGGCTTGACTGTCGACGCGCCGAGGAGCATCTGCCGGTGGGTTTCCGGCCGCCTAAAGACCACAGAGACACCGACGGCTTGACACCCTTGCTGGGCCACAGTACTTCATCATCTCTTTGCAGTCCAGACCTATCGTCACCGAGGTGCCCCGCATGCCTCTTCCTGGCAGGACGCCAGGAAGAGCACCGCTAGAAATTAAGCTGCCAATACACCGCTGTAGTTCACCCTGTTCTCCGTCGGACGTTCGACGACCCGTGACTCCTGCTTTAAAGGGAGGGCACTCAAGAAGGGCCGTCGTTTTCCCGTCGACGATTGCTACAATTCCAAAAACATTAGGGCTGTAGAACTATTGTAGAAGGAAATAAGACTGATAGAACAATATATGGACTGGGTTTGTGATACATCTTTGCTTTACAGGTTGCCCAAGTGGGAGGATCTCCACACAGAACTGTGTCTAGTGGTACGGGGTCAGCATTCTGCCAATTGTTCAACCATCTTGCTTTCCTTCCTCTCCCTACTGATGGTTTCCTCTTTATTGATCTGTGTGACATTTTGACAGTATAGTTGATGCACTATAATGAGATCTGATAATATTTGTGGTACCACTTTAGAAATGTATATATTTACCATTGTTGATTTTCTGAACACAAAGTGAGTTATTGTGATATTGTACATAACCTTGAATATTAATTATGTAAAGACTGTGTATTAAATAATACAGTGTGTGGACATTCCTTTGTGGTGGCCTGGCGGCTACACTGTACTTAAGAACTAGCCTGCATCACCTCCTGAGAAGCTAGGCCTTGATTGCTCGACTACGTTACCAATAATAGAGAATCTTGGCTGGGGTCTTCTGTGCCTCTCCTCTACCATACAGAGAGCAGAAATATAGACACCCCCTTGCAGTCTTTATAATTACCCCATGGGGCTGGAACAGTTTCTTCAGCTGCAGGTCCCTTCATCTTTGGAGCTGGGACTGCTGCTCCAGCTGGACGTCCCTTAACCTTTGTGTCTGGGACAGCAGCTCCAGCTGCACATCCCTTACCCTTTGTGCTGGGACAGCTGCTTCAGCTGCACATACCAGGACCCTTTGGGCTGGGACAGATGCTTCATCTGCATGTCCCTGAATTCTTTGGGCTGGGACAACTGCTTCTGCAGGAGGTCCCTGACCCCGGGCAACTCTGCCCGCTTTCCCTCTTGGTGCCTTACAACTCATGTTCCAGGTGTAAGTGAATAATGGAAGGCACACCAAGCAATTGTACTGAGCAATGAGAGTGAGGAGGCAAAATATATATACCAAAAGAAATTGTTCCTCTTGGCTCTGTGTGCCATACATTTCTCAGTAAAACATGAGACTGAATATGATTCTCCAATACTTCCATTAGCATTTTTTACAATGCTAATGGATATGATGGATAATTGTATACTAGAGAAAAATAAACAATGACAGAAACAATGTTCTGTCCCAAATATTGTTCTCTACCATAAAATGTGGAATTAAGCCCCCGTTGCAAGGACTGCAACGGGGGGTTACAACCAGGCAGCGAAAGTTAACGGTACCAGCGAAGGACAGTGGGAGGACAAGACAAACGATCTTACTAGGCCTTGTGACATTATGATTGTGCAATTGCAACAATGTGAAGTGCAGGGCAAGGGAGAGGGAGTAGTGCTGAATAGAGGGAGGGGGAAGTGCAGCATTGCTCTGAGTAAGTGCAGCTGGGGCAGCGCAGCTCTGGGTAAATGCAAAGGAGCCCGGGGACTGTAGAGGTTGCGGTGACAGCCCCTAAGTGCGTGGTAGGCTAAGAGGCAGTGCTGGTAAAACTGTTCAGGGGGAACCTCATACCCAGTGAGGATCTGAAAGTAGCAAGCAACCAGTCAGCGCAGCAACAGGTAGGTCAGCAGAGAAGGGAGAAATTGAAGGAGAAAAGGAAGGTTTGAGCTGCTTCTGGAACTTTAGATGGTCCGGCTCAAGTTTGAGGGGGACAGGGTGCCATTCCAGAGAGAGACATGTGCAGAGGAGAGACATCTACCCCCACTATCTGCCTACAGTGGCATCTGTCCCGCATAGTGTTGGTGGTAGCTGACCAAAGAGCTTGGGAAGGATGGTATTTAGGAAGATGACATTGGATGTAATGCAGGCTTTGGCCCCAGAACGTCTTGTGGATGATGCAAATGTTCTTGAAGTTGATCTTTGCAGCCACAGGGAGTCAGTGTATAGATTTCAGGGCTGGGGAGATGGATCTGTGTGATTCATCCGTGGCTACATGTCCCATGATGGAAATTACAGCATTTAAAAGGTCTGTTTTGTTTTTCAAGTCAGCTGTGGGAGTGTCCTTTGCAACCCCCACTCACTATACTATAAAGTATGGTGAGGGGGATGTTGCGGGAGATACCCTTGCAGCCCCCACAGCCGTTTTTTTAAAATTTGTATTACCGACCCCACCAAACGTACATACCACTAAAGGTTAGAACTTTTAGCAGTTAGAACTTTTGGTGGTATGCTTTTTAGATCTTTTGGTGGGGTCGGTAATTTTAACTCGGTAATTTCATCATATACCAGGGAGATACAGTCCCTGGGCCTGAGGCCAAGGATACGTGTTGCAGTCCTGTTCTGGATAAGTTGAATAGGTTGGAGAGAGAGAGGGGTGGAGAGAAATGACCCAAGTTGGACCTGGGAAGGTCAGTCCAGAAGGAAGAAGGTCAACGACTCCAAAACCCTATCAGTGATGGATAGGTTCTCACAGAGTAAATTGATCAGGATGGCATGATTAACAGTGTCAAAAGCAGAGGAAACTTAAAAGAGGATGAGGACTGAAGGAATTCTGGAGTCAAGGTTTGAGAGCAGATCGTCATGGGTGTTCAGGAGAGCAGTTTCCGTGCCTCCTCTGGCTGCTCTGATGCCAGTCTGATGGTTGAAGACAACCAACAGATTTGATGTGGAAAGTAATCTGGGAGATGGCCATATATTCCAGGAGTTTGCCCAGGAAACGAGTGATAGAGATTGGATGATAGTTTGCTGGGCAGGTAGAATCTGCAGACGGTTTGTAAGGAGCGGGTGCACAAGAGAGTGCTTGAGCAGAGAGTGGAAAGATTCAGTGGCAAAAGAGTTATTGCAGAAATTGAACAAGGCTGGATCAAGAATTGCAATGAGGTCCTTTATGGTTCTGGAGGAGCAGGGGATCACCTATTTGGACAACACTTTTATAGATTGAACTTGCCTAGAAATGTCATCAGGTGTAGTCAGAGAGAAAGAGGAGAAAGTACAGGAATAGGGAGGGGTGGGCAGATGGGGGCAAAGAGTGGTGGAGGGGGAGGGGGAAGAGAGCAACAACAGGATGTCATGGGTTTTAGTGGTCAAGTGAGAGACCAGAGCTGTACAGAGGGCCAGGGAGGGAACAGGAGAGAAGGAGACTGCAGAAGTATTGGCAAGCTTCTTGCAGATTTTAAAACGTGTGTCCATGTTGTTAGAGGCCGCAGAGATGTGTGCTTGGATTTGGACTCTCTTTTTTTAAACACAACAGAACGTCTGTATTGCCTTTGGAGCAGGTGGCACGTCAGTTTGTTAGTGAATAATCCCGAAGCCCTCGACTTCCTCTCAGCCACCATGCACTTGAGTTTCAGGGCGGTGTGGTCAGAGTCATACCAAGAATTGCACTTGTAGGTATGCTTCAGACAGATTCACATGACAGGGACAAGGATGTCAAGAGTGTTGGAGATAGAAATATGCAGATATGAGAGGGCTCTGTCAGAGTGTGAGTCAGCCACAGGAGTACGAGAAAATAAAGACAAATGCTTCCACAGACACACGCTTCATGGACCTATTGACCGATAAGGTAGGTAGCAGTTCTGGGGTAGGTATAGCTTGGGGGATAGAGAATTTCAGGTCTGAGGAATACAGAAGGTTGTCAGTCCAAGAGAGAGGAGTGGTGAGAGGGTTAGTGCGGGTGGGGGGTTCTGAGGAGATAAGAACATCCACACTGTGTCCAGCAGAGTGTGTCAGATGAGAGGGTAGAATGGAGAGAGAGAGAGAGAGAGAGAGAGCAAGAGAGAGAGAGAGAGAGAGAGAGAGAGAGAGTTGCAGAGGTTGTAGAGGAGCCCAGAGAGATTAGAAACATCCAGGTGAATTTAGAGGTCTCCGTGGCGGAGAAGTTGAGAGGTTGTGGCAAGGAGAAAAGAGGAGAGGACAGCCCAATTTGAAAGGAAGAGGGCAACCTGGCCTCTAGATGGTGGCCTGTAGTAGAAGGTGGCCACCATCAGAGAGAGGCCGGCAGAGATAGAGTGGCTGCAGACCAGTCATTCAAAGGAGGGGTAGGCCTGCGTAGGAATGACAGAAGAAGGGATCCACTCTGCAAATATCAGAACAACTCCACCTCTAGGTCGGTTGCTTCTAGGCTCGGAGAGGATCTTGGAGCCTTCAGGGAGGAGAGTGTCAGAACTCATTACAGAGCTGGCTGTCAACCATGTCTCTGTGAAAGGGAGGACATCCAGGCCAAGTTCTTCAAGGAGGTGGCAGATGTCAGAAGAGTGTCTGGCAGCAGAGCGAGAGATGAGAGTATCGTTGAGGAGAAGGTTGCTACATTTTAAAGACTTCTGGGGTGGGGTACAGGCTTGAGGTACACATAGTGGAAGTGGTAGAGGGGACCAAGAGGGGCCAGAAGTGGTGAAAGGAGGTGCCATAATAACCAGAGAGGAGGAAGCTGGGAAGGTGGCAGAGGAAGGAGGTGAAAGACTGGGGCCGGAGTCTAACAGGTCATCTTCTTTGAAGGCTGGTTTATTTACCAGCACAGAGTTTCTCAGTGTTTTGGCTTGTACCAAGAACATTTAAGATTATAACACATATGTCCACATATCTCAAATTCAATTATCCATTTTAAATACAGTGGGCCTGATTTACAAAGCGTGTTTCAATGGGATTGAGGCATTGTACAACACTTTTGTAAATCAGACTCATAATACTTTATTTTTTACTCATTTAGCCGATTCAACCCCGGAAGCAGTTATCACAGAATGACGGCTCACCTCGTGATAGGCCTGATTTACAAACCTGTTTTACAATGGTGCAATCCCATTAAAAAATTAATTGTAAATCAAGCCTGATATGTCCCCAGCCATAGGAAAATGTTCCCAGGCATAGATAGCCACTACCACAGTTTACAACTCCAGTAGCATCTTGCCATAACAAATAAACAAATTAGATGATTTTGATGTATTTGTTTCATTAAAAGGATATCTTTTTAACAAACTTGAAAGAAGCAAAGAGTTAACCGATATACACATTAGGCTTATTTTTCAAAACTGTATTTCAGTGGGAGAAAAACCCATTGAAAAACGATATATACATCAGACCCATTTAGTATATAAGTATTTGTTTGATTTGTTTGATTTTGTATTTGTATAATATATGTTGCATCCACTTTTTTTCGGTGTACTCTCCGTTCATGTCATAGCAGAAATCTAAAAGACAGGAAATGCAATATACATTCCTGATTCTCTATGCAGGCTCTACTGCAGGTGTGAGATAGTTTATATGTTTATACTGGTTGTTATTGGCTACATTCAAAGCATTGTGATTTGATGAGGATGTCAACTGTGAAAACCATTTGCTAATAAAAAATAACCTACTTTCTGAAATACAATGATGCGGTAAATACATAATGATACCGTAAATATGAAGGCATATGATAACTGTTATTTTATTTGTATTTCAACCAGGCGTATTTTACTCAGTGACTCCAAGATTTACGCAAGTGGAGGAGAATATATTGGTGGACTCACATTTATATGCACATCGATGGAAACGACACTCGCAATTTCTGAAATCTGTGGATAAAAACAGACCGAGCTTTGAACACGAAACATCAGAGCCTGGAGGCTTCACAGATCTGCTCGATGAGGGACATGACAACAACACTCAGATACAGGTAGTCAAGTTCCACCATCTGTCTTCTATTTTTGCTTGAATCGTTACTCTATTTCTCTTTAACACAAATGATCATGGGCTGGTGCGATCAGCGGTACTTCAGGCCTACTTATACCAGAAGACTGGACAATGCCATTGGAAGAGCTCTGTAAAATCTGTCATTGCACGGTACAGGTTCTGTACATCTGTCAATTCAGTTTTCTCTTTCTTTATATTAAAGTCAGAAACAAGAGCTTAGTACCAAAGGCATAGCTGATACTGAAGCCCTCACTTTTCATTCAGGTAGAACACATCTCTTATGGGTTAGTGGAACGACAATATTGGCATAAACATGTGATATTTTGAATCCATGAAGTGAGATGTTTCGGAAAGTAAAAGCTGTCATCTTAAAATCAGTGTCAAACATTGTGTCACCATGGGTATAGGTGATATTGTTCACAGCTACTGGGTGGCAGACCACCCCACCTATGCTAATGCTTTAGCAGATAATATGTAAACTAAATATTCATTGGGAATGCAGGCACACTTTTAGAGCATCACCAACAGAAGGATGAATTGGCTAGCATATGGGGCTCATGTATGTGACGACAGAGCATAGAACTTGTGATGTCTTTCATTTGAATATGATAGAAATTGACAATGGAATGAGAAAACCATCCTACTTTTTGGGCATCATTTGAGGTGCATCTGGATCTGAAAGGGTTCTATGTGCAAACTATTCCTTGTCCCCCTCGTGCCTTAATTTAAGAGGCATCACAGTGGTCAATGCAATGTGCACCGTTCCTTTGGATATGAAGAAATGTAAACTTGTCACTACCTGTAGATATTGACACTTTGCCTCTGCCTTCTTCCCACAGACCTGTCTTTATGCCGTTTGAGCCAACGTTTGACCAGGTTACAAATTGCATTGACATTGTTTTTCTTTTTTTTTTGTAATATGTCAATTTTTACCCTAGTGCAAATACAATACCATGCACATTCACGCCTTCACCATATGTGTAATGTAACCGTAGGAATTTGTGAAAGAGGAATACAATGAAAACAGCACTTGAATAAAAGTCTCTTGTTGAACTGGATATTTGGTCGTTCGTGCAAATCTATATATATAAAAAAAGTGGTGTTTGTTTCTGGGTTAATATGTGGCATTGAGGATGTAACTCCGCATGGACGGTGAGGTCTGGCATCATGAATTTTGCATGAAATATGTTTCGTTTGAATTGCCAAATTAATGCAACTATTTTCTAGCTCGATAGGTCATCCTGTTCCTGAGATAATTAAGTTTGTGTGATTTTTCAACATTACGTTTTCTGGTATTCTGCACACCATCTACAGGTCATTTGTAGAACGTGGTTATCATCGCGCTGTCTGTGCTGAATGGGTCTTGTGTTTTTTTTGTTTTCTAATTTTGTAAGAAGAGAGTGAGTGTGTCTTTCTTGTCATTGATTTCTTTTGCAATAAAGTCGATACATGTCAATTTCACTAATGAATTAAAAACCACATTTTTATTTACCTCCTAATTAAATTCATATTTGTATGCTTACTCTGATTATTTGCAGTGTGTGGTTAGCAGCGACAATGGCCACCACTGCTCACAACACTGCAAATTATCAAGTAAGAATACAAATATGATATTCATGTGAGAATGTACATGAATTGTGTTTTACCGTTGTGGCAAATAACAACATTTGTTCATCTTTTTCGGTGGAAAAGAAAAAGAAATTTGGCAATGGACATCTCGGGTGAAGCCGGATACTTGGGTTAGTAGGTATATAAATATTAAGGAAAATATACTGTAACATTCTTTTGAAGAGACAGTCAAGACATAATTCAATATACATTTGTGGAGAGTATGCAGGTCTTTTTTATCCAACTGACAAGAACAAATGTGCATAAATGAACCTAGGCAGGAAACATTTGCCATCATAATAAAGAAAAACAAGACATCACTTACATACTTTCAAGACTTTGTGGCAGTGAAGGGAAAGCTGTGGAATATGTGAACCCCACCACTTACAGTTACACCCACTAAGAGACACAAAGACAAGGCCAGTATGTATTTTGGGCCTAACTTGGAGGTGGATGAGTGGGCAGTCTGGCCTTTTTTCAAAATCTACTACCGTTTACCCTCAAACCTAAGACACATTTTAGTTTTGTAAGTGCCCTACACTGGTGACTGACACAGTATATCTTCTGAGTAGCATAACTTAGCATAGCATAACAATACATAACCCAACAATCGGGTGATATTAAATATTTGGTTCTGTGCAATCACTGCATTGTCTATTGTTCTACTGGTTATTTTTAAGCCTTTACTTCTAATAAGAACATAGTATCAGTCATTATTCATATTGTTAATATCAAAGGATGCATCTCTATTACAATGGTTGTGAGAAAAAAAGGTCTCTATCTTCTTGCAATTCAACTGTTTCATGTACAAAAACTCAATTGAAATACTTGCTAAAATGGTCTAATGTAGTTCTTGACATATCTTCATATATGTCCGGAAAAAGCTGTTTCATATTTTTAGCACTTATATGGCAGAACATGTGCTTTCACAAGGCTTACATTCAATCTGGACAAGTCATATTTGTTTATGATGATCGATATATGTTACAACATTGACTCCGGTATTTTGAATTACTTGAGCCTTGCCATCGGAATTGTTCTTCAATTTTAGAGGATTTAGGTAACTTGAATGCCCATTTTTGTAATGCAAATACTTTTGTGGCTTTCCATATGGAAACTTACAGAGACTGTCTTTGGCTATTCACCATTTTGAGCATGGGATCAATGTTCATTTGATGAAACACTATTTGCATTTCACATAATTTTTTCCGTTGGTCACCTGTGCTGGCTCCAAGTAATGACAGTTATTTTCAATCAGACAGATCAATCATTTTATACTAAGTCATTTATCCAGACGTGCACATCTCAAGGCATACATTTGCTTTAAAAAATGATTAGCAGAGCATGCAAATTAAAATGTACTTGATTAGCAAACACATCCTTTTGATTAGAAATGTTGTTCTAATATTGTTAATTTTACCGGAAGTTATTTGTACCCAAGACATAAAATGAACAACATTACAACAGTTCTGCGTGCCACTGAAGATATTAATGTGATGAGTTAGGCCTTGCAGATTCTTTGAAATTTCACTAGAACTGCAGGGTGAGTAACTTAGTATACCCACTCAACCTAAGGGAAATGCACTCAACCCATTGCAAAGGATGACAACAAATTTAAATGCACTTTCTGTAAAAGGGTGCATGTCACCACAAACCCAGTTTCTTTGGCACACTGCTGCCGCCCAGCGGACAGCCCTGCACAGTGAAACCTTTATTTGACATTTTCTGCAAAGAAAATGTTAAATAAAAGTTCCAAACCTCTCCTGCAAATGGTACTCCCCATTTACAATCTACTTGACTGTGTGAGTAGGAAAAAATGCTTTGTGGGCCCTGGATGAGTTTTTACGAAATGTAAAAGGTTAACTGTATGGATGGACAGAGATAAATAGATATGATAAAAAGGCTCTGAAAAAGGTTTGGCCAACTCTCTCTCAGTGCTTCTATTTAATGCAATCATAATCATAGAGCAAAGCAGGCTCTGGAGGCTAACTACAGTGCATGCTAGTGCAGTAGATCTGTAGATGTACAGACTGGTCAAAGGATTGATCATTATTGTACAGATCTGGTTAGCATTGTGTGTTCATTATGTAAGAGGAAAGAAAGTAAAAGACTAAGCAAAGTGGAGGGTGATACGATGGAATCTTAAGGAATATGGGATCAGCTCATGGGTTGAGCACCAGTTGCACGATGTATGCAACCAACGAGTTACAGAAGTAGGTTTTCCATCAAAAGCATTTTACCATGTGCATCTTCCCCAAACAAATGAAATGTATTTGACACTAGGACGTTTAGATACACCAACCTAAACTATAAAGTAAAGCATAGAGACAATGCAGTGTTTTACAATAGTAATACTCTAAGTATGCGTTATGTAATGAAGGTCTTTAAAAAAAAGAAAATGTTTGCGCATATTGCTCTTTGCCAGACTGAATTTAGTTACATAATAAAAGCATCATCCTGATTACTTCTGTTTTGCTGAAACATAAAAAGAAAATACTTACCTAGCAGAGAAAGGGCGGCTGAAGAGAGCACTGAAGTCAAGAGAGTAATGCACAGCAAGCTGTGCTTTCATTGAACAGGGTAACTTGAATAGCTAGCTTTGCTACACAAGTGCCAGTTCAATAAGCAAACCAACAGAATTGCGTAGCAAATTGCTATGCTTTGCATCATTGCTTATGGTATGTCTTTCATCTCAAAACATTGAAGTGTGTAACACCCACAGACATTGGTGCACCAATGAATAACCGATTAACTAATGTATACCCTTCTACTATATGAATGGATACAAATATTGGATATTGACTGACAACAAAAAACACCTGTTTAAAGTGATGTCAGCCAACCTGCAGAGATTTGAATAGTATTTTCAAATCAATACTTGCCTGTAGGGACATGTGAGGCACTAACCGAACAAGAAGCATATGCTTATTGGGATTGCACATTACATTTAGATGATCTCAATTACAAACGGTACATCATGTCCTGAAATAGAATACATGTTAAGATCTAAATAGATTGACAATATTTTTCTACAAATCATTGATTATATTATAATTATATAATAAGTGAGTGTTTTTTAAGCAAGGGATAAGGATTCAAACCTGTGTTGCACTGCGTTTTCTTGCTTCCAAGACAAACACGTTGCCCCTGTGCTATACTTCTTCACCAAATATATATGACATCATATTATTGAGTGCAATATGGACAGTCACACCTATACCAAAACTGTGTATTTGCCAGTGACCAAAGCAACAATGAAAAACATAGGTGGAGGGAAGTAGAATTTGACCAGCACCAACACAATACAGTTTTGGGAATCAAATGTCCCAAAGATAAATGAAAATTAGACTTTTTATGGAATTGAAAATATCTATTTATAATATTGTAGATATGAGCATAGGTATTAAATCATTAATTTCGATGGGGTGGTGATTTTCCCCTACAATTTGGTAACGGTTGGAAGGAAGAAGTCTTTACAATGAGGAAACCCCAAAACCAGTGATAGAAGTCATCTGAATAAATAAAGCTGACTGCATAAATACTGTGAGAAAAGTGGTAGAGGTCATTTATTGGAAGGATATCCATATAACATATTAGGGTTGATTATTGTGATACCAAGGATAGGCTGTGATGATTTCTATCTGTACTTGACTATAAACAATCCTTTCATTTCTAAACACAGTAAAGAACATCTGGATATACAGATTGGAAAGGGTTTAGGGATGGCTAGTAGATGCACATTACACTGTGGCAATGTGCTGGGTGATCAAAACGTGGATGTATTTGACCGATTGCAGGCTGTGTATAAGACAGCACTGCCATAAAAAAAAAAAAAATCTGGACATTCAGCATACATTCTGGAGCCATTTGACAGAAGCCTTTTTTGAAACCACACTAGTTGGACAAAGAATGTATGAAAAAGAGGGATGCTCTGATAAAGTTCTTTAGACATAGAGACACATCTTGCAAACATATACCAACCCTCATAAAACTATGTTAAGATTCCAAAAAGCACAAAAAAGCGGTTTAGCCGGCACAGCCTGAGATGAATTAGTGCAGACTGCTGCTGATACAAATGAATGTGTTTTTGGTAAGTGGGGGCTAATGGACCAGCCTACTAATATGAACATCACATTTAGACATATATATCAGAGGATCGCTGGCAACTGCAATTTAGGCATTATTAAGCAATTATCCCTCTGACTGAACAAGATCACATCCAGGAGTTCCTAAATGTAATGTTAGTTTGTGGCCTCAACAACCTGTCAGTTATATTCATAACATCTGCAACACTGGCTATAAATCTGGGCAAGAGCAGGGACCATGCGTTCTGCACTCTGAACTCTATAAGGTTAGTAATGATTTATGCGCATCATTGTTCATTAAAGTATATAATGCAATGGTTGAATAAAATCAAATGTAGGTCAGTTGCAAACAGGTCATCATCAACCTGTTTATAAAAAAGGGATACATCTAGCCCAAATATAGACACATTTCACTTTTGTATAATTAATTCAACATCTTTGCGAATGTAGTATTCAAGGGTTTATCACTCTGTATTGGTGATAAAGCACCCTATCACCTATACAACGGCGCTCTATATCAGATCTTATCACATACCAATAAGCCGTGAATGTTGATTTAGTCAGAGCCAGACAGTATGTACCATGGACAAGAATCCAAGTGTGGAAATCAGCTTCCTAATGGCAAGAACTCTGAATCATCTGCAAAAACAGGAAGATGTATAGACTAAAGGCAGGAATTAACTGGGATTGAGCCCAAATGACCAGAAATATGCTGTTGTATTATTTGGGGAAAGGTATTTCAGTCAAATGCATAACTCGGGATACATTGAATTTTAAAAATGTAATACACTTGATCTGAGTAGACACTATTTTAATTCTTTATTTTTTTTTTCTCTTTGAAAAACGAAAGAAACCACCACGATAGTTGACCATATGATTAGCCCAAACTGCAAATGGGAAAGACAACAACATTTTTTAGGAGAAGATCAAAACAGAGGCTACTAGAGGAGCCCGATGAATGTGTGCTCTTCTTTTTACTGTTTGTGGAATTTGTTGTAACAGATCTGATTATACATAAAGTGGATACTGTTCTTTCATATTTTAAAAGGTTGTAATGAACTATAAAAAATGTATTAAAAAAAAAGAAATGTAATAAACTTGATTATTTAGGCACCCTTTTTTGTGGACAGCTAACCAACACCAATTGTGTAGAGGAGCAGCCGTGAACAGGACACAAGCATTAAGGGATTTCTTCTTGTTTGTCTTTAATTTTAAAGTACAGCCAATGACTTACATTACGATCCACAGTTTAGTCTGCCCGGTTCCCCGTCTACTGGAGGTATGCGCTTGACAAATAACAAATAACACATTGGGCCTCATTACGAATCAGGCGTTAAGGGGTTAACGGCTCCGTAAACGGCGCCGACCCTTAACGCCTGATTCCGAGGTCCCTTTGCGCCATGATGAGTTTAACGCCTGCTTTTTGCAGGCGTTGAAATCCATGGCGCTAAGGGACCATGGTGCTAATTACGCCACCGTAATTTACGGTGGCGTAATTAGCGCATTCCCCACTCCCATTATGCCCTATGGGGCAAAAATGGGAATGGGGAAGGGTAAAATGGGAAATGGGGATTTACCGCCCCACTCACCTTGGAATGGGGCGGTAAATCCGCCATCCACCATGGTGTAAACATAGTTTACACCATGGTGGTAAGGGTACGACCCAGGCGGTAACTTACTGCCTGGGTCGTAATGAGGCCCATTATGAGTTCTTATGAGGCCAAAGTTAATTATGTTTCATTTGGGAATCTGTGGCCTTCACAGTGCTGATGAACTCAAAATAATGCACAATACATTTTGCAAAATGGTGTAAACGTAGTTTAAACGTAGTTTACACCATGGTGGTAAGGGTACGACCCAGGCGGTAACTTACCGCCTGGGTCGTAATGAGGCCCATTATGAGTTCTTATGAGGCCAAAGTTAATTATGTTTCATTTGGGAATCTGTGGCCTTCACAGTGCTGATGAACTCAAAATAATGCACAATACATTTTGCAAAAGATTATTGTATCTGGCCTTGAACTCCAACATTTGCACAACACTTCAAGATTGGATCATCCCACTGGAGAATCAAATTAGATGAGCTACAGAATCACTCTTTTAAGCACCTGAAGAAATTAGCAAGCCCAATCACCTCACATGATATTGCAGAATACATTTAAATCAAACAAACACCCTGAGGTCCCATGGAAGAAATAATGCACTAAGCAAATTTAGCACAGGACCCAGGTTAAATGTGGTTACAACACAAATCATTTTAGCAAACATAGATTATCAGATTTCCCAAATGGTTATCAATAAGTGTGGAATATGAAGTAAAACCATTGTTCGGGCTAATGCAGAAATGGAGATGGTAGTTTTGTTGGGTGTTTTAATTAGGTGACATCTAATTCAGGGGAATTCTCCACCCACCCCAAACCAGGCACCCACAATTGTCCTTTATTTAATCAAGTGCTTTTTATGAATCCGGGACCCCAAATTTAATATCATTGATTCATTACAACTTCTCTCCCCTTTCCAGACAAAAAACAAACCTGGTTGCACAGAATGTATATTTATCAACAAAATAGAAATAATTGGATCTTATTAAAGATAAACCAATTGTTTCTTCTGAAAAAGGCTAAAGGTAAGAAATAATCAACAATTTATTCACCTCAGTTTTCTATGCCACAGTTATAGAACTAGAGGCTTTTGCAACACACACATCACCATAAGCATCAATACATGTAATTCACCCTACCTCTCCAATTTACGCTACTTCCCCTCTATTCAAAATATATACCATCCACCTTACTCAATAGACATGTCATCATTTCATCAGCATTTTACAATGCAACAGACTACTAGACCTTCCTGTATGTAGTTTGCTTGTAGAAAGGAAAATATGTTCAACATGTATGTAGGCTAGATTGCCTTTCATGATGTTTCTATTGAATTATGACGTGAAAGCGTACTTTTCTCGATTCATTGGCAAACTATGAACAGCACGAGTTTGGGAAGCAAATGATCACTTTCTCCCATTGGTCTTGAACAACTTAGCTGTAATAACAGTATTCTACTCGATGGTGTATCCAGGAAGTGACTTTAATTCCTTAATTTTCTGAGATATGTGTCATACATGATGTTACTTGGGACGTCAGGTAAATTGTTCACAAGTTCCTTTATTTGAGTTACATCAGGTTTACTTTCATTAGCTGGTTAGGAACACTGCAGAAACCGACTGGCCCCAACAGCCCAGGGTCACAAATTTCTAACTGCTTGTGCTGAAACCTCACTCACAGCCACACATTCCAGTCACTCTCACAACATTCTCACTTTGACCTCAAACATTCCATACATCCTGGAAAGTGTTATATTACACACCTCCTCTCTTTCAACACACACACCAAAGGACACATTCACACTTCGAAAAAACTTCCAGGAACCACACAACACACCTTCCCCCTCTCAACACACCCATAAAGGTGCCATCTAGAGATGGGAGCTCACCCAACAAACATAACAGTTCCAATGCCCAACACGAAAACATCACCACCTCATCCTCCAAAAGGAGAAAGACCAAACCGTCAATGCCAGTCCTAACCTATTGGCCAGACAGACTAGACCCCACAGGGTCAGGCTCAAGTGAGCTAGACAGATCTGCCTCATTCTTTATAATCAATTAGTGGGAACAATATCTGTAAAAGTTGGGAAAATCAACCGACCTCCAAAAATGTTTCTTCAGTTAAAAGCTTTCAATGTGTCCACCTTCACTCCAGGTAAGAAGGACGTAAAGCTACCCCAACAGTTAGGATGACAAATCAGCCTACCATTAATGTTTTCCCGCAGTATCAGGTCTATCATACAACAGTAATCCTGCAGAGTGAAGGAATAGTTATAAAGAACAGAACATTTTCTGTCCTGGATTGGACTCCCACCAAGGTCTCAATATCAATCAATGGCACATTCCTCAGCACATACTGCTGACAAGAACTTAACCTGCCAGGTCTGATAAGAACCCAGCCAATACACCTCAATACCATGGTACCTGCTAATATACCCTGTGTTCAATTCCAAGAGGTGTACTTTGACAACCAAAACTCTATGATCCACAATCACTGAGCAATTACCAAATATTTGAAGGGAGTTGCCCTGAAATATTCCAACAATATGCTCAATTACATAATAAAAAACATTTAGATCATGTTGAAATTATTGCCCAGCATCCTGCAATTCTTCAGGTAGCTAATTGTTGGAATAGTTCAGGGCAACTCCCTTCAAATTCCTGCTCAAGATTCCACAGTTTGTTCAATCACAAATTTCTGAACATTTTTGCACAATGTTGAAATTCCTGCTAAAGTTCCTCAATTTGTTCAATGACAAATTCCTCAAATTTTGAAATTGCTGGTCAAGCTGTCTGCTAACAGATTTCACCAAGAGGACCAATAATCGCTACTTGTCATATTGCTCAGCATCCATTCCGAAATGTTTACGCACCCCACAACCCACACTGAGGCTGTTTCCACAACACTTACTCAGAGTGTTGTAAGTTCACAGCCCACTCACAGTCTCAAGATAGAGTATTCAACATTTAAAATGTCTTCGGTTATTTCAGCACTCTGAGACTCGTGGGTGTGTAATGCTATTTAAGAAATACATTATTATTATTATTATTATTATTATTATTATTATTATTATTATTTGTATTTTCTCCAAAATATTGAAACAGTCCACATCTTACACTACCTGACAAGCACCCGCAAACTGCTACTTGTCATGTTGCCCAAAACGCAACGCAAACATTTGGGAAGTCCCACACTCTGCTAAAAGGGAGATTACAAAGCAAATAGTCTGCCATGTTGTATTTTTAAAAAATCTGCACTCAAAATTATAATTCACTCAAATTAGTTGACATGCATATTTCACACAAGGTCCCACAGTGCTACTTGCCCCAAATGTGCATACCTTGATCACACAATCAAGTAGACCAATGTAAAGCAATCAAAAAATGTATTCAAATTTACATTGCTTAAAATTCCATGCTGCATGTAGCATATCTGATGCTTCAAATCCTCAAACATGTTAAAGTTAAACTCACATGACAGCACTAAAACAATTACCAAATTGGTACCTCTCACAACCAATTGTGTTAGATATGTATGACATTGCTTGTAGTGTCCCAATAGTCCTTGCTGCATGTCAACGCTCTAATATGGAAGTCCACCACAATCTCATAGCCCATTCCCAATGTCCAGCATTGCTCGTTACCCACAAAAACATTTTCAATTCTGTCTATGCATTTACATTTTGCTGAAAATGCCCTCTAAATCCTTACTACACTCAACAACTAGGGAATGTCTAACTACCACCCAACATTGAGCACAAATCCAAATTCATGATTGCAGTGAGTGTTACGGATGCATGGTACTTCCTCCTTCAGTAACATTTGCATGACGCCACTAGGCGAACGGTCCGCACTTTACAAACCCACACAGTACCTATTAGAATGCGCTGTCACTGGACTAATCATCCGCCAACCGTATGACAGTTCTCACAGATGATAAGCACTCTGACTCAATGTAACAACAACTCCCTGCATTGATTTAGCATGGATGTTGTGTAACGGGATGGAAATGTCCTTTTGTCTATGAAACCCTGAGTGTGTGAGCTACTGAAAGGTCCTCCTCTCACTGTGGACTGGCATTTTAGGGCTCACCATACCAGCCCGCAGAGGAACTGAGGTCATCACTCCTCTGAGACTGTTAAGGTGTTAAGGGAGCTCCCTCTGACCAACAGCTTACTGAATCTCATCACATCCGGCTGACAGGCACTTTTCTATGACTTTTCTGATATTGGCCTTATATACAGGCAAACCCCTTCAGTGCCTCAGGAGTACTTTTCTTCAAATCACAGGTTCACCAAGTATTGGTGAGCTCCAGCACACAAATGGCTCAAGCGAACAACTCTGAAGACTTCTGAAAGGAAAATGGCCTCTTCATCTGCCATTGCTGTCTGCCATGCAGGACGCCCTTTGCACTTCCCCCACAAAACCCTACCAGCTTTCCATTCTGCCTTGGGGTTCATAGGCCTTAAAACCAGCCCCTTTTTCCCCATTCTCTCTTCATCCTGCAACCTTTCCTGCAGGGCAGGGCCCACTGGGAGACCTGGCTTCCCTCTCTTTCCTTATCTGCTGTGGGAGGTGGAGTGAATCTATTGGGTGCTGTGGGTTTACTGATTACTTCTCCCTGCAATACCTGCAGCAGTTTACTTGTTCCTCTGTCCATTTGTTCCTCTTTTCCAGCTTCAGCACATTTGGGTCCAGTTCATTTCAGGAACACTACATGAGCCCACTGGCTCCCACCACCCAAGCTGACATCTCTCTAACTGCCTGGGCTGGAACCTCCCTCATACCCAGATATTCCAGTCACTGTAACAGAATTCTCACTCTGACCTCTTACATTAAAAGCATCCTGGAAAGCACTATATAACAATTTGTACACAAGAAGATGTCGTATGTACTGCTGTGCATGTACATTGCCAGAAAAGGAGTCAAAGGAGCTCACCATATACAGACCATAGGTACTATTTCATTGATCTATAATTCCAGAAGCACATACACTGTTGACATTTTTACTTATTTCCCAGGATGCACTACCTGTTTCTATACCCCCACTCCAGTACTTACAATTAACAGTGCCATGATTTAATTGAATTCCCCATATTATATGATTCCCCTCAGGATTATGTCCCCTTTAAATCATACTCACAGTTTAATTTTGTTTGGCTTAATCACAGACAGGTGTGCACCTACTTAAGGACTGGTTCATTTCTCCCCCTCTAGGAACGAGTGAGCATAAACCAGTAAGATGGGATCAGCTTTCCTCCACACCCTCTGCCTGATTCATGGAATTATTTGCGTGAAAAACGCAGATTTGCACCCCTTTCTGTCCGAAAGTCCCCATACTTCAAACAAGGATTTTCGGGCAGAAAGGTGCGCAAATCTGGATTTTTCACACAAATAATTCCATGAATCGGGAGTCCTGTTTCCTGTCACTTCTGCTGAAGAAGGTCTGGGGCTTTAATTCCTTCTAGGCTTTAATCTTACACAGAACAGTAACCCCACATTTGTGAGATGTATATACTTCCATAAATTAATTGGTCAATATATGTGATTGGACAGTGATCCAAAAGTGACATCACAGTAGACATACCCCTCTCCAGTCATTGGGCATATTAATGAAGGAGGCAGTCTGATGGGAGTAACTTCTAAACCCACTTTCCCTCCCATTTAATGTGATGTTATCTCAGGGATTTATTGCATTAAATATTTGACATGTTCAGTTAATGAATTACACACATATTACCACTTTACACATGTGCTCACCAGATTCCTCTCTCTGGCACAAGTCAATTGATGCAGTACTCATCATAAAAGGACCAATGAATAATTACTTACAGATGGCAGCTTATAATGTATTTGATAGTTTTATGTGCACATTATTTTCTCAAAGCGATTGGCTCATCCCTGCGGATTCTATGACACAATAGGGTGCTCCATTTATATGCAACAGAATGCAAATAACTCAACTGAACTCACACAAATGTAATGTTCGTATCGCTCAATAGGGTAATTGAAGCCCAAGGTTTTAAGACAGAAATTTCTATGAGGTTATATGTTTTATAATTATGGGCAAAATAGTGAATCTCACATTGCATTTTCTTTAATGTACATAATAAACAGATGTCAAGAGTTCAATTCTGGATGATGCTTGATTCAGGTTGCTTTCTCCCTATTGCCACTTTTAAAGTACATGTATCTGTGGCCATTGATGTTACATTTTCCATGATTCTGTTTATCCACTTAAATAAACAGTTTCAGAATGCTTTCTGGTACTTGGACAACTTTATCTACAGCCTTGTTAAGTATAGTTTTATTTGAGTGGCCGCAAAACGTTGTACATTTTGTTTGCTTGTGTTTTCCCAAATGCTGTTCACAGGCTGCAGCTAACGTGTTGTTTTTAAAATTATTCTTGGTTCTGCCTGTTTTCTTACGAGTTAGACTTTGCTACAAATCCCTCCCCGCTTGCTCGTTTTCCTTGCAGCAGTAAAAGGGGGAGGACAAGAAAGTTGATCTAAATCTTTATTTTTCTGTTTCAGGTTAATCTAGTATTTGTCTTTTCTGACGCAGTCACATTCAATCATAAAAGTCTTCTTTTTTCAACTGGATCTTCTCCAATTTGCATTGTTTTTTCTTTTCCTTTTTGGGTTACATTTTCTGGGCCACAGGCCCTGGAAAGAATTATTTGTTAGTTGTCTAGAGAGAAGGGTAGAAAGGCTGGCTTATTGACACAAAGAGACACATATTTTTGTGATCCTTAGACCTCTAATCATTGAATTTCTATATTGCTTATTAATTAATATAAATATTTTCAGCCATTCATTTTTCGTACTCAAGTTAAGATCCCTTTTAATTTTCCTGATTACTCTTTTTCCTTTTTCTGTTCTTTCGATTTCATACTTTTGCATTTTCTTCAGGCCTCACTTCAGATGGCTATGCAATCATTCTCAATCTTGATCTAGAGTGACAGCTTTTCAATTGATTTATGTGGACCCATTTTTCCTCAAACAGATCTCCTTTTGGTATTCGACTGTCGTAGGCGACAGGATACATTTTATAGGTAATCATAAAAATCCCCTTGCCAAGATGGTCAAATCTTCTTCTCCTTGGATTGGATTTTCTGAAAATGACATAGATACATGTGGCCACCAACTCAAACTTCTGTTTTGTTGGTTTGAGGTCATAATACGTCATCATCCCTTCAGCAGACTTCTGCAAATTTCATTGGAAATATGGAAAAGCATACTGTAGATACTTCCTCAAGTTCTCAATGTACCCATGAGTAGTAGAGGTATTTATAAAGATCTACTCATGCATTCACTAAAACACATGTTGAGATAAAACCATTGTTTGTCCTGTCATTAATTCAAATGGAGACATCTTGGTGCATTGAGAAGGGGTAGATCGAATGGCCATCAGGACAACCAGCAAACCTAGGTCCCAACTTGGTCCAAAATCAACCAAACATTTCTTCGAGATACTAACAATTGTGTTGTTTCTCTTCATACCCCTGCTTGTTGTTGGTGGTAGACGATATGACGTTTTCTGTTCACTGCAAAGATTGCCAACATATTTGTTATCACCTAACTGATAAATTACTACCTCTAACTGACTCAATCCTGTGGGGAAAACCAAATTGAGAAAAGATGTGGTTGATCATCCGAGTGGCAGCTGTCTCTGCCTTACAATTTGGGGCAGGAATGCACTCAATCCACTTTGTGAAGAGGCATGTCACCATCAACATACTTTTTTGGCATTTGGAAGAGCAGGTTACTGGTCCAATGAATGTGCTGAAGAACTCTGTCATGAGGACAGAAGTCTAATCATCAATAGCAATATGAATAGTAATACAGATCGTACACATAGGCCACATTTCTTCTTTCACTCAGATCAGGCATGGTCTTGTGAAGGATAATGTTGGACTCATTTCCTGAACTGATGTAATCTAGTGGTATATGGGTCCAAGTACATTGTTGTCCCGAAGGTAAAAGGCAAGTGTATGCTGATGTTCCCTATTCACAGGTACTGTGCAGTAACCATTTGTCAGGGCAAGGGCTAAGTACACTTTTGATCCTTGAATCTGAGCCAGTCCTTGATCAATATAGAGCAGATGCTGCCTTGACATGTGGACCCAATTTCTTTACTCCCTCAGGTGAGCACAAAGGTTCCATTGTCCATTAGATTTTAGGACTGCCAGTAATAGATTGCTAAAGGTTCTGTGAACAGGACGAATAATGCTACAGAATGGCAGATTTCTGAGGATATCGATAAGTGATTCAATAGACGCGAGAGGCAACCAGTTTTGTTTTACAAACAAGGGAGACATTTCAGGGCCTGTTGGTATTGTTGTAAATGGATAGTTGTGTACCCACAATCATAGGGGTCAACTGAAAAGATACTCTGGAAATGTCTCAGTTGTTGTCGCTGCTCATCGGTTTCACAGGAATCTGCTAGACTGATCTGTTCTTTGATCATCTTCTGGAAATCTGGGAATACCTCTGGTTTGATATTTCTGAAGTATCCCCCAGTTTGGTGGAAATACCTCTTTTACTGCTATTTACCTGGACAGGGGTTTCCATGGATTGCTGCTAGTTATTAAGAAATCTAAATATTATCTCATCTTCCAAGATATATTCCCCATAAGAGCATCAAAAATACACCAAGAAATGTCCCTCTTGTCGGGTGTTGAGCTTTCCTGTAGGATACTGTCTGTCTAGTTGTAGGAATCTTCCGTAATTGGGCCTATTATTTTATTTTCTAAATCCACCAAACAGTATTATTGAATCACCCACCATTCCAATGCCCAAAGAGACACTTTGAGGGTCACTGTTATCCAACAATATTTTAATGATGTTGGCAAAGGTAGTATAGATCAGTGTCAATGCAATGTCTTCGAAGTAAGATGACGCAGAACAACACAGATTCGAAATCCAGGGCCCGCAATTAGAAACCTCTTCGGTGTCAAGTGCATTATCAAAAAACAATTATAATGATTATATTAATTATAATTTTAGATCTAACAGTGATGTGGGATGTATGGACAATAAATACTTGTTGTTGGCTTATGGGTATGACTCATTTTTTTAATGCTTCCTGAATTTTTCAGGTTTGCCCTCTTTTTGTTTTGATTGGTACTGTAAATTGTCACACCTGTTCTGGGATTGTAACAACTTATTTTGCTTGGACTTCTCAATATTGTCAAAGCCCATTGGGTTACCGGTCCAGACTTGCCCAAACTTTTCCATTAATAAAATCTAAATTAATTTCAAATCAATGGAGACTATCACTACCCAGACACAATTCAAAAGCGACATCTGTAATGATCCAACAATTAAGGTCAATAATTTTATTGGCAATCAACATTTTTAACATGAAGTTTGGGTTTCCAGACGAACTTCCCATGTTTTGTCAAATGAAAGCAGGGAGTCATCTAATGAAAGCAGAGAGTCATTTTATGAAACTTTTCCCATTGAGTAGACAGACTCTGCAAGCACCAGATCTTTCTCTCTATTTATCCGAATGGGTAAGAATGTGTGTTCATCTTTTTTCTGGATGTTGGTCAAATTATAACTATTTATTTACTTGACATTTGTAAAGTGTGCTGAACCCAAGGGCATCTGGGTACTGGCTATATTACATACATAAGTACAGTATATACAGACAGTAAGTATCAATGGAGCCTAGATGGGGCAGATGGCAGCTCTACCCTAAGTGCGATAAGCCATAATGCGTGTTAAGGGGGAGCATACTGGCCTTGTGAACTAAGGGTCTTGAGTTAAGAGCCATGTTTTGAGGTTCTTGTGGAAGGACCAATCAGAGGGATCTGATCTCAGAGCCAGAGGTAGGGCATTACAGTTTTAAACAGCCATGACTGTGAAGCTACAGCCTCCTGCTTTTTTGCATTTGTATTTGGGTATGGTCAGGAGGTGTGAGTGGGTGGACCAGGTGTGTCTGTTGAATTGGGGTTTTGTGCATTAGTTGGAGAGGTATTTGGGCACAGTGTTTTCTAAACATTTGTGCAAAATGGAGAGAGTTTTAAAATGATACGGTCTTGCACCAGCAGCCAATGGGCGATACGTCTGACTGATGTTATGTGCTCCTTTTTTGGGATATTCAAAGCAGCTCTTAGGACTCTGGCTAGCGTAATGCAGCTTTTCGGAGTTAGGAATGGTCTGCATGCGTTAATGAGTTTGGCGGTGTAGGCTGCCGCAGAGGTGGTTGCGTTAACCTGTCTTGTTAACAAGAGAGAGGAGTCTAGGTAGACCCCTATGGTTTTTATTTCCTCCTGACAGGGATGGTGTTCCCTTCTATGGCAAAGGATTTGTATCTGTCATCCATTGTGTTTAAGTGAGTTTGGGCCCCCACTAGGATGGCTGGGTTGCCAATGTCGATGACCTCGTCCATTTGAATTTCTAAGTCTAGTAGCACTGATTACGCTCTGTGTCCTGCATGGAAACTGGATTGGGGTAGGCAGAGAAGGTTGTTTAGTTCGAGATATTTCTGTATTTGAATATATGCTGCTCTGTCTAGAATTTTGAGGAGGAAAGGTACAGTAGCGATGGGTCGGTAATTAGTAGGTATGCTAGGCTCAACAGTGGTTTTCTTTAAGAGTGGGAGGACCCAGGCATCTTTTAGGTGATTGAGGACAGCACCAAGTGCAAACAAGATTTTGATGAGTGATGTAATGAAGGGGACGAGTTCTGCTACACAGTCTTTAATGAAGGGCGCAGAGCATACATCTCCTTGGCATCTCAACAACTTCAGGCCTTGGATGATTGTGGTAACTTCTGGTATAGAGACAGGTCTGAATTCAAATTGGTTGAGTGGTTGGTGTAGATGGGTGGTGTGAGGAGTATCTGGTGAGAGTACCTTAGTTTTTTTTTAGGCAATTTTATTTTGGAGTAGGAGGATTTTTTCCAGTAATGCCTTCTGGATATTTGTGCACCAGGTGATGTCTTTGAGAGAGCTGTCTGGAGGGCTGACTTGGGATTCGAGTCCTTGTAGCATGGCAAAAACTCTTTGGTGCCTGTTTTAGCTTTAGCTATTCGCACATTGTAAGATTGGATTGGATTGGAGGATGAATTGTTTATAAGTTTTGGCCGAGAAAATTAATTTGGTTTTGTTTGCTGGAGATGCGCTTGGTGAATCAAAGAGATTTTATCATGTTGGTTTACGCTTGGCTGTTTTTGTCTGCAGGGTCGTTGAGGCCTAGGTTGATATCACCCATTAGGATGATTCTAGAGGAGGGTTTGGTGATGTTGGAGAGAAGAAGAACAGTGTCTTCATCAAATGTGAGTAGGGTCCTGGTGGCTTTTAGATGATGTGGATAGTTAGCACAGCAGTGTTGGATAGTGATAGTTTGATTGAGAGCAGTTTACCGGACTAGCAAGTTCGGTTGGGCAGTTCTCTGATGACCATATGCATTTTGGCGATGAGGGCCACACCTCCTCCTTTGGCTAGGAGTCTGTCATTTCTGTATATGGAATAGCCATCCGGTATGGCGATGGATAGGGATGGGCCTGCGGCTGCGTTCAGCCATGTCTCTGTTATAGCTAGTAGATCTAGTTTGTTATATGTGATGAGGTCAGGGATATCAAGTGCATGAGCTGGGATCGATTTAGCATTGACCAGCAATCCTAAAATGTTCGCTAAAGGTGCTGGTGTGCATGGCTCATGCGTGGTATTGACAGTGGGAACAGATATGCATGGGTCATGCACAGTGGTGACGGTGGTCAAGGTAGTGGCAAATGGCAGAGTAGTGACTGTAGGCTCAACCAGGGTAGTAGTGATAGGCTAATACAAAGTAGTGGCAATGAGCTCATACACAGTCATGGCAATGGGCTCATACACAGTAGTGGCAATAGGCTCATACGCAGCAGGGGCAATAGGCTCCTCCACATTGGTGGGAATGGGCTCATACACAGTGGTGGAAATGGGTGCATACACATTTGTGGCAACAGGCTCATACAGAGCAGGGGCAGTAGGCTCAATCAGAGTAGTGGCAATAGGCTCAAACAAAGTAGTGGCAATGGGCGGTTTTTTTAATAGTAACAACAAAACATGTATTAAACCCTGGTTTTGGGTTTTCCCTTCATCAGGAGCAATGGTAAAACATTAATCAATGTTTTCTCAAAGAATTCAATCTTACTCTTCCACAAGGTAAGTAAAGGTATGTGTAGTGAATACATCTCATTCGTGATAATCATCCCATGATAATAGGTAATTATTCACCTGGATTATTGGAGAGTTAATCACTAATTTTGTTTCCATCCTTAATCTAACAAATCAACCATTCGTGCCTTCTCTATTCACGTGTCACATTTTAGTGTAGATGAACAACTCTAGAAACAATATACAATATTGAAACGTTCTAAAACCCTATGTGGAAGGTGCTGAATAACTATTCTTCTAATAGGTCATCAAACTTCTACGAGCCGATCTATGTATGTAATACAAATCAAATGCAAAAAAACAGCATCTCCCTAGTTATGACCATTCAAAAAAATAAGGTATTATTCAGTGTCAAGAGAAAAGTGTTTTTGCCACTGTTAATAAACATAGTTTGCCGTGGTGTAGGATTGGCTTACGAGGATAATTAACATGCATGGCCTGAACAGCAATTGCAAACAAGACAAGTATAAACTAGTTAATACACCTTACTAAGGTATCTAACTAGATCAAACATTAATAGAACTTCTCTCCGTTAACAGCTACTTTTGCCAATATGTATGGTCAAAAAGAACGTACTATTGCCGAGGTGGTCCATGGTTCATGTACTGATTTGTGGAACCTAACGTGAGTCATTTCAAAACTACAGTTAATGTATTCTGCGTGATATGAGCTGGTATCATATTAATGCTTAATTTCATCATTTCGCGAAAGAAGGAACATGTCCACGGTAATGCGTGAGGCCAAGTTCCTGTGTTGGAATGGTAATGGTTATTTTTTTCAAGGTATAATGTTCTGTTAAAAGTAATGAAATTCACTCGAAGAAAGCAGGATGTGGAAATAAAGCTACGTTAAAAAAACTATTTCCAGAGCCGATCTATGTACATATGCAAATATATTAGGGTCTACATCAATTAACATTCCTCCACCATTATAAGTTCCATGTCTTATATTTCACGGCCGGAAATGATGATAATTGTACCTAATAATTATTGTATGTAAGACTCCTGTCGATACAGTTGTATAAGTACCTTCTTACCACATTCACAGTCTAACCATAATACGAGCTACAGAACTTGGTCTGAATTTCACAATCCATCTTTCTTTTAACTGTGATCATATCCATTATTAACATTCCATTAAAATGATCATTAATGAAAGTGACTAGATAATCAGTCATTTTCACAAGAACGCACCAAGATATACATCTTCATTCATGCCTGTAGGACGTAATGTATCAAGTTTGTCTGTTCAGACCAGTTCCCATCGTGACAATTTCCTAATCAAATCTCCACCTCTTGGTGGTTTATGTACTACTTCCAATATTATACATTGTAATTGTGCCACAGAGTGTTTTTTATCTGTAAAAAGTTTTGCCAATGGTGATTTGGTGTTATGTGTACATATGCTACTCTTCTACTCATTCCATTTATCTTTAGCCCGTCTATTGGTTTGGCCCACATGATAAAGTCCCGAAGTTTAAGCTTAATTCCTGACCATGGGTGTCTTATATATGCAACCTTCATGATGTTATTATAATTGTTGCAACTTAGACAGGGGAAGTTCCATTTTTTTGTTTATGTAAAACTGGCTGGCTTGTATTCTTTGTTTTCTCTGTCTTCACCAATTGGTCACTAAAAAGTCTTCCACTTTTGTAAGCAATCATTGGGGGTTTGGGAAAATGATTCTTCAGTTGTTTATCCAATTGGATTAATTTCAATTTTTTCTTAATGAGTCTAGTGATGTGGTGGGTTTGGCTAGAATATTTCATAGTGTACAGAAATAGAATTTTAGTGGAGGGCCGCTAGAGAGCCCGACCAAGATGACCGCAAGCCTGTGAGCTTGCTACACCATCCCCGACATCCGTCAGAAATCCGGCCGTTAAATTGACCTGAAACCAGCCAGAAAAAGAGAAGAAAACAGTGGACCATAAGCAGGGGAGACATTGCTGGAATGCCCCAACCCTATGCAGGGGCTGCTACTGGCGGCGGGTATCCTGCAGTGGGTTGCCCCTGGAAGTATAGAAGCAACAGAAAGTGGTTCCCCCCACCCACATCAAGGGGGCAGCGGTGGCAGCAGAGGCCTGGAGTGACAACAGAGGCCAGGAGTGTGCATCGCGCAGCCTACACCCCACCCATAAGGGGTGCGCAGCAGACATCCGTTGGAACAGCACTAGGTCTAAACACTAAACAACCATTGCATGGAGGCACCGGAGCACACCCTGTGCAGTGGGGGTCTGCGCGGCTTGTGGCTAGATTAACCAAGCTGCGCCATAGTGATGTGAAGGGTTGTGGTGTAGTGGGCAGCCAACCAGTGAGCTCAGGGGAGAAACCGCAGTGAAATGGGACCACTCAGCAGTGACCCGGCCAGAACTGGCGGTAACCTAAGGCTACAGATAGCCAAAGCACAAAACAACAGAAGCTTTGCGGGCTGAGGTGGGCACATAGAAGGCCCTGGACTCTCACAATAAAGAACAGATAGAGCACAAACCGAAACTAGGCCACCACACCAGCCCTGCCCCAGGTGTGGGGACTGGTGGTAATGAGGGTGGCAAAATCAGAGATGGCGCGGCTGACCCACACTACTGGGGGTGACTACTTAACTCAGGGACACTCCTCATATCGACGGACCTGCGTAGGATCTACCCAGCTGGTGCTTTTTCCTGTCACTGAGGTAGTGGTGGGAATTCCACTCCGGAGGACACACATGGACAATTTAGCACAGCGTGCAACAGGCAGCGCTGGTCACATGGACACTGAAGCGCAGTGCATGTACCTGCGGACCTCTTTAGTGGATCAAAACAAGCACCACCCGGGAGTAACGCTAATCGAAGTACGCAGGCTCAGAAGATGTCCAAAGCAGGCAAAGGAGGAAAACAGTAGTCAAAGCTTCAATTCGAAGCAGCTCCACAGCCACAACTGGCCGAGACACAGTACATGCCTGAGGGCAGCAGCATGCAGGACATACATTCCAAGACATACAGGTGATGTTCGGATAACTCAAAAGCAACATACAGTACCTGGATGGGAAAATGGACACGATGATCTGCAAAGTGGATCATATGCAGGTTCGCTTGGATAAGCATGGGGGACGACTTGACGAGGTGGAGGGGAGGATCTCCACGATCGAAGAAAAGACAGCCTCTACGTCCAGGGACCTACAACAAATAAAAAGAACACTGAAAGAGCACACAGAAAAGCAGGAGGACTTAGAGTTGAGGTCCAGGAGAAGCAATCTCAGGATAATTGGATTTCGCGAGTCGATTGATCAACAAAACATGGAAACAATATCAGAAGAAATCTTGGGGGGGTACTGGGCCGGGGGAGCTTTTCAGACATCTTTATAGTAGAGAGAGCACACAGAATCCCCAGCAGCAGTAAACTAATTCCCAGGGCACCACCACGCCCAATTATTGCAAGAATGATGAATTACTGTGACCAGGATACAGCACTTCTGAGAGCAAGGGAGCTGGGTCCCTGACATACAAAGGAGACCTCATCAGGATTTTCCCTGACTTCTCCGACAAAATCCAAGCTTCATGCTGCACATAAATAGATGTTAAAAAGCGACTGCGAGATTGGGGCACCCGCTATGTCATGATGTTCCTGGCCAAACTCTGGGTAGAACACGAAGGACAGATGATGTTCTTTACCACTCCAACAGAGGCCAACAAATTCTTGGAACTCCTACCTCGTATCCCAAAACCCAAAAGCAACAATGTATGAGACAGATCCGGACTATGATCACACTGTAGGTTCCCAATGAAAATGGTAAAATGGGCTGAGATTAAAGGACTAGTAACGGACCCTATCATCCATGGTGTGGCAGAATGGTCGGGCCACTAGCTAACACCCAAGTGGGGCAAGTAAACAGTTCACAAACTGGCAAGTAGGGGATGCCACCATAAGGAGAGGGGAGGCATGGATGGTACTGACAGGTTGGGGAAGTCGGTGGGGTTGGTGGGAGGGAGAAGAAACACAGTGGGTGGTGGTATTTGGATGCACAGGAGGCTATGGGAGGGATGGGGTAGAGTGGGAGACACAGGCTACGGACAGGCTTGAGTCCGGTGGTGCGTCACTGGAACAGGGGATTGGAGAACTCCAACTATGGCAGGGTCAATTAGGTTCCTAACATGGAATGTGTGGGGGCTGAACTGTCCCGCTAAGTACCGAAGGGTTCTCCTTACCTCCAATGTCACCGAATGGGATGGCATTCTTAAAGGAGACGCATTTTGGGAGAGCAAGGGTGCTGAGGTTTGGGAACACATGGGGTAATCACAGATACTTATCTTCCTACTCCTATGCTAGAGGGGTATGCATTCTCATCCACAGTAAGGTAGGATTTAGCCTGTTTCACAGTCAACAGGAATGATGGGGGAAGGGGTCTCATAGTTAAAGGCAAAATTCAAGGCTTTTTATACACCCTAGTCAACTATTACGGGCCTAACCAGGACACGGTCATGACTCCAGAGTGGCTATCCCAACAACTAAGTGGATCCCCGCACAGAGAGGTAATCTGGGCTGGTGACTATAATGAGGTCCTGGACCCAGTACTAGACCGTACGCCCTGCCCAACTTGACTCCCCACGAGAACCCTAAACAGGGAGACACGACAATATACCTTCCACTCCTCGGTCCACGGTTCGGCCTCTCGTCTGGACCTTTTCTTAAAATCGCAGGGGATGATGGGATCAATCACAGAGGTTAAAATTCTGGCCCGCACTCTCTCAGATCACGCCCCGGTACTCCTAGAAGTAGAACTGGTAGGGAGGGGGAGGGAAAGGATACTGTGGTGGTTTAAAGCTGACGCCCATTCGGACACACAGTTTAGAGACAGTAGAGTCCGTGGGAACCCTTTGGGAGAGCTTTAAATGCGTAATCCGAGGAGAGTGCATTGCTAAACAGGTTGGCATGCTTAAACAAGTCAGACAGGAGCTAACATTCACAAGACCCGTCTCAGCTTGTTACAGGCCAGGGGAACGTTAGGGACCCCCGAACGATAGGCTGAAACCAAATAACTAATTGAGCAATTCAAGACATTGGCACATAGAGAAGTGACGCTGCTGGGATGGGGAATGTCCGTGAGGCAATATGGAGAAGGTCAAAAATCAGGCATGCTTCTGGCAAGGGCAGCAAGGGTAGAGGTACATAAGGAGTGAGTCACATCTATAATAGACGACCGAGGAGTGGAAAGGTTTGATGATGAAGCAATAACCCTGGAGTTCTTCAGGTTCTACACAAACCTACCCTCCTCCCAATTATCAGCAACCCAGACTAAATTAGAAAGGAACCTTGACCAGACAGCTGTGTAGTTGTGTACTGGGGAGGATAGGGCGAGCCTTAACTGCCCCATAACTCTAGAGGTGATGTCAGCCATTAAATCCCTACCGTCTGGGAAAACCCCTGGAACGGACGCATTGACGCTGATTTCTACAAGTATTACGCACCCAAATTAGGCCCACATCTCTTATCAATGTACCAACAGAGAATCCACAAAGGGAAACTCCCGGAGTCCTTGCGGGAGGTGGTGGTGAGGTGCTGCCCAAGCCAGGAAAGCCGCCAAGCGACTGAGCGTCGTATAAACCAATTTATTTAATAAATTTAGACAATAAAATATTAGCCAAAATATTGGCCACCAGACTGGCACCGCTGATGTAAAAAATGGTAAAGGCAAATCAGTCAGGATTTATCCCCGGCCGCTCGACTTCCTTTGGGATAAGAAGAATGCTGGGGCTGATATTGGTGATCAATCCGGAGGACAAGGTGGTGGCTGTGCTGCTGGATGCCACTAAAGCATGTGATTCTGTGGAGTGGCCCTTCCTGTTCACAGTGCTACACAGGATGGGGCTGGGAGATCACTATATAGCAATGGTGGCACTAATATACAAGTCCCCAACAGCTAAAATAAAGGTAAATGTCAGATTCACCCAAGCTATACATCTACACAGGGGTACACGGCACGGCTGCACACTCTGCCCATCATTATTTGCCCTAGCGATCGAAACTCTGGTGGAAAGGCTCCGAGAGGTTTACATACATAGATGCATCAAGCTCTTTAAACACAGGGTGGACATCTCATTATATGCCAACGACATGGTATTATATATCAAGGATCTGGAACTAAACCTGGACCCTGTCATGGAGGAGGTGGTCGAGTTTGGACATTTCTGAGGCCTGGTAATTAATGCCACCAAATTGGTCCTTTTCACGTTAACTGACAGTGTAGCACAATATGATGATTAATGGGGCTTCCAATGGCAACTCACACAGACCTGTTACCTCGGGGTCATGGTAGCCCAAGATGCACACACACTCTTTGTAAGCAACTACGATGCCGTGACAAGGTGGAGGCACCTGACGCTCAACTTGTATGGCAGGGCTTCTCTAATTAAAATGATCCTGCTCCCTCGATTCCTTTATGTGTTCAATAATGTACCCATAGGGGTCTCCCCGGAGTATTTTGGGAGAGTAAAATCAGCACTCATTCACTTTCTTTGGGCTGGTAAACAACCAAGAGTATCTTGGGACAAATTAAAAGCACTGGTGCACCAGGGGTGGATAGCGGTATTAGACTTAGAAGCTTATTACACGTTAGCACAGGTGGGATATGCCCTTCAATGGTCTGGGGTCAAAGGGAGAGGCGGCATGTGGAGGTAGAAAGTGCACTGGCAGCCCCGAATTTGCTCAGGTCTTGTATATTTACAGCCCCCGTGAGGGGACGACGCGCCAGAAACATGGAAGAACTCACATGCTTATACTGGGCAAAACTAGAAGGTAAAGCGGGGTTAGAAGTATTCCCTGGAGTTACCGCTTGTATTTACCCCTGGCATCCCACTCACCTCGGAGAGGGGCTTTGTTAACCTAAACAGACTGGAGATAACCAAATTAGGGGATCTGTTCCCAGATGGGAGGTTTATCACACTGGACAAGCTCAAATTGAAAGGGAATCCCCTAGACGTGTTCTCGTATTTTAGGTTAAAGATGACCCTTCAAAAGATGTTTCCTACCTTCCCAGAGCAACCGATGTCAGCCACGATACTCAACAGAATGATCACCGGGAAGCCAGAGAGGAGGGTGGTATCTGTGATGTATGCTTCATACCAGGGCTCCAAATCGGCAGATGACACACTTCGGAGGAGATGGGAGCACTCGCTAGGTCAAACAATCTCAGATGAAGACTGGAAATGTTGCTATATGGGAACCAAATGTATCGCAGTAAATGCCAGATACAAGTTGATACAATGGAAATACCTGCACCAATACTACTACACTCCAATACAGATCAATGGTTTCTTCACTGGGGCAGCCACTGACTGTATTAGATGCAGAGACCCAAGGGCAGACTTTCTCCACATGGCATGGGCATGTCCCTCAGTACACACCTTCTGGAGGGTGGTTCACGAAACAGTCGGGAAATACTGGGACAAGAACTAGTAATGGACCCCATGGTAGCACTTCTGGGACACTCTAGATCCATCCCAAAGAGCAGGAGCTGACTAACTGGGCTACTGCTATTCATGGCTAGAAGAAGAGTGGCAATTAATTGGAAAGGCCCTAAACCCCCCAAAGTGGAAGACTGGCTAGATGATATTGCCAGGAGTAATAACATGGAGACAGGGTACAGGAACCTCACGTCCTACCGATCTGCACCATCCAACATGTGCGACCCGTATGTACATTACCTGCTGTACCACAGAGATGAGGACACCACAGAACATAGTCACAACCACAGCGACGGCAAGCATAGTAATTTGATATAGGTTGAGAGTATCACCCATGTTCACACACTCAGCACACAGATGGGGCGTTGACACCAGCCTCGTGCTGGCAGAAATGGGTGCAACCAGCCTACTTTAAATGGCGACTGGGGGCTGGTTAGACCCTCCCCAGACTCCCTCTTGATATGACACAAACTGTCTGCCCCGATTCTGACTCCACCGGACTCCTTCTTGATAAAACACACAGGCCCTCATTACGACCCTGGCGGAGGACCATGGTGCAATTTGCACCATGGTCCATGGCGCTAAGCTGCCAACTCCGCCATGGGGGTTGGCGGACTTACCGCCCCATTCCGAGGTTGGCGGGGCGGTAAGTCCCCAATCCCCATTTACCCTTCCCCATTCCCATTCCTGGCCCCATAGGGCATAATGGGAGTGGGGAAGGCGTTAATTACGCCACCGTAAATTACGGTGGCGTAATTAACAACAAGGTCCCTTAGCGCCATGGATTTTAACGCCTGCAAAAAGCAGGCGTTAAAATCACCATGGCGCTAGGGGTGGTAATTCTTCAATTCTTCAATTCTTCAATGCCCACACCGTTGCCAGGAGTGCCTTCTCACAATCATTGAATTTCTCCTCCACAGAGGATGAAGTCTTACTCACATAGGAGATTACTTTATTGACCTTGTCATGCTTTTAAGAGGCCATCGGGAAGTATGGACCCATTGTTGAGCTCCCTTAGGTCAGCACAGAGTCTCCACTGGCTGTTTGGTTTGAAAATCTGAGAAAACTTGTTTCAATGTTTGCTTTTGCTCCAGAGTCTCACATGCATCAGCTAGGTTGACTCTCTCTTCAGCCATCTGCCTGAAGCCTGGAAAGACTTCCAGTTTGGCTATCTTGCGGCCTCCTCCAGCTGGGTGGAGAAGTCCCTGGTCAAAGTGCTGATTTGGACCGATGGCTTCAGGTGGGGGAGGCAGTCCTCATGGACTTAAAATATCACCTCATCGCTCCTTAAGTCACAGGTCATATCTTCCTTACCATAAGGGCAGGAGGAGTATACCAGGAAATTCCCCCCATGCCGGGTGAAGATCCTGTCTGGTGGTGCGCCATCATCGCTATCACTGTCAAAACAGTCCTTAGGGATTGGTCCGAACAGTTAATTACCTAAATCTATGGAAAAATGTTGGACATAAACTGCCGTACCAATAATGGTGCCTGCGCCCAGAGTGATACTCTTTAGTTCGCTCCTTATCCACCTCTATTGGAATGGTGTTGTGTTCTATGTTGACTAGTGGTGTTGGGTTTACCCCCGACCCTTGCTGTTGGAAATGAGCATTGAGATGGACAAAGGCGTCAGGGTTTTTCAGTTTCTGTCCTCTTTTAATTTTTACTTCCAGTGAAAATTGTCGGGTCCGTTCTGGGATGGTGACTTCCTTTCCAATCTGAATTTCAAGTTTATTAGGTCCAAACTAATGGCCAAGCGATTGGAATGCCACCTTAGACTGGAAGGAAGGTTGATTTTCAGGAATAGAGAGGACTCCCCATCACCAGTTTGTTGTCCTACTGCAATTACTGTCATGTCTGGGATTTGATTATTCTGGAAGTGAAATTCAATTTGGTCAGGTTTTTGTTCAACCATGTGGCATGTGCCATTTAAACTAACATGGTCGACACTATGTTTTAATTTACACAGAATGTCATTCCCTAGTAAAGAAGATGTGCCCTCTGGAGTCACAACTATGACTGGGTGCTTCACCTTGTGTCGCCCAAATCTAATGTCCAAATCTGCAGTCCTCTCGACGGGAATTTCCTTCCCATCGAAGTTCTGAAGTTGTCCAGGAAGAGGAGTGAGGGGAATTTGGTATTTCTCCCCCCTTCCCGAATTCAGTTGATCAAAGGCCCTTTTTGACAGAAGGGTAGCTTGGGATCCAGTGTCCAATATTACCAAAATTGTACATTGACCCTGTATTTGGACCGGGGCATACAATCTTCCCTCCTTTTCCTCAAGGGGGCAAAGATAATGCACATTTTCGGCCAACTGGTGGGTTAATTTCCTTGCTTTGGATACTGACAGAGAGGTGATTTGGGCTGGGTTCTGTTTGGGATCCTGGGAACCTGTAAGAAAAAGGGTTGACAGCTAGATATGAGGGAAGTTTTGGGCTCCCCTGGTTCTGATCTGGGCTGCCCCCCCTTTTTGGAGGCAGTCAACAGAATGAGTTACACCAGGCGATTTAAGTGTCATGTTCTGGACCTGGTGCACTAGTTGGGACACCCCCTCTGGCTGTTACGGGGTCCTTAGATCTACCCTGGGTTGATCGCGGGAAGGGTAACTATCCCTTCTTGCGAAATACCCCTGGTTAGGAAAGTTTGGGTACCCCTCCACCCTTGGCCTCCCCTCTCCCAGATTGGGCTGTCTGGGCTCAGGAAAGTGGGGAAAGAACGAAGGGTTGAAGTTTGGCGGGAACCGGGGAAAGAAATTTGGTCTGGCATTTGGGGGATTACTGCCCAACTGGGGAAAATGAGGAGGGAAATTTCCCAGGTTTCCTGCTGTCTGGTTGGATCCCCCCCTTGAGCTGGAGGAGTCCACACATAGCCCAGGATGGGTCTATTTCCCTTGTAGCATGGGCTGATGTAATCAGGGGATTTAGGGGTCCCATTTGTGGGGTTATCACACTGGCTCCCTGTTTGGGATTGGCCCGAGGGCCTTCTGGGTTTGGGGTTGGTCGGATTCTGTGCGGGAAGGTTTTTAGCCCCCCCATCTCCAGATCTAAAATGGAGGCAACCTTCACCTCTGCCACATTAGCAGCAGCAGGGGTGTTGGTTGGTTTGGGGCTCTTGCTCATATTTTTTATTTTCCAACGGCTTCTGTACTTCATAGATGCGCACGGCTTGTTCAATGACCCAGTCGAGTTATCTTTTCTCATGAAAGTCCCTCACTAGCTGGGTCATAACATACTTAGTGAGAGCATGAAAGAAGGTGTTCACAAATTCCTTACTGTCAGTGCTCACCCTTCTAGTGGTCTGCGCAAAGGCGCGTTCCAATCCCTGAAGAAATTCCTGTGGGGCCTGGTCTTCCCCACATTGTAAGTTGTAGGCTGCCTTGCGAGCCTCTTGAGGATTCCTATGAATGGAAACATGTTTCAGGATGGCCGCCCTGTAGGTGGACCATCTGGAATGGTTCTGATCCTCCAGCCCCGCAAAGAAGCTGGAGTACTCAGGAGAAAATGTCCGCTTTACATACTGAATACAGCTTTGGCTGTCCTTCAGATGGAAAGTTTCCATCATCTGCTCATATAATTCAAGGTGCTCCCAAACCGAATATTTAGCATTTTTGTGGTAGGGCGTGATGATGCTCTTAATAGCTTTTATTTGTTTAAGGGGATCCTTGAGTAAAGCCCTCTTAACTGTGTTAGCCTTTTTAGTTCTTGTCACCGTGGTCCACTCATCCTCTGACTCAGAGGCACTGCTACCAGAGGTGGCTGTCTGGTCTTCTAGACTCTCCCTGATTCTGCGAGCTTGGGAATGGCTGGCTGAATGTGGAGGCCTAGTTCCTTGGGTCCTGTGGCGCTCAGAAGAGTCTTCTGACTCTTCCTTGGCCCCCAGATTGGGTGAGTACACCCCCCACTGTCATAGCTTGGAAGAGGTTTTTAGTATGCTCTTAGTGGGCCTAATCTCATGGAATTCCCCACCAAATTTCACTGCCTGATCTTTTGATGAGTTTTAGTTCTGAGGATCCATTTCTCTGATTCTCCCCTCACTGGAGTCTCCCTGATCAGAGAAGATGGCCTCAGCACTTGGGAACCTGAACATAGAAGCCCACCCATCCATTTCTGGGAGGCTCTGACCTATTAGCCCCATATTTCCCATTGGGTTGAATTCTACGATCCCTGTGGCCATTGGTTCATGTGAGCCAGTGGACATGGGGGTGGCAGAGTCCATGGAATTGAAGGGATTAAAGTTTCTGGTGCCAGGGTTTCTGAGGTTATGCTCAGGGGTTTCCCTCTTCCATCTGACATCATCTCTCTCAGTCCCTACTCCCTGATGGCATGCAAGAATCTGACCTTTTTGTTCTTCTATTAAGGCCTTAAAGCACAAGCCGCAACTTGCAGTTGACTCAAGCAGAAAGATGTGCCATGGTACGAAGATCAATGAAAGTTTTTGACAACACAAGAAATGGTGGTGACAACTCCCATACAAAACCCAAACATAAGGATCACAATTTGTAAATGTATGATGCCTGTAATTAGCAACAACAGGAGATGAGGGATATCCAGTGTGTCTTTCTATCATGGAATACAAGATGCTTTGACCATTTATTTAATAATTCTTGGACTGGAACAGAGTCCCCTTTTGTAATTAGCATCCAGGAGACCTGGCTGAGTGAAGCACCATCACGGGATGGCTATGTTACCCTATTGAATCCCGCTATCAAGAATCCTATGGGAAGACCGTCATCAGGCCTCCTAATGTCAATAAAAATTACTCCCTGGTGGACCATCATAAATTCATTTTGTCCAAACCCATTTATTCAAGGAGCCGTGTTACAGACTGACGATGCAAATTCTCAAACAAGGAAACATCTGCTCGTCCTAAATGGATACTGGAATCCGAAACAAATCAGTAGTAAGAACTTTGTAAACATGGTTACTCGATATATCGATGAAGCCCTAACTACATACAAGAATCTCTCCATTATATTCTGTGGGGACCTAAATTGCTCTTGGTTTAAACTAGACCAAATAACTCAGTCGTTCAGTCCACTATCTGATGATGAGGAAACAGCAAGGGGCATATGTGGAGAAGTGCTCTCAACACTCGCGACTGTTCGATGGTAAACGGAAACGCGAAAGGTGACCAACCTCCACATTCTACTTGGTCAAATAAGAAATCACGGTCTATCATTGACTATTTTTGGGTTTCCCAAATCTTTTTGAACAGGATCTATCACTTGAAATATGTGAAATGATAAATAGTGACCATGATCTCTTACGATTTTCCTGCACGATTGAATGGCCGAAATCTAAGAAATATTCCATTCCAATAATGGTCAATACAGGTGGAAACCGACTTCAAATCAACGTTTCTCAAAGACAGTCCATGAATCAACATCTACTAATGAGCAATGTGTTGTCGGTTGATTATGTCCCACTGCTCTCTAATTACAGTCTCACAAAAGCTTCTGATAAGACGCTGGGTACCACACACAAACACTACTCTACCATGCTAATTACAAAAGCCAAGAGACTGATGCGTAGAGACATTAGAGTGTTAAAAAGGTCAGGATCTTTGAAGTTTTGTGGGAAGGACATAAAAGCTGCAATTGGAGCACGAAGGAAAAAATACAGAAATTGGTTGAGATCGCAAAGAATGATACTTGATGTCATGATCTCTGCTTCCAAAAGGTCAGGGTTTTCCCAACTCCCTTGGAAGCAGATCCATAACCCAGGTTCCGAGGGCCAACCAGTCCCAATTGGGACCTTTTGGACCCAGTCCTGGCGCCAGTGGCACCAGGCTCATAAATGTGCCCAGTCCCAGCGCTGGAAGCGCCGGGCTCATGATGCTTGGGTGGACTTACCTGCAGCAGACCATGCTGCTTACTTGCCTGCCAGCTGAGCCTCTGATCCTCTTCTGTTTGGAACTACTTTTCCTGTTGGGTGGGGCAGGAGCCACTCCCTAGATTCAGAACACTGGAACTCTTCTGGAAAGCAGGAACTCTTTTCTTACCTAGGCGTGGCTGTGGAAGGAGACACCTAAGCACTACAGGAGGCTATTTAAACCACACCCGGTGGATGAATCTTGCTTTGCGTTATTCTGCATCCTCTGCAGCAGAACGCTCATCGTGTCTTCTGCATCGGATCCTGGGCCTAAGGAAAAAGGCTTACCATCCTGAATCCAGTCTTCAGCAACACCTATAAAGACAAGAAAGAACAGGTTAGCATTCCGGCATCTGAAAGACAAAGGCTTACCTACTCTTCGTGCGCTCCGGAGGTCTTCACACTGCATTCCGGCATCTGAAAGACAAAAGCTTACCGACTCTTTGCACGCTCCGGAGGCCTTCGGCGCTGCATCCTGCATCCTGCATCCTGCATCTGAAAGACAAAACAAGGTGCGTTTAAAGACATTGGGGATACTCACGTGCCATTACTCCTTTCCACATCAACCCCAGTGGGTATTCCGGCACCCTGCAGCCGCTCCGAACTCGTACCTGCAAAATAAAAGACAGTTAGAGCGCATCGTGAAGCAGGCAACAAGCGCTTACTTACGTGCTTCCAAGCGCTTCTATTCATCATACGGACTCTTCAACTCACTTCAGCCCGTCATCCGCCATCGCCGGAACCTGCAAAACAAGAGACATCATTGCTAAAGACTTTAAAGACAATAGAATTACTCGAAACTTACCGTTCGTGCAGTAAACGACGGACAGCAGTCCTCTGAAGTCAAGAGGCCTGCGCTACCGATCCAGTGAAGAAACTGGTTACAGCACCCTGCCCCGAGGCAGATGGAGAGCTCGGCATTCACTTACCTAAGGTGAGAGCGTTAACCTTTGGGGGTCTACAGGAGAGCAAAAAAGGGAAGAGATAGGGACACCCCAATAACCCCAGTTCATTAATCCCATATTTTCTGTCTGCAGACATCTTACTCTTGAAGTCAGGCATACAGTGCACAGAGGTCCAGCCCAAAGAGCCAACCGGGTGCTACACATCACCTTTGAAGATACGGTAGTCGCCCAGTCAAGACCGACGCCTCTGCGAGAATCAGGTGAGCGTTACAGAACGCAAAGCCTACCGCAAAACTCTCGCCCAGGCGCTATGGAAACCTCGGATACTGACCATCTAGCCCGGTTACTTGGGGAACTAAGGGCAGAAGTGCATGCAGCTCGTCAGGAAACGAATGCTCTAAGAAGGGAACTAATTATTTCCAAGGAGAGAACAGACGGTCTTGCTAGACAATTGCTACAGTCACAAGCCGGACAAACCCCGTTACCCGCATCAGGGGCAAATCTTCCTTCAACATCCTCTATGAATCCAGTGCAGATCAACCTACCTGGGAATGTACCTCTGGCTCCGCCCGAACGATTTTCTGGTGACCCAAAGAGGTTTGCAGTATTTATCAATCAGTGCCGGTTGCACTTCTTATGCCGGCCAGCAGCCTTTCCAACTGATCAAGCTAAAGTAGCTTTTGTACTTTCGTACCTTAGTGGCAATGCGGCAGACTGGTCGATCCCTCTAGTTAATCAAGATGATCCGGTTCTCCATGATTTTCAAGCCTTTCAGCTTAGTATGGAAAAACTGTTCGCAAGACATTCACAGGGGCAGGCCTTGGACAATGAGCTTCTTTCGTTGCGACAGGGTAATCAAGACCTTTTGGCTTATATTGCATCTTTCAATAGACTAATAGTGGAAACTCAATGGCCTGAGGACAAAAGGATTACGCTGTTTTACAGAGGTCTACGTGGAGAGCTCAAAGACGTTTTAGCCCAAGTAGTGAATCCCCCACAAGACTGTTCGGATTATATAGACTTGGTCGTTCAAATAGATCACAGACTGCAGAACAGGAAGGCCGACCGTTCCAAGTTTGATGCTCGAGTATTTTCCAAACCGCCAACTCCTTCCAAAGGAGTAGACTCCGGGGAACCCATGCAAATCGGGGGTCTGAAAGGTCCTCTAACACAAAAGGAGCGGGAAAGGAGAAAACAGTTGCAATTATGCCTATATTGCGGAAACTCAGGGCACTTTCTTCGAGACTGTCCGGTGAAACCTGCCAAGAAGGCAGTAGGAGCTGCAGTTACCAAAGTTACAAACTCTGAGCAGGGAAACGACCTCGCCCGACAAGAATAGAGGTCCTCTTGCCGAGCGTGAAAACCAGTTCCGTGACCTCGCATTTCGTGATACCTATGGTCCTCATTAGCCCTGATAATCCGGATCGATTACATGCAATTGAAGCTTACGTCGACAGCGGTGCCATCGGCAATTATGTGGATCATGAAATGGTTTTGAGGATGAATCTAACTCTTTGTCCCAAGGCTGTAAAGGACGTCATTACTACAGTGGATGGTACGGAGATAGCCTCCGGCCCAGTAACGCATACCACTCAAGAGGTGACGCTAGTAAGTCAAGATGGACACCATGAGAAGATCGTGTTCGATGTGATCAAGGCCCCTCAGTTTCAGATTATTCTAGGAATACCTTGGTTAGAGAAACACAATCCTCTGATCGATTGGCGAGCAAGAACGGTCCAGTTTCCAGAATGTGTCTCTACTTGTCACCCTCCACCTGGTGTTGCACTGGCAGCAATTTCTTCAGAGACTCCCCAGTTACCTCCCGAATACCTTGAATACCAAGATGTTTTCCGGAAGGATCAGGCTAACACTCTACCTCCTCATAGGTCTTATGACTGCCAGATAGACCTGATACCTGGATCTACTCCTCCTTGTAGTAGAATTTATGCCCTCACCGAGCCTGAGAACCTTCACCTTCGACAATACCTGGATCAATACCTGGCGAATGGGTTTATTCGTCCTTCCAAGTCCCCTGCTTCTTCAGCTTTGTTCTTCGTTCCAAAAAAGGAAGGAGACCTTAGAACTTGTATCGATTATCGCTCCCTGAACCAGATCACCGTTAAGAATAGATATCCGTTACCTTTGATCCCTGAACTCCTGGACCAAGTCAGAAAAGCATGCATATATACAAAGCTGGATCTTAGAGGAGCTTACCACTTGGTACGAGTAAAAGAGGGCGATGAATGGAAGACTGCCTTCCGCACCAAGTATGGGCTATTTGAATATCAGGTCATGCCCTTCGGACTTTGCAATGCCCCGGCCGCCTTTCAATATTTTATGAACGATGTCCTCAGAGAGCTCATAGATGTGTGTGTTGTTGTTTACATTGACGACATCCTCGTTTATTCTTCATCGGAATCTGAACATCGGAAACACGTGAAAATGGTCCTCGAAAGATTGCGTCAACACAAACTTTTCGCTAAGTTGGAAAAATGTGTTTTCAACGTGACTGAAGTTGAATTCTTGGGATTCATATTATCACCTGGCGGAGTACGTATGGATTCAAAGAAGGTCGATGCAGTTCTCAAATGGCCATCACCATCCTCCGTAAAAGGTGTGCAAAGCATGTTAGGCTTCGCTAACTTTTACCGCAGGTTTATCCCCGAATTCTCTCGAATAGTCCAGCCCATCACTGCCTTGTTAAAGAAAAACAAACGTTTTGAATGGTCTACCGAGGCGGAACAAGCTTTCCAGGATTTGAAGACTAAATTTATCTCTGCACCAATCTTAAAACACCCTCGCCCCGAACTCCCCTACATCGTGGAAACTGATGCTTCAAGCCTTGCCATGGGGGCAGTTCTATCACAAAAGGACCCGGTAACCAATCAGTTGCATCCCGTGGCATTTTGGTCCCGCAAATTCTCGCCTCCTGAAATCAATTACACGATTACTGACAAGGAACTTCTGGCTTTCAAGTCTGCCTTTAAGGCTTGGCGGCATTATCTGCTGGGGGCCCGACACACCATTACTGTGATTACGGATCACCGAAACCTGCAATATTTGAAAACCGCAAAAGCCCAATCCTCTAGACAACTCCGTTGGGCATTATTCTTTGCCGAGTTTGACTTCATAATTACCTATCGACCTGGTACAAAGAACGGTAAAGCTGATGCCCTTTCTCGGATGGGAGTGGAAGAACACTTGATCAACCCTAAACCTGTACCAATCATTCCCGAACAAAGAATTCTGGGTGTAATCGCCACAGAATCCATAGAGGAAGTTAAGGATAAAGCCAGGCAACTTGTAACTCCAGCAGACATACAGAATTGGCATCTGCAGGGAAAGGACTTTGCAGTAAAGGACAACTTATTGTATTTCCAAGAACGATTATACCTACCCAGCACAGATTTACAGAAAAAAGTAATCTCCTGTTATCACGATTCTTTAATGGAAGGTCATCCCGGTATGGCCAAGACCTCAGAAAAGATCAAGCGCTACTTCTGGTGGCCGTCTTGTGGAGTATGCGCCCAAAACAAGAGTCAAAAGGAAAGACCAGCAGGCCTCTTACGCCCTATTGACATCCCACCTCGCCCTTGGCATACGCTTTCTATGGACTTCATCACCGATCTACCTCCATGCTCCGGATACAATACGATTCTAGTAATCGTGGACTTATTCTCCAAGATGGCGCATTTCATTCCGCTCAAAGGCTTGCCGACAGCAGCAACTCTGGCCCGAGAATTTCTCGAAAACATCGTCCGACTACACGGTTTTCCTTCGGTTCTAATTTCGGATCGAGGTAGTCAATTTATTTCTCATTTTTGGCGAAGTTGCTGTCGGTCGGCTCAAATTGATGTGAGACTATCGACCAGTCACCACCCTCAGACCGACGGACAAACCGAGAGGACCAATCAAACTCTGGAACAGTATTTACGCTGCATGCTGCAACAAACTGAAAAAACTTGGAAAGACATCCTTTGGATAGCCGAATATGCCTACAATAACTCTGTCCATTCGGGAACTGGGAAAACACCGTTTTTTCTTTTGTACGGCAGTCACCCTCGAACCTCGGAGTTGGATCCCCTCCAAGATCTTGAAACACCAGCAGTAGACTACCTGCATTCTACAATCACCCAAGCCTTTAAGGAAGCTGTTTCTCACCTTCAAAGGGCTAAAGAACAATACAAGAAAGGAGCAGATCAACATCGGAAGGAAGCCCCTCAATATCAAGTAGGGGACCAAGTCTGGTTATCCACCAAATATCTACCTCTAAAAGGGCCACGCACTTTCAACCCAAGATACCTTGGTCCCCATTCCATCACTACCATAATAAACCCAGTAGCGGTCAAGTTGGACTTGCCCCCTCACATGAAGATACATCCGGTCTTCCACGTCTCTCTATTAAAACCCGTGCAACCTCAAACCCGACTAACTAAATCTCCAAAACCCATCCTAGTTGATGGAGAACTCGAGTTTGAAGTCAAAAGCATTCTGGACTCCAAGATCTCCAAATCTAAACTATTTTACCTAATTGACTGGAAAGGCTACGGCCCCCAAGAGAGATCCTGGGAACCTGCTGAATATGTCCACGCTCCTCGCCTAATCAAAAGATTTCAGCGAACATTTCCTGACAAGCCAAAACCCCCGGAGAAGCCCGGTTTGGGAGGGGCCTTGAGGGGAGGTACTGTCATGATCTCTGCTTCCAAAAGGTCAGGGTTTTCCCAACTCCCTTGGAAGCAGATCCATAACCCAGGTTCCGAGGGCCAACCAGTCCCAATTGGGACCTTTTGGACCCAGTCCTGGCGCCAGTGGCACCAGGCTCATAAATGTGCCCAGTCCCAGCGCTGGAAGCGCCGGGCTCATGATGCTTGGGTGGACTTACCTGCAGCAGACCATGCTGCTTACTTGCCTGCCAGCTGAGCCTCTGATCCTCTTCTGTTTGGAACTACTTTTCCTGTTGGGTGGGGCAGGAGCCACTCCCTAGATTCAGAACACTGGAACTCTTCTGGAAAGCAGGAACTCTTTTCTTACCTAGGCGTGGCTGTGGAAGGAGACACCTAAGCACTACAGGAGGCTATTTAAACCACACCCGGTGGATGAATCTTGCTTTGCGTTATTCTGCATCCTCTGCAGCAGAACGCTCATCGTGTCTTCTGCATCGGATCCTGGGCCTAAGGAAAAAGGCTTACCATCCTGAATCCAGTCTTCAGCAACACCTATAAAGACAAGAAAGAACAGGTTAGCATTCCGGCATCTGAAAGACAAAGGCTTACCTACTCTTCGTGCGCTCCGGAGGTCTTCACACTGCATTCCGGCATCTGAAAGACAAAAGCTTACCGACTCTTTGCACGCTCCGGAGGCCTTCGGCGATGCATCCTGCATCTGAAAGACAAAACAAGGTGCGTTTAAAGACATTGGGGAACTTTGATACTCACGTGCCATTACTCCTTTCCACATCAACCCCAGTGGGTATTCCGGCACCCTGCAGCCGCTCCGAACTCGTACCTGCAAAATAAAAGACAGTTAGAGCGCATCGTGAAGCAGGCAACAAGCGCTTACTTACGTGCTTCCAAGCGCTTCTATTCATCATACGGACTCCATATTCAACTCACTTCAGCCCGTCATCCGCCATCGCCGGAACCTGCAAAACAAGAGACATCATTGCTAAAGACTTTAAAGACAATAGAATTACTCGAAACTTACCGTTCGTGCAGTAAACGACGGACAGCAGTCCTCTGAAGTCAAGAGGCCTGCGCTACCGATCCAGTGAAGAAACTGGTTACAGCACCCTGCCCCGAGGCAGATGGAGAGCTCGGCATTCACTTACCTAAGGTGAGAGCGTTAACCTTTGGGGGTCTACAGGAGAGCAAAAAAGGGAAGAGATAGGGACACCCCAATAACCCCAGTTCATTAATCCCATATTTTCTGTCTGCAGACATCTTACTCTTGAAGTCAGGCATACAGTGCACAGAGGTCCAGCCCAAAGAGCCAACCGGGTGCTACACATCACCTTTGAAGATACGGTAGTCGCCCAGTCAAGACCGGCGCCTCTGCGAGAATCAGGTGAGCGTTACACTTGAGCAGGATCAAGCAGAAACATTTATGAAACATCTGATTACATTGAACTCTCATGAAATTTGGAAAATACTAAATTTGGGAAACTTACAACATCACCCCTCAGTAGCGCACAAAATTGATGCTTCAAAGTGGGAATCCCATTTTGCGAACACGTTCTGTAAACCAACAAGTGAACCAATAATAGATCTTCAGAACAACATCACAACTTGGGGCATGCAGATCTCGTCGACTGTTATTGAACTTGCCATACAAGGCCTAAAATGCTCTCATTCGGCGGGCCCCGACATGATAACGAATATGATGCTAAAAAAGAATGCTGTCGAATGGGCTGCATTCATTGAGACACTTTTCTTGCTGTTATCCTCCCAAATGGTGATCCCGGATTCCTGCAGTGATGCCATAGGTGTTCCAATTTATAAAAAGGGCAGTCGGGTGGATCCTAACAACTATCAGCCCGATTGCCCTTTTTGACACTATTGGAAACATTTTTGCATCTTTCTTACGCCAAAGATTGGTCACCTGGACCATGAGTGAACAAATCAGTGACATCTGACAAACCGGATTCACCAAGGGAGTTGGTGTGGACGTGAATCTTCTGATATTAAACATCTTGAAACTTGAAACACTAAAAGCAAAGAAAAAAATACATTTGGCCATTATAGATCTCTGCAGTGCATTTGATAGTGTTAACCGCAGACTGTTACGGCAGAAAATGGTAGCTTGGAAATGTCCACAAGATCTGATTGCTCCGATAAAATCATTACATTCCGATACTACGATTCAAATTCGTCTGAACAATCAGGGCGAGTAGTTAAAGAAAGTACCCACTAAAAAAGGAATGAAACAGGGATGTCCTCTAGCGGCAGAGCTTTTCAAATTGTTCATTTCTGACTTGCCAAAACATCTAGAGTCCGTATGCGTTTTGTCTCCAAGAATAAACAATACGTAAATTCAGTGTATTACTTATGCTGATTATGTCGTCCTAATGGACTCAACAGAGATCAGCCTACAACGGCTATTAAACAAGTTACAAGAATTCTGAGAAAACTAAAATTATGACAATCGGTGCCAGGGGCACAAAAAAGCAGAGACCATATAAATGGTACATCAATGGAACACCCTTAAGTTTTACAAACTCCATTAAATATCTGGGCATAACGTTTAACACATATGTTAATGAACAATATTGGAAATTGGACTTTGCGAACAAAATGACTCAATTTAGTATTCAAGGATTTAAGATATACAAGTCGCATGGCAAATTCAGTTTAACACCGATTCTCATCTTTTATCTTCAAAAAGTTATACCGGCAGTCACATTTGTATCTGAATCTGGGTGGAACTTAGAATGAAGTTTTGGCAGAAGTTGGAAGGCCTATTTTGGTGAAGGGTGCTGAAGTTACCACCCTACCTATCAATGATTCAACTACGATATGAGTTGTCACTGAACTCCTTGCACACATGTGCCATGTGGAAATCTCTTTTGGCGCTTCGTAAAATGAACCTGAGTCCAACAGTTCCAGCTTATCAATTATTTGTAGCAAAACCAGATCAACGGCAGTCTTCACTTCTGTATGAATGATGTCAGTTGTTAGCAAAAACTTTGACAAATGCTGATCTAACTCTACCTGACCTAATATCACGACCACAATGCGTTAACAAGAAGTTTGAGCTCTGGAGCTGGATTCAGAACTAAAATCAGCGACTAACAATGCCAACTGCGCTGAAATCAGGAATCGGAGCCCATAAACTACACATCCAGAGTCGCTACTTAACTAATTGTCCATCACGCCATCATCGTAACCAGTTTTTGAGACTCCGACTGAATGCGCTGCAGACAAAAGAGATGCAAACTTGTCGCCACATTAATGAAGCGGCTGAAAATCTTTGTCGATTCTGTATCCATGAGATCGAAACTACAGAACACTTACTTGCTCACTTACATCTAGGCTGCTCTATCCCTGCTACCGTGAAAAACCAAAATTGGTGGCAATACGCATCTTCCGGCCAAAATGTTAAATTGACCTGTGCTGTAGTAGATTTTATTGACTCATTGAAGCTAAATGAAAAACAAGTAATGTAGTGTAGTTTTAACAGGGCGCTTTACACTACATTTTGTAAGGGGTGGTCTGCTCTATGGGTGCTAGAGCATCGATTGTGAAATTGAATTTTTTGATGATTTTTTGAGTTGACTGTGTAATAAAAGCACAGCGGTCTGTCTGTTTATATGCAGGCTTGTCGAGCTGAAATTTCAATAAAATAAATTAAAAAAAAATAAAAATTGGGCCCTTACTGGTCTCTATTAGTTGTTCCTGCATGGCTATTTGTCTATGGAGCCTGTCATTTTTCTCACAGAAAGCCTCATTGTCTCTCTGTGCTTCCTGCCTGCTTTGGGAGTATTGGGTCAATTTTTGTTGCAGGAGGCTCACTTCCTGAGTTCCGTCCTTACTGGCCTGGTTTTTCATAGTCCATTTTGAGTTCACTCAGTCCCTGAAGGGCCATGTGATTTTCTTCCACCTTGGTTTTTAAATGGCTGACTTCCTGGCCTAAGGCGTCCCTTTCCTGAATTAGAGTACCCCTCTGTGCAGCCAGGTCGTCGCTCTGTTTGTTGAATGCACCAGCTTTCTGGCGCTCTTCATCGAACTCTGTTTGGGATTCAAAGTCTTTAAGAATTAATGTATTATTTTCTTATTTTAATTGGTCTATCTGGTCTTGCAAGACGACCATCTGTTCTGCTGTGATGCCGGAAATGCATCTGAGGGACAGGGCCTCTGAATCCTTGTCCTTTTTCTGTTTTTACCGTGTGTTCTGTCATGTTTTCTGCCCAGGAGTCCATGAGGGACTCCTGGCAGTGCAGCTCTCTTTTGGTTTGGTGAACAGACCCATGGGATACCCTTATGGCACCCATGGGTAGGGGTACAACCCTGTGCCCCTAGTGTATGTTTTTGGGCACCTGTGGGTGGCCCACAGAGCAGGGTATGGGCTGGTGGCAGCTCCATGCTGAATTTGACAGGTGCTCTGGGTGTCCTCCATTTTGGGATACCCAGGCCCTGCCATTGGAATCAGTTGATTCCTGATAGGAAACAAGATGGCCCCTGTGGCCTCTTGCTTTCTATTGCCTGTTATCTTGTTTTTCCCAAAGTCCTGGGAAGCCCTGACTCTGTCCCTTCCCCCTGACTGGCTGTTGGGTGGAAGTTCCATATATGGTGTTGTTGTGAAGGCCCAGCTAGACTGACTGGAGCCTTCCCAGTGACTGTATGTTGTGGGTACCTCCTGTGGGTGGGACCTGGGTGAATGGAGTGTGTGACCAATATACACTCCTTGTTGTGGTTGTCTGGTTTCTGGCATGAGAGACAAAGACTGAGACAGCCCTGCCCGAAACTGGCCTGAATGCAGTGTGTAGTGTTGAATGGCTGGGTACTTGTCCCAATCCACATTCCTTGTTGTGAGTGTCTGAAAGGGAGGAGTGTGGCCTGAATGCACTGTGTGCCTGATTGGCTGACTGACTGCATGAATGCCCTTCTGTGTGATTGGCTGCTGTGTGTGTGCCAGCAGTGTGGATGAGAGACAGAATAGTATATCTGGGGACCTCTCACCACTGGAAATTGTTCAGGAACGTTCAAGCACGTTCAGAAGCATTCAGAAGCTGAGTCTCCACTCAAGAGTAACTGGATTTGCTGATCCTCGACGTCCAACTGGAAGAAGAAGACTTGCTGTGGCATTTCCTTCGACAGAAACTGAAGGTTGTCGACATCGTCGAGGACTGACCCGAGAGAGGACCTGGCTAGGCGCCCTCTTCCCGTGTTCCGAGGGACCATCGAGCACCGCTGAATCTTCGCCGAAGCGCCCTGGAAGTCAGACCCTCGAAAGGCTGCCGACCCGAGACGGGACCGCCGAGGAGATCGAAGTGAAGCACCCGGACATCGACGCTGTCGAAGTCCATTGCCGTCGACCAGGGTTCGCAGGTCTGTGTAACCGCTGGAGGCCCGTCGAAGTTGTGTTGCCCAGCCGTGGGAACCACTTGACGCCGTGCCGCCGACGACCGGAGCCGTCCGCTCCTTGCCTAAGAACATTTGAATCGAAGGACTCCCTCGACCGCATCGTCGACCGCTTATCCTGCCGGAGAAAGTCGAGGACGACCAACGCGCCGAGGAGAAACCTGCCGGTGGGTTTCCCGCCACCTCACGACCCCAAAGACTCGAACGACTCGACGCCCTTGCTGGGCTCCCGTCTCTACAATCTTTGCGGTCCAGAACTATTGTCATCGAGGTGCCCCGCACACCTCCGCCTTGCAGGACGCCGACGCCCCGACGCCGACGAGCACCGCTCGGACGAAGCTGCCGCCTCTTCGACATCGTTCTACCTCGTTCGTCGACGGACGTTCGACGCCCCGTGCCTCCCGCTTGAAAGGGAAGGCATTCAAGAAGGGCCGTCGATTCCCCGTCGCCGAACCCCGAGGTCTTCGACGTTTCTCGACGCCTCTCGACGATCCGTGACTCCTGCTTTAAAGGGGGTCATTCAAGAAGGATCTGTCGACGCCTCTTCGAAGAACTCGACTCCACCAGGTACATTGGGGGGGTAAAAACATTGTAGGAGAGAATAAGACTGTTGAACAATATATGGACTGGGCTTGTGTTATATCTCTTTATTTTACAGGTTGCCCAGGTGGGGGGATCTCCACACAGAACTGTGTCCAGTAGCAAGGGCCAGTCTTCTGCCTATTGTTTCAACCCTCTGGTATCTCTCCTCTCTCTATTGCTGGTTTCCTTCTTATTGATCCGCGTGCCATTGCTACAGTATTGTGAATGCACTGTTATGAGGTCTAATATTAGTGGTACCACTTTAGAATTGTAGATATTTACCATTATTGATTTTCCTGAGCACAAAGTGCGTTATTGTGATAAGTGTACATAACCTTTGAATATTAATTATATAAAGACTGTGTTTTCAGTAATACAGTGTGTGGACATTCCTTTGTGGGGGGCTTGGGGGATACACTGTACTTAAGAACCAGCCTGCATCACCTCCTGAGAAGCTAGGCCTTGATTGCTCGTCCATCGCTACCGTAATAGAGAATCTTGGCTGGGGTCCTCTGTGCCTCTCCTCTACCATATAGAGAGCGGAAGTACAGACCCCCCCACCGGTCTTGACAAGCTGGTGGCAGCGGTGGGATGCTTATGGTTTTAAGACTCAGTGTATAACCGTGCCACTTACAAAATATCCGCACTTTATTAGATTAAGGTTTGGGTGTGTACCAAATAACTGCATTACAGGCAATGGAGCCCATTGCAAATGGTAAATTGACTCGGATGAGCTTAGAGGCTCTCCAGAGTGCTTGTGAAGCCAGGGAGTTGGACTTTGTGGATAAGTCTAGGGCTGAGCTGATAGCTGCCCTGGTGGACTACCAGACTGATGGTGAAACCCTTGATGAAGGGGGGGATGCAACCAGTGAGGACTCTGCCCCTGGGGTTGTCGCTGAATCTGTTTCTGGGAATGCCACCATTCCTGCTGCCTCTGTTCCAAACCCCAGCAAATCCATGGAACTTGAGTTATTAAGGATGAAATTGGCCTTTGAATATCGCAAGTTGGAAATAGAAGCTGAGCTTAAGAAAGAGGAGCTGGCACAGCAAGTGGAACTCAAGAATAGGGATCTTGCGCTCAAAGACAAGGACACTGAATGTCAGAGAATCCAGCTAGAGAGAGCTAGAGTGGAGACTTCAGCTAGACCAATTGAGAGTGGCAGGTCCCCAGCCACCAAGTTTATGAAAGATTTGGTTGGTGTGTTTGTGGAGGGTTCAGATATCCTCCAATGGATTGAAGCGTTTGAAATGGCTTGTGCAATTCATGATGTAGATAAAAGAGATTGGGCTAAGTGTTTGTTAAGCAGAGTGCCTCAAACTGGATATGACTGTATTCTGAAGCTGAGTGTGGAAGAAAGGGGTCAGTATGAGTGTATGAAGTCTGCTTTGATTGCCAAGTTTGGCAAGACACCTACCCAATACCTTAAAAGGTTCAGGGATTTCAAGAAAAGAGAGAATGTGTCTTGGGTTGACTGGGTGAGTACTGCGCACATGAACATGATGGGGTGGATTGACGGTTACAAGGTGAAAACTTTTGCTGAATTATCCCACCTGTTGTTTTTTGAGCATTTTTCTGAAGCCTGTTCACCAGAGCTGCGTCAGTATGTGGCTGACCAGAACATTTTGGACCCCTTTAAGCTGGCTAGGTTGGCTGACAAGTGGGTCTCCCACCGGGTGCCCCCTAAGGACTCCAGTGGGAAGGACAAGGACAAAGAAAAGGGGACCTCTCAGAAAGCTGAGGAGTTCCAAAAGCAATCACAGTCGGGTAAACCAAAACCTTCCTCTCCTAAGACCCAAAAATCTAGTGGGGATAAGTCATCTGTGGGTGGGAATAAGAGTAGTGGTCCACCTGCTGCAAAGCAGGTTCCCAGTGGTTCCAGTACCGTACCCCGCACTCCTGGCACTTGTTGGGATTGTGGGGCTCTGGATCACAAAAGGGGTGACCCCAAGTGTAAAGGTAAGGCACTTGGAGTACAGGCTGTCAGCCTGACCTACCCTTACCCCGTGGCTGAGGTGGAGGCCACTGTCCTCCCCTCCTCTACAGGAATCACATTTGGTGCTCCGGTAGAGATTTCCTTAGTGTCCCTTGGGGCCTGGGACCAGTACGCAGAAGTACTGGCAACTATCCCGCAGAACACCCGTAGGTTTTTGAGAAGTGTCCTCTTGAATGGCCAGCCTTCTACTGGTTTGAGAGACACTGGGGCAAGCATGACAGTGGTGGACAGGACCCTGCTCAAGCCAGAGGACTATGTAGGTGCTCCTCTGAGAACCACCAGGTTAGCTGGTGGGCCTCCCAAAATATCGCCTGTAGCCCTAGTCACACTCATGATTGGAGACAAGACAGCAAAGCTTCCTGTCCTGGTTCAGGACAATGTCCCTGCTAACATTCTGTTAGGAAATGATCTAGTAGAGTTGGGGTTGATCTCGGATGGTCTTCCCATGACTGCTGCTGCAGTCACTAGGTCACAGGTGACACCGGGTCTGGCTGTGAGTCAGGTACCCGAGCCAAAGGCGAGGCCTAAGGCAAGAAGAAGGAAGACCAAGAAGGCCACCTCTGTGGAGGGAACACCTTCTCTTCCTGCTGTTCCGACAGCACCCATTGGGATCCATGCTCCGGACGGGCTGGGTCCAGCGGAAAACCCAAACTCAACTCCTGTGGGAGAAGAGACAGAAGACTCTCCTGTGGGAGAGGTTCTCAACCCGGAGGATCATCCCGACCTTCAATGCTTGTTAGCTGAAGGGGGACCCTCCCGGGCAGACTTCTGTAAGGGACAGAGAGAGTGCCACTCTCTCGAGGGCCTGAGGAAACAGGCCCTGTCCCAGGCACAAGGTGAAGTGCCTAGGACATTCAAGATTTATTGGGAGGGTGAGCTCCTTGTTAGTGAGCCCACTAAGCCCGAACCTGGTGCCCGCAAGAGGTTGGTGGTACCCCAGGTTTACAGGCCCTTCCTACTGCAGTTGGCGCATGAGGTGCCCTTGGCTGGTCATCTTGGGACCAAGAAGACTAAGCAGAGGCTCTCTGCCCATTTCTACTGGCCACGGATGGGAGTAGAGGTGGAGTCCCACTGCAGGACCTGCCCAACTTGTCAGTTGTCTGGCAAGACTGGAGGCAGGGTCATTGCCCCACTGCAGCCATTACCAGTGGTTGGCACACCATTTGAGAGGGTGGGCATCGACATCGTCGGTCCCCTTGACCCTCCCACTTCAGGTGGACATCGGTTCATCCTGGTCTTGGTAGATCATGCCACCAGGTACCCTGAGGCAATACCCCTTCGGACTGTTACTGCCAAGGTGGTTGCCAGGGCTCTCCTGGGCATTTTCACCTGTGTTGGATTCCCCAAGGAGGTTGTCTCTGACCGAGGATCCAACTTCATGTCTAGTTACATGAAAACCATGTGGAAAGAGTGCGGGGTAACCTACAAGTTCTCCACCTCTTACCACCCCCAGACCAATGGTCTGGTTGAGAGATTTAACAAAACTCTCAAGGGCATGCTAGGTGCTTTGGAAGAGCCCCTAAGGAGGAAATGGGATCTCCTCCTGCCATGCCTGCTGTTTGCTTACAGAGAGGTACCTCAAGAGGGTGTTGGTTTCAGCCCCTTTGAGTTACTCTTTGGACATCCCGTGAGGGGGCCCCTCGCCTTGATCCGAGAAGGCTTGGAAGCCACCCCTCCAGGTCCCGCCAAGCAAGTGGGGGACTATGTGTTAGGCCTCAGGCGGAGGATGACACAAATGATGGGGCAGGCAACAGCAAATCTCAAGGCCAGCCAGGAATTGAATAAGTACTGGCATGACCTGAAAGCTTCGCAAGTGGATTGGACTCCGGGACAGGAAATCCTTGTGATGGAGCCTACCAAGCCTAGAACTTTGGCAGACTGGACCCTTCAGGATCATCTCCAAGATGGGCGAAGTCAATTATCTGGTGGACATGGGAGCCTCTGGGGTAGCCCCCCAGGTATTCCATGTCAACAGGCTCAAGCCTTTCCACAGGCGAGCAGAGGTCTCATGTCTCTTGCTAGCTTCAGGGCAAGAAGAGGATGAGAGTGAGCCCCTTCCTTATTTGCTGCATAGCAACCCTCAGGATGGCTCAGTGGAGGGAGTACAACTCTCTCCCGATTTGACAACAGAGCAGCAGAGGGCCTGCCGGGCTTTGCTCCAGCAGTATGCCCCTCTGTTTTCACTGACACCGGGCCTTACACCGTGGTGTAAGCACGAAATTGACACTGGTGACAGTGTGCCTGTCAAAAGCAGGAGCTATCGTATGTCAGATACCGTCAAAAACCACATCCAGGCTGAGGTCGCCAAGATGTTGGATCTGGGTGTTATTGAACCCTCCACCAGTCCCTGGTCCAGTCCAGTGGTCCTTGTCCCCAAGGCAAGTTCCCCGGCGGGTACCAAGGATTGGAGGTTCTGTGTGGACTACCGAGGAGTCAATGCCGTCACCAAAACTGACGCGCACCCATTGCCCAGGGCTGATGAGCTCGTGGACACTATAGGTGCTGCCAAATTTGTGAGCACCTTTGACCTTACCTCAGGCTATTGGCAAATAGCTCTGACGGACCATGCCAAGGAAAAGACGGCATTCTCCACACCTGAGGGACTCTACCAGTTTAGGGTCATGCCCTTTGGGTTGAAGAATGCCCCTGCCACCTTCCAGAGATTGGTCAACCATGCGCTCAGTGGGCTGGAAGCCTTTTGTGTGGCTTACTTAGACGACATTGCCGTCTACAGTTCCACCTGGGAAGAGCATTTGACACATCTGGATAAGGTGTTGCAGGCCTTGAAAAGGGCTAACCTCACTATCAAGGCCACCAAGTGCCAGATAGCTCAGGGGAAAGTTACCTATCTTGGTCATGAGGTAGGAGGGGGTCAAATCCAACCTCTCTCCAGTAAAGTACAGGACGTACAGAACTGGGAGACTCCCACTACTCAAACCCAGGTGAGAGCCTTTTTGGGCCTCACTGGGTACTATCGCAATTTCATGGCAGACTATGGAACCATAGCTGCACCCCTGACAGCTCTAACTTCACCCAAACAGCCTAGGAAGGTTAATTGGACTGAAGACTGTCAGAGGGCCTTTGATGGCTTGAAAGAAAGTCTGTGTAGGGCACCTGTGTTGAGTGCGCCTGACTACAGCCGACCCTTTATCGTCCAGACGGATGCCTGCGACACCGGAATTGGAGCTGTCTTGTCCCAGTTAGATGACAAAGGGAGAGAACATCCTATCATATTCATCAGTAGACAACTCAAGGGTAGAGAACTTAGGTGGGCTACTGTTGAAAAGGAATGTTTTAGTATAGTTTGGAGCCTTAGGCGTTTTAGGCCCTACCTTACGGGGTCCACCTTCAAGGTCCAAACAGATCATAAGCCCCTGAAGTGGCTTATGCAGATGAAGGGTGAGAATCCGAAATTGCTCAGGTGTTCGATTAGCCTACAAGGGCTAGACTTCACCATAGAGCACAGACCAGGGAAGAGTCACGATAATGCAGATGGCCTTTCCAGAAGGTATGTTGACCGTCTGGATGAGGGTGTCTATCCCGTGGGAGATTAGGCACCCTCCACCTCAGTCTGGGGGGGGCGACTGTGATGCCGGAAATGCATCTGAGGGACAGGGCCTCTGAATCCTTGTCCTTTTTCTGTTTTTACCGTGTGTTCTGTCATGTTTTCTGCCCAGGAGTCCATGAGGGACTCCTGGCAGTGCAGCTCTCTTTTGGTTTGGTGAACAGACCCATGGGATACCCTTATGGCACCCATGGGTAGGGGTACAACCCTGTGCCCCTAGTGTATGTTTTTGGGCACCTGTGGGTGGCCCACAGAGCAGGGTATGGGCTGGTGGCAGCTCCATGCTGAATTTGACAGGTGCTCTGGGTGTCCTCCATTTTGGGATACCCAGGCCCTGCCATTGGAATCAGTTGATTCCTGATAGGAAACAAGATGGCCCCTGTGGCCTCTTGCTTTCTATTGCCTGTTATCTTGTTTTTCCCAAAGTCCTGGGAAGCCCTGACTCTGTCCCTTCCCCCTGACTGGCTGTTGGGTGGAAGTTCCATATATGGTGTTGTTGTGAAGGCCCAGCTAGACTGACTGGAGCCTTCCCAGTGACTGTATGTTGTGGGTACCTCCTGTGGGTGGGACCTGGGTGAATGGAGTGTGTGACCAATATACACTCCTTGTTGTGGTTGTCTGGTTTCTGGCATGAGAGACAAAGACTGAGACAGCCCTGCCCGAAACTGGCCTGAATGCAGTGTGTAGTGTTGAATGGCTGGGTACTTGTCCCAATCCACATTCCTTGTTGTGAGTGTCTGAAAGGGAGGAGTGTGGCCTGAATGCACTGTGTGCCTGATTGGCTGACTGACTGCATGAATGCCCTTCTGTGTGATTGGCTGCTGTGTGTGTGCCAGCAGTGTGGATGAGAGACAGAATAGTATATCTGGGGACCTCTCACCACTGGAAATTGTTCAGGAACGTTCAAGCACGTTCAGAAGCATTCAGAAGCTGAGTCTCCACTCAAGAGTAACTGGATTTGCTGATCCTCGACGTCCAACTGGAAGAAGAAGACTTGCTGTGGCATTTGCTTCGACAGAAACTGAAGGTTGTCGACATCGTCGAGGACTGACCCGAGAGAGGACCTGGCTAGGCGCCCTCTTCCCGTGCTCCGAGGGACCATCGAGCACCGCTGAATCTTCGCCGAAGCGCCCTGGAAGTCAGACCCTCGAAAGGCTGCCGACCCGAGACGGGACCGCCGAGGAGATCGAAGTGAAGCACCCGGACGTCGACGCTGTCGAAGTCCATTGCCGTCGACCAGGGTTCGCAGGTCTGTGTAACCGCTGGAGGCCCGTCGAAGTTGTGTTGCCCAGCCGTGGGAACCACTTGACGCCGTGCCGCCGACGACCGGAGCCGTCCGCTCCTTGCCTAAGAACATTTGAATCGAAGGACTCCCTCGACCGCATCGTCGACCGCTTATCCTGCCGGAGAAAGTCGAGGACGACCAACGCGCCGAGGAGAAACCTGCCGGTGGGTTTCCCGCCACCTCACGACCCCAAAGACTCGAACGACTCGACGCCCTTGCTGGGCTCCCGTCTCTACAATCTTTGCGGTCCAGAACTATTGTCATCGAGGTGCCCCGCACACCTCCGCCTTGCAGGACGCCGACGCCCCGACGCCGACGAGCACCGCTCGGACGAAGCTGCCGCCTCTTCGACATCGTTCTACCTCGTTCGTCGACGGACGTTCGACGCCCCGTGCCTCCCGCTTGAAAGGGAAGGCATTCAAGAAGGGCCGTCGATTCCCCGTCGCCGAACCCCGAGGTCTTCGACGTTTCTCGACGCCTCTCGACGATCCGTGACTCCTGCTTTAAAGGGGGTCATTCAAGAAGGATCTGTCGACGCCTCTTCGAAGAACTCGACTCCACCAGGTACATTGGGGGGGTAAAAACATTGTAGGAGAGAATAAGACTGTTGAACAATATATGGACTGGGCTTGTGTTATATCTCTTTATTTTACAGGTTGCCCAGGTGGGGGGATCTCCACACAGAACTGTGTCCAGTAGCAAGGGCCAGTCTTCTGCCTATTGTTTCAACCCTCTGGTATCTCTCCTCTCTCTATTGCTGGTTTCCTTCTTATTGATCCGCGTGCCATTGCTACAGTATTGTGAATGCACTGTTATGAGGTCTAATATTAGTGGTACCACTTTAGAATTGTAGATATTTACCATTATTGATTTTCCTGAGCACAAAGTGCGTTATTGTGATAAGTGTACATAACCTTTGAATATTAATTATATAAAGACTGTGTTTTCAGTAATACAGTGTGTGGACATTCCTTTGTGGGGGGCTTGGGGGATACACTGTACTTAAGAACCAGCCTGCATCACCTCCTGAGAAGCTAGGCCTTGATTGCTCGTCCATCGCTACCGTAATAGAGAATCTTGGCTGGGGTCCTCTGTGCCTCTCCTCTACCATATAGAGAGCGGAAGTACAGACCCCCCCACCGGTCTTGACATCTGCACAAACTCTATTAAAAGTTAATTATTGTGCCAGCTTTTGTTGGCTCTGTTTTAAAGAGTCCTACCTTTCTTGACACTCTTTTTGCAGTGTCAGTAATTTGGTGTCTTGCTGCAGGAGATCCAGATCTTCTTTTATTTTGTCAGGTACTGTCTGGTTTCACTCTGATGCTCTGATCAGTTAGGGTCTTCTCTAGGGATTGTACTTGCCTTTTTGCCAGGTATAGGTTTTCGGCATATTTTTCCTGTATTTCTCCAATGTGGAGGTACAGATATGCCGCTATTTTGGCAATTTTACATTGCTCTTCTTTTACCCTTGGGGCATATACAGTTCACTAAGTGCCTGGTGTAATGGACCGTGGTCCTGCCATATATCTAATTCTGTGGCAGTGGCTTGTTTGATTTCCTGCAGCCAAACATTCTCATCCTGTGTGTAGCACAGTGTGGTAGCCCAACAAGGTGTATGTACCCCGTCAGTTAGCACGCTGTGTTAGACTGTCTCAAGTGGTATGTCTAATTCAGGATCTCGTTACGAGCCCCTAAACTGTAAGTGATTTCAATCAGGCACACACCCACGTCAACGCCTAGCGTATAATGAAAAACTGAAATCCTTATTTATTTTTGTTTAAAAGTTCTTTTATTCTGAACGATATACACTCCCTTCCTGAACCCCCCCTGCCCCCTTCGTTCACACTGAACCAGGAATCAGGCTGGTTTACAAAGTTAAAATACTTATTTATGTATTTACTATTTAATCACACTATGTTTTAATGGGTACACACTAATCACCAATGGGGTGATGTAACACAGAATAATCTCTATAATACACTAGGAGTGAGAAAAACAATGCACCACAGAAATAATACTTGTGTGTGTAGTTCAGAGTTCACTGTGGTTAAAGGTTCCCCCTGCACACCCCTCAACCCCCAATAGGCAATGTAAAGAGATAGGAGGAGAGAGCAGGTATTCAGGAATGGCAGAATTCAAACAAAATGACAATCCCACTTTCCCCCCAGCAAACAAAAGAGAAAACAGAATTGACTCTCAAGCTGTCTTAATGGGTTTTAAAAGTTATCTTGAAAATGGATTGTGCAAAAACACTAAATATAGTTTAAATTGCTGAAATTGTAATAATTCTTATGGGAGCCGCTTTGGATAGTTGCACATAAACACTAGCAATGATTTAATACCAAGAAACAATTTGAATCTTAAAATTAAGGTCGGGAGCAATCATAAGGTGTTTTACACCTGTAAGAATTTCCCTAAAATGAAATTCGCGGCAAACATTTCACTGTGCGATAACCGCGATAGCGGGATAAATGTAAGGACTTGGGATGCAGATTTAGATGCGATCTAAAACTGTGGATGTTAGCTACAAGCAGAAGTTGCAATTATGTTTCTAGTATCAAAACTGAGGAAGTTATGGACGGTTTAGTGAAGGTCCTATTTTTGAGATAGGTGCAAGAATGGGAAAACGGGAATGCACTTTTAAAATGACAAAATGGATTTCTAACACGAGAGGATGACTATGAAAAAAACAAATCCCCACAAGAACACAGCCATTTGATCAGGGCGACTGCCTGCCCGGGACTCACCTATTTCAGATGAGAAAAGATCAGCGCAAAGATTGTTTAGCAGTACTAGCACAGGAGGAAGATAGGAGGGATTGGATAGAGAGTTCCGGCAATTCAAAAGTACTCCTAACAATGCAGGTTCCGAAGACAAGATAGGATGGATTTAAGATAGGGATTGGATTAAGCAAGGTACATATGCTAGTGACACAGTTCTATCTATAGATAATCACTAGATATGTTTCAAACTGAACCATCAGGATTAGGGTCAGGGATTCTGGTCAGGGATTCTGGTCAGGGATTCTGGTCAGGACAGACTGCTGGTCACATCGGATTTGGGCTGTGTGAAGGCGCTCTGGACACCGCACGGCACAGGACTGGATCTGATCTGCAATGCACTCTGGTCACACATGACTTGATTGGATCTTCCCTTTTTGGTTCTGATGATAATTATTTCAGCAGGCAAGCAGTACAGCGCAGCCCGGCATTATTTTAGTTCCCCTTAGGTTTGTGGGGTTGGTTCTGGAAATTGAGGCCTAGCTGAAAGTGGTTCGGCTATGCAATGGGTTCTGCTTTGCCAAGTTTTTGGAGTCTGGAGCAAGGAAGATGGAAAGTGCTGCAGCAGGGTGCTCTGCCAGCATTCGGCAATGGGTGAATCTGTCTGCCTTTTTCTGCCCTCTGCTGTCTCTATGTATGCTATGATACAGGGGGTGTGTGCTGCTTTAGCCCAAGCTCACCCCCTTGACAGGGATTGGTCAGAATCTCCTCTCTGCCTTGATAGGAGGAGAAAAAAAGGGTGTCACCATTATGGTTTGGGTTTATGAGGCTTAGAGTCCACCCCTAGCTTCTTGAACACAAAATCTACTTTTGACACAATACATATTTACACATATGCAACCTCTATAACAACCACATATACAGATTACATATTTTGTACAACAGCTACTCCTCCAAACCCCGTAGCTGTGGGATCTTGTGTCTGCTTCTCCCAGTATTTCACCCTTTTCATCAGGAACACAATGTCCCATTTATCAGCAAATTTCTACAAGTGTGTGCGTATAACGTGGGCATAAGTGTATAAAGTTTCATACTTCTAGCAGAAATACATTTGGTGTAAAATCTCTTTTTTTGCCGTTTCCTTCCAATTATGTCACACGATTTTGCTGCCTCTTGGAATGTGCAGCCGAAATTTAGATTTACAATTCTGTTACTTGTGTATTTTTGACTATTTAAAGTGCAAGTTATATGTATTTAAACAAAATGTTCTTTGTAAATGCTTAGCCACAGATGGTTGTTTGTCTCTACCTCTTTTTGTCTCCCTTCAGTTTATGAGCAGTCTCCTCCCTGTTCTCTTGGCGGAGGCCATTTTACGACGGTCCTCACACCTAGCCTCCTCCTCCTTTCCAGCTGTTCATTGTTTCCTTCCCCACTGCAGACCAGGTTCTTCCCCCAGCCTATGATTATCACTTAGGTGTGATTTCCTGGTGGAGGGAGCTGGAGGGAGAGGCCTTGCCTCTGAGAGGAAATCTGTTATTCCAGTTTGGTGGCTTTAGCCAACTTATTTTAACTGTTAATTCTGTTGAATTTTCCCTTAGCCTACAACAAACTTGTGGGATCAAATCACAACTAAATACTTCTTCAAGATGTTAAACCATGGAATCAAAACACTTACAAGATGGGTTACTCTCAATAACAGGCCTCTTAGCTTGCAAACATTTGATTTTAGTTTATACATTTTTGAAGTTTCAATCCTGCAGGCCCCTGACAGCTGTCATTCAGGCGGCCGTGGGTACTGCGCCAGATCCAGAGACAGGCCACTTTTGCTGTGGAAATCCCTTGATGCTTTCAGCTTTTCAGGACATTGTAAATTCACAGTGGTTTATTGTACTAAGTGAATTGTAGCACCCATCAAGAATTTTGGATGTTTGAGGGTGTTTTGTATCGACATTCTGCAGTTCCAGCAACAAAGAAAAAGTGATTTAAAGCAAGATATTTGGGGTTCAGTTAGCAAAGCACTGGATTTCCTTCTGTACTCCATCTTCACATGTTGTGGAGACCAGTGACATGTTTCAGGAGTGAGATCTCTGTTCCACCACTGACAACATGCATGGCAGATTGGGCAGCCATCTTTTTGTGTTTTGCAAAGCGTGATTTTCAGAGGTTTTGGTGCGCACAAGTGTTTTGCGGCCATTTTACTATTTTTGGCACCATCATAACACAGTGATGTCGCATGGCACAGCAACAAGTGGGTTGAATCATCCCACAAAGTGTGAAATTGTGTGATTAGCTGTCATAATATGCTGCACAACTGGTGACTTGCAATTTTTATTTCAACAAATGTTTGCCTTCTTCCTTGCCAAGCCTACATAATAAATACCACATGGGCATCGAATCCCATTAATAATGTCCTTTGATTCATATGTCGTAGAATGACATAATACAATTGTTTTACCCATACATGGGTGGTTTATTGTATTCCCTTTTATGATATTATTACAATGCTGGCAATTTCTGCATGTTGGTGTACTTTTCTCCTTCTTTCTCTTTGTTTCTCTTTGTTTCTTTTGTATGATGTGATATTCGACCATCCAGACATACGGTACAACAAAAAAGTAAAGGTACACTACTGGTGAAGAAAGATAAAAAGGTGGAACATTGTTTAGTTTATGTCTCAACATACTCGTTGCAAAGTAAACAGGGAAAAACATTACGTAGATAAACTGGGTAGGTTTGAAATCGGACCCAATTCTAAATACGTTATTTCCAGATGCAACAACTTTCGACTATATGAAAAGTAAATCTCAGAGAAATCTCCTAGTAACAACGGAGATGATGGATAAAAAACCAAAAAGAATGAATGAGAAAGGAACACAACCATCTGGTCCGACACACTATGCCGAGCATACCTAGATGTTCTCATCTCCACAGACATCCCCCTCCCAAACCTTCTCTCCACTCCGCTCTCTTGGACTGTCCACTTTCTGCTCTCTGTCCAACAGGCCAAGCCCACCCCAACACTGCCACCTACCTTCTCGGTCATTATGCCCATGAACCGTGTGTCTGTAGATGCCTTTGCTGCTACTTTCTCTTATCCTCCTATGCCTGCGGCTGACTCCCACTCTGTCACAGCCCTCTCTAACCTGGACCTTTCCATCTCTAACACTCTGGATGTCCTTGCCCGTTTCATGAGAATCCATCTGAAGCCTCCTTCAAGTGCAACTTTTTGAATGACTCTGACCTCATGCCCTGAAAAGCAAGTGTACGGTGGCTGAGAGGAGATGGAGGACATTGGCACATCCTCTGACAAACTAGCATCTCACCTACTCCTAAGGCATTATAGACTCTCTCTCCAGTCCAAGAAGAGAACCCACATCTAAGGCTGCATCTTTCCGGCCTCTAACAAAATGGCCAAACGCATTAAAATCTGTAAGGAGCTTACCAATCCTTCTGCAGTCTTCACCTCTCCTGTTCCTCCCAGACTCTCTGTACGGCTCTGGCTTCCAACTTCACCACTAAAACTCAGGAGATCCTGTCCTCTCTCTCCTCTTCCTCTCCCTCTACCCCTTTCAGTCCCCCTCAGGCGGCCTCTCCGTCTCCTCCTCCTCCTTTATTATCTTTCTCTCCAACTACACCTGACAAGGTTTATAGACAAGTCTGAAATATGAAAGAGTCATCCAAACAGGTGCTCCCCTGCTCCTTCAGAAACATCAAGGACCACATTGACACCCTCGCTCCAGCCGTGGCCAATTTCTGCAATCACTCTTTTGCCAATGGAACTTTACCCTCTCTCCTCAAGCACTCCCTTTTCACCCCCTCCTTAAAAAGACTCCTCCCGCCCTAACGGTCTGGCAAACTATCGCCCAATCTCTATCATTCCTTTCCTGGACAAACTCCTGGAAAAGCTGGCCATCTCCCATCTTACTCTCCACACTGAACCTGTTGGTTGTCTCCACGATCATCAGTCTGGCTTCAGAGCAGTCGCAGAACGGAAACTGTTCTCAACAGCTGTGAAGATCTGTTCACTAATCTTGATTCAGGCCTTCCTTCTTTCCTCATCCTTCTTGACCTTTCCTCTGCTTTTGGCACGGTCAATCACACCATCCTAGTCAATTGATTCCGTAAGAACCTGTGCATCATGGATCAGGCGGTGGAGTGGTAACAAGGTGATAATAGTTCAGAAGTGAATGGAGAGTCACTGGGTCGAATGATCACTATTTATGGAAGCAGGGGCCGGGCAAAGGGTGATCTCTGCAAAGCATTGCTTGGGCTGGTTTCTGTCCCTAGGCCCTTTCTGGAGCAAATAGACCCAAAGAGCGATTTGCCGATTGCTGCTTTTGGCCCTAAATTGCGGACCCGGCTGGACACACAGGGGAGAGTAAATACCCAATTCCGAGAGTTGAAGATGGCTTCCACGCTTTCTTTCAGAATGGAGGCTGAGCCCCTTCTTGATTTATGCCTAACAAGCCTTATTTTTGAGTCAGATCCCTCAGATTTTGTATAGGGTCTCTGAAATGGCAGGCTGTAGCACATCATGACTTTAATGGCAAATTCCGCTTTCCCCGATGTGTCTCCGTGGTAGCCAATGAGGGTACTCAAAAACATTTTCCTGGATCGATTGAGGCAGAGTGCAGTAGGCCAGAGCTTCCCTTTTGAGACAAAGCCATCCAGATTGCACATACGATCCTCCAGAGTTCCATTCCTGCATGCATGTTGTATGTATATATCCATGCGTACATAGATACAACTTATTGAGAAATACAATTGAGGCTCAGTAAACTGTTTTATTGGTGTGTGACAAACCACTTGTTGAAAGGATTTCGGATTAATCATCACTCCACAATCTCTCCTTATCGCAGCATCAATCTTATTGAGCTGCACCTGCACTATCGAGAAGGGACTCTCCCAAAAACCAGATGTGCTAGCATTTAACCTATGGTGTTTAAACACGCTTGAACATTCCATGAATTCCATTGTCCTGATCACAAATAGTACAGTAATATTGAAATCAACTGGTAACAAAAGATCGATGTATTTTTTCTTAGTCATAGAGCGATTTATGAATCTAGCCTTCTAGTCTAAGCAAAGGGTTAGTTATATACTGGCTTAGTCTAATGGCATAGCATAACCTGTATTCAAAGCTCCTGCCGTATTTGACCATTCTATATTGGCTCTCCAATATCCATAGCCGTGCATAGCCGTATTGTGCACCAAGTGAGACCCCTCAACATAGCCTTGGCGGGATGGGTGTTGATAATTTCTGTTCTGCTCGAGGTGTGAATGGTCTCTCACTGCGCAGTGTCTGGAGCCGTGTTCGTGTGTCCATGTTCCCCGGTACACCCCCTTTCGGAGCGGCCGTTTCGCTGCGGACTGGCTCGGCGCGGCCAATTGGCCACAGTGGCCAGTTCGGCGCGCCCATTTCGGCGCAGGAGCCTTTCTGGTGCTGCCAATTTGGCACGAGGGACGTTTGTACGTGGCTGACATTGCAGCCACTTCTAAACTTCCTCACGCCAAATTTAAAAGCATAATTATTTTCAAATGCAGCACGTTGACAGGAACTGTGCCTGACAACGTGTTGCATTTGAAAATAATTTGGGGTCAAGTGACTTGCGTGAAGTGTGCGGAACAGGGAAGTGTGTGAAGGATCAGGGGTCACGGTATGAGGGTTCAAGTTGAGGATTAGGAATTCGAAGCACAGGGTGAGTGCAGACAAGGAAGCTCGGGAAATAGGAGGGCACGATGTAAGCTTGTACGAGGAGGCTCTTTTATCAGTGTTGTCGTTGCTCCTAGTGTCAGTCCAGGGACTCTCTTCCACGATGAACGGGATAAGGCGCCTGCTGTATCGTTGTTCACCCCCTAGTTGCTGCAGTGCACCCGAACAAAAAGATCCTCCACACTCTCTCATATTTTGCAAACACAATAAAATTAAAAGTTTTAGCCCAGCCATGAACCAGGGCCTGCAAGATAGTGAGGCTTGGAACTTAACTACAAGACCAAACTGGCCTTGTGCCCGTGGCAGCAAAAGTTACATATTTAAATCCCATGTTTGAACGGTCTAATAAAAAAAATAAAAAAAATAAAGCATTTGGGCAATTCACAATAGAAAATACTATAAAGCATTTGGGCAATTCACAATAAAAAATACTGAACCACGCAAAACAATGAGAATATCCCCACGCGCCAAAACATCCCTGCGCCCAAACGTCGCAGCGCCGAACTGGGCGCGCCAAAATGGGTTGTGCCTAATCGTCCTGCTCCGCATGTTCCCTGCTTCCACTTAGTGACACTGGAGTATAACTCCACCTGAAGGCCCTTCTCAGAAATGCAAAGTCATTGATGTTTTTGTTTTTTTTCCTGCATGCGCATGTTTCAGTCGTTCTGACTTAGAGACAGTGTTTCTCACCTTGACGGGCATGGTCATTGGACATGCTTCACTGCTTTCGGCTCAATGTTTGCCTACAATTAAATATGGCAGCTTAATTCCACAGTTTCTAGAACCACCTATAATACGCCTACACATTCATTCTGGAATCAGGCACCAGCGTGGCATTGGGACAGGAGAAGCCTTTGTTATTGAAACACGTCAATGCTCATTATGATCCTTCATGACGTGGAGGTGACTGTATCGATCCACCTGATGTGCAGCTGGGCCACCTGATCTCCAGGAACACTCGCTTAGCCTTCCGATGTGGGTAAGAATTTTTGTTAGCACCCATTTACTATGTTTCTGCATTACTCACGTCTTCAATCATAGGCACCAAGACATGTTTATACTTTTATAAATCAGGAAGTGTGGTTTTAATAGACAGGTCGGGCACATTTTACTACTTTGCCTGCAGGGTCCTATTTAACATTCTACAACACTTCGAATCTTAATGCTGCAGTTTAAAGAGAAACATGTCCAGCTGCGTGTACTCTCTGTAAATACTGACCTGCGTGTTAATGGAAATATCATTCAGTGTCTTGTGCAATGTTTTCATCGTTGAAAAGTGATTTCAACTAATATAGCTGTGTGTGTTACAATCCAGCAACAGAAAGAACATGCGTGCACGTCGCGTCTCCATAAATACTGTTCTGAATCGAACACGCTGTCATTTAAGTATTGACAAACATTTTGGTAGATCTCGGATCTTTCTTCACAGATGCCCAATGAATGGTCAGGTAAGGCTGAGGCCGAAAGGAAGGGTTACCAAAAGGAAACAGAGACTTTGCAAATATGGGTCATTTATACATATGACAGTACATTCAACTATGCATGAAGCTGGCTCAGTAGGTTAAGGCACATGCTGTGTACCCGCCTATGCTGGTCAATGGGACGGTTCTTGCCGGGTCCAAGATCAGGAATCAAATGGCTGGCCGGATCTTGGACCAGGCCTGCCTGAGCCCTGACAAAGCTATACCTTCAGCCTATCGGAGGGAAGCTGGGGGATTGGTGATCTCACGCGTTTGTAGGTCGTATTTGCCCACCCTGTTTTCTTTCTTCTGGATTGAAAGAGACACCATAGGAATTAATAGGCCATAACTATCAGGGGGGTTGGGGCCATCACTGTTAAAAGCAGGCTCTACCTGTAGTCACACTATTATTTTCCAAATGTGCATCTTACACTTTCATAGAAATAAAAAGTCACTTCCAAACTCAACAATGCTGCTTAAACTTGCATTTACTAGTTTTCTTTGAAATGTGTTTCTTTTTTAGTCAGACTACCACACACATGCCCTGTCATGTGAGTGCCTCTTCCTTTGTATTTTATCACAGGTTATAACTATACAGATGTTACATGCTTGTCAAACTGATTGATCACATAAATGCTTCTGGTGTGCTGACAGCAGTTGTTAGGAAATTAGGTTTAGGACGATTTTCCCGCAACAAATGGTCGCATTGACCATTTGTTCTAAAAATGCTACCACCAAAGGTTCGAACACGAAAAGTTCGAACCTCTGGTGTTAGTATTGTAAAAAAAAAAACGGGGGCTGCGGGGCTGTCCCCTGCATCGCCACACTCACTATATTTTATGGCATAGTGAGCGAGGGTTGCGGCAGACACCTCCGCAACCTTCCGTTTAAAAAAAAAAAGAAGAAAGAAATGGGGGCTGAGGGGGTGTCCCACACATCGCCCCGCTCACTATACTTTATGGTATAGTGAACGTGGGTTGTGGGGGACACCCCCGCCACCTTCCATTTAAAAAAAAGAAAAAGAAACAGGGTCTGTGGGGTTGTCCCCCTTATCAACCCGCTCACTATACTTAATTGTATAGTGAACAGGGGCTGCGGAGGACACCCCCGCAGCCTTCCGTTAAACATAACAAAAAAAGAAAAGAAAAGGACCCTGCAGCGCTGGATCCCGGCCACAGAAGTGAAAGGACACTGGCGCTGCAGGGAACCAGAATGAAGATGAAGGCAAGTGGGGTCTCTTTATGTTGGGGGTGTGGGTGGGGGTTTGCTGAGGGTGTGGGGGAGGGGTGTGTTATGGGTGTGCGTGGGTCTGAGAATGTATGTGTGCTCGCATTTGAAAAGTGCTAACTTTTGGTAGTTTGCACATTTCTCATGCAAACGATTTGCCCACTGTACTTTCAGCCATGGGCAAATCACTTGGATTTGGAAATTAAACTGTGGGTTCATAGCTGACAACTTTTGATTTTCACTACTGGGGCAGAAATACCCCCACCTCTGCCCAGAATATAAGCAAGCGAGCAGTCCAACCCTTGCTCTGGCCAAATACATTTCATTACACTTGTTTTTTGTAAGGAATTGCAAAAAGACATACGATCTTCAGCAAGCAGTTATTAATATATAACATCTCAGCAATGGTCTCTCAACCTGCTGAGCTACCCTGGTAACCTTCTACTGTAGAGCATGTCTATGAATCCCTTAATGTACTAAAAATCACTACATTATCAACAGTATTTTTGGTGCAGGCCTGCCATGGAAGTGATTGCAGACGGAATTGATGTACAGTGTGGAGTTTGGAGAGAAGCAGCATGAAGGAAATTGCCCCATTTAAAAACTATTATTGTGGGATATTTCAACCCATGCCAATGCGCCACACTACACCCCTTTCCCAATGGGGGAAAGAAACTGCCAAAAATGGAGATGATGACCCCTGTGCGTGCCAAATTTGCGAAACTGTGCATGGTTCATAAATCACAAGAAGGCTGCACCACCTTGCCACACACAAAGTTGATGTCAAAACAAGAACTCCCTGCAGGAGAATGCCAGTGAGTGCTGCTACCTGTCACATGAACCAAGGCCACTGAAGTGGGTTAAAAGCTGAAAATGCCTTTAAAATACAGTTCTCTTAATCAATTGCAACCTTCCAAGTGCGGCTTTGGTGCTAAGTGAAGTATTCAAAGTAAAGTGTGATAAATTCACAGATCATCCAGTACAGTCAGAGGAATCCAGGCCTCACTGCCTGACAGCTGCATAAGAAAATTAGATGTCAAACCCAGTTTACATGTGTTTCTGTTCCCTGAAGAAATTCGCCTATTTAAAGCATGTTTGTGAAGGGCTTAATTCTTTTAAATGTCTAAATCCTATATTAACTGTGCTTATGTTTCTATGTGTTAAAGAAAATACTTTATTATGAGTTTTAAAGCAACCCAGTATTAGAGTTAAGAAATTGCTTAATTCCGATTGGACAGTGGCCAGGCTGGGAAAGTTTGACACTTCAGTTTGAAAACGCCTTGCTACAGGAAGGCTAATGTCTTTGAAATTGTACAATTTGTCCATGAAGGTCACTGTGTGTTGTTTGTGAAGGGATTTCACAAATGACATATTTTTGGATGAACTGCAAAACAGTGGCATCACTGTCCTGACCAAATTTAGGTGCACCTTTAATCCATAAATGCATGTGGAAATGTGGTGCACCTCTTGCTTGGTACTCTTTTCTCCAAAAGAAGTGTTGCAGTTCTCCGAGGGGAGGAACAGTTTTATTACAAATTAAGAGTAGCATAGCAATGAAACAATGGTGGAAATATCTTGAAACATTAACAGGATCTAGAGAGCAAAGTTCTCTGGATGTTAGTATATCTACGTTGGTTTTGTTGTTGTTTGATATGCGTAGGAAATCATGTAAATCTTCCCATGCATATTCTGCACAACTTAATGTAACAAACCAAGTGGGTGGTCCAAGGTTTCTGATCATACAACGTACATCCCTGTGACGTCGGAAACCAGTATTCTTTCGTACCAAGCATGTTTGCAAACAGATTTGTTATGCTTGATTTTAAAACCTCATCTTTTTCTTGCACTTTTTGTATTAATTGCGTAGCTGACATATTTTGAAAGTGGTTTCCAGATTTCAATATGTGTGCAACTCCGTAACATAGGGTTGCTAATTCCCTTTCAAAGAGCAGGTGGAATATGTATTCCACATTTTGTCTAAATCTGAGATCTTCAGAATACATTCATAATGAGCGGTATTCTGATGCTGTTATCTGAGTGGATCTATCATCATATCTTCCTCCATTGCCAGTAGGAAATAGTAGTGGAAAAGCATGTGCTTCTATACTTTTTTCGCATATGCTCATTGGCGACCCTTTGGTTTGTCACATTTGGTAAGTTTCTAGTACATCATCTATGCTCTCATTAGAGTGCAATGGATGAATTGTACAATGGTCCAAAAGAGTGGATACTTATGTAGGATCCCGAAGTTTAAATTGACCAGTTTCTGATGAGTCTTGAATTATTCCAGTTGTTTCCCTTAAGCGTTCTTCAATATTTATGTCTTTGTAGTATTCATTATTGTGTTTCAGATAGTGCAAGGTTTGTCTAACTTTATGTAAGTCCACGTGTTGTTGCCAAATTTTTGTTGTCTTTTGTTGGTACTCCATTTACTAAGACAATTAGAGAATGCTCTATTGGACGTTGCAATCCTAGAGTGTGCACATTTTCTGTGAGATCTAATGGCAAATAAACTACTTTGCCACAAATGCCGTTCACCAATTCAGAGGGAGGTAATTTTGCAGTTTTTGGTTGAAGGAATACTATTTCTTGAAATGGGTGTACAGTTTGAATTTTGATGCCTTCATACAAATTGAGTTGTTGCAGGGGTTTTGGTAGTAGGAATAATTCAAAATTATTTGTGATAGCACGTGGAGGAGTTTGGTTGTTGTCAAGTTTTGTAGTGCAGTAACTGCAAAATATTAGGGGTTCACGTATTTGGTATTTTTTTCTGCTAAAAGGTACACAGCTAATTCAAACCATTTGGAATCTTCATTGTCTTCTATTTTGTATGTTAAATCTATAGTTTTTGTGTTACTTTTGTAAAAAGTTCTGCGGCAACACACACACATGGTTTGGTACTTCTGTGGATGTACGTTTAAATGTTAGTATTTCTTTTTTGTATTTGTGTAATAGAAGGTTGCCATGTGCAGAATTGTTGCTAGTCAGTTCTAAAACTATTGCATTTTGTACGTGGATTTCACTTCCAAAATATTTTCTCTGGATACGGTCCATTTATTCTTGTAGGTATTTGGGTGTACCATGCAGAAGAGTGCTATTTAAATTGGCTAGTTCTAAAGCTGGACTTTTAGCATAGCACAGTTTACACACTAGATTTGTTACATTTGAATGATGTGTTGATATCATGTTGATATCATGGAAGGTGCTTTTACAAATAGGTCCTGAAATCCAGGCTAATGAGTGCCCTTGTAGTCCTGTGTATTTGTGCACTGGACAGGTATCCATATTTTGCAGCACTTTCATTTTGATTTTGTCTTTACCTTTCAAGTAAAGATTTGAAAGGTTTGTTAGGAATGTTACACATTGACGTGCACAGCCATTATATTCTGCGTTTTCTGGGTGTACCTTTGTAAGCAGTGTTTCTTGTTCCATAATGGTATTATTGATTTTTTCATATCCTCATCCACTGCTATGGATGACAATTGTGTTTGTTTGATTTTGTTTGTATGCTTCTTCATTAAAATATGGTTCTGTGGTCGTTGTGTGACTCCATTCACCTCCACAAATATTTAAGAAGTTATGTTTGTTGACATTCCGTTTATTGAGAAGTTTCTTTTGTAGTTTAGTACTTAGCTTTGTTAGTGGTTTCATCCTGTTTAAAACTAAAATAAATAACTTCCTTTTGCGAAGGATTGCACAGTCTACGAGAGCTTGTAGGATTCATTTTCTATGGTATGTTTTAAAGGTTGTGGATGATTTCACTCCTCTTCTTATTAGATTCTGAAGGACTATGTGGCAGAACATTTTTGCTAAAATACTTTTTTTACTATGGTTTCTTGCTAGTATATCAGGATTTATAGGAGCACTGTTAGAAGTAGTGGTAGCTAAATTCTTGTTAAGCATTTTCTGTTTTGTGCACATTTTGATAGAGGAGGCAAAGTTTCTGTAGTCGATGCTTCATTTGTTTTGCTAAATGACTGCATTAGCTGTTTTGTTTCAATGTTTTGTACAAACACTAGTCGGCATGGATGCTTACTTTGGACACTTTTATTATCATTTGCTCTATTTCTGTGTTCCTTTTTACGGACTTGCTTTTTGGTAGGCATTCTTTGGGGTCTGTTGAAAAAAAGAAGGTATGGGTTGGTCTGTTTTACAATGTATGTGTGCTGTGTGCATGCGTGTATGAGTTTGATGGGGAAGATGTATGTGGTGGTGTGTGAATGTGCATTGGGCAGTTACAATGATCTGGTAAGGCTATTCCTCTGTTTGTATGTTATTACACTGCAGTTCAGATGAGAGTACAAAGTGAGCTAGTGGTGAGGAGAAGCATTAATAGTAATCGTAATGTTATAAAATTAAAACAGTTCTTTGTTTTGTAGTACTAACATTCTAAGTGTTGAGTATGTTATTTGTGTTCCAAAAAAAACAGGATTTGTGTGCCATTCTGCCTGCTAATCTCTGTTTAATAAATGGGGATTTGTGGGCAGAATAGTTCAAAATTCGATGTTTATTTGGTGTGCAAATTACATAAATAACCCACATAGTCTCTTTGAGGAACAGTAAGAATATAAATGTAGTTTTGTACTTACTTTATTTTGTGCAATGACCAGGTTTCTTCGGATATGTTGTTTGTAGTGTAGATGCTGTTGATTTTCAGGAGAGTGGTCTTCACTGCAATTGTAAAATGAAGAATTTAGCAATTGTGTCTGATGTTAATGTACACGTTCATTTTTCAGCTTTTGTGGAAGTATTTTCGTTTCATATCTCAACACAGTGTATGCGTGCATTTCAATTGACTATGTACAGCCTTTATATTTTATTTGCAATATGTTAGTTGAACCTGCTTCGCAAATGAGTACAATTTTAAGTTCATGAAATTCCCTTGTTTTTTTGCAGCTGTGTTGTAGATAGCAGAGAGGTTTGGAAGTGATAGGTTATTAAAGTAGGTGGGAAATATGTGAATACTTTCATATTACAAGTAGGAATGCGAAAAATCAGTAGCACCTGAGTGGGAGATGTCACCACAGCAATCGGGAACGTTTATTTTTCTCGTACGATCGCATTGGAAGTAGCATTCATTTTGGGGGAAAACAGTAAAACATTGTGACATTTTATAATGAAAAGTCGAGTTTCGCACGTAAATCAGGAGGGTTGGCACGTATGTATAGGTTATGTGGGATACAGTAAGAAGTAGTGTGAATTTTCAATGAAAAATCGGAAGTCTCGCGCTTAAAGCGGGAGCATTGGTATGTATGTTGTCAAGGGTTTTGACCCATGTTGAATCAATAGACTGGGTAGATGTGGGAATGAGCTGTCGCCGCCCATTATTCTATCCCAGAACAAACTAAATCAATAGACTGGGTAGATGTGGGGATGAGCTGTCACCGCCCACATTCACGCCAGAATCCAGGAGAACTGCGCAGTTTGCGCACACCAAAATGGTCACCTAATCTGCCACCCACCAGTGCAAAGAAAGATGGTTCTGTGCAAAATCCGTTTTTATTGATGTCAAAAAGTTGCTAAAATCATGGACACAAGACCACTCTAAAGATACAACCTTCTTGTGGGGGGTTCCACATCACCACTCTACTGTAAGGATGCCATCAAAACAATGTTAAGCAAGGATCCTATACTATCAAGCAAATAACCACTCTATTGAAATGCATTAATTCAAGTCAGATCCCAAAAATGGGTGCAGTACCAGCTTTGTCCACAAACCGGCGCTAGCGGGCTATACTCTGACAGGAGAACTGCTACTTCAGAAGCTAATCAGCCTCCTGAGACAGCTGGAAACCTTCAAAGGCCCGCTGGTTAATTAAAACTCTTAACCACCTGCTGTTCCCAGAGACAATCTGATTGCATTAACAGGCCAAGAGGCTGGGAAACCTTCTCACCTCAGAGACCCACACAACAGCCCAGGAGATCACATGGACATGCTAACCAAATGCAGAGTGGCCCCCTGGCCTGCTGACCTCAGCCGACCAAATAGACCCTTGCACTTGAATGGGGTATGTTGATTTTCAGTGTGGACTGTAAAAAGAGCCCTGCCTGGGAGAGGAGAGACATGTGGTACTCCCAAGTTTCTGGGGGGTGGGCTCAGACACTTTTGTGGAATCATATTGCAGCAAATATATGTTTAAGTTAAATGCTTCTAAAATATTGTATTAATCTTGCAAAAATGTGCAATTCGGAGAACCTCAATCTAAGAAATGTACCCACAATTCAAGACTTGATTCAACTTTGTACCATGTTCTGAGGCAAAACCCTGCTATTTATTGATATTACAGACACCGGGTTTATGCTAGAAACCTAGTAAATAACTGGAATGTGTGTAGAAGGAGGGTGTACATTGGTGTAATTTTTGATACAGATTTAACATTGGTAAACCAATTAAAAACAAAATTAAGTTGTCATTTTTTAATGCAAGCCCCCAGGAAGATCAGAGTCGGACAAGCATGGACCATAAGGAATCAGTAATATGTACATGTAATTTCAACAAATTGTGTATCTGGGAAATATATATTTGGATCAGAAATAGATTTGTGTGCACATTGACAAGGGGAGTGTCTTTCTGTAAGCCATAAAGATGACACACAACCCAGCTCCCCAATCAAGGGAGAAAGGAGGACGTGGCCAATGATAGTTTGCGATGGGCCGGCTCAGTTATGTCCATGCACACACCCACTTGTAGAACACATAAAAAGAGACTGCTGGGACAGGTAGAGACACTCAATTCCCATTTTCTGCGGAGCACGCTGACGGACGAATTCACATCCAGAACTCCAGAGACCTATACTGACTCCAGCTAGACAGTGACCAGAACTTAGAACTCTGACTCCACAATTTAAAGCAAAGGCCTAAACCACAAGCTGAGTTCTCTTCAGCAGGCCTCAAAACCAACCAAACTATTCAACAGCCGGGCAAGCTGTTTGAAATCTTTGCCAAGAACTTTTGCAAGAACCTGTAGCAGTATCCATAAAGCAGCGCTGTATCCGGAACCAGAGAGAACCACAGACCAGATCGTTGTGAGCAGAACTGGTGCCTGACAGACCCAGAGAGCAGAGCTGACCCAGATAGCCGGGACTTCAGAACCACCCGCAGGAGTCACGTCCAACCTGACCAGACCTTGACGGCTTATTTCAAAAATATGGTGTTAGTACTCAATGTGCCAAAACCAATCTCTTAGTTTAAAATAATCTAATCCAAACTATTTTAACCTATTTAGAACTGCCTCCTAGAATCGTGCCATTCTGTCATCTTTAAACCTGAAAACCATCATCTGTCATTCTGAGCTTTCAAATTTCAAATCCGAAAAACTACCTTTACTAAATCGTCCGTATCTCTGGAACCGTTTGTGCTTGGAGCGAACTGTCATCTTAAAGCTAAGATTCTAAGCTTTCCAACGAGCCTAAAACTGAGTTGCTACCCCTTATAGTGCCTCCGTAATTGCGCTCGACACACACAATTTGACATTTTGCTTAATTTCAGCCATGTGTAAAAAGATTTGTCCTTGCTTTCCTTTGCTGAAATTCGTTTGCAACCTGACAGTCATTCATAGAGCATTGCTAAAGTGATCCTGAACTAATACAAAGTAGCTGTCACCCACCCTGAACCTCTAGAGGGAATTAAAATCATTTTAGCATATTTTTCACTTCTTTGCATACCACATCAAAGTATCTTGCCTGTGTTTAAAACTCCTACCTCATTTCCTCTAAGCTTGCTAGGGGGGAACTGAATTATATGTGATTGCATTCCTGAGAACTGTGTGCTTTCCTCCCATCTCTTTACCTTGCATAAGGGGGGTGAATTGTCAAAGAAAAGTGATTACATTGTCTTTTGTTGAAGTCATATCAAGTTTATTTTCTGTACTGCATTTTCATTCATCATTGCATTGTCCTTGAAGAGATAAAAGCATTCTCAGCTACTTTATCCTCTCTATATCACTTCTAAACCATCAAAAAGAGTGTACCACTGTAACATTATCCCTTGTTGATCACTATCATCCTCACAAGTGTGCTATCAAATATTAATTTACTATAAAAGTGTGATAGATATATATTGTTTAATTTTCAAATAAACCTTTTAAATTTGCAAAACAAATCTACTTCTTGGCTCAGCGGGGTCAGGGGGATTCTGAGAGAGGGGTGTTATATAAGGGTTGTCATCCAGAGTAAACGAACTGGACATAAAAATACATCAATAAGGGCTTCTTCCATCAGCATCCTAGACTAGGCATTGACTTAACTGTAGTGTTGAATTGAAGTCGCTTACAATGTACTGGCGATCCAGATTTAGTGGCATTAATTTGTTTAAATGGAATCATAAGAGTTGCACATGTACTCTGAATAAAATATGCATACCTGTACTTTGTAATCATGCATGTTGGTATGCATGGAGCTGTAAGTAGAAATCCTCGAGACTTGCACAGTAGTTTTTGTAGTAGGTGCTTTGCAATAATATGAAACTTATATTCAGAGTGATCAACAGTACATTTGAAGTGCGGAATTGTGATGACAGAGTTAGATGTAGAGGTCTTGGATGTGATTGGTGGATGGTTGTGTGACTGCTTAGCTGTGTTCAATGAGGGAATGGATTCACGAGTGATGTGGAAATGGTAGAAGGGCTGCCTAAGAGTTACGTGCCGCACGGACACTGCGCTTGTCCGCAGGTAGGGCATGCCGCATACAGGGTTTTCCAGCAAATTCAGCATGGAAAGAGGTCTGTAGAGATGAGCCAATCAGATGTTCACATTGTTGATTTGTGTAGAAAGAGAGTGTGTGTAGTGAAGATGTCAGAGGTGGAGACAGTCAGAGTGTTGGTGCTCGGAGATATTTTTGTGCATGGTTTACAGCACTATTCTGAATGTAGGCATGTGGCAAACAATTTCGATGTAAGAGGTGTGAGGTGGTGTGGAGCGCTGTGACGGTTTGCAATGTAGAGGCAATTCTCCAAGTTTGCAGAGATATGCATAGGATGAACAGTCCCCACGTGGTAGTTTTGCACTATGGTGCTTTCCATTTGGGCTACGCAAGTTTGCCTACTTTGTTGGGAGATTTGGAACAGTTGGTTCAAGCAGTCATCAACATCTTTCCAACTGCAAAAGTAATATTTTCTGACTTACTCTCTAGAGCAAAATGGGACAACAGTGCTGTTGTTTGTCCTGATCAAAGTATTGGTGGGTGTGCAATCAATCGTGGCATGCATGCTTTCATGTTAAGAGCTTGTATGTTTTTCTGCAGCCATGAGAACATTGTGCTCAGTAATGCGGCTTATTTTGAAGCAGATGGCGTTTCTTTATCTTTTTTGGAAAATTCCATGTTCTTTTGGAATATAGGGCTTGCTTTGGATAAGGTTATGTAATGATTGTAGGAGTAAACTAAAAAGAAAAAAAAAAGAAAAAAATACAAAATAACAGGTGTCTGTCAGGCATCTGCAAAAAAACAAACAAAAAAACGCTCTTTTCAGAGCCCACCTTAAAGGGGAAATGGGAGCACTATTTTAATGTACAGTCATCATGCTCAGATCCTCTACATATCCGCAGACATGACGGTAGTCTGCAGGCAGCGCATACTACATACGGGGATTGTGGGGTGGAGAGGCATGCAAATGAGAATGAGTGGTGCTAGGGATTGGTCAGTAAAGTTCAGTGGGTGTGTTGTGAATGGAGAGACTTAGTGAGAATGTCTTTTTCCTGAGAGGAGAACAGACAGCTATGGCTGTGTGTGCTCGAAAACAGATTATCTGGATTTTGGGAGACTCATTGATACATTGATTGAAGGTGCATGCAGAACTTTGCGGTATATCTGCAGATCTTGGATTTCCTCATGTGGAAGTGCGCTGGAATGGAGAGCGTGGAATGAAGTGGCTGCACTTGGTACTTCTATGTGCTACTTTACAGACAAAGCGTCATCCTAATATAATTATCATTCATTGTGGAGGAAACAGTTTAGGGCATGTGTCTGGAATTTCTTTGATGTCCTGGGTGCTAGTGTTACCAGTACACGGTGGAGGCACGAGTTATGGTTGCTTAGCTTACCATCACTGGAGAATTTCAAGGGTTTTTCAGTTTTACTTTGAACCATAACGTTTCGTTAACAAAGTTTTTTTAGTGAATGTCATAGGTTTTTAGTAGCAATACTTAACCATAACGCCCCATATATATATATATATATATATATATATATATATATATATATATATATATATATATATATATATATACTTATGTGTGATTTGAATATTAATAAATAAATACTTATTTACCTGACAAACTAATCTGATTCCTGGTACACTGTGATCTGGAGGGTATTTTGAGATGGGTGTCATATGAGTGGTATATCATTCAGAATATTGAACTTATAGACACAACTAAATAAGGGTTTGATTGTGCACTGCATGCTATGCGAGACCTGGGTGTGTGCCTGATTGAAATCCTTAACATTATTTAAAACATGTCCTTTGAGTGGAGTTCAAATGCCAACTCCACCCCCCTCGTAACTCTGCACCCTCATCCAATCTCCACCCTTTACAATTTTTCCCATTCCCACCGCTGCCTAAAATAGATGAAATACATACATATGAAATGGGGTATTTTGATTTTTATTGTTAGATGTGCATCTCTCCACTGATGTAGATATGATCATATATTAAGCATGACTGGACATTTAATACACCAGAAAGTTATTATATATCTTTATCTTTAATAATGCGTGCATTGGGGCAGATCAGACACACTTCAGGCATGCCATTGATCATTTGTTGGTTTCTTACACAAATATCTATGCAGTTTGTTTATTATAATAATGATATATCATGTCAGACATTTACCCTTGTAGGGCTTGCCATACTAGAGTGGAGACAGTCACACCCAAAACATGAATGTGCAAAGTATTCAACCTTGTGATTTCGATTAACTGAGTACCATTTAGATGGGCATAATTTTCACTATTGGCCTTCATCTGAGAAACACAGTTCTGCCGCAGGAGCTTCCTGGGGGGGGGGGGGTTCTTTCTTTATTAGCAGTGAAAAACAAATACTTTATTTTGCTTTGTTTTCGAGACAAGCTGAAACAATAATACAGTCTGAGGGAGGTGTCCTTATCACAGGATACTGACCCACCACCAAGTTAAACTTTGGGGAAGGGTGACTATCCCAAGCAATAATAAGCCATCTTAAGGTCTGTAAGGCCATTAGCACATAGTGGTAGTAGCAATGCATGTTTTGGAGTTGTGGCGTGAAGTAGAAAGTGTTTTTTTAATAGTGAGTAAAGTAAATATGCAAACTGAGTTAATGTGGTTTATGTATTTGTATTTAAATAACAAGATGGTCTTCGTAAGTGAAGCATTGTAGTTGTAAGCCTGTTTGACTGTACTACGTTTACTATGAACGTACATTAGGTGTCAAACAAAAATAAACTGTTTCTTGTTTCCCTATATGCTTTTGAAGACAGAATGTTCAGCATCAAGTCAATACCAGTAGTTATTAACTGCACTCTGAACATTCTGATTGGCTCAGATGAGGTCAATAATGAACTCCATGTGCTAATACTGTTAATGGAACATTGAACATTCTGAAACTTTAATGAACATAACCCAAGCTTCCTAAATGCTTAGGAGGTTCATAAAACTCAATGCATACAAAATATGTATTCTGAGCTTGGCCAAACAGGTATTTTTGGTAATTGCTGGTCCGAGGCCAAGGCAGGATTTGAACGGCTGTTCCCATCTGTGGGAGAGCAGAGTTGGAAAGGAGGAGCACACCCCACCATAACAGCCTCTTCTGTGATAAGTGTTTTCCCAATGCCGACCATGGAGTGGAGCATCAAGCGGGGCATGCTGTTCCTCTGATGATCTCCTGCTCTCCTGTCCCCATTAATTCGAGAGCCATAACACATATGGCTTGTAAATAAGTGCCACCCATAAAGCCCATATCTCCTACCTTGTGATTCCTTTGCTGCCAGTCTTTGCAGCATGTCACTCATGGGAATAAGAAAGGAGGGGCTGGCAGGACGACAGGGAGCTGTTCAACACTGCTCCGGGTGTGTTAATTCTGCTGGGAGACACCCGGAGTGGTGCGGGACTGACTAGTATTGATTGGTGGGATAACATGGCTTTGCTCTTATCTTGCTCTCTGTGGTTTTGTACCACCCATTTGTTTCTCTGCTTCAAGTAAGTGGCGATTGGCTTTGATGACTGACTGAAATGTTACACATCGCAGCCTGAGGCACACACCTTATGCTCTGCTATACTTGTTTGTGTTTGATTCATTGGAACTTGTACTCTACGAATGCCACAGGTGATTGAGGGGGGAGCCCCTTAAACAAATCATGTGCACCTCTCTACCCGACAGACTTTGACTTGCAGTGTCAGAGGATGAGATGGGTGAAAGCTGATGCACGCCAGAACAATCTTGTTTTGTGGTTTCACACCCAGTTCACATTTGATGTTTTATGTTTTATGGTTTTATAGAAATTATTATTTTTTTTAATAGTAAAAGCCTTTATTTTTCTGTTATTTAACGGTGATATAGTGTGATCTACTCTTCTATATAAAGAGTATAGTGTAAAGTGACATATCTAAAGGGAAGGCCAGCACTTGCATTGCCCATGGGAACGGGGTAAAGAGATTCTATGAAATAATCACTGAAATGAAAGATGTTCTGCAGGATTTAGATGGAGCTATTGCTGCAGGTTACCTAATGGCAGGGCCAAAGGGATGTCATTTGGGGTCACCTGCGATCCCTGAGGTCTCCATTGCTGCCCCTGCGGTCTACCTTACTACCCCTAAAAGCGCCATGTGGTTCTGTGTTCCTGGAGTGGCTGGCTTTTTTTATTCAGGTGTCTTTAAAAAAACAAAAAAAACAGGGATTCCACAAGTGTAGCCCAAAAAGTGCTCTTCTTATGGGTTTAGCAACTTAACCATAAGTACATGGTAGCAGCCATGTACTTCTGGTTAAGTTGCTAAACCTATAGGAAGAGAACTTTTTGGGTGACTTATAACTTCGCTCTCATGGGACGAATCTTCACCAAACTTTGCAAAATAAGTATATGGCCCACTCCAAAACATGTTAAAAGTTTGGTGAGGTTTCGCAAAGGGGGGCAAATTTATTGGGGGAGTCCCAATTTTTTTTTTCCATAGACTGAATGGAAAAAGATTTTGCTCATGCGTACATATAAAACCGCTGGACGGATTTTCATCAATTTGCAGCTGGAGCATCGGCTTGGTCCCAAAAGCATGCTTTTGTAAATTTGGTGAAAATCCATCCAGCATTTTTATAAAAATGGGAAAATGTAGGTTAAAAAAATCAGTGTTATCTGGGTCCACTCTGCAGACTCAAGAGTCCGATTGGCCACCAGGGCACTGTCATTTCCGCAGACATATGGTGTGCTCACCGATTGGCTAGGGGGAAGCCTGAGGTGTGTCACATTTTCCAATGTGCCTGCCATGTTGGATCTGCAGATATCTGCAGCTAGCGTGGAGGCAAACAGGGCCAAAACCCAATTTTGGGGAGTGTTTAGGGGGGAAGAGGGGATGGATAGGGTGGGGTAGTGAAAGATGGGTCATATGCCGTATTTGTTTAGGTGGAAGAAGGTTGTGCTGTGATCACAGTTTCCGCAGACTCTGCTGACTGAAGCACTACTGGGCAGATTGTTGGGTATTTTAGTATGTTATGATGTATTGTTTTTGGGTAGTTAGTAGAGTATTGGGTGGAGAGGGCATGCATTGAAGAGTTTGTGCATTGGCTGCAAGTACTGTTGTAGTATGTCATGTCATGTCACATGAATAGGGCTTGAGGTGGTTGTGTCATGTTTTTGGGTTGGGGTAAGTAGGCAGGTTTTTTCTTACATGGCTGAGTTATGTTGCAGGGGATGTGGCCACAGCCTAGAGTCTTGGGTGCATGGCCAAAGACCGTAGGCCGGCAGCCATGCACCCATGCCACTAGGCCCTGGCCACAACCACTGCAGCATAACACAGCCATGCAAGCAAACATTTTGACAGAGGCATGTGAATTGCATCGGGGTATGTTCTGAAGAGTTTGTCCACTGGTGGCAAGTAGTGTAATAGTATTTGTAGAAAAGTGGACATGGTGTGTGGCAGTTGGTTTGCTGGAGTGTGTTTAGAATGTTGGGTGTATGATATTGTATGACTGGCTACAACTATCGTAGTATAAAACAGGTATGCATTGCATGCTGTGAAACCTATCATTGTATACTTAATGTTTGCATTGTTGAGGCTGCATGCAGTTATTTGCATGGTATAGGAAAATGTAGCAGACATTGTTTTTTTCATTCCCCGTGATAAAAGAAAGTATCACATGTTTGGGTAGGTACTTTGTAATGTGTTATTGTATTGCATAGCAGACATGTGCATACTTTGTGGACCCTCATAAATAATACTTTACAAGTACTATGCTTCAAACCAGTGTACTGTGCAATGTGCTCAGTTCCTGTGTTTGTTTGCATAATCATTGGGTCTGTGGGAAATAAAATCCATGCAGGATTCAAAAAAAAAAACCTTTCCACGTTTATCTGTTGAAATATGGCACCGTTTATTTCAGTGGTTGATTGTTGTAGGAGGACGTGAAAAGGTGTATGGGTTTTGGTTTGGACGTGGTGGTACTATTGTTGCAGTTTGATACCAGTTGACGTCTTCTAATTGTTTATTTCTTGCTGACTTTAAGAGTATTCATTTATTTGTTTGGTTGTTGATCTTTTGTAAGTACTGTGGTATTGCTCAGTAATGTTGCCGAATTTTGGGGCAGTTAGATACCTGTTGGTGTATTCTAACTGTTGATAGTTTCGAAGTTGTTGATGGTATGCTTATATATAATAAGTTTTGCAGGGTTCCCTCAGAAAAAAATAAAATATATTGTATTATTTACAGTTGTTCACTTCTGCAGGGCAAGTTTTCATGCATGTTTTTTTTATTTTTTGTGGATGTACATTTTCACTGTTAGATAGCTGTTGCCTTATTCTACCAGTTTGTGGTTTTAAAGAGTTTATTGAGTATATTTTGTAGACGCTCAAACTCAGATTAGTGAATACATTTTGGCTTTAAAGATATCAAGTAAGCGTTTGCAAGATTTGCTGTCAATCGCTGTTTAAAAGTAATAGAAGTATCATCACATTCAAACCATTCGCTTTTCTTTTTACTGTATGCAGGATAGAGAACTGCATTGGTTGTGGCTCCTGCATGGTATATTATGCCTAAAGTTGTGAAGATTTTCTTGCCAAGTGATACTTATCCATTTGTGATACAAGTTAGTTTGCAGTTGTTTTTGGTACCATCTGCATTGTAACACAAAATAATTAATATTAAGTGCTCGCTGTCTGACTGTATCTGTAAGGTGGAACGATTATCGGAATTGCAAGTAGTACATAATATAGCACGTTTTGCATTTTGGACAAGCTGCGGAAATGGAATGTATTCACAGTTAGGTATAGATACATACATAAAGCATTTGTTAGGCACGTGTTCCTCCCCTGCATGGCTGCAGAAGTGCATGTATGTTTCCACATGTATGAAATCTGGAAGATTTCATTCATAGGTCTGTTTTTGTTTTCCAGTACTTGTAGTGAGTACATTAGACACTCTTGTGGATCTTCTTGTGTGTTTACAGTGAATCTCACCATTCCTGCACAGCAGTCCCATTCCTGCCTTATTCCAGAAACACTGTAAGTGTTGTCAGGATTGTTTGTTGCATTTCTGTGAAGGACTAACATTTGCAAACACAATTGGTCTGTGCCATTTAAGTAAATGTATTTAACAATTGGTGGAAATTGGAATAGAACATTGATTGCTACATTTGCATAGCAATTTACACCAGTTGTATTGGTAAATTTGAATGGACCAGGCAGTTCTGTGTCTGAGTCATTTGATGCAAGTGCATGAAGTTTCTTTGAAGAGGCAGTTGGCTTTGTTTGTTTTTTTTCTGCAAATCCTTCTTTGGTTGTGGCAATTGATGAAGTACCAGCTGCTTTTAATTACTTTGGAGGTACTGTTGTGAGATCATCTTTAAATTGACTCTGCACTAGTTTTCTCTTATAAAGTTTACCTTTTTGAGGAACATGGTACATTTTGAGATGGGGCGTGTATAGTGCATATAGTCTATTGTAATGCAAGGAATATCAGCGTTGAATTTACTAGAATCGGAATTGACTAGAAATAGTCCTTCAAATGTATGTAGGCATGACAGTGCTATGTAACTCATGCCTTCTTTAATGACTGTGCTGCAAATATCAATCAATGTTTGATCTAGGGTAAGACCTTGTGATTTGTGAATGGTGACTGAATATGTTAGAGACAGAGGACATTTTTCTCTGCATACATACATGTCTTTGAAAAGAAGGAATCAGGCTGAAGTGGGAGAATGGAAGACCAGGCTCCCGTCCTTCACCTCTCGCGCTTGGCCTAGAGGGCCACGGCCCAGACACCCGCCGCAAGAAGAGTTTGTCCATTTACCAGACGACCAGGTACCCTGGTACAGGAACATACGGATGTGTCCATCTGCCTGCCCAGCAGCCCGCACTGGCCATGCCGACACCTGCGGCTCGGATCAGCTAGACTAAAATCCACACGTCGTTAGAGATGCCATGACGACCTAGACAACGGGAAGCACATCTGTACAAATATACACACTGAACATTTCCACACCAATCTACACGAAGAACATACTCAGTGCTCTGACGTAGGCGACAGGCATATTCACGGACGTGCATCTTTATTATTTTTACATAGGCTTTCAGAATGCAGAAACGCAAGACGCGTCATGAACTCGTCTATAACGCTTGCTCATGCTTCTCTTGAAACCCGTTACCACCATGAGAGGTATAATGGAAACACGATACTGGTCATGGAAATATATGCTATTATAACCTAAAAGCACCTATGTACCAAACAGACTACTTAAGCACCAGGCCCGAGTAGGCCTCAAACAAGAGCTTCCGTGGACATTAACAAAGCAAGAGTCAGGTTGCTGATCCTGCAGAAAGAACCCGGTGGAGCAACCAGCCAAGGTCGCAATGTTGCAAACCCACATCCAAGAACAAATCATCAAAGACACGATGTTGCAACCTCGCACTCCGCGCCTCAACGATAAAGGCACGCCGGCAAATTAAACCAGACGCGCAGTAGAAAAAACAATATTAATTGTGCAGAATTCTGCCTCTTTCACGGTCCCTCCCCACGTGACCAAGCCGAACCTGACGAGATGCCAAAACCCAGGAGAGAAAAGGCGTCTGGGTCCCTCACTACGAGACACAGGCCGATACACTTGAAAGGCTCAATGGACATCTGCTACAGTGGGAGCGGTCAGCCTTCCACCTATGAATAAATCCTCACATTGTCTGCACGTACCCATAGTGAAACATTGTTGCAATCACAGGTGCACCGAGAGCTGGGAACAACGGTGGTCCCAGGCTGGGAGGCTCACGAGTGCACCAATCAGAACATGGGGCTCTTATCTCAGACGTCAGTAATATTAGCCAATCCTCAGGAGTCTTCATGTAACAATTCTTATGTATCTAATTGTAGTGACAACCCAGATATACCACCTGACTACACCTTGTCCACTAATATCATTCTCTATATGTGTACTATACTAACCCTACCACTCGAGCAACCAATTAAGAGTGGCGATAGGTTTTTTGTTAACTTTCTGAAGTGACGCAAGTAGCGCGTCATAATGCAGTAAAAAGGGCCTGCGAGCCCCACGATTGTGTGTGTGTCAGGACGAACGCGTACGCTCCTTGACCCATCCCTGCCGTTTTGTCTAAATAAACAGCAGAGTCACCTTGCTCCTTGTGTGTGTCTCATACTCTATCTCATCTGGGATATACGGGAGGAGTTGGGGCCTCCCTGCCCGGAGGTCTGCGGACGGCACGGCCGACCCCGGCAGAATTCCCCCCCGACAAGGCTGTTGAGTGTCCTATCCTTTTACCTTCTGAAAGTTTGTTAAAGTGAATATTGACAAACTGAATGTTGTTGTCACATGTTTATGTTTGGAAGCCAACAACTGTACCAAGTGCTCCATTAACTAATCCTTACTCCACATCAAGGTTATACTTTAGCATCACTCTACAGTTTAAACACAATGTTAACATGTTCTCTAAACCAGCTGTATTAGAGGTAGAGTTTTCTAAGGTAATTTGTTGTGCTGTCACTTGTTGACACATGGGTAGTGTCAAACCGTGCATGTCCAGTTTGTCTGTTGAGTAAATGTACACTATTGGTTGCATTTCTTTTTTCAGCATTGTTTCATTGCATTGTGCACAGCTTGCAAGAGTTGGCATCAAAGAAATACAGTTTACATTTTTGTGTGCTAATTGTTCCATGGCATCAGTAGCACATGTGTTATGGCCGTAGAGCTCATGGATGTGTCTGGTATTTAATATAGGCTGTGCTTCTTTAGATAGTACAGCAACCCGAATACTTTTCAAAATGCTGGCCTAGGTGAGGTCTGCAGACTGACAAGTGTGTTACGGCATGGTTGGTGTCCTAAGGTTTTAAAAATAGGTTCACGTTTCATTGGTGTTAATTGAAAAAGATCTCTGAAAACAATAATGTGTTCACTCCAAAGAGTTCTTTATAGTCCGTTTTGAGGACCTCTTTCAGTCTGAGGTGAATCAAAGCCAACATTAGGTTGGAGACCATGCTCACCTCATCTATTAGGACCATATTCATTAGTTTCAAAACTATGCATAGTTTCATAGCAGATTCTGCTGCAAGATTGTAGTAGTCTAATTTGTTTTGGTGTTCTACTGGAAGGAGTAGCAATCGGTGTAAAGTGACACCACCTGTGTTGTAAGCAGCTAAATCTGTGGGCGCAGTTACAACAGCTGAAGATTTGTTGTTTGGTGTTTGTCAATTGTTGGAGGAACTTGCTGATGATTTTTATTAAGAATGTTTTGCCTGAACCAGCTTGACCACTTACATAAAGCAGTATACAGTTGTAGTCTTGAACAGTACAAGTTTTAGTTTCCTGCTGCACACCATGTTCAATTTGTTTAGTTATTTCTAGGAACATGCTATGCTGTTCATTGTTTATTTGTGATTCGAGTATAGCAAAGTTTTTTGTAGATTGCTTATACGGGCACATGGTGTTTTCTGCTTCCATCATGGCTAATTCTCCCTCATTTGCTATGAGTCACTGTCTAAGTGGTTCTTGGCTTCCTGTTAGAGAAGGTTGACTGCTGTCAGGAGTGTCTATTTTTAGTTGTGCCTGGAGTTCTTCTTCTTGTTGGCCTTCATTATCTAACATGGTTTTGTACTGCGTAAAATTTATATCTGTTATAGTGCTTTCATTTGCATTGAATGCATCTTCATAGGAGGCAAGTGTATCTAATAAATATTCTTCTTTTCTCCATGCTTTAAAAAGTTGCATTCGGGCCATGTAATACAGTCTTTTATGTTGAGGAGTTTTTAATGCTAGCATCATATGATTCATGTGCTATATGCTGTGCTATATGATATACATGCATGGTTTCCGAAGCAGTACTCCAGTTTGAGTAGTATGCGCCCAGTAAATTGTTTTTCAAAATGTTCTGGCTGTTGGGATCATGTTTCTATGTCTTGGTATGATTTTCAAACTCTTTTTCCAGATGTAGCAGGACCAAGGCTTAGCCACACTATGTATTCAGATTTCCCATACAAGGAGGTGCTGGTTAAACAGTCTGCGGCTTTGTAGCAGACACATACTCTATGGGAGAGCAATATCATGCCAAAGCTGTGCAATTTCTGTGACAGTGTTTTGTCATATGATATGTCATCCCAGAGTTCTTTCAGCTCTGTTTTCTCTGCTTTGGTTAAGTAGGCTCTGAAATATCATGCAACTGCAGTGGAATTGTCTAGAATGTACTGCACATTTGTATTTGCATTCCATAGAAGGGCAATGATTGTATTGTAATCATTGATGTACTTTGATCCTGTGTCTAACCAAAGACATGAAGCTGTTCCCCTGCCCTGTTGCTGAAAATGGTCTAGGGAAACCAAAGTGGCATTAGGTGTAATATTTCCCTTTGTTTTTATATTTGCGCCAACAACACTTGCCACACTTGTGTCTTTGAAGTTGCAAAATTTGTGCATGTAGGACGCTATGTGTAGTTTGTGAAGGGATTTCTCAAGTGACATATTTGTGAATGAATTGCAAAGCAGTGGCATCACTGTCCTGACCAAATTTAGGAGCATCTTTAATCCACAAAAGCATGTGGATGTGTGGTGCTCCTCTAACTTAATATCCTTTTCTCCAAAAGAAGTGTTGCACTTGTCTGAGGGGAGGAACTGTTTTATTACAAATAAAATACACCATGTCAATGAAGCGATGATGGAAGTACCTTGATTCATATACAGAATCAAGAGAGCAGAGTTATCCTGCTGTTTTTATGTCTATATTTTCTTTGCTTTCCTTTGCTATGCATAGGAAATCATGCAAGTCTTTCCATGTGTATTCTGCACAACTTAACATCACAAACCATGTGGGCGGAACAAGGTTGTGTATCATACAGCATACATCTGTGTGACGTGGGAACCAGTATTCTTTCATAAAACGCATTTTTAATAAAAGATTTGTAATACTTTGCTGTAAAACTTGATCATTTTCTTCCACCTTTTGAAGTAGCTGCGTAGCAGGCATATTATGAAAATGGGAACCTGTTTTCAATGTGTGTGCAACTCTGTAACATAGAGTTGCTAGTTCACTTTCAAAGAGGTGGTGGAATATGTATTCAATGTCTTCAGAATACATTTGTAAAGAGAGGTATTCTGATGCTGTTATTTGTGTGGGTCTTTCATCGTACCTTCCACCTTTTCCAGTAGGAAAAAGTAGAGGAAAGGCTTGTGCTTCTACACTTTTTTCCCATATGCTGATTGGAGATCCTTTTGCTTGCCACATTTGGTATGTTTCCAGTGCATCATCTACGGTTCCTTTGGAGTGGAGTGGGTGAATTGTATAGTGGTCTAAAATATTGGATGCTGTAGCAGGATCTAGAAGGTGAAATAGGCCAGTTCCTGACATGTTTTCAATGATTTTGATGGTTTCCTTTAGGTTTTTTTTAATGTTTATGTTGTTGTAGTATTCATTGTTGTCTTTTAGATATTGCAGGGCTTCTTTAACTTTATGTAAGTTTATTAGTTGCTGTCAATTTTTTTGTCTTTTGTAGTTACGCCATTCACTAGTCTAATCAAAGATTGATCTATTGGCTGTTGCACTCCCAGAGTGTCTACATTTTCTTTGAGATCTAATGGTAAATAAACTACTTTGCCACAAATGCCTTTCAGTAATTCAGAAGGAGGCAGTTTTGCTGTTTTTGGTTGAAGGTGCATTATTGCTTGAAATGGGTGCATAGTTTGGATTTTAATGGTCTCATACAAGTTTAGTTGTTGGAGTGGTTTTGGCAGTGGGAATATGTCCAAGTTATTATAGCCTGTGAAGGTATTTGGTTGTTGTCAGGTTTTGCAGTGCAGTATCTGCAAAGTATTGATGGGGTTAGCAATATCGTATTTGTTTTATGCTATAAGATAGAGAGCTAATTGGAACCAATGGGATTCCTCATTGTCTTCTATTTTGTACATTATGTCTACAGTTTTGGTGCTCTTTTTATTAAAACGGTCCAGTCCTAAAGCAGGTCGTTTTGCATAGTATAGTTTATGAATGAGATTGTGTACAGTTGAATGGTGTGTTGCTAACATTTTGATATGGTGGAAGGTGCTTCTGGAAGTAGGTCCAGAAATGCAGGTTAATGACTGTCCTCGTAGTCCTGTGTATTTGGCACTGGGTAGGAGTCTACAGTTTGTAATATTTTAATCTTTTATTTTCTTTGCTTGTCACATACTGATTGAGGAACTGGCATAAAGATGTGAAAGATTGTTTGTGCACGTTACACATTGATGTGCACAGCCATTTGTTGACTGGACGTATTGGTTTGGTGGAATATAGAGTTGATTGTAAGTTTGCTGGGGATATTTTTGTGAGCAGTGTTTCTTGTTCCATAATGGTATTGTTAACCTTTTCATACTTTCGTCCACTGCTATGTATGGCAATTGGGTTTGTTTGCTTGTGTTTGTCTGCCTCTTCATCGAAATATGGCTCTGTTCTGGTGGTGTGACTCCACTCAACTGCACAGATGTTTGCAAAGCTGTGTTTGTCGATATTCCGTCTGTTGCAAAGTCCTTGTTGTAGTTTAGTAATTCATTTTGTTAGTAGTTTCATTCTGTTTAAAACTGATATAAGTAATTTCCTTTTGAGAAGCATGCACTGTCGATGAGAGCTTCCAGGATTTGTTTTCTGCGGTAGGTTTTAAGGGTTGAGTGTGATTTGTCCTCGGTTTTTATAAGGTTCTGGAGGACTCTGTGGTGGAACATTTTTTGTATTTTTTTTTTTTTGGTATGCTTACTTGTGGCTTCATCAAGATGTATAGGTGCAGTGTTAGCACTAGTGGTAGTTGAAGTCTTCTTAATATATTTCTTTTTAGTTTTAAATTTTGAAAGAGGAGTCAAATATCTTCAGTTTGCCTAGTGACTGTATTCGCTTTTTTGTTTGAAATATTTGTACATATTCTGATAGAGGCGGATGGCTATTTTTTTTTTTTTTAGTTTGATCTGCTCTATTTCTGCTGTGGGATGTTTTTACCCATGCATCCAAGCCCTACCATAAAACTGTGCAGTACTGGCTTGGAAAACATCATGATGGCCAGAACTCCCCAGAGAGTGCACAGGGAAAACATGAAGAATAGGCTGCCACCCATTTTTGCCTATGTTGTGATACGTGGTGGTACTATTGTTGCAGTTTGATACCAGTTGACGTCTTCTAATTGTTTATTTCTTGCTGACTTTAAGAGTATTCATTTATTTGTTTGGTTGTTGATCTTTTGTAAGTACTGTGGTATTGCTCAGTAATGTTGCCGAATTTTGGGGCAGTTAGATACCTGTTGGTGTATTCTAACTGTTGATAGTTTCGAAGTTGTTGATGGTATGCTTATATATAATAAGTTTTGCAGGGTTCCCTCAGAAAAAAATAAAATATATTGTATTATTTACAGTTGTTCACTTCTGCAGGGCAAGTTTTCATGCATGTTTTTTTTATTTTTTGTGGATGTACATTTTCACTGTTAGATAGCTGTTGCCTTATTCTACCAGTTTGTGGTTTTAAAGAGTTTATTGAGTATATTTTGTAGACGCTCAAACTCAGATTAGTGAATACATTTTGGCTTTAAAGATATCAAGTAAGCGTTTGCAAGATTTGCTGTCAATCGCTGTTTAAAAGTAATAGAAGTATCATCACATTCAAACCATTCGCTTTTCTTTTTACTGTATGCAGGATAGAGAACTGCATTGGTTGTGGCTCCTGCATGGTATATTATGCCTAAAGTTGTGAAGATTTTCTTGCCAAGTGATACTTGTCCATTTGTGATACAAGTTAGTTTGCAGTTGTTTTTGGTACCATCTGCATTGTAACACAAAATAATTAATATTAAGTGCTCGCTGTCTGACTGTATCTGTAAGGTGGAACGATTATCGGAATTGCAAGTAGTACATAATATAGCACATTTTGCATTTTGGACAAGCTGCGGAAATGGAATGCATTCACAGTTAGGTATAGATACATACATAAAGCATTTGTTAGGCACGTGTTCCTCCCCTGCATGGCTGCAGAAGTGCATGTATGTTTCCACATGTATGAAATCTGGAAGATTTCATTCATAGGTCTGTTTTTGTTTTCCAGTACTTGTAGTGAGTACATTAGACACTCTTGTGGATCTTCTTGTGTGTTTACAGTGAATCTCACCATTCCTGCACAGCAGTCCCATTCCTGCCTTATTCCAGAAACACTGTAAGTGTTGTCAGGATTGTTTGTTGCATTTCTGTGAAGGACTAACATTTGCAAACACAATTGGTCTGTGCCATTTAAGTAAATGTATTTAACAATTGGTGGAAATTGGAATAGAACATCGATTGCTACATTTGCATAGCAATTTACACCAGTTGTATTGGTAAATTTGAATGGACCAGGCAGTTCTGTGTCTGAGTCATTTGATGCAAGTGCATGAAGTTTCTTTGAAGAGGCAGTTGGCTTTGTTTGTTTTTTTTCAGCAAATCCTTCTTTGGTTGTGGCAATTGATGAAGTACCAGCTGCTTTTAATTACTTTGGAGGTACTGTTGTGAGATCATCTTTAAATTGACTCTGCACTAGTTTTCTCTTATAAAGTTTACCTTTTTGAGGAACATGGTACATTTTGAGATGGGGCGTGTATAGTGCATATAGTCTATTGTAATGCAAGGAATATCAGCGTTGAATTTACTAGAATCGGAATTGACTAGAAATAGTCCTTCAAATGTATGTAGGCATGACAGTGCTATGTAACTCATGCCTTCTTTAATGACTGTGCTGCAAATATCAATCAATGTTTGATCTAGGGTAAGACCTTGTGATTTGTGAATGGTGACTGAATATGTTAGAGACAGAGGACATTTTTCTCTGCATACATACATGTCTTTGAAAAGAAGGAATCAGGCTGTTGAGTGTCCTATCCTTTTACCTTCTGAAAGTTTGTCAAAGTGAATATTGACAAACTGAATGTTGTTGTCACATGTTTATGTTTGGAAGCCAACAACTGTACCAAGTGCTCCATTAACTAATCCTTGCTCCACATCAAGGTTATACTTTAGCATCACTCTACAGTTTAAACACAATGTTAACATGTTCTCTAAACCAGCTGTATTAGAGGTAGAGTTTTCTAAGGTAATTTGTTGTGCTGTCACTTGTTGACACATGGGTAGTGTCAAACCGTGCATGTCCAGTTTGTCTGTTGAGTAAATGTACACTATTGGTTGCATTTCTTTTTTCAGCATTGTTTCATTGCATTGTGCACAGCTTGCAAGAGTTGGCATCAAAGAAATACAGTTTACATTTTTGTGTGCTAATTGTTCCATGGCATCAGTAGCACATGTGTTATGGCCGTAGAGCTCATGGATGTGTCTGGTATTTAATATAGGCTGTGCTTCTTTAGATAGTACAGCAACCCGAATACTTTTCAAAATGCTGGCCTAGGTGAGGACTGCAGACTGACAAGTGTTTTACGGCATGGTTGGTGTCCTAAGGTTTTAAAAATAGGTTCACGTTTCATTGGTGTTAATTGAAAAAGATCTCTGAAAACAATAATGTGTTCACTCCAAAGAGTTCTTTATAGTCCGTTTTGAGGACCTCTTTCAGTCTGAGGTGAATCAAAGCCAACATTAGGTTGGAGACCATGCTCACCTCATCTATTAGGACCATATTCATTAGTTTCAAAACTATGCATAGTTTCATAGCAGATTCTGCTGCAAGATTGTAGTAGTCTAATTTGTTTTGGTGTTCTACTGGAAGGAGTAGCAATCGGTGTAAAGTGACACCACCTGTGTTGTAAGCAGCTAAATCTGTGGGCGCAGTTACAACAGCTGAAGATTTGTTGTTTGGTGTTTGTCAATTGTTGGAGGAACTTGCTGATGATTTTTATTAAGAATGTTTTGCCTGAACCAGCTTGACCACTTACATAAAGCAGTATACGGTTGTAGTCTTGAACAGTACAAGTTTTAGTTTCCTGCTGCACACCATGTTCAATTTGTTTAGTTACTTCTAGGAACATGCTATGCTGTTCATTGTTTATTTGTGATTCGAGTATAGCAAAGTTTTTTGTAGATTGCTTATACGGGCACATGGTGTTTTCTGCTTCCATCATGGCTAATTCTCCCTCATTTGCTATGAGTCACTGTCTAAGTGGTTCTTGGCTTCCTGTTAGAGAAGGTTGACTGCTGTCAGGAGTGTCTATATTTAGTTGTGCCTGGAGTTCTTCTTCTTGTTGGCCTTCATTATCTAACATGGTTTTGTACTGCGTCAAATTTATATCTGTTATAGTGCTTTCATTTGCATTGAATGCATCTTCATAGGAGGCAAGTGTATCTAATAAATATTCTTCTTTTCTCCATGCTTTAAAAAGTTGCATTCGGGCCATGTAATACAGTCTTTTATGTTGAGGAGTTTTTAATGCTAGCATCATATGATTCATGTGCTATATGCTGTGCTATATGATATACATGCATGGTTTCCGAAGCAGTACTCCAGTTTGAGTAGTATGCGCCCAGTAAATTGTTTTTCAAAATGTTCTGGCTGTTGGGATCATGTTTCTATGTCTTGGTATGATTTTCAAACTCTTTTTCCAGATGTAGCAGGACCAGGGCTTAGCCACACTATGTTTTCAGATTTCCCATACAAGGAGGTGCTGGTTAAACAGTCTGCGGCTTTGTAGCAGACACATACTCTATGGGAGAGCAATATCATGCCAAAGCTGTGCAATTTCTGTGACAGTGTTTTGTCATATGATATATCATCCCAGAGTTCTTTCAGCTCTGTTTTCTCTGCTTTGGTTAAGTAGGCTCTGAAATATCATGCAACTGCAGTGGAATTGTCTAGAATGTACTGCACATTTGTATTTGCATTCCATAGAAGGGCAATGATTGTATTGTAATCGTTGATGTACTTTGATCCTGTGTCTAACCAAAGACATGAAGCTGTTCCCCTGCCCTGTTGCTGAAAATGGTCTAGGGAAACCAAAGTGGCATTAGGTGTAATATTTCCCTTTGTTTTTATATTTGCGCCAACAACACTTGCCACACTTGTGTCTTTGAAGTTGCAAAATTTGTGCATGTAGGACGCTATGTGTAGTTTGTGAAGGGATTTCTCAAGTGACATATTTGTGAATGAATTGCAAAGCAGTGGCATCACTGTCCTGACCAAATTTAGGAGCATCTTTAATCCACAAAAGCATGTGGATGTGTGGTGCTCCTCTAACTTAATATCCTTTTCTCCAAAAGAAGTATTGCACTTGTCTGAGGGGAGGAACTGTTTTATTACAAATAAAATACACCATGGCAATGAAGCGATGATGGAAGTACCTTTATTCATATACAGAATCAAGAGAGCAGAGTTATCCTGCTGTTTTTATGTCTATATTTTCTTTGCTTTCGTTTGCTATGCATAGGAAATCATGCAAGTCTTTCCATGTGTATTCTGCACAACTTAACATCACAAACCATGTGGGCGGAACAAGGTTGTGTATCATACAGCATACATCTGCGTGACGTGGGAACCAGTATTCTTTCATAAAACGCATTTTTAATAAAAGATTTGTAATACTTTGCTGTAAAACTTGATCATTTTCTTCCACCTTTTGAAGTAGCTGCGTAGCAGGCATATTATGAAAATGGGAACCTGTTTTCAATGTGTGTGCAACTCTGTATCATAGAGTTGCTAGTTCACTTTCAAAGAGGTGGTGGAATATGTATTCAATGTCTTCAGAATACATTTGTAAAGAGAGGTATTCTGATGCTGTTATTTGTGTGGGTCTTTCATCGTACCTTCCACCTTTTCCAGTAGGAAAAAGTAGAGGAAAGGCTTGTGCTTCTACACTTTTTTCCCATATGCTGATTGGAGATCCTTTTGCTTGCCACATTTGGTATGTTTCCAGTGCATCATCTACGGTTTCTTTGGAGTGGAGTGGGTGAATTGTATAGTGGTCTAAAATATTGGATGCTGTAGTAGGATCTAGAAGGTGAAATAGGCCAGTTCCTGACATGTTTTCAATGATTTTGATGGTTTCCTTTAGGTTTTTTTTAATGTTTATGTTGTTGTAGTATTCATTGTTGTCTTTTAGATATTGCAGGGCTTCTTTAACTTTATGTAAGTGTATTAGTTGCTGTCAATTTTTTTGTCTTTTGTAGTTACGCCATTCACTAGTCTAATCAAAGATTGATCTATTGGCTGTTGCACTCCCAGAGTGTCTACATTTTCTTTGAGATCTAATGGTAAATAAACTACTTTGCCACAAATGCCTTTCAGTAATTCAGAAGGAGGCAGTTTTGCTGTTTTTGGTTGAAGGTGCATTATTGCTTGAAATGGGTGCATAGTTTGGATTTTAATGGTCTCATACAAGTTTAGTTGTTGGAGTGGTTTTGGCAGTGGGAATATGTCCAAGTTATTATAGCCTGTGAAGGTATTTGGTTGTTGTCAGGTTTTGCAGTGCAGTATCTGCAAAGTATTGATGGGGTTAGCAATATCGTATTTGTTTTATGCTATAAGATAGAGAGCTAATTGGAACCAATGGGATTCCTCATTGTCTTCTATTTTGTACATTATGTCTACAGTTTTGGTGCTCTTTTTATTAAAACGGTCCAGTCCTAAAGCAGGTCGTTTTGCATAGTATAGTTTATGAATGAGATTGTGTACAGTTGAATGGTGTGTTGCTAACATTTTGATATGGTGGAAGGTGCTTCTGGAAGTAGGTCCAGAAATGCAGGTTAATGACTGTCCTCGTAGTCCTGTGTATTTGGCACTGGGTAGGAGTCTACAGTTTGTAATATTTTAATCTTTTATTTTCTTTGCTTGTCACATACTGATTGAGGAACTGGCATAAAGATGTGAAAGATTGTTTGTGCACGTTACACATTGATGTGCACAGCCATTTGTTGACTGGACGTATTGGTTTGGTGGAATATAGAGTTGATTGTAAGTTTGCTGGGATATTTTTGTGAGCAGTGTTTCTTGTTCCATAATGGTATTGTTAACCTTTTCATACTTTCGTCCACTGCTATGTATGGCAATTGGGTTTGTTTGCTTGTGTTTGTCTGCCTCTTCATCGAAATATGGCTCTGTTCTGGTGGTGTGACTCCACTCAACTGCACAGATGTTTGCAAAGCTGTGTTTGTCGATATTCCGTCTGTTGCAAAGTCCTTGTTGTAGTTTAGTAATTCATTTTGTTAGTAGTTTCATTCTGTTTAAAACTGATATAAGTAATTTCCTTTTGAGAAGCATGCACTGTCGATGAGAGCTTCCAGGATTTGTTTTCTGCGGTAGGTTTTAAGGGTTGAGTGTGATTTGTCCTCGGTTTTTATAAGGTTCTGGAGGACTCTGTGGTGGAACATTTTTTGTATTTTTTTTTTTTTGGTATGCTTACTTGTGGCTTCATCAAGATGTATAGGTGCAGTGTTAGCACTAGTGGTAGTTGAAGTCTTCTTAATATATTTCTTTTTAGTTTTAAATTTTGAAAGAGGAGTCAAATATCTTCAGTTTGCCTAGTGACTGTATTCGCTTTTTTGTTTGAAATATTTGTACATATTCTGATAGAGGCGGATGGCTATTTTTTTTTTTTTTAGTTTGATCTGCTCTATTTCTGCTGTGGGATGTTTTTACCCATGCATCCAAGCCCTACCATAAAACTGTGCAGTACTGGCTTGGAAAACATCATGATGGCCAGAACTCCCCAGAGAGTGCACAGGGAAAACATGAAGAATAGGCTGCCACCCATTTTTGCCTATGTTGTGATACGTGGTGGTACTATTGTTGCAGTTTGATACCAGTTGACGTCTTCTAATTGTTTATTTCTTGCTGACTTTAAGAGTATTCATTTATTTGTTTGGTTGTTGATCTTTTGTAAGTACTGTGGTATTGCTCAGTAATGTTGCCGAATTTTGGGGCAGTTAGATACCTGTTGGTGTATTCTAACTGTTGATAGTTTCGAAGTTGTTGATGGTATGCTTATATATAATAAGTTTTGCAGGGTTCCCTCAGAAAAAAATAAAATATATTGTATTATTTACAGTTGTTCACTTCTGCAGGGCAAGTTTTCATGCATGTTTTTTTTATTTTTTGTGGATGTACATTTTCACTGTTAGATAGCTGTTGCCTTATTCTACCAGTTTGTGGTTTTAAAGAGTTTATTGAGTATATTTTGTAGACGCTCAAACTCAGATTAGTGAATACATTTTGGCTTTAAAGATATCAAGTAAGCGTTTGCAAGATTTGCTGTCAATCGCTGTTTAAAAGTAATAGAAGTATCATCACATTCAAACCATTCGCTTTTCTTTTTACTGTATGCAGGATAGAGAACTGCATTGGTTGTGGCTCCTGCATGGTATATTATGCCTAAAGTTGTGAAGATTTTCTTGCCAAGTGATACTTGTCCATTTGTGATACAAGTTAGTTTGCAGTTGTTTTTGGTACCATCTGCATTGTAACACAAAATAATTAATATTAAGTGCTCGCTGTCTGACTGTATCTGTAAGGTGGAACGATTATCGGAATTGCAAGTAGTACATAATATAGCACATTTTGCATTTTGGACAAGCTGCGGAAATGGAATGCATTCACAGTTAGGTATAGATACATACATAAAGCATTTGTTAGGCACGTGTTCCTCCCCTGCATGGCTGCAGAAGTGCATGTATGTTTCCACATGTATGAAATCTGGAAGATTTCATTCATAGGTCTGTTTTTGTTTTCCAGTACTTGTAGTGAGTACATTAGACACTCTTGTGGATCTTCTTGTGTGTTTACAGTGAATCTCACCATTCCTGCACAGCAGTCCCATTCCTGCCTTATTCCAGAAACACTGTAAGTGTTGTCAGGATTGTTTGTTGCATTTCTGTGAAGGACTAACATTTGCAAACACAATTGGTCTGTGCCATTTAAGTAAATGTATTTAACAATTGGTGGAAATTGGAATAGAACATCGATTGCTACATTTGCATAGCAATTTACACCAGTTGTATTGGTAAATTTGAATGGACCAGGCAGTTCTGTGTCTGAGTCATTTGATGCAAGTGCATGAAGTTTCTTTGAAGAGGCAGTTGGCTTTGTTTGTTTTTTTTCAGCAAATCCTTCTTTGGTTGTGGCAATTGATGAAGTACCAGCTGCTTTTAATTACTTTGGAGGTACTGTTGTGAGATCATCTTTAAATTGAGTCTGCACTAGTTTTCACTTATAAAGTTTACCTTTTTGAGGAACATGGTACATTTTGAGATGGGGCGTGTATAGTGCATATAGTCTATTGTAATGCAAGGAATATCAGCGTTGAATTTACTAGAATCGGAATTGACTAGAAATAGTCCTTCAAATGTATGTAGGCATGACAGTGCTATGTAACTCATGCCTTCTTTAATGACTGTGCTGCAAATATCAATCAATGTTTGATCTAGGGTAAGACCTTGTGATTTGTGAATGGTGACTGAATATGTTAGAGACAGAGGACATTTTTCTCTGCATACATACATGTCTTTGAAAAGAAGGAATCAGGCTGTTGAGTGTCCTATCCTTTTACCTTCTGAAAGTTTGTCAAAGTGAATATTGACAAACTGAATGTTGTTGTCACATGTTTATGTTTGGAAGCCAACAACTGTACCAAGTGCTCCATTAACTAATCCTTGCTCCACATCAAGGTTATACTTTAGCATCACTCTACAGTTTAAACACAATGTTAACATGTTCTCTAAACCAGCTGTATTAGAGGTAGAGTTTTCTAAGGTAATTTGTTGTGCTGTCACTTGTTGACACATGGGTAGTGTCAAACCGTGCATGTCCAGTTTGTCTGTTGAGTAAATGTACACTATTGGTTGCATTTCTTTTTTCAGCATTGTTTCATTGCATTGTGCACAGCTTGCAAGAGTTGGCATCAAAGAAATACAGTTTACATTTTTGTGTGCTAATTGTTCCATGGCATCAGTAGCACATGTGTTATGGCCGTAGAGCTCATGGATGTGTCTGGTATTTAATATAGGCTGTGCTTCTTTAGATAGTACAGCAACCCGAATACTTTTCAAAATGCTGGCCTAGGTGAGGACTGCAGACTGACAAGTGTTTTACGGCATGGTTGGTGTCCTAAGGTTTTAAAAATAGGTTCACGTTTCATTGGTGTTAATTGAAAAAGATCTCTGAAAACAATAATGTGTTCACTCCAAAGAGTTCTTTATAGTCCGTTTTGAGGACCTCTTTCAGTCTGAGGTGAATCAAAGCCAACATTAGGTTGGAGACCATGCTCACCTCATCTATTAGGACCATATTCATTAGTTTCAAAACTATGCATAGTTTCATAGCAGATTCTGCTGCAAGATTGTAGTAGTCTAATTTGTTTTGGTGTTCTACTGGAAGGAGTAGCAATCGGTGTAAAGTGACACCACCTGTGTTGTAAGCAGCTAAATCTGTGGGCGCAGTTACAACAGCTGAAGATTTGTTGTTTGGTGTTTGTCAATTGTTGGAGGAACTTGCTGATGATTTTTATTAAGAATGTTTTGCCTGAACCAGCTTGACCACTTACATAAAGCAGTATACGGTTGTAGTCTTGAACAGTACAAGTTTTAGTTTCCTGCTGCACACCATGTTCAATTTGTTTAGTTACTTCTAGGAACATGCTATGCTGTTCATTGTTTATTTGTGATTCGAGTATAGCAAAGTTTTTTGTAGATTGCTTATACGGGCACATGGTGTTTTCTGCTTCCATCATGGCTAATTCTCCCTCATTTGCTATGAGTCACTGTCTAAGTGGTTCTTGGCTTCCTGTTAGAGAAGGTTGACTGCTGTCAGGAGTGTCTATATTTAGTTGTGCCTGGAGTTCTTCTTCTTGTTGGCCTTCATTATCTAACATGGTTTTGTACTGCGTCAAATTTATATCTGTTATAGTGCTTTCATTTGCATTGAATGCATCTTCATAGGAGGCAAGTGTATCTAATAAATATTCTTCTTTTCTCCATGCTTTAAAAAGTTGCATTCGGGCCATGTAATACAGTCTTTTATGTTGAGGAGTTTTTAATGCTAGCATCATATGATTCATGTGCTATATGCTGTGCTATATGATATACATGCATGGTTTCCGAAGCAGTACTCCAGTTTGAGTAGTATGCGCCCAGTAAATTGTTTTTCAAAATGTTCTGGCTGTTGGGATCATGTTTCTATGTCTTGGTATGATTTTCAAACTCTTTTTCCAGATGTAGCAGGACCAGGGCTTAGCCACACTATGTTTTCAGATTTCCCATACAAGGAGGTGCTGGTTAAACAGTCTGCGGCTTTGTAGCAGACACATACTCTATGGGAGAGCAATATCATGCCAAAGCTGTGCAATTTCTGTGACAGTGTTTTGTCATATGATATATCATCCCAGAGTTCTTTCAGCTCTGTTTTCTCTGCTTTGGTTAAGTAGGCTCTGAAATATCATGCAACTGCAGTGGAATTGTCTAGAATGTACTGCACATTTGTATTTGCATTCCATAGAAGGGCAATGATTGTATTGTAATCGTTGATGTACTTTGATCCTGTGTCTAACCAAAGACATGAAGCTGTTCCCCTGCCCTGTTGCTGAAAATGGTCTAGGGAAACCAAAGTGGCATTAGGTGTAATATTTCCCTTTGTTTTTATATTTGCGCCAACAACACTTGCCACACTTGTGTCTTTGAAGTTGCAAAATTTGTGCATGTAGGACGCTATGTGTAGTTTGTGAAGGGATTTCTCAAGTGACATATTTGTGAATGAATTGCAAAGCAGTGGCATCACTGTCCTGACCAAATTTAGGAGCATCTTTAATCCACAAAAGCATGTGGATGTGTGGTGCTCCTCTAACTTAATATCCTTTTCTCCAAAAGAAGTATTGCACTTGTCTGAGGGGAGGAACTGTTTTATTACAAATAAAATACACCATGGCAATGAAGCGATGATGGAAGTACCTTTATTCATATACAGAATCAAGAGAGCAGAGTTATCCTGCTGTTTTTATGTCTATATTTTCTTTGCTTTCGTTTGCTATGCATAGGAAATCATGCAAGTCTTTCCATGTGTATTCTGCACAACTTAACATCACAAACCATGTGGGCGGAACAAGGTTGTGTATCATACAGCATACATCTGCGTGACGTGGGAACCAGTATTCTTTCATAAAACGCATTTTTAATAAAAGATTTGTAATACTTTGCTGTAAAACTTGATCATTTTCTTCCACCTTTTGAAGTAGCTGCGTAGCAGGCATATTATGAAAATGGGAACCTGTTTTCAATGTGTGTGCAACTCTGTATCATAGAGTTGCTAGTTCACTTTCAAAGAGGTGGTGGAATATGTATTCAATGTCTTCAGAATACATTTGTAAAGAGAGGTATTCTGATGCTGTTATTTGTGTGGGTCTTTCATCGTACCTTCCACCTTTTCCAGTAGGAAAAAGTAGAGGAAAGGCTTGTGCTTCTACACTTTTTTCCCATATGCTGATTGGAGATCCTTTTGCTTGCCACATTTGGTATGTTTCCAGTGCATCATCTACGGTTTCTTTAGAGTGGAGTGGGTGAATTGTATAGTGGTCTAAAATATTGGATGCTGTAGTAGGATCTAGAAGGTGAAATAGGCCAGTTCCTGACATGTTTTCAATGATTTTGATGGTTTCCTTTAGGTTTTTTTTAATGTTTATGTTGTTGTAGTATTCATTGTTGTCTTTTAGATATTGCAGGGCTTCTTTAACTTTATGTAAGTTTATTAGTTGCTGTCAATTTTTTTGTCTTTTGTAGTTACGCCATTCACTAGTCTAATCAAAGATTGATCTATTGGCTGTTGCACTCCCAGAGTGTCTACATTTTCTTTGAGATCTAATGGTAAATAAACTACTTTGCCACAAATGCCTTTCAGTAATTCAGAAGGAGGCAGTTTTGCTGTTTTTGGTTGAAGGTGCATTATTGCTTGAAATGGGTGCATAGTTTGGATTTTAATGGTCTCATACAAGTTTAGTTGTTGGAGTGGTTTTGGCAGTGGGAATATGTCCAAGTTATTATAGCCTGTGAAGGTATTTGGTTGTTGTCAGGTTTTGCAGTGCAGTATCTGCAAAGTATTGATGGGGTTAGCAATATCGTATTTGTTTTATGCTATAAGATAGAGAGCTAATTGGAACCAATGGGATTCCTCATTGTCTTCTATTTTGTACATTATGTCTACAGTTTTGGTGCTCTTTTTATTAAAACGGTCCAGTCCTAAAGCAGGTCGTTTTGCATAGTATAGTTTATGAATGAGATTGTGTACAGTTGAATGGTGTGTTGCTAACATTTTGATATGGTGGAAGGTGCTTCTGGAAGTAGGTCCAGAAATGCAGGTTAATGACTGTCCTCGTAGTCCTGTGTATTTGGCACTGGGTAGGAGTCTACAGTTTGTAATATTTTAATCTTTTATTTTCTTTGCTTGTCACATACTGATTGAGGAACTGGCATAAAGATGTGAAAGATTGTTTGTGCACGTTACACATTGATGTGCACAGCCATTTGTTGACTGGACGTATTGGTTTGGTGGAATATAGAGTTGATTGTAAGTTTGCTGGGGATATTTTTGTGAGCAGTGTTTCTTGTTCCATAATGGTATTGTTAACCTTTTCATACTTTCGTCCACTGCTATGTATGGCAATTGGGTTTGTTTGCTTGTGTTTGTCTGCCTCTTCATCGAAATATGGCTCTGTTCTGGTGGTGTGACTCCACTCAACTGCACAGATGTTTGCAAAGCTGTGTTTGTCGATATTCCGTCTGTTGCAAAGTCCTTGTTGTAGTTTAGTAATTCATTTTGTTAGTAGTTTCATTCTGTTTAAAACTGATATAAGTAATTTCCTTTTGAGAAGCATGCACTGTCGATGAGAGCTTCCAGGATTTGTTTTCTGCAGTAGGTTTTAAGGGTTGAGTGTGATTTGTCCTCGGTTTTTATAAGGTTCTGGAGGACTCTGTGGTGGAACATTTTTTGTATTTTTTTTTTTTTGGTATGCTTACTTGTGGCTTCATCAAGATGTATAGGTGCAGTGTTAGCACTAGTGGTAGTTGAAGTCTTCTTAATATATTTCTTTTTAGTTTTAAATTTTGAAAGAGGAGTCAAATATCTTCAGTTTGCCTAGTGACTGTATTCGCTTTTTTGTTTGAAATATTTGTACATATTCTGATAGAGGCGGATGGCTATTTTTTTTTTTTTTAGTTTGATCTGCTCTATTTCTGCTGTGGGATGTTTTTACCCATGCATCCAAGCCCTACCATAAAACTGTGCAGTACTGGCTTGGAAAACATCATGATGGCCAGAACTCCCCAGAGAGTGCACAGGGAAAACATGAAGAATAGGCTGCCACCCATTTTTGCCTATGTTGTGATACGTGGTGGTACTATTGTTGCAGTTTGATACCAGTTGACGTCTTCTAATTGTTTATTTCTTGCTGACTTTAAGAGTATTCATTTATTTGTTTGGTTGTTGATCTTTTGTAAGTACTGTGGTATTGCTCAGTAATGTTGCCGAATTTTGGGGCAGTTAGATACCTGTTGGTGTATTCTAACTGTTGATAGTTTCGAAGTTGTTGATGGTATGCTTATATATAATAAGTTTTGCAGGGTTCCCTCAGAAAAAAATAAAATATATTGTATTATTTACAGTTGTTCACTTCTGCAGGGCAAGTTTTCATGCATGTTTTTTTTATTTTTTGTGGATGTACATTTTCACTGTTAGATAGCTGTTGCCTTATTCTACCAGTTTGTGGTTTTAAAGAGTTTATTGAGTATATTTTGTAGACGCTCAAACTCAGATTAGTGAATACATTTTGGCTTTAAAGATATCAAGTAAGCGTTTGCAAGATTTGCTGTCAATCGCTGTTTAAAAGTAATAGAAGTATCATCACATTCAAACCATTCGCTTTTCTTTTTACTGTATGCAGGATAGAGAACTGCATTGGTTGTGGCTCCTGCATGGTATATTATGCCTAAAGTTGTGAAGATTTTCTTGCCAAGTGATACTTGTCCATTTGTGATACAAGTTAGTTTGCAGTTGTTTTTGGTACCATCTGCATTGTAACACAAAATAATTAATATTAAGTGCTCGCTGTCTGACTGTATCTGTAAGGTGGAACGATTATCGGAATTGCAAGTAGTACATAATATAGCACATTTTGCATTTTGGACAAGCTGCGGAAATGGAATGCATTCACAGTTAGGTATAGATACATACATAAAGCATTTGTTAGGCACGTGTTCCTCCCCTGCATGGCTGCAGAAGTGCATGTATGTTTCCACATGTATGAAATCTGGAAGATTTCATTCATAGGTCTGTTTTTGTTTTCCAGTACTTGTAGTGAGTACATTAGACACTCTTGTGGATCTTCTTGTGTGTTTACAGTGAATCTCACCATTCCTGCACAGCAGTCCCATTCCTGCCTTATTCCAGAAACACTGTAAGTGTTGTCAGGATTGTTTGTTGCATTTCTGTGAAGGACTAACATTTGCAAACACAATTGGTCTGTGCCATTTAAGTAAATGTATTTAACAATTGGTGGAAATTGGAATAGAACATCGATTGCTACATTTGCATAGCAATTTACACCAGTTGTATTGGTAAATTTGAATGGACCAGGCAGTTCTGTGTCTGAGTCATTTGATGCAAGTGCATGAAGTTTCTTTGAAGAGGCAGTTGGCTTTGTTTGTTTTTTTTCAGCAAATCCTTCTTTGGTTGTGGCAATTGATGAAGTACCAGCTGCTTTTAATTACTTTGGAGGTACTGTTGTGAGATCATCTTTAAATTGACTCTGCACTAGTTTTCTCTTATAAAGTTTACCTTTTTGAGGAACATGGTACATTTTGAGATGGGGCGTGTATAGTGCATATAGTCTATTGTAATGCAAGGAATATCAGCGTTGAATTTACTAGAATCGGAATTGACTAGAAATAGTCCTTCAAATGTATGTAGGCATGACAGTGCTATGTAACTCATGCCTTCTTTAATGACTGTGCTGCAAATATCAATCAATGTTTGATCTAGGGTAAGACCTTGTGATTTGTGAATGGTGACTGAATATGTTAGAGACAGAGGACATTTTTCTCTGCATACATACATGTCTTTGAAAAGAAGGAATCAGGCTGTTGAGTGTCCTATCCTTTTACCTTCTGAAAGTTTGTCAAAGTGAATATTGACAAACTGAATGTTGTTGTCACATGTTTATGTTTGGAAGCCAACAACTGTACCAAGTGCTCCATTAACTAATCCTTGCTCCACATCAAGGTTATACTTTAGCATCACTCTACAGTTTAAACACAATGTTAACATGTTCTCTAAACCAGCTGTATTAGAGGTAGAGTTTTCTAAGGTAATTTGTTGTGCTGTCACTTGTTGACACATGGGTAGTGTCAAACCGTGCATGTCCAGTTTGTCTGTTGAGTAAATGTACACTATTGGTTGCATTTCTTTTTTCAGCATTGTTTCATTGCATTGTGCACAGCTTGCAAGAGTTGGCATCAAAGAAATACAGTTTACATTTTTGTGTGCTAATTGTTCCATGGCATCAGTAGCACATGTGTTATGGCCGTAGAGCTCATGGATGTGTCTGGTATTTAATATAGGCTGTGCTTCTTTAGATAGTACAGCAACCCGAATACTTTTCAAAATGCTGGCCTAGGTGAGGACTGCAGACTGACAAGTGTTTTACGGCATGGTTGGTGTCCTAAGGTTTTAAAAATAGGTTCACGTTTCATTGGTGTTAATTGAAAAAGATCTCTGAAAACAATAATGTGTTCACTCCAAAGAGTTCTTTATAGTCCGTTTTGAGGACCTCTTTCAGTCTGAGGTGAATCAAAGCCAACATTAGGTTGGAGACCATGCTCACCTCATCTATTAGGACCATATTCATTAGTTTCAAAACTATGCATAGTTTCATAGCAGATTCTGCTGCAAGATTGTAGTAGTCTAATTTGTTTTGGTGTTCTACTGGAAGGAGTAGCAATCGGTGTAAAGTGACACCACCTGTGTTGTAAGCAGCTAAATCTGTGGGCGCAGTTACAACAGCTGAAGATTTGTTGTTTGGTGTTTGTCAATTGTTGGAGGAACTTGCTGATGATTTTTATTAAGAATGTTTTGCCTGAACCAGCTTGACCACTTACATAAAGCAGTATACGGTTGTAGTCTTGAACAGTACAAGTTTTAGTTTCCTGCTGCACACCATGTTCAATTTGTTTAGTTACTTCTAGGAACATGCTATGCTGTTCATTGTTTATTTGTGATTCGAGTATAGCAAAGTTTTTTGTAGATTGCTTATACGGGCACATGGTGTTTTCTGCTTCCATCATGGCTAATTCTCCCTCATTTGCTATGAGTCACTGTCTAAGTGGTTCTTGGCTTCCTGTTAGAGAAGGTTGACTGCTGTCAGGAGTGTCTATATTTAGTTGTGCCTGGAGTTCTTCTTCTTGTTGGCCTTCATTATCTAACATGGTTTTGTACTGCGTCAAATTTATATCTGTTATAGTGCTTTCATTTGCATTGAATGCATCTTCATAGGAGGCAAGTGTATCTAATAAATATTCTTCTTTTCTCCATGCTTTAAAAAGTTGCATTCGGGCCATGTAATACAGTCTTTTATGTTGAGGAGTTTTTAATGCTAGCATCATATGATTCATGTGCTATATGCTGTGCTATATGATATACATGCATGGTTTCCGAAGCAGTACTCCAGTTTGAGTAGTATGCGCCCAGTAAATTGTTTTTCAAAATGTTCTGGCTGTTGGGATCATGTTTCTATGTCTTGGTATGATTTTCAAACTCTTTTTCCAGATGTAGCAGGACCAGGGCTTAGCCACACTATGTTTTCAGATTTCCCATACAAGGAGGTGCTGGTTAAACAGTCTGCGGCTTTGTAGCAGACACATACTCTATGGGAGAGCAATATCATGCCAAAGCTGTGCAATTTCTGTGACAGTGTTTTGTCATATGATATATCATCCCAGAGTTCTTTCAGCTCTGTTTTCTCTGCTTTGGTTAAGTAGGCTCTGAAATATCATGCAACTGCAGTGGAATTGTCTAGAATGTACTGCACATTTGTATTTGCATTCCATAGAAGGGCAATGATTGTATTGTAATCGTTGATGTACTTTGATCCTGTGTCTAACCAAAGACATGAAGCTGTTCCCCTGCCCTGTTGCTGAAAATGGTCTAGGGAAACCAAAGTGGCATTAGGTGTAATATTTCCCTTTGTTTTTATATTTGCGCCAACAACACTTGCCACACTTGTGTCTTTGAAGTTGCAAAATTTGTGCATGTAGGACGCTATGTGTAGTTTGTGAAGGGATTTCTCAAGTGACATATTTGTGAATGAATTGCAAAGCAGTGGCATCACTGTCCTGACCAAATTTAGGAGCATCTTTAATCCACAAAAGCATGTGGATGTGTGGTGCTCCTCTAACTTAATATCCTTTTCTCCAAAAGAAGTATTGCACTTGTCTGAGGGGAGGAACTGTTTTATTACAAATAAAATACACCATGGCAATGAAGCGATGATGGAAGTACCTTTATTCATATACAGAATCAAGAGAGCAGAGTTATCCTGCTGTTTTTATGTCTATATTTTCTTTGCTTTCGTTTGCTATGCATAGGAAATCATGCAAGTCTTTCCATGTGTATTCTGCACAACTTAACATCACAAACCATGTGGGCGGAACAAGGTTGTGTATCATACAGCATACATCTGCGTGACGTGGGAACCAGTATTCTTTCATAAAACGCATTTTTAATAAAAGATTTGTAATACTTTGCTGTAAAACTTGATCATTTTCTTCCACCTTTTGAAGTAGCTGCGTAGCAGGCATATTATGAAAATGGGAACCTGTTTTCAATGTGTGTGCAACTCTGTATCATAGAGTTGCTAGTTCACTTTCAAAGAGGTGGTGGAATATGTATTCAATGTCTTCAGAATACATTTGTAAAGAGAGGTATTCTGATGCTGTTATTTGTGTGGGTCTTTCATCGTACCTTCCACCTTTTCCAGTAGGAAAAAGTAGAGGAAAGGCTTGTGCTTCTACACTTTTTTCCCATATGCTGATTGGAGATCCTTTTGCTTGCCACATTTGGTATGTTTCCAGTGCATCATCTACGGTTTCTTTGGAGTGGAGTGGGTGAATTGTATAGTGGTCTAAAATATTGGATGCTGTAGTAGGATCTAGAAGGTGAAATAGGCCAGTTCCTGACATGTTTTCAATGATTTTGATGGTTTCCTTTAGGTTTTTTTTAATGTTTATGTTGTTGTAGTATTCATTGTTGTCTTTTAGATATTGCAGGGCTTCTTTAACTTTATGTAAGTTTATTAGTTGCTGTCAATTTTTTTGTCTTTTGTAGTTACGCCATTCACTAGTCTAATCAAAGATTGATCTATTGGCTGTTGCACTCCCAGAGTGTCTACATTTTCTTTGAGATCTAATGGTAAATAAACTACTTTGCCACAAATGCCTTTCAGTAATTCAGAAGGAGGCAGTTTTGCTGTTTTTGGTTGAAGGTGCATTATTGCTTGAAATGGGTGCATAGTTTGGATTTTAATGGTCTCATACAAGTTTAGTTGTTGGAGTGGTTTTGGCAGTGGGAATATGTCCAAGTTATTATAGCCTGTGAAGGTATTTGGTTGTTGTCAGGTTTTGCAGTGCAGTATCTGCAAAGTATTGATGGGGTTAGCAATATCGTATTTGTTTTATGCTATAAGATAGAGAGCTAATTGGAACCAATGGGATTCCTCATTGTCTTCTATTTTGTACATTATGTCTACAGTTTTGGTGCTCTTTTTATTAAAACGGTCCAGTCCTAAAGCAGGTCGTTTTGCATAGTATAGTTTATGAATGAGATTGTGTACAGTTGAATGGTGTGTTGCTAACATTTTGATATGGTGGAAGGTGCTTCTGGAAGTAGGTCCAGAAATGCAGGTTAATGACTGTTCTCGTAGTCCTGTGTATTTGGCACTGGGTAGGAGTCTACAGTTTGTAATATTTTAATCTTTTATTTTCTTTGCTTGTCACATACTGATTGAGGAACTGGCATAAAGATGTGAAAGATTGTTTGTGCACGTTACACATTGATGTGCACAGCCATTTGTTGACTGGACGTATTGGTTTGGTGGAATATAGAGTTGATTGTAAGTTTGCTGGGGATATTTTTGTGAGCAGTGTTTCTTGTTCCATAATGGTATTGTTAACCTTTTCATACTTTCGTCCACTGCTATGTATGGCAATTGGGTTTGTTTGCTTGTGTTTGTCTGCCTCTTCATCGAAATATGGCTCTGTTCTGGTGGTGTGACTCCACTCAACTGCACAGATGTTTGCAAAGCTGTGTTTGTCGATATTCCGTCTGTTGCAAAGTCCTTGTTGTAGTTTAGTAATTCATTTTGTTAGTAGTTTCATTCTGTTTAAAACTGATATAAGTAATTTCCTTTTGAGAAGCATGCACTGTCGATGAGAGCTTCCAGGATTTGTTTTCTGCGGTAGGTTTTAAGGGTTGAGTGTGATTTGTCCTCGGTTTTTATAAGGTTCTGGAGGACTCTGTGGTGGAACATTTTTTGTATTTTTTTTTTTTGGTATGCTTACTTGTGGCTTCATCAAGATGTATAGGTGCAGTGTTAGCACTAGTGGTAGTTGAAGTCTTCTTAATATATTTCTTTTTAGTTTTAAATTTTGAAAGAGGAGTCAAATATCTTCAGTTTGCCTAGTGACTGTATTCGCTTTTTTGTTTGAAATATTTGTACATATTCTGATAGAGGCGGATGGCTATTTTTTTTTTTTTTAGTTTGATCTGCTCTATTTCTGCTGTGGGATGTTTTTACCCATGCATCCAAGCCCTACCATAAAACTGTGCAGTACTGGCTTGGAAAACATCATGATGGCCAGAACTCCCCAGAGAGTGCACAGGGAAAACATGAAGAATAGGCTGCCACCCATTTTTGCCTATGTTGTGAGCACAGGAGGGCACTGCCTAAAACCACCATTGGGCTACACACACAGTAGCCTGAAACCATTGGGAATGGCAATGCTGATTGCCAAAAAGCAACTCAGAACTGTGGGCAATTCATTTTCTTAATCCCAAAAATGGTTGCATTACCAGCACTCACCACTATCAGACAGCCGGCATTTTAAAACCACCAGACTTTTGTGTAAAACTGAACAAATGAAACAAAACCAGACCAAGGAAAGACTTGTTAAGAGGTGGATACAATGTAAAACTATATTCTGAAATGACTTGAAGCAAGTAATTATTTAATATATAGGTAAAAATTGTCAGTTTGATTTGAATGTAGAAAACTGGGAACAAAAAGTGACATTTAGCTCAAACCTGGCTTAATGAAACTGAATTCTGCCTGACAACTACCCCCGACAGGAGTTGAAACTGGATCAACAGCCACACTTCCCAGGCCTAGCTGCATCCTGCTGCCCCTTGCCAAAAGAACCTGTAGCACCTCTCTGATTAGATTAGGGGTGGAGCACCTGGGAACTGGAAGGGACCGAACAATGCAACTTCCTTGACTCAGGCAAATGTTATATTGGGGGCGTCGTAAAATAGCTTCCTCTTGGGAGAAACTGGGGGGCAGCTGTGCCTCTGTGAACAAGCTGGCTTTGGGGGAAGTGGATAAACCAGTTATTCCACCATGTGATGTGGGAAGCCACAACCCTTTTTGACCAGGGCATAATTTAAAAAAAGATGGATAATTCATAGTACGGACTTGTCAGAATTATAGAAGTAATACCATTATTCTTTTGATTTTTCGGTGCACATTTTAAGAGGCGTTAGGACCCTGTGGTGTATTCTGGGGGGTTGCTAGCAGAAAATAGTGTCTCACTCCAAATGTATGCATGTTAAAAATATGATACTTTATCATCTGTAACCCATATCCCTGGTGCACATTTGTGTAAAATCTGGAAAGGTTTAGAGGTCGTTATCTGGATGAAAAGGGGAGAATTCTGTCATCACTGGACACAATATCGTACAAAGACAGGGATCGGATGGTTTGGTGCTACAGAAAATATGTTAACTGGACCTATAATATTAGAAAAATGGTACATAGATAAATATGTATTTGGGTCAGAAATAGATTTGTGTGCAATCTGACAAGGGGAGGTTCCTCTGACCATAAAACCTACAGCATCACTCTGACTCACATTTCCTTCCCCCAATCAAGGGAGAGAGGAGGAATTGGCCAATGATAAGTGAGAAGGGCAGGCTTAGCTAGGCCCAGGCACACACCCATTTTCAAAACACATAAAAAGAGACTGCTGGGACAGGTAGAGACATTCAATTCCATTTGCTGGGGAGCATGCTGACTGACGACTTCACATCCAGAGATCCAGACTTCACATCCATCAATCTTCAGAGACCAGAAATTTACTTCAGACTTTAAAGCAAGGGCCTAAACCCACAAACTGAGGAGTATTCTCAGCAGGCCTTCAGAATCCAGCAAACCTAACCAAACTATTCAACAGCCGGGCGAGCTATCTGAATTCTTTTGCCAAGAGCAATTGCCAGAGAGAGAACCAGAGACCCAGACCGTTGTGAGCAGAACCGGTGCCTGATTGACCCGCCGTATCCAGAGAGGCTAGACCAGCAGAGCAGAGCTGACCCAGATAGCCGGGACTTCAGAACCACCCGCCGGAAGTCCCGTCCAACCTGACCAGACCGTGACAAGGCCTATTTCAAATTGATATTGTGAGTACCTAGCAGAACTGTGCAGAACCAATCTCTTAGTTAAAATAATCTAATCCAAACTATTTTAACCTAAGTAGAACAGCCTCCTAGAAATCGTGTCATCTGTCATTTTTAAAGCTGCACAACTGTCACCTGTCAATTCTGCAGCTGCAAGCTGTCACCTGTCATTTTGAGTTTACTTTAAATCCGAAAACTACCTTTATTAAATCGTCCGTATCTCTTGAACCGTTTGGGCTAGGAACGAAATTTCATCTGAAAGCTTAGAATATAGGCTTTCCAACGAACCTAGAACCGACTTCCTACTCCCTATACTTTTCCCGTAATCGCGAGACACGCACTCGCGAAATTGTTACCGCGATTTGCGATTTGGCCCGATTTCTTCATCTGTAGAAATCAGCAGCTTTTTGCTTCTCTTTGCTAAAATTCGTTTGCAATCTGCTAATCATTCATAGAGTATTGTTAACGTGAGCCTGAACTAATATAAAGTAGCCATCACCTACCCTGAACCTCTAGAGGGAATTAAAAGCAATTTTAGCACCTTTTCACTTCCTTGCAAACCACATTAAAGTAATTCGCCTGTGTTTAAAACTCATCCCTGTTTTCCCTAAGCTTGCTGGGAGAACTGGAACTGTGTATTGCATTATAAAGTGTGATTTGTTGGGATTCTTGAAGACTGTGTGCTCTCCTTCCATTTCTGGTATTGCATAGGGGGGGAGTGAATTGTCAAAAGAAAAAGTGATCATATTACCTTTTGCTAAAATCATAACAAGTTATTTCTGTACTGCATTTTATTCCACCTTGCGTTTCCTTGAATCATATAAAGCATTCTTTCCCACCTTGTTCTTCTGTTCCTATTCATAGTTACCTCTTGCTGATTACTGCTCATATTCACAAGTGTAATATCCATTATCAATTTATTTATAGAAGTGTGATATATATATTGTTTACATTTTCAAATAAACCTTTTAATTTGCAAAACAAACCTACTTCTTGGCTCAGTGGGGTCAGGGGGATTCTAAGAGGGGGGTGTTATACAAGGGTTGTCATCCAGAGTACTGAACTGGATATAAAAATACATCAATAAGGGTTTTCCTCAGCATCCCAGACTAGGCATTGACTTAGCTGTAGTGTTGATTGAATATCGCTTACACTGCGTTGCTTTCTACAGAGTTACATTTTGGTAGGAATTCTTCAGTGTCTGTTGGAGGCGGATGGCTATTTTTTAATGTTTTTAGTTTGAGCTGCTCTATTTCTGCGTTGCTTTCTACAGAGTTACTTTTTGGTAGGACTTCTTCAGTGTCTGTTGGAGAAAAAGTCAACTGTGGGTTGGGAGGTTGTACAATTTATATGTTTGCACTGTGCATGAGTGTCTGAATATGACGATAGGTACATGTATAGAGGTGTGTGATTGTGGAATGAAATGAAATGATAATTAATGTATATTGCGATCACACATACATGTTTTAGAGTGTGAGTAGAGAGAGGGAGCAGAACAGGTGAGATCAAAACAATGATCTTACTAGGCCTAGGGACATTAATATTGTGCAAGTGCATGGGAAAGGGAAAAAAGGGAAATTGCATGGTTGGGGGGTATGAGGGAGGAGTGTAAAGTGCAGAACAGAGAGGTTAAAGAATAAATAATAAGTGAAATAAATAAGTAAAGGTGATACAAAGTGGTAGTGCAGCTGGTAAGTGGCAGGTTTTTGGTTAAGTGGATATGGTAAAATTTGATAAGTGCAGAAGAAAAGTGGGTGAGAGGACTTTATGTGTACTGATACAGATGCCAGTGCAAAGGGTGGCCTGCAGGCAGTATAGGAGGGTGGGAAGGGAATCAGATACCTGGGTCTGAAGTACAGAGGGTGGTTTACAGTGTTTGAGAAAAGAAGACAGATTAGCAGGGATGAAAACTGGCAAAGCAGAAATTAAGAGGAAGGTCTTGAGGTGCTCCTGGAACCGGAGATGGTTCTCCTTAAGTTTCATGGTGGCAGGAAGGCTGTCCTAAAGGGAAACACCAGCCACAAACAGAGATTTGCCACCAGCTTGTTTCTTTGAGAAATGCATGACACTGAGGGAGTTAGATGTATAGAAGCAAATGGGCTGTTACTTCTGGTTGGGAAGGCTGTAGTGGTAGTTGTATGTTAATGTACTGGTGTTAAGATGACAATACAATGTGTGCACCTGCTGAGGTGCAATGAGTCAGAGTGAAGCAAATGATGTTGGGTTGATACAATTCTGTAGCCTAGAATACAGGAGTAATAGGTAGAAGAGTATGGCAATATTGCACTTACTTTGTTTGATGTGAACAGTAGGTTTCTTCTAGGTTGTATTTTGCACTTTAAACGCCACTGGGTTTCAGGGAGTGCTCTTCATTGTAATTTCAAAAGAAGGACGTTGGTACATATGTGTGTTAATGGCATAGTAATTGCACTTGGAGAACACATTATTTAAAGTTAGTGTAATATTTATTGGTAGGAAGAGTTAGTGTGTGTGTGTGTGTGTGTGTGTGTGTGTGTGAAATTGCACAGCTTTGTATATGAATGCACTATTTACTTTGAATATAGATTAGTGCAAGTTGTAGTAGGGTATGAAAAACGGTCAGAAAGATGTACAGATTGGAAAGAATTCTGTTTTTGTGTGTGGAAATCCATCAACATGCAGTTTTCTTTTTCTGTGTGTATTGTAGGCATTTTATAGCAGGTGTGTTAACGGGGGAAGTGGTTGTAAAAATGGCAGTAGGAATGAAGTTAATAACTGTTTGCACATTACAATGGGTAATATGGGTGAAAGAAAACTTTTAAATTACACAGCTTTGTAAGTACCACTTGATGGTAGGAGATGGGACAAATGAAAGTATGCTTATGGAGTAGGTTATGCAGGGTAAGTAGCATTTATCTTGTTCACATTTATTTATAAAAGAGTTGCAAATGTAGTGTAGAAACTATATGCATACCTGTAGTTTGTGTTGATGGATGTAGATGTGGATACATCTAGAAGCAGATATGTTGGAGATTTGTACAGTACTGTGTTCTTGAGGTGCTTTGCAATCACAGTAGACTTGTAGCCAGAGTGTTCAACAGTAGATCTAAAGTGCTGAAGTGTGATCATATAGGTAGATGTAGAGGTCTTGGATGTGATTGGTGGATGGTTGTGTGACTGTTTATGTGTAGCCAATGAGGGAGTGGTGCAGAGAGTGATGTGGAAAGGGAAAAGGGCTGCCTCTGTGTTACTAGGTCCGTGGACACTGCGGTAGTCCACAGGCAGGGCGTGCCACATCTGGGGCTTCTCAGCATGCCTGGCATGGAAAGGGACTGTGGGAATTACCCAATCAGGTGTTGAGTTTGTGCTTTGTAGGAAGTGATGCTGTGTGTAGTGAAGATGGCAGAGGTGCAGAAAGTCAGGGTGATTGTTGTTGGAGATCTATTTGTGAATGTTTTAGAGATGTATGCTAAGTCTAAACATAGGGCTGCCAATTTTGGTTTTGAAGGAGTGGAGGTTTTGTGTTCAACTGTGCCTAGTTCCAATACGCAGGCAGTGGTTGGAGTTTTTAAGAGTATGTCCATTTGGAACAGTCCAGATGTAGTGGTACTGCATTAGGGTGCTGTCCATTTGGGAAATATCAGTGCTCCTACTTTGTTGAGTGCTCTGAAAAAATGTGTCCTGGCAGTGATGGTAGTTCTTCCAAGTGCCAAGGTTATTTTTTCTGAAATGCTACCTGGGGTAGCATGGGACAATTGTAATGTTTTTAGTCCGCAGAAAAATGGTGCAAGGTGTCTGGTTAACAAAGGCATGTCTGTTTTCTTGTTTAGCGCTGGGATGTTGTCTGTAATAATGCGGATATTAATTCTGTTAATGTTAAGTATTTCAAAGCAGATGGCATTTCCTTATCCATAATGGGAAATGCCATGTTATTTCAAAATATAAGGAATAATTTACAGAGGATAATGTAAAGCAATCTGGAGGAAAATAGGTGAAAAAAACCAAAAAAGAAATACAAAATGAAAGGTGTTTTTTAGAAGCACCTTTAGAAAAAAAAGAAAACATTTCTTTTCAGCGCCACCATCAAAGAGAACATGGAGTACCCTGTTTGCAATTTCTGTCCCCACCCTCACAGATTGCATGTGCCACATACGGGGCTTTTGAGGTTGGTAGGCATGGAAATGGGACGGTGAGGTTAGGGGATTGGCTAATAAGCTTTCATGGGTGTGGGGTGCAAGGAAAGACTGTAGCAGAAGGTCTACTTACTGAGAGGAGTGCAGTTGGCTATGACTGTAGTTGTGTCTTTCAGGAAGCAGAGTGTATGGATTTTGGGGGTCTCCTGGATACATTGGTTGGAAGTGCATGCTGAACACTGGAGTGGCTGCACATCTTGGATTCCATTATATGGATGTGCACTGGTATGTAATGTGTTGAATAAAGTGGCCAAATTTGGTTCCTCTTTGCGCCACTTTGGTGACGCTCCATCATCCAGACATTAGTATTATTATTCATTGTGGAGAGAACAATTTAGGACATGTTACTGGAATCTGACTGCAGTTTGCAATGAAGCAAGCACTTGGGAAAGTCATGGACATGTTTCCAAACTTGCAAGTAATTTTTTCTCGCATTGCGCAGAGACAAACCTGGGTGCGCTCTTCTTTATTTGGTCCGCAAAGAGAGAAAGCGAGGTGCAATGTTAACAAAGCTGTTTATGCCTTTTTGAGAGATGTTGGTATGTCGTCCTTCCATAATGAAAATATTACGTTTCGTAGCACAAACATTTTTTGCAAAGATGGAATCCATTTGCGAAATATTCAAAATGATTTGCAAACCCTTTTGCAAGTGCAGGAAGCATTTTTCTAGTAGATGTTGGAGAGTACCACCCTTCCAAAAAGAAGCATCAGAAAAAGGCGCTTTTCAAAAACACCACTTTCCCCTGGAAAAGAGTGCAATGTTTTTGAAAGTGCCACCCCATGTATTTTAGTTGAAGTCCACGGACCACTTTTTTTAGGGGGGGTTGGTTTTGTATTTTTTGTTTGTTTTTTAGACATGACACATAAGGAAAGGAAGGGAAGGGAGGGTAGGGAAGCAGCACCAACAACAGGGATAAGAATGGGCAAGTGGAGAGAGGAATATTTTGGGTGGGCCTCACTTGAGTTGGTGGAACTCTTTCTGCTGCTCCCGGACCGAAGCCTCAAAAGCACTTAAAAATTGTTCCCCCCTGCAGAGTACAGAATCGCAGTACATGCACAATATAATGACCCTCGAAAGGTAAGGGTCTACTGTGTCGCGTATGGCCTGTGAGGCTGGTTCAGGGATGCACTGTCCCACAGGAGTGTCTCTTTTGGTGACAGGAGCAGATACTGAGGATGTTGTAGAGGAACTCAACCTACTACTTTGTTCAAAGGGGATGACCCTCCAAACTGTGCCTTGTGGTTGGACATTAGGTGTTGCCACATGGAGGTGGTCCCATAGCTGTACAGATCCGGTTTGCAACGACTGAGCACCATTTTGCACTCAGTGCTTGTCGTCTTGTCTGCACGTGCCTTGGCTACCCCTCCAATGGGGGTAAAGAGCCTCCACACCCAAGACTCACGCTGCTTGACAGTAGTAAGGACTTCTAGTACCTCATCCTTGTCTTCTTCTTCATCCCTGCCTAAATCTCCATGCCTGTTCCCCTCTCCAGGACCTTGGGAAGGTGGTGGGGGTGGTGTTGCGGCAGAGGCAGCTGCAGTGGAAGTAGTCATGGTTGCCATTTGGAATAGTCTTCCAAAAGTAAAGTAGAACAGCACAGCAGGCACAGCTCCGAAGCAAATCCAATGTAGGAAACCAGCAATGTGGAGCAATGCTCTCTCTGGTTGCTAAAAACTGAATGAGGAGCAGCACTAGGGTGTGGCCTTTTATAGGGGAGCTGGTGAGCGCTCTGGTGACAGCTGCACACTCCGCGGACACTACGAACACCAAACAGAGCTCGAAATCTCCAAACAATTTTTATATCGCCAGGGGCATGGTATGGGACCTGTGCAAGGGTGAAGGTTTACAATGAAACACCTTGGATTGTTCAAAAAGCACTTTTTCGGTGTCCGGGGCCCAGACACTGCCCGTGGACAAAGGGCCTACACTGAGCGTGGGTGCAGTCACATGCTGAAATCGAGGATGTCCACGAATGGGACGGGTGTCCGTAGGACACCTATGGCGTGGGATCGGTTTTACGCATGCGCATTGGTATTCTACGTACAGGGTTGGGTTCCGCAGACTAATTATTCAAAAGGTGGGTTGCAACTTTGCGGACATACGGACAGACTCAGTGTTCTACGGGCACCTCCATTTTGATTGCGAGTAGCCCGGATAGGTAAGTGTCCGTAGGGCACCTCTTGCACGGGATCGGTTGTGCGCATGCACATAGGTGTTCTACGGACAGGGTTGGGCTCCCAGGACTAATTGAAAGTGTGACACATGTGCGGCGGACAGTTTCGGACAGGCGCAATGTTCATAGGACCCTGAAAGTGGGATGTGCATGCGTTCAGGTGTCCTCTGGACAGGGCTATGGTTCCCGAACTAATTAAAGGTGCGTCACAGCTTTACAGACATGCAGACAGGCTTGGTGTTCTACGAACACCTCAATTTTGATTGCGGACAGCCCGTACAGGTAACTTGTCCATAGGGCACCTCCATTTTGGTTAATTAGGGACATTCCGGACAGTCACGCTGTCCGCTGACTCCTAACCAGAGTTTTTTTTTTTTTTTAAATGCAGACACATACAAGAACAGTATATATATATAACTTAATCTACAGAAATATACATATGCAAATTATGAGAGAGGGGGAAGCAGAAATGGACACATATACAGGGGAATCAGGGTTTTCTAGAGGTTGAGTGGTAGGGGACGAAGGGATTGAGGTTTCATCGTAACGTTTTTGGTGATGGGGAATGTGTGGGGGTGGTTGGCTGGGGTATTGAGAAGGGGAACAGGTGCATGTGGGGCAGTGATTTTTAATGTTCTCCATGATATGTCTTTTTACACAGTCTTTCAAATCAGCAAAACTGTTCAATAATTGATCAATGCTTTCTTCCAAGCGCACTAGATGGTTTTGCACAGTGTCACTTTGTTATTCTTATTGGTTTTGCATTTGTGCATGATGTATTGTGTTTTAGGGCATTGCTGTTATTTTCTGTATGTACTGTTAAACAAAATAACATGTGTCAGGTACATTTGAAACAGTGTGTATTAATTGGTTTACTTTGGAAACTGTACTGTCTACCAAATAGTATCACTGGGCCTCATTACAGTTTGGAGGCAGCCCATTCAGGGAACCTGGACCCGGACCTTCCCCATTCCCATTCGAGCCCCCATAGGGCTCAATGGGAATGGGGAGGGAGCGAACAACGGGCCCGTTAATAACCAGACGTCCAGAGCGGGTCCCGTAAGGGGACCTCGTAATAGGGCGGAATGGGTTTAACGGCGCCGGCACCTTTACCGCTGCCATTAAAACCATTACGCCCGCCTCGTAATGAGGCCCACTGTCTTCACTTATTTCATCCTGAGGAAAACATTTTTCAATCCACTCCAGTGTACTAGACATTTCAGTGTAAAAAAAAAAAAATCATTTTTCAGTGTAGCATATTGAACAAAGTGTGTTGCTGTATTTATTAATGTAGTCCACCTACCAGTTTGCTGTTCAGTTGAGCTCTTAGTTCTTTGCAGGTGTGCTGTTGACAGTTAGTTTGCAGTTTCTGTATAAAGCAGCAGTGAGGTAGTTCTGCTGGAGACATGGGTTATTTTTGTTTGTGGTGTGTTCCATTATGTTGTATATCTTATGGAATTGCACTGTTGGTTTCTCAAGTGTAGAGTTTGTAGACCTAGTATATTTTTGTTTGTAATTCACTTACGTGCTGGTTTTTCAACATGTTCAGTGTCCTTGATGTATGCTACAACAATTTAAGATGCGCCCTGAGCTTTTGGGCAGTGTGGATGCTACATGAGGTCCACGGACAATTGCGTAGTCCGCAGACACTGAACCCATCATCATGGGGTTAGGGGATTCGGAATGTTGTAGGGTACATCTTTACAAACTAAGGGTATCCTGGTAAAAACCTATGAAATTCAGTGAAAAAACGACGTTGTTATAGGGATGTTATGGTTAAGTTGCGCTAATAAAAACCTATCAAATTCAGTGAAAAAATGTTGTTAAAGGGACGTTATGGTTCAGTTGTGCTACTAAAAACCTATCAAATTCAGTACAAATACTTTTTTAAAGGGACATTATAGTTACTTTGCACAAATAAAAACCTATCCATATTATGGTTCCAAGTAAAACCGAAAACCCCCAGAAATTAGCCAGTTGTGGTAAGCTAAGCAACCACAACTCACGCCACCACCGTGCACTGCTAAGACTAACGCCCATGACATCAAAGATGACATCACAAATGTGGCTAGTGTGCCAACTCGTAGCCGGAGCCCCAGTACCCCAGACAGTGCGTCCTGGAGCGGTGTAATCTGCACCCTGTAGCTGTGCGGCAGAGATCTTCCGGAGATGGGCATTGAGTGTACATATGTGTGAGGATTTTGTAGTTTTTGTCCTCTTTTACTTTTTAATTCAAGTGGGAATAGTCGTGTCCTTCCTGGGTGGGGACCTCTTTTACAATTTGAACTTCAATTGCATACGTCAGCAGTTGGGCTGACCGAAATGCTTTTTCTGAATCATCAAACCCCATGGGATTGCCCACTAGTCGGGACCAGGCTTTGTGATTTATCACGTCTAAATTAATGGCAAAATGATTGAGAATGTCACTGCCTAAATAGAATGCAGCAGGGACATCTCGCACAACCCAACAATTATGTTCTATGCTTTCGATTTCTATAGACATTTTTAGCATACACCTGCTGGGCAGGAGATGTTTGGAATTGGGAGTTTCCAGGCCCATTTCACACTTATCGATACATTTAAATGTGGGAATAGCTGGATCTTTTGGGAGCTTTCCAAACATAGCTTCGCTGATGAAGCTATTACCATTGTTCACGCACACTCGGGCGAGAACAGACTACTTCCCCTCATTTAACTGAATAAGGATGAACAACTGTTCTCCAATTTTCTGAATATCAGCTAAACTTTGAGGTGGTTTCTCATCACTTTTAACTATATAACTGGGATCTTCAGATTGTGAATCAGAATAAAATGTCAAAGTATTTCCTTCCAGTGTGGAATGACGCTTAAAACTGGAAGGAAGATTGATTTTCAGAAATGGAGAGGAGTTCCCATTACCACTTTGTTGTCCTACGGCAATTACTGTCACGTCAGGTATTTGATTGTTCTGGAAATGTAATTCAATATGATAAGATATTTGTTCAACCATGTGGCATGCGCCATTTAAACTAACATGGTTGACACTCTGTTTCAATTGTATTGGCCTGTTAGTCTGAGCCTAGAGGACCTTGTTCACACAGTCTGTTAGGGGGGACAACCTGCGCAGTATGTCATTCCGTAGTAGATAGGGTGTGCACTCTGGAGTCAAGACTATGACAAGGTGTTTCACCTTATGTCTCCCAATTTTTATTTTCAAATCCGCAGTCTCCTCGAAAGAAATTTCATTCACGTTAAAGTTCTGGAGTTGTCCAGGAAAAGGGTGAGAGCAATCTGGTATCTCTCCCCCTTCCTGAATTGCGCTGTTCAAAGGCCCTTTTTGACAGAAGAGTGGCTTGGGATCCTGTGTCCACCAGCGCTGCAAATGTACATTGTCCTTGCACTTGGACCGTGGCATAAAATCTACCCCCTTCTCCTCAAGTGGGCAAAGGTAATGTGCATTTTGGGCAAGCTGGGTGGTCAATTTCCTTATTTTGGACTCCGACACAGGGGTAGTTTGGGCATAATTCTGTGTTGGAGTTTGGAAATCTGAAAGCTAAATTTGACATTCTGATATTTGGGGAGTTTCGGGCTTCCTGGTTTTCTGATTCTGGGTTTCCCCTCCTTTTTGGAAGCAGGCACCAGAATTGATTTGGGAAGTTTGGGAATCCTCTTTTAATACTTGGTTTCCTGGATGCTTATTCTGGGGTTCAAGGATGGGCGATTCTGAATCAGTCCCCACACCCGCCCAGTCTTCATTTAGATCTCTTGGGACCCATTTCTCTTTGGGAGGAGTTCCCCCGTCCCTGAAGGAGAAGATTTGTTTCCCAGAATCGTCTAAGGATTCTTCCACTTCAAATTGGAGGGCACTAACTTCCTCCCCAAAATGGGCTTTTTTTGAGGTCTTTATTTCTTCTACCCATCTCCGTTCCCTGGGTTGCAGATTTTCCGGTGCAAGAGATTTTTGTTCTAGTTCTGGGGTGTCATGGGGCTTTTCACGTGTGAGGAAGGAAGCTTCCTCTAGGGATTTAAACCCCTCTTTCCCCCCATGCCTCCTCTCTTTCCCCCCATGCCTCCTCCTCTGGAACTGGTGTGTTGTCAGAGATCTCTCCCCGTCATTGTTCTGGGGTGTCAGGCCCTTGGTGTGTGGGGTTCTGGGCCGCCATGTTCATCTGAGGGTTCTGTTGAGCCCTAAACATGCGGCCCAGATTCTGGGTAAGGTTCTGGACCTGCCGCTCCAGTTGGGACACCCGTTGCGGCTGGTACAGGGTTCTTTGCTAATACCTCGGTTGTTCACGGGAAGGGAAACTATCCCTTCTCCCGTATTACCCTAGATATTGTGAATTTTAGTAACCCTCCACCCTTGGCCTCCCCTCTCCAATTTGGGTTGTCTGGTCTCCTGAAAGTGGGGAAAGAAAGGAGGGTTGTCCTGCAGGTTGGGGTTTTGTGGGTACCAGGGAAATAAACTAACCCAGCATTTGGGGGATTACTGCCCTCCTGGGGAAAGTTGGAAGGGAAGTTTCCCGAGGCGGTACTTACCTGATTGGGCTGGTGGAGTCCATACATACACCAAGATTGGCTGGTTGCCCTTGTGTCTGGGACTTATATAATCAGGGGAGTTAGGGGTGCCATTGGTGAGATTACCTGCCTGACTGCCACCTGTTTGTGATTGGCCTGAAGGCCTTCTGGGTCTCTGACTTTGCTGATTTTGTTTTGGTACATTTTTAGCCTCCTCCATCTCGAGGTCTAAAATGGGGGCCCCCTTCACCTCCGTTACCTTAGCAGCAGCAGGGGTGTTGGCTGGCTTGGGGTCTGATTGGTTTTCTGCAGGTTTTTGAACTTCATAAATGCGGGTCGTCTGCTTTATGACCCAGTCCAGAGATCTTTTATCGTGGAAATCCCTCACCAGCTGGGTCATGATATACTTTGGAAGTGCATGAAAGAAGGTAGTTATAAACATCCTGCTATCTGTGCGCACCCTCCTAGCGGTTTGTGCAAAGGCGCGTTTGAACTCCTACACAAATTCGCGTGGGGCCTGATCTTCCCCGCAATGCAAATTGTAGGCTGCTTTATGAGCCTCTTGGAGGTTTTTGTGGGCGAAAAAGTGTTTCAAGATGGCCTCCCTGTAGTTGGACCATCTTGAATGGTTCTGGTCCTTCAGTCCAGCAAAGAAGCTGGGGTACTCTGGAGAGAAGGTCCATTTAACATACTTTATGAAGTTCTGGTTGTCTTTAAGATGAAAAGTGTCCATCATCTGCTCATAGAGTCCCAAGTGTTCCCAAACAGAATATTTTGCATTTTTGTGGTATGGGGTTATGAAACTCATAATGGCCTTAATCTGCCTAATGGGGTCCTTTGTCATAAATCTCTTGAGTTTATTTCCCTTCTTTGGCTTAGTCACCGGATTCCACTCACCCTCAGACTTAGACGCGCTGCTACTTGAGGTTCCCTCATGATCATCTAGGTGCTCCCTGGTGCTGTGAGCTTGAGGGGGGCTCACAGAATGGTGGGGCCTAGTTTCCTCACTCCTGCAGCACACAGGAGAGTAGTCTTCTGACTCCTCCCTGCTCCCAGGTTTGGCAGAGTATCCCACCCACTGCACCGGTTTGGTTGGTGGTCTTCAGGATGCTCCTATGGGGCCTCTTTTTCTGTTGTTCCTGAGCAAATTGAACCAACTGGTCCCTTTGCAGGTAGTGCTCCTGCAGGTCTGATTCCCTGACTCTCTCCTCATAGGAGGTTTCCTGGTCAGAGACATCAGCCTTTATATTTTTGTACCTGCATAGGGACACCCTTCTGTCAATTTCTGGGGGGCGCTGACCTGTCAGCTCCATTATGCTTGGCCTGTTAAATTCTGATGGCCTCATGGTTTCCGGCTTATGTGAACCGGTAGCCATGAATTCAGCAGTGCTCAAAGGATTAAATGGGTGTGAGTCCATTAGTATAGAGGTCATCATACTATGATCAGGGGTTGCCCTGTCCCTCTCTACCTGTTTGGGGTCCCTCCAGTTTGTATTAGATCTAGGATACTCCTTCACCAACCTTGCTAGTTTTTCTTTCTTAGCCCCCATCTCTTGATAATAGGCAAAGATCTGAGCCTTTTGTTCGGCTATCAGGGTTTTTCTAGCCTCTATGACCAGCTCTTGCGCTGCCACTTGTTTGTGGAGCCCATCATTCTCTTCACAGAGGGCCTTGTTATCTCTTTGTGCTGCCTGTATAGTTTGGGCACCCTGGGCCAATTTCTGTCGCAGGAGACTCACCTCCTAGGTTTGTGCATTTTTGGTTTGGGTATTCTCTTCCAGAGAACATTCTATCTGTCTGGTGTGCTCCAGTAGATTCCCATATTCTGTTTTGAGTTCATTTAGTTTCTGGAGGCCTAACTCACTTCACTGTAACTGTTTTTAAATTGCTTACTTCCTGACATAGGTGTCTTTCTCCTGATTTAGGGTGCCCCTCTGTTCAGCCAGGTCATCCCTTTGTTTCTTGATGGTATTTAATTTTAGGCACTCTTGATCGAATTCTGCTTGGGAGTGTAGTTCTTTAATAATGTATTTGCTATTCTCCTCTTCCAGTCTTTTCACCTGATCTTGCAGCATGGTTATTTGTCCTGAGCAGCTCCTGTTATACGTTAATTGTTGAGTTTGTTTCTGTTGACACTCTTCGAGAGAGTCAACCTTTTCCTGACACTCTATTTTTACTGCTTCTAGTTGGGCCTCTATGTCTACATGATTCTGCTGTTGGAGAGCCAAGTCCTCTTTTAGTCTTATAATGTAATTTACAGATTATATCTCCAAATCATGCCTTTTTTGTAATTTTTTTTAATAATTCAGATTTATTCTGCACATGAGTTGTGTTTTCTTCATGCTTTTCCTGCATCACTCCCATGTGGAGATACATGTAGGCGGCGATTTTGATGATTTTAATTTGCTCCTCTTTAATTTTTGGGGTCATATATAACTCACTCAATACTTGGTGTGATAGGGCACCGTCCTGCCACATATCCAGGTTCATGGCGGTGACCTATTGTGGTATTTCTTCTAGCCAGACTTGTTCATCATGTTCTGGCCTTTCACCTCTGACAAACAACTTGTGCAGGTTGTGCTCCCTAGCCATATTGACCTCTACTGAAGCAGTCATTTTGGAAATGTTCTTTTTTTATTAATTTATTTATTTGTGTAAGGTTCAAAATCAAACCTTCCGACCCCTTTGCAAAGGCATGAAATGACACTCTGAAATGGACAAACAAATAAATAATTAATGTGCGGTTAAATGTGTAAGGCAAATATGATTTCTCCCAACAACAGGAATGGAGAAACACTAGCAATCATAATGCAATGGATCAGTAAGAAGCATACAATTCGAAAATGAGTGGAAAGTTAGAACATGCTGTAGCCGAATGACATGTTGGATAGTTTTGCAATTTTCTCAATTCCGTTTAAAATGCCCCAAATGGTTTTTTATAAACATGGGTGAAATAGTGCAAATCGCAATGCGGTTTTTGGTCTGGCGAACAGATGTATATCACAGGACAATATCAAATTGAAACAATGGTGGTAGCTGAAGATTTGGATGAGATTTCCGGGGTGGAATGGGGTTCAGTTTTAGGAAAAATAGAGCAGTTAAAATGAAAACTGCGATTTTGAAAGAAAGGCAAATGTTACTTAAACTAAATTATCTAGACTATCAGGGTAATTCATAGAATTTCGCAGAAAAGTGTCGCAAGCGGCTGGCGCAGAGTGTCCGCGTGCGATTGACTGCGCCAGGCACGTGCGCTAAAACCGATTTCCGCGTACAGCGTATTCATGGATTTTAGGCTTCCAAACCAGCCGTGGCGCAGAGTATCGCAGCGACCATGCAGCAGCGCCAGTAACGCCCCCAAGAACGCCCTCGCGCAAGGAAAAGCCATCAAAATCGCTAAATCATCGCAAAGGGCTGCGCTAACCCTGGACCAGTTCACCGGGCTGGCAAACAGCAAACGCCAAGCGGGGAACGTGTATTGCAGGGGTGCGTGGGAAGTTCCACACGCGACTGGCCCCGTGCAAGCAGGGTACGTGTATTTCAGGGGTGCGCAGGAAGTTCCACACGCGATTTCAGCAGGGTACGTGTATTTCAGGGGTGCGCGGGAAGTTCCACACGCGATTTCAGCAGGGTACGTGTATTTCGGGGGTGTGCGGGAAGTTCCACACGCGATTTCAGCAGGGTACGTGCATTTCAGGGGTGCGCGGGAAGTTCCACACGCGAATGGGCCAGTGCGAGCAGGGTACGTGTATTCCATGGGTGCGCGGGAAGTTCCACACGCGATTCCATCAGGGTACGTGTATTTCAGGGGTGCACGGGAAGTTCCACACGCGAATGGGCCAGTGCGAGCAAGGTACGTGTATTTCAGGGGTGCGCGGGAAGTTCCACACGCGATTTCAGCAGGGTATGTGTATTTCAGGGGTTCTGGGGAGTACCACACGTGAATTGGCCGTGTGGGTCCTCCCAGGTGTACGCTCCACAACCTCCACGGCCCCTGCAGGCAGCCCACACCACGGGGGACTACCCTGCACCCCTGCTCAAGTCCCGCAGGCAGCCCATCCACCATGGGCATGCCCCCCAGCCAACCCACATGTCACCTTGCACTACTGATCAACAATGCATGTCTCCCACCACCCCCACCCCCCAGCACTGTGGGGCACCTGCCAGCAGGCCCCCACTCATGTCCAACTCATGTTTCCCACCACCCCTACCCCCCTGCCACCATGGGCAGCCCCCACCAGGCCCCCACCCATGTCTTCCACAGCCCCCACCCCCCAGCAGTGCAGGGGCACCCTCCACCAGGCCCCCACTCATGTCTCCCACCACCCCCACCCCCCAGCAGTGCAGGGGCACCCTCCACCAGGCCCCCACTCATGTCTCCCACCACCCCACCCCCCTGCCACTATGGGCAGCCCCCACCAGGCCCCCACTCATGTCTCCCACCACCCCCACCCCCCAGCAGTGCAGGGGCAGCCTCCACCAGGACCCCACCCATGTCTCCCACCACCCCCACCCCCCAGACACCAGGGGCAGCCTCCACCAGGCCCCCACGCATGTCTCCCACCACCCCCACCCCCCAGCCACCAGGGGCATCCCCCACCAGGCCCCCACCCATGTCTCCCACCACCCCCACCCCCCAGCAGTGCAGGGGCGCCCTCCACCAGGGCCCCACTCATGTCTCCCACCACCACCACCCCCCAGCAGTGCAGGGGCAGCCTCCACCAGGCCCCGACCCATGTCTCCCACCACCCCCACCCCCCAGCCACCATGGGCAGCCCCCACCAGGCCCCCACTCATGTCTCCCACCACCCCCACCCCCCAGCAGTGCAGGGGCAGCCTCCACCAGGCCACCACCCATGTCTCCCACCACCCCCACCCCCCAGCAGTGCAGGGGCACCCTCCACCAGGCACCCACTCATGTCTCCCACCACCCCCACGCCACCATGGGCAGCCTCCACCAGGCCCCCACCCATGTCTCCCACCCCCCCACCCCCCAGCAGTGCAGGGGCACCCTCCACCAGGCCCCACACATGTCTCCCACCACCCCCACCCCCCAGCAGTGCAGGGGCACCCTCCACCAGGCCCCCACTCATGTCTACCACCACCCCCACCACCCAGCAGTGTAGGGGCAGCCTCCACCAGGCCCCCACTCATGTCTCCCACCACCCCCCAGCCACCAGGGGCAGCCTCCACCAGGCCCCCACCCATGTCTCCCACCCCCCCACCCCCCAGCAGTACAGGGGCACCCTCCACCTTGCCCACACTCATGTCTACCACCACCCCCACCCCCCAGCAGTGCAGGGGCACCCTCCACCAGGCCCCCACTCATGTCTCCCACCACCCCCACCCCCCAGCAGTGCAGGGGCAGCCTCCACCAGGCCCCCACCCATGTCTCCCACCACCCCACCACCCAGCAGTGCAGGGGCACCCTCCACCAGGCCCCCACTCATGTCTCCCACCACCCCCACCCCCCTGCCACCATGGGCAGCCTCCACCAGGCCCCCACCCATGTCTCCCACCACCCCCACCCCCCAGCAGTGCAGGGGCACCCTCCACCAGGGCCCCACTCATGTCTACCACCACCCCCACCCCCCAGCAGTGCAGGGGCACCCTCCACCAGGCCCCCACTCATGTCTCCCACCACCCCCACCCCCCAGCAGTGCAGGGGCAGCCTCCACCAGGCCCCCACCCTTGTCTCCCACCCCTCCCCACCCCCCAGCAGTGCAGGGGCACCCTCCACCAGGCCCCCACTCATGTCTCCCACCACCCCCACCCCCCAGCAGTGCAGGGGCACCCTCCACCAGGCCCCCACTCATGTCTCCCACCACCCCCACCCCCCTGCCACCATGGGCAGCCTCCACCAGGCCCCCACCCATGTCTCCCACCACCCCCACCCCCCAGCAGTGCAGGGGCACCCTCCACCAGGCCCCCACTCATGTCTCCCACCACCCCCACCCCCCTGCCACCATGGGCAGCCCCCACCAGGCCCCCACTCATGTCTCCCACCACCCCCACCCCCCAGCCACCAGGGGCAGCCTCCGCCAGGCCCCCACCCATGTCTCCCACCCCCCCACCCCCCAGCCACCAGGGGCACCCTCCACCAGGCCCCCACTCATGTCTCCCACCACCCCCACCCCCCAGCAGTGCAGGGGCAGCCTCCACCAGGCCCCCACCCATGTCTCCCACCACCCCCAACCCCACAGCCACCAGGGGAACCCTCCACCAGGCCCCCACTCATGTCTCCCACCACCCCCACCCCCCTGCCACCATGGGCAGCCCCCACCAGGCCCCCACTCATGTCACCCACCACCCCCACCCCCCAGCAGTGCAGGGGCAGCCTCCACCAGGCCCCCACCCATGTCTCCCACCACCCCCACCCCCCAGCCACCAGGGGCAGCCTCCACCAGGCCCCCACCCATGTCTCCCACCCCCCCACCCCCCAGCCACCAGGGGCAGCCCCCACCAGGCCCCCACTCATGTCTCCCACCACCCCCACCCCCCAGCAGTGCAGGGGCACCCTCCACCAGGCCCCCACTCATGTCTCCCACCACCGCCAACCCCCTGCCACCATGGGCAGCCCCCACCAGGCCCCCACTCATGTCTCCCACCACCCCCAACCCCCAGCAGTGCAGGGGCACCCTCCACCAGGCCCTCACTCATGTCTCCCACCCCCCCCACCCCCCCAGCAGTGCAGGGGCAGCCTCCACCAGGCCCCCACTCATGTCTACCACCACCCCCACACCCCTGCCACCATGGGCAGCCCCCACCAGGCCCCCACTCATGTCTCCCACCACCCACACCCCCCAGCCACCAGGGGCAGCCCCCACCAGGCCCCCACTCATGTCTCCCACCACCCCCACCCCCCAGCAGTGCAGGGGCAGCCTCCACCAGGCCCCCACCCATGTCTCCCACCACCCCCACCCCCCAGCCACCAGGGGCACCCTCCACCAGGCCCCCACTCATGTCTCCCACCACCCCCACCCCCCTTCCACCATGGGCAGCCCCCACCAGGCCCCCACTCATGTCTCCCACCACCCCCACCCCCCAGCAGTGCAGGGGCAGCCTCCACCAGGCCCCCACCCATGTCTCCCACCCCCCACCCCCCAGCCACCAGGGGCACTCTCCAACAGGTCCTCACAATCCCCAATCATGTGCGTAATGGTCAGCCTCCACAGCCAAAAAGCCCTACCAAGTAACCCATTCACCCACATGGAAATGGAAATCACATGTTACACCCCCAATGTTCATGAAGCTAATGAACCCATGTCCGTCACACACAATGGTTGCAATTGAATGGGAAAACACCCAACATGACATGCATGAAACCAATGAGATGATACCACACAGTGAAGTATGAAAACAAAATTGTATTGAAAAAAATAAAGAATGCTAAAGAAAGGAAACAAACTACAATGGGAATGAGAAAAAATAAGCTGCATGTCCGTATTAAAAAAAAAAAAACTGCTAATCAGAATCCAAAAAAATGTCGTCCAAAGTCAAATGTAAAAAAATCTCTATGCAATAAAGAACTATGTAAAAAAATACCAAGGGTCCATGAGCCCAACTGAACAAAGGAAACCTACTAAAAAACCTAACTAAAAATCAACTATATACAAAAAGTGGAGCAGTGTCCGTCGACTCCAAATCATAATAAGAAACAAAGGAAACCTAAAACTAAAGAACTATATACAAAGGCGGCGGGCAAGTCCAGCGGCTCACTCCGTGGTGTCCCGGGCCAGGGCATCATCGAACTCCTGTTCGATGTCCCGGAGGCGGTCCAGTTCCATGGCCCCGAGGGTCCGCAGGGACGACGCTGTGCCTTCCTCAAACCCCCTGTGGATTGCCTCGAGGCACTCGGCCCGCCTCAGGGCCCTCCGCATGGAGTTCTCCACCCTGACCATTGTGAGCCGCGCCTCTTCCGCCCGCCGCCGCTCCGCACCTATGGCGTGGCCCAACCGCTGCCACACGGAAGACACTCTCTGTCCTGGGTCCCCCTGCCCTCCGGCCGATGCCTGCCCCTCCGATGTCGAAAGCCCCGAGCCTTCATGTCTCCCACCATGTTGCTGCTGCTGCTCTGCCTCTGCCCGTGCACTGCCTCCTGCTGCCTGCACATCCTCCGCCGGCTGGGGTGCAGTTGTTGATGTGGCCACCCCTGCTGGACCTCCGACTCCCGACTGTGGCAGGGATGCCTCCTCCACCAGCCTGGCCGCACCGTCAGAGGCAGCTCCACAGGGCACCCAGGTGACTGATGGGTGGGAAGATGGCACAGAGGACGACTGGCGCGTAGGGGGTCCAGTTGAGGAGGGGGTCTGAGCAAGCCCCATCAGACGGAGGAATCCGGCCTGGGTGACCTGTCCCAGCAGGCTGACGTGGTCAACGAGCCATTCGAGATGACGTGCAGTCTCTCCATGAAAAGACTGCAGGTCACCTCGCATGGCCCGTTGACGCAACACCACACCAGCCAGGACAGGCTCAACCCGGACCTGGATGGCCACGTCCGCAGGTAGAGGAAGGCCAGTTGACGTCAGCTCATCCCCTGCCTGAAAACGGGTCTGGACGTAGGCATCCCTGCTGGTGCAAGATGATGCAGGGACAGGATCGGGGACAGGATTGCACACAGGCACCTCCGCGGCGGCCTGTGCTGCCTCCTGTCCCTGGTCCTGCACTGCACCACTAGCACCAGTGGGATCCCCACCTCCAGACCCCGTCTCTGGTGCTTGCATGGCCTCCTCCTCCACCAAACCCCCCACCAACCTGGATGACTCCGTGCCATCTTCCCCTGTTGGGCCCTGTGGGGTCCCAGCTGCCCCTTCTGCTGCCGAGGAGTCCAACTGCAACCTCCGCCTCTTGGACCTCCCCCGGCAGCTGCGGCCTGGGACGCGGCACCGTACTCCTCACTCCCCGACGAGATGACAACACGGGAGGGGAGCCGGGCCTTGCGTCTCCGGCTGGCGGTCGGATCCCCGCCGCTGTGCTCCACAGCACCTTCTCCGCCCTCTTCATCAGTTGACACTGCAGACAGGGAGAAACAAAACACAGGCATCAGGGCACTGTACAATGGACACATACACACATGACAGTTGCACATGAGTGGCATTGGCAAATCTCAGACATGTCATCACAATCCCCAACACACATGTCATTGCAACTCGCACACATGAGCCATACCACAGCCATATCGCAACTGCCAGCACCATCCCTACACATACAACAGCATCAGCAGCCAAAGGGGAGCCAGACATCACATGCAACACAGGAAGTGCACCACACATGTACACACACCACCACACTTGCATGCATGTGTACACCTCTGCCAAGTGTCGCACTGTTCAGACGGGCATCCATGTCACATCTGCCAACCAGGCTTCCACATACCGCTGTCACATGCATCCATGTTGCATCACTGTTGCACCCTTGTCAAATACACACACATGCACATGTACACAGTGCTCATACATGCAGCCGAAAACAACATACATGCGTGACATCACGGACATGTCTACTTACATACACATTCATCCATACATGTGTGCACGCACAACTGCATTTGCCATGCAAGCCTACACACACAAGCACCATCCATGTCTCACACATTACAGCCCTCGCATGTGTCAGCCCCACTGCCCTGTACACCCCCACCCATACTCGACCCCAAACAAACAGATGTGCAACCTGCACAATACCGAATAATCACCACACGCACTGCTCACAATCAGGATGCATGTACACTCACCGCTCGACTCCAGACAGTTCTGCTTCTCTAGGACCTGGATGTGGAGCGCTGGGGATATGCGTTCCAGGACCCCCATCTGTTCTTCCGACAAGTGGCCCCGGCGTCCCTTGGCATCCGCTGCCTTCAAGAGGCGCCGGGCCTTGTTCAGGGTCCTGGACCTGAAGTCCTCCCAGCGCTTCCTGACATGTTGTAAGTCCCGGACTGCCACCCCCTCCGCGTTGATGGCAGTCACGATGTCAGTCCAGATCCGAGTCCGTCCTTCCTTGTCGGCGCGGGAACTTCCGAAGAGGGCATCATACTGCCCCAGGACTTGCTCCACCAGGACACCAACTTCGGTGGCACTGAAGCTGGTGCCCCTCTGCCTCTCTGGCCGGGGGTTGTCAGTGGTCACAGATGGTGTTTGCCCCGACATGACAACCCCAGAGGCAGGAGTGGGTGGGCAACTGGGTCCTGGGGCTGGGCTGTGGAGCGATGGAATTCCAGTCGGGAGTCTTCGGTTCCAGCAGGGGTGGTCACAGCAACAGCACCCCTGGCTGATGTGCAGGCAGCAAATGGCAGTGCACGTGGGCAGCAGGCAGTCAGGCAGCACCAGATGGCAGGTGGGAGCGTGCTCGGGGCTCTGGGGGGCAGTAGTTCGGCCTTCTGGGCAGGAGCGTGGTCTTCCGTGTGCTTACGCGTGGCCAGCTTGGTACGGAGTGATTTGGCACGTGAAAATCCTGCACGTCAGCGTGAAAATCGAGGAAAGGCCCTTAGCACGTAAACGCGTCAGCACGCATACGCGATTCTATTGGACCAAAGGCCCTCAGCGCGTAAGCGCGTCTGTGACGTGACCCGCACGGGTGTTTCCCACACAGCACGTGATGACAGAGCACACATGGAAAGACTGCACGTCAGAGTGTCATCGCGTGTAATTGGACAGCACGTCAGAGTCTCATCGCGTGTGATTGGTGGAAATGGCCCTACACGCAGAAGTGACAAAGCGTGTAATTGGTGGAAATGGCCCTAGCGCGTACACGCCGCGTAAGTGACCCTGGACGTGTCGGCCTGTATAAAATGTACGTGTAGAACACCATTTCCTTGTACGTGCTTTTCGTGGAGAGCGAGTGGGTGAATTCTGTACTTCTTGTCGTTTCACATGCGATTTACTTCACGGCGTTTCAAGTTCGTATTCCCTGTTACCTCTGACAGCTTTTTCTCTTTTTTCTCTTTTACTGGTTTACCTGGGCCTGTTCCCTCAAACAGTGTTCCCTTCTACTGTTGTCCTGTCTCCTCAGACAGCGTACAAATCTTCTTTTGGCGGGGGTGTTGCCAACCAAACGCGCTCCTTTTTCACGCTCTTTTACCTGGCCGACGGTGAGTCACGCACGTATCTAACATCTGTGCTTGCCCCGTGTGTAGCCTACCCCTTCAGAGGTCATTCTAGGCTGCGTGTGACACGCATACGTTCATTCTTGTGTTACTGGGTGCCACAGCGTAGTGTAGGTTTTTCTTTCTGCACACGTGGTCTAGGAGGGGTTGCGTGCACGTCATCTCCCTTTTTTGGGGCTCCTGTGCGTAGCGTGACCCGTCATCTTTCCCCAGGGGTTACAATCAGCCTTGCAAGAGCACTAGGGTACAATTACCATCTGGTACCCAACCCCTTTGACCCCCAATTGCCCAGGACAATAGTTTACAGCCACTCCCATACGCACATTTACATCAGTGCCATGGCTGGGAGGCGAGGATTCCGTAAGGGTGGCAAAGGTGGAAGAGCCACAAGTGGTGGCTGTGGTGGATCCGGTAGGGGACGTGGTCGTTACTTGCAGGGTGAGCCTGTCCCCCCATGTGTGGAGGACCAGTCAAGGGCACCCATAATCCCCCCCCCCTCCGGTTGAGGCTGATGTGGCTGACACCATCCATGCTCAGCCCTTGTTGGACCAGCCCATTGTGGCACCAGACCTGGCTGACTCCATGGCTGACTTCCAGGTCAGCAGGCCTATGACACGTGCGCTGGTGCACGTTGATGTCACCATGCCACGTGCATCTGGGGCAGCAAGGTCATCTGCTGCACCAAGTAGGCAGGGCGGAGAGGCTGCAGGGGCAGCTGCGGCTCCATCCACCCCAGCCCTCACACACCCAGCCAGGACAGTGTCGGTCCTAGTCCATGCTGCTGACATTCCCCCTGACACCATCACACTAGAGCCAATGCCTGCACCAACTCCCATGCTGAGTGTGCAATCCCACACCCCTCATACAGAGTCCACCAGGGCTCCTGCCCCTAGTGTCCAGAGCGGCGCAGGACACTCAGGATCACCACCACCTTCCAAGCGGAAGAGGAAGAGTGCTCGTCCAGCACAGGCTGATGCCCCAGACACGGCTACACAGTCCGGCCCGTCCAGGAAGCCCAGCTTCACGGATGACGAACTGAATGCACTTGTCGAGTATGTGTCCGCACATGACAACGAGATGGTCATTGTTGCAGGATCCAAGACCACACCTGCACAACGCCAGGCACACTGGCAGACCGTTGCGGACATCGTAAGTGCCCTTGGAATCGTGAGGTGCACAGCCAATGATTGCTATAAGCGCTGGAATGACCTAAAGCGCAGGGCAAAGAGTAAGCTGGCCTCAAGTCATGCCGCAACTCTAGTGACTGGAGGTGGGTCTCCAGTAGGAGACATGGAACTCACTCCACATGAGTCAGTCGCGGAGGAACAGATCCAAGGCGTGGGAGATCTGGCTGATTACGAGGCATTGTCCGGTGAGTGCGCATGCATGTGTGTGTCATCCATGTGCATGGTGTGTGTGTGAGGGCTTCTGTTTGTGTGCCAGGTGAGAGTGTGTGTGCCTGAGTCGTATGGGTCAGCCATGTGCTTCATGCAATACATCCTGCGCAGCTGCATTTGGCCATAGCAGTATCCCTTCTGCCAACAGTAGACATCTAGCCTAACTGCACGCCAGTTGCCCTTGAAGTGTCACCTTGCCACAACATTGTTGCTTATTTTTCACTGTTCATTCAGTCAGATTGTTTGCATTCCCCCACCTTTACTAGGCATGTCGCAGTCCACTAGTCACATGTCTGACATGGCTATGGTAAAGTGGAGTGACTTTGTTACCTGGATATCATTTGTTCACACATGTCCCTGTGCAATTGGACCATTTCAGACTGGCATCTCCAGGTGAAAAATCTGACCTGTTAGAATTAGAAAAGCTATTACATGCGGGAACTGGACTGAATGAATAGGTGCTGCCCTCCTCTCCATCTTCACTCAATAGCAATGGTACATGCCATCTGTGTGATGGCATGTGTGTTTCACCTGGCAATCACAGGCCAATGTGTGATGCCACTGCCAGGCAGCATGCAGAAAATGTGTTCATCTTCCATCTTGGTGTCATCAGTGTGTGCCATTTGCCTGCCCTTCATATGCAGTGAGGGTGCATGCATGGGAGGGTTTTAGTCATGTGGGACATGTGTCAATCAAGTACTGGTTCTCTTGCTTCTCAGCCCTCATTGTGTGCCATGGTGCTAATGCCTGTTTCCATTTCTTTGTTTTTATGTCTTTGCAGGGGAAGACGCACCTGATACTGCTGGGGTTGTGGAGATGGTGCAGACACAGGAGGGGTCCGAGGGCCGACCAACCACCAGTGAGGGAGGTGGTGTGGTGGTGGGTGAGAACCCACAAGTGCTGCAGGTCGTGCTCTCAAGGGGTGTCTCTGGCTGCACCTCCCCCGAGCTCTACTCAGGTGTTGATTCGGATGAGACCTACATGCCGTCGCAGGTGAGTGTTCCAGGGAGGGATTCTGTTCTGTCCCACCCACCTGCACCAGGGTCAGAACCCTCAATGGGGATGTCAGTGTTGGCAGCTACGCCTTTGGTGGTTACGGATGCAGGGTCACACTCCGCGACATCTGATCCTGTTCCTGGGCCAGCAGATCAGAGGGGGAATGCAGTCCTGCAGCCTCAGGCAGTGCCGGCACAGCAAGGCGCAGTTCGCCTTGCCCCAGACAGGTGTGGTGCCCGCTGACGTGGTGGCCGTACGCCACCTGGCAATACCGCATGGGAGCAATCCATTTACGGTATGGCAACACAACAGGCAGCATCATCCGAGATGATGGCTCAGGCCATGGATAGGGTGGCCACTTCCATTGTCCCCCCTGAAAGGCTGATGGAGCGACTAGAGCAGGCAACCGACTCCATCTGCCAGTCACACAGGGAGGACATGTTGGGGTCCAACAGGGACAGGCGGGCGGCACTGGCGACTCTGCAGGAGGCCATCTCCATTGAGTCCCAGGCCCACAGGGAAGCCCTGAGGCAGGAGCTCCTTCACCTCAGGACGACTCTTGTTGAGCTTGAGGCTTCAACACACCAAAGGACAGAACAGCAGCTGGAGCGTCTCACCCGTACGCTCTCAGCTGAGATGCAGGCAACGAGGGCGGAGGTCCGGGCATCCCGTGAGTTGTTGCATGGGGACCTCCGCACACTCATCCTCCAGAACCAGACCTACCACACCCGCATGCTTGCAGCCATGGAGGAGCAGACTAGGGCCTTGCGTGGGCTGCCTCCCATAGTGCAACCACCTCCGGATGCAGCTGCACAGGGTGATAATAGCGACAGCAGTGATACTCCCACAATAGGGTAACCGTGTGGGCCATGAGCCCATGGAGGTGTTTTTTTTTTCCCAGGACCCACACAGGTGGGTTTTGGTGTGCACCCTGTCCTCGGACCTTCTGGGTGGCCTCCCAAACCCCCCCTGGGCCCATCAATGGCCATTTTTGATTTTTATTTTTCATTTTTTATTTTTATTTTTGATTTTTATTTGTTTTTTAATTTTTAATTTTTATTTTTATTTTTATTTTTAATTTCTAAATAATTTTTCCCAATTTTTTTGGGACAATTTGTTGGCTTCCGTGGTTCCTGTGGGCATACGGAGCATTGTGGCTGGGCACATGCAGGCTTGTCATGTATTTGGTTCAGATGCTTGGGTTTGAGTCACACACACTCCTCCTGCTTCCCGTTTCCATGGGCTTGCAAAGGGTGTGCCCAAGTGACATTGACGTACATGGTGACATTGGACTCCCACTACATGTGTGGGTAGTCTAGTCAATACTGTGTATACATTCCTAGTGCATATTGCTGTTGTGTTGTACACTGCATGTTGCATTGATGTGTAACTCATCATCTGTGTCTACCTCCCAATTTGCAGGTCCCTTCCTCATGTCTACACAAGGCCCTCTAGTCTGGAGATGGGGTCCATGTTGGCAGCAGTGCACCTACAACTCTACATGGCGCCAACACTGCACAGTTGGTAGTGGTGGGAGTGCAGGCATTTCCAGGTGGTGAGACTACTAATATATAACATTTGTGATGTCATGTTAATGGTAGTACCTGCTCAAGTTTGTTGTTGGTCCTGCATTACTGCGAGCATTTCAGGTGTTGCAAGTTTCAATTAGGGACACTCTACATTGTGACACTAGTGTCATGTTGTGGGGATTACTTTGTTTACCTGCAAATAGCATGACAAGGCACGGTGTGTCGTGTGGCGGTGCTGGGGATGGGTTGGCTGACATGGCACTGTCCTCTTGTTGCATTTTGCAAGTGGGTATTCATTTTAGCTGCTTGAATGTGTTACTTCACAAAACTGCATTGGTGGTGTCTGTGTGGGTAGGGATGCACACATTGTGACACTTCCAGGTGAACAATCTCAGGCTGATATGGTTTTCACGGTTCATTCTCCAGACATTCAGGATCAGTGTCAGGTTGAGTCATCATTGATTGTCAGATGGAATGTGCCAGGGCAGTGTGCACTCCACAGGGGTGTGATTTCTATGTGAAGTAATTAGCCACTAGCTGTGTACGGGCAGCCTCCCCCTGTGCCCTTTCCCCTCCCATGCGCAGCGGCTGTGCATGTGGTTGGGGATGTGGGGCCACCACCATGTCCACGGCCAGGCCCCGGCGTGTTGCAACGTTGTGCAGGACACATGCTGCCACTATGATCCTGCACACTACTGGGGGAGCGTACAACAGCTGCCCGCCAGAACGGTCAAGGGAGCGAAAGCGTGACTTTAGCACTCCGAATGTGCGCTCCACTATGCCCCGGGTTGTAATGTGGGCTGTGTTATATCTTACCTGGGGTGGCGTGGTGGGGTTCCGAATTGGCGTCATCATGTGTGGGCTGAGAGGGTAGGCACTGTCCCCTGTGGAGGTGGTGATTGGTATCATTGGTGGGGTTGTGACCTTGCTCAGTATCTGACATGCATGCATGTGCAGTGGCATTCATACTCACCAAGTAGCCATGTATCGCCATGCCGCCCAGCTTCTAGGTCCCGGCTTAGGGTGGACATTCGGTAAATGAAGCTGTCGTGGGTTGACCCGGGATAGTTGGCATATACTGAGGTGATGAGTCCCTTGGCATTACATACTACCTGCACGTTGATGGAATGCCAGTGCTTGCGGTTCCTATAGATGTGCTCAGATGCGCTGGGGGGACGTAGAGCCACATGGGTGCAGTCGATGGCACCTAGCACTTTGGGGAATCGTGCCACAGCGTAAAAATCCAGGGCGGCAGCATGCCTTTCTGCAGGTGTTCTGGGCAGGTATATGTGCCTGCGGACTGATGGGCGTGCAGTGATGATGTTCAAGACCTGGTGTAGGCAGCGTGACTGGGTGGCCTGTGATACACAATCATCAATGGCACTTGTCCGCTGAAATGATCCAGTGGCTAAGAAGTGCAGTACATTGAGGACCTTCTCCAGGGGGCTGAGTGCTTGGGAGCACAGGGTGGGTGATGTGAGGTCATCCTCCCACTCACTCACCAGGTCCAGTATAATGTGTGGTGGAAACCTGTACCTCCCATGCACCTGGTCATCAGGCATCCCGAAAAGGCTGGTTCTGGGTGTGAATATTCTGGCCCTGACTATCCTCCTCCTCCTCCTTTGGTAGGCCACGCCCACTGCTGCTAGGAACGGTATGTTCATCCTGGGTCTGAGCTTGTTATTTTGTTAGCGCGCAAATTAATGCGTTGCGCGTGTTGTAGGCGAGCGTGTGACCCGCGCACCCCTGAAATCCAGTACCCAGTCCAATAGCGTGTGGAAATTCCCGCGCACCCCAGGATACAGGTGCGCTGACGTACTTGCGTGTGTAAGTGTCCGCGCACCCCTGATATACACGTACATAGGCCATCGCGTGTACGCGCACTTTTGTCCAATTACACGCGATGACACTCTGACGTGCAGTCTTTCCACGTGTGCTCTGTCATCACGTGCTGTGTGGGAAACACCCGTGCGGGTCACGTCACAGATGCGTTTACGCGCTGAGGGCCTTTGGTCCAATAGAATCGCGTATGCGTGCTGACGCGTTTACGCGCTGAGGGCCTTTGGTCCAATAGAATCGCGTATGCGTGCTGACGCGTTTACGCGCTGAGGGCCTTTGGTCCAATAGAATCGCGTATGCGTGCTGACGCGTTTATGCGCTGAGGGCCTTTGGTCCAATAGAATCGCGTATGCGTGCTGACGCGCTTACGCGCTAAGGGCCTTTCCTCGATTTTCACGCTGACGTGCAGGATTTTCACGTGCCAAATCACTCCGTACCAAGCTGGCCACGCGTAAGCACACGGAAGACCACGCTCCTGCCCAGAGGGCCGAACTACTGCCCCCCAGATCCCCGAGCATGCTCCCACCTGCCATCTGCTGCTGCCTGACTGCCTGATGCCCACGTGCACTGCCATTTGCTGCCTGCACATCAGCCAGGGGTGCTGTTGCTGTGACCACCCCTGCTGGAACCGAAGACTCCCGACTGGAATTCCATCGCTCCACAGCCCAGCCCCAGGACCCAGTTGCCCACCCACTCCTGCCTCTGGGGTTGTCATGTCAGGGCAAACACCATCTGTGACCACTGACAACCCCCGGCCAGAGAGGCAGAGGGGCACCAGCTTCAGTGCCACCGAAGTTGATGTCCTGGTGGAGCAAGTCCTGGGGCAGTATGATGCCCTCTTCGGAAGTTCCCGCGCCGACAAGGAAGGACGGACTCGGATCTGGACTGACATCGTGACTGCCATCAACGCGGAGGGGGTGGCAGTCCGGGACTTACAACATGTCAGGAAGCGCTGGGAGGACTTCAGGTCCAGGACCCTGAACAAGGCCCGGCGCCTCTTGAAGGCAGCGGATGCCAAGGGGCGCCGGGGCCACTTGTCGGAAGAACAGATGGGGGTCCTGGAACGCATATCCGCAGCGCTCCACGTCCAGGTCCTAGAGAAGCAGACCCGTCTGGAGTCGAGCGGTGAGTGTACATGCATCCTGATTGTGAGCAGTGCGTGTGGTGATTATTCGGTATTGTGCAGGTTGCACATCTGTTTGTATGGGGTCGAGTATGGGTGGGGGTGTACAGGGCCGTGGGGCTGACACATGCGAGGGCTGTAATGTGTGAGACATGGATGGTGCTTGTGTGTGTAGGCTTGCATGGCAAATGCAGTTGTGCATGCACACATGTATGGATGAATGTGTATGTAAGTAGACATGTCCGTGATGTCACGCATGTATGTTGTTTTCGGCTGCATGTATGAGCACTGTGTACATGTGCATGTGTGTGTATTTGACAAGGGTGCAACAGTGATGCAACATGGATGCATGTGACAGCGGTATGTGGAAGCCTGATTGGCAGATGTGACATGGATGCCCATCTGAACAGTGCGACACTTGGCAGAGGTGTACACATGCATGCAAGTGTGGTGGTGTGTGTACATGTGTGGTGCACTTCCTGTGTTGCATGTGATGTCTGGCTCCCCTTTGGCTGCTGATGCTGTTGTATGTGTAGGGATGGTGCAAGCAGTTGCGATATGGCTGTGGTATGGCTCATGTGTGCGAGTTGCAATGACATGTGTGTTGGGGATTGTGATGACATGTCTGAGGTTTGCCAATGCCACTCATGTGCAACTGTCATGTGTGTATGTGTCCATTGTACAGTGCCCTGATGCCTGTGTTTTGTTTCTCCCTGTCTGCAGCGTCAACTGATGAAGAGGGCGGAGAAGGTGCTGTGGAGCACAGCGGCGGGGATCCGACCGCCAGCCGGAGACGCAAGGCCTGGCTCCCCTCCCGTGTTGTCATCTCGTCGGGGAGTGAGGAGTACGGTGCCGCGTCCCAGGCCGCAGCTGCCGGGGGGAGGTCCAAGAGGCAGAGGTTGCAGTTGGACTCCTCGGCAGCAGAAGGGGCAGCTGGGACCCCACAGGGCCCAACAGGGGAAGATGGCACGGAGTCATCCAGGTTGGTGGAGGGTTTGGTGGAGGAGGAGGCCGTGCAAGCACCAGAGACGGGGTCTGGAGGTGGGGATCCCACTGGTGCTAGTGGTGCAGTGCAGGACCAGGGACAGGAGGTGCCTGTGTGCAATCCTGTCCCCGATCCTGTCCCTGCATCATCTTACACCAGCAGGGATGCCTACGTCCAGACCCGTTTTCAGGCAGGGGATGAGCTGACGTCAACTGGCCTTCCTCTGCCTGTGGACGTGGCCATCCAGGTCCGGGTTGAGCCTGTCCTGGCTGGTGTGGCGTTGCGTCAACGGGCCATGCGAGGTGACCTGCAGTCTTTTCATGGAGAGACTGCACGTCATCTCGAATGGCTCATTGACCACGTCAGCCTGCTGGGACAGGTCACCCAGGCCGGATTCCTCCGTCTGATGGGGCTTGCTCAGACCCCCTCCTCAACTGGACCCCCTACGCGCCAGTCGTCCTCTGTGCCATCTTCCCACCCATCAGTCACCTGGGTGGCCTGTGGAGCTGCCTCTGACGGTGCGGCCAGGCTGGTGGAGGAGGCATCCCTGCCACAGTCGGGAGTCGGAGGTCCAGCAGGGGTGGCCACATCAACAACTGCACCCCAGCCGGCGGAGGATGTGCAGGCAGCAGGAGGCAGTGCACGGGCAGAGGCAGAGCAGCAGCAGCAACATGGTGGGAGACATGAAGGCTCGGGGCTTTCGACATCGGAGGGGCAGGCATCGGCCGGAGGGCAGGGGGACCCAGGACAGAGAGTGTCTTCCGTGTGGCAGCGGTTGGGCCACGCCATAGGTGCGGAGCGACGGCGGGCGGAAGAAGCGCGGCTCACAATGGTCAGGGCGGAGAACTCCATGCGGAGGGCCCTGAGGCGGGCCGAGTGCCTCGAGGCAATCCGCAGGGGGTTGGAGGAGGACACGGCGTCGTCCCTGCGGACCCTCGGGGCCATGGAACTGGACCGCCTCCGGGACATCGAACAGGAGTTCGATGATGCCCTGGCCCGGGACACCACGGAGTGAGCCGCTGGACTTGCCCGCCGCCTTTGTATATAGTTCTTTAGTTTTAGGTTTCCTTTGTTTCTTATTATGATTTGGAGTCGACGGACACTGCTCCACTTTTTGTATATAGTTGATTTTTAGTTAGGTTTTTTAGTAGGTTTCCTTTGTTCAGTTGGGCTCATGGACCCTTGGTAGTTTTTTACATAGTTCTTTATTGCATAGAGATTTTTTTACATTTGACTTTGGACGACATTTTTTTGGATTATGATTAGCAGTTTTTTTTTTTAATACGGACATGCAGCTTATTTTTTCTCATTCCCATTGTAGTTTGTTTCCTTTCTTTAGCATTCTTTATTTTTTTCAATACAATTTTGTTTTCATACTTCACTGTGTGGTATCATCTCATTGGTTTCATGCATGTCATGTTGGGTGTTTTCCCATTCAATTGCAACCATTGTGTGTGACGGACATGGGTTAATTAGCTTCATGAACATTGGGGGTGTAACATGTGATTTCCATTTCCATGTGGGTGAATGGGTTACTTGGTAGGGCTTTTTGGCTGTGGAGGCTGACCATTACGCACATGATTGGGGATTGTGAGGACCTGGTGGAGGGTGCCCCTGGTGGCTGGGGGGTGGGGGTGGAGGGAGAAATGGGTGGGGGCCTGGTGGAGGGTGCCCCTGCACTGCTGGGGGGTGGGGGTGGTGGGAGACATGAGTGGGGGCCTGGTGGGGGCTGCCCCTGGTGGCTGGGGGGTGGGGGTGGTGGGAGACATGAGTGGGGGCGTGGTGGAGGGTGCCCCTGCACTGCTGGGGGGTGGGGGAGGGTGGGAGACATGGGTGGGGGCCTGGTGGAGGCTGCCCCTGGTGGCTGGGGAGTGGGGGTGGTGGGAGACATGAGTGGGGGTCTGGTGGAGGCTGCCCCTGCACTGCTGGGGGGTGGGGGTGGTGGTAGACATGAGTGGGGGCCTGGTGGTGGGTGCCCCTGCACTGCTGGGGGTGGGGGTGGTGGGAGACATGAGTGGGGGCCTGGTGGAGGGTGCCCCTGCACTGCTGGGGGGTGGGGGTGGTGGGAGACATGGGTGGGGGCCTGGTGGAGGCTGCCCATGGTGGCAGGGGGGTGGGGATGGTGGGAGACATGAGTGGGGGCCTGGTGGAGGTTGCCCCTGCACTGCTGGGGGTTGGGGGTGGTGGGAGACATGGGTGGGGGCCTGGTGGAGGCTGCCCCTGCACTGCTGGGAGGTGGGGGTGGTGGGAGACATGAGTGGGGGCCTGGTGGGGGCTGCCCATGGTGGCTGGGTGGTGGGGGTGGTGGGAGACATGGGTGGGGGCCTGGTGGGGGCTGCCCATGGTGGCTGGGGGGTGGGGGTGGTGGGAGACATGGGTGGGGGCCTGGTGGAGGGTGCCCCTGGTGGCTGGGGGTGGGGGTGGTGGGAGACATGGGTGGGGGCCTGGTGGGGGCTGCCCATGGTGGCAGGGGGGTGGGGGTGGTGGGAGACATGAGTGGGGGCCTGGTGGAGGCTGCCCCTGCACTGCTGGGGGGTGGGGGTGGTGGGAGACATGAGTGGGGGCCTGGTGGAGGGTGCCCCTGCACTGCTGGGGGGTGGGGGTGGTGGGAGACATGGGTGGGGGCCTGGTGGAGGCTGCCCATGGTGGCAGGGGGGTGGGGGTGGTGGGAGACATGAGTGGGGGCCTGGTGGAGGGTGCCCCTGCACTGCCGGGGGGTGGGGGTGGTGGGAGACATGGGTGGGTGCCTGGTGGAGGCTGCCCCTGCACTGCTGGGGGGTGGGGGTGGTGGGAGACATGAGTGGGGGCCTGGTGGGGGCTGCCCATGGTGGCAGGGGGTGGGGGTGGTGGGAGACATGAGTGGGGGCCTGGTGGAGGGTGCCCCTGCACTGCTGGGGGTGGGGGTGGTGGGAGACATGAGTGGGGGCCTGGTGGAGGGTGCCCCTGCACTGCTGGGGGGTGGGGGTGGTGGGAGACATGGGTGGGGGCCTGGTGGGGGCTGCCCATGGTGGCAGGGGGGTGGGGGTGGTGGGAAACATGAGTTGGACATGAGTGGGGGCCTGCTGGCAGGTGCCCCACAGTGCTGGGGGGTGGGAGTGGTGGGAGACATGCATTGTTGATCAGTAGTGCAAGGTGACATGTGGGTTGGCTGGGGGGCATGCCCATGGTGGATGGGCTGCCTGCGGGACATGAGCAGGGGTGCAGGGTAGTCCCCCGTGGTGTGGGCTGCCTGCAGGGGCCGTGGAGGTTGTGGAGCGTACACCTGGGAGGACCCACACGGCCAATTCTTGTGTGGTACTCCCCAGAACCCCTGAAATACACGTACCCTGATGAAATCGCGTGTGGAACTTCCCGCGCACCCCTGAAATACACATACCCTGCTGAAATCGCGTGTGGAAATTCCCGCGTACCCCTGAAATACACGTACCCTGTTCGCACTGGGCCAATCGCGTGTGGAACTTCCTGCGCACCCCTGCAATACACGTACCCTGATGAAATCGCGTGTGGAACTTCCCGCGCACCCCTGAAATACACATACCCTGCTGAAATCGCGTGTGGAAATTCCCGCGCACCCCTGAAATACACGTACCCTGCTCGCACTGGGCCAATCGCGTGTGGAACTTCCCGCGCACCCCTGAAATACACGTACCCTGATGAAATTGCGTGTGGAACTTCCCGCGCACCCCTGAAATACACATACCCTGCTGAAATTGCGTGTGGAAATTCCCGCGCACCCCTGAAATACACGTACCCTGCTCGCACTGGGCCAATCGCGTGTGGAACTTCCCGCGCACCCCTGAAATACACGTACCCTGATGAAATCGCGTGTGGAACTTCCCGCGCACCCCTGAAATACACATACCCTGCTGAAATCGCGTGTGGAACTTCCCGCGCACCCCTGAAATCCACGTACCCGGCCAAATCGCGTGTGAGACTTCCCGCGCACCCCGGTATACACGCACACATATTTTTTGTCAGCGGGTGTCCGTGTTTGTGGGTACCCCTTTGCACGTCATTTGTCCTGGAGGGCCACAGTATAGGACATTCATCATGGCAGTATATAGGTGCTATTTGTTGGCGCACCTTTTGGCGCACATTTCTTACAGCCGCAGAGACGCTACCGCCTGCTTTCTTGTGGCGGTCGTGTTTGTGCCTGTGCGCTGGTTTGAGCGTGCGCTTTTTTGCCCTATTCTATTCCATGAATACGTGTTGTAGGCGAGCGTGTGGGCGTTCCGCGCACTTGTGCCCTGTACTTCCCCCGTGACGCCCACGTTTTGGCAAGTTGTTCCCCATTCCGAGTGTTACGCCCGTGTTCCGCCTACTTTTGTTGCGTGCGCCGCGCTATGTGCAATTTTCGCTGTGGCCTGTGCGATTTTCGCTGCGACCTGGCGCACGCAGTTAGATGGCCTGTGCGCAAACGTGCACCGCGCACTTTTTTATCGCACATCCGCTGGTTTTCTCGCGCACGGCCTTCCATGAATCGATGTGCGCTGCTTTTGTGCGATTTTCGCACTTGCACTGCGATTTTCGCTATTCCACTGCGATTCGCACGTTTTTGCCCACTTGCGCCGCGCTAATTATTCCATGAATCGGCTTGTAAATTGTTAAAGGGAACACAGTAAGCTCCATGGTTGATTCTCGAGGTCCACCTTATCACCCCAGTGCTCAACTTTAACTGGAAATTAGTTTAATAACTCAAAATATAAAGAGTTTAGGATTAACAACACACAGAAATGCAAAGAGAAATGGCGCTAGCACTTAGAAATCAAGGAAAGGGTGCACAGAGAATTCTAACAGGTATAACAAAATACCAAGGTAAAAATAGGATTCCTTAGAGAGTGTAATACAGACAAAAGGGTCAAGATGGGGAGACTATGGGCCTCATTACAACTGGGGCGGCCATGGAATGAACGGTATGGGACCGGCACTGTTCATTCCGGGCCGCCACATTACAAGTTCTGCTGCGGGTCCCGCTCTGTACACCTGGCCAGACCAGACATGCAGAGAGGCACCTCCTAGCAGTCCAGGATGCTAACAATGGGCCCGTCATTAATGGGCCCATTGTTAGCATCCTCCCCATTCCCTGCTCAAATGGGAATGGGCATGTACCTGGTCCAGGTCCCGCAAAAGGCAATTACTGAGCCCTCCAAGGTCGGAATGGCCCAGTAAGTCCCCTTTTGTGGGACACGGACCCGCGTTTGGGGGTAGCCATGCTGCTAAAAACGGCATGGCTACCTCCAAACACGTAATGAGGCCCTATGTGTTTCTCTGTGATGGGGAGATATTCACATTTCACACTTATGTTTGGAATTATGGAACAGCCAACTGGGTCTAGTCACCACATGGCGGGTGCGCCTTTCAGCAAACAGCTGGGCACTTCTGGTCTCCGGATGGCAAGGACAGCTGGATGGCAGGGTTGCAGCGGGCATGCAGGTAGTGGGCAGCAAGCTGGTCTGATTTCAGGATGTAAAAGTTACCACAACATTTCCCTTTTTAATGGGATTTTAGCATTTTTTTTCTGGATCAATGGCCTTGCTGGGACACAATCAGCAATGCTTTGGCCTTGCTGGAGTAGGGTCAGCAAAGCATTGGCCTTGTAGTGAAATCTGGAATCAGCAAGATGAATGGAGCAGATCAGGAACGCAGCCGCAGGAAATTCAGGAGAGAGTGTCTCCGGAGCTCTGTCAACCACTCTTATTTATAGGGCATGGTGACATCACAGAAGTATTGGTGGGCATAACTGAGCTAGGCTTACCTCCAAGAAGTGGATAGGACAATTAATGTTGGTTGCCTCCTCGAGGAGGAGTCCCAGTTTATGAGGTTGCATTTTATGAGGTAAAAAGCCATCCCACAGTCCTTTTTGCCAAAAATCAATCATAACCTGATTTACACATTTATACATTTGTGGCATTTTAACAAATCACATGGGCAGATTACATATTGTATG